>NC_090316.1:37676157-38276157 GCF_039906515.1 Pseudorca crassidens | reverse complement strand
CCCTAACCCTAACCCTAGCCCGAAACCTAACCCTAACCCTTCCCCGAAGCCTGACACTCACCCGTCCCCTAATCCTAACCCGTACGCTGACACTAACCCGCGCCCTCACACGTACGCTCCCCCTAAAGCGTTGTCGTACCCTCACCTGGACCCTAAACCGTCCCCGTCCCCTAACCCTAACCCTAGCCCGAACCCTAACCCTAACCCTTCCCCGAAGCCTGACCCTCACCCGTCCCCTAATCCTAACCCGTACGCTGACACTAAACCACGCCCTCACACGTACGCTCCCCCTAAAGCGTTGTCGTACCCTCACCTGGACCCTAAACCGTCCCCGTCCCCTAACCCTAACCCTAGCCCGAACCCTAACCCTAACCCTTCCCCGAAGCCTGACCCTAACCCGTCCCCTAATCCTAACCCGTACGCTGACACTAACCCGCGCCCTCACACGTCCGCTCCCACTAAAGCGTTGTCGTACCCTCACCTGGACCCTAAACCGTCCCCGTCCCCTAACCCTAACCCTAGCCCGAACCCTAACCCTAAACCTTCCCCGAAGCCTGACCCTCACCCGTCCCCTAATCCTAACCCCTACGCTGACACTAACCCGCGCCCTCACACGTCCGCTCCCCCTAAAGCGTTGTCGTACCCTCACCTGGACCCTAAAGCGTCCCCGTCCCCTAACCCTAACCCTAGCCCGAACACTAACCCTAACCCTTCCCCGAAGCCTGACACTCACCCGTCCCCTAATCCTAACCCGTACGCTGACACTAACCCGCGCCCTCACACGTACGCTCCCCCTAAAGCGTTGTCGTACCCTCACCTGGACCCTAACCCGTCCCCGTCCCCTAACCCTAACCCTAGCCCGAACCCTAACCCTAAACCTTTCCCGAAGCCTGACCCTCACCCGTCCCCTAATCCTAACCCGTACGCTGACACTAACCCGCGCCCTCACACGTACGCTCCCCCTAAAGCGTTGTCGTACCCTCACCTGGACCCTAACCCGTCCCCGTCCCCTAACCCTAACCCTAGCCCGAACCCTGACCCTAACCCTTCCCCGAAGCCTGACCCTCACCCGTCCCCTAATCCTAACCCGTACGCTGACACTAACCCGCGCCCTCACACGTACGCTCCCCCTAAAGCGTTGTCGTACCCTCACCTGGACCCTAAACCGTCCCCGTCCCCTAACCCTAACCCTAGCCCGAACCCTAACCCTAACCCTTCCCCGAAGCCTGACCCTCACCCGTCCCCTAATCCTAACCCGTACGCTGACACTAACCCGCGCCCTCACACGTCCGCTCCCCTTAAAGCGTTGTCGTACCCTCACCTGGACCCAAAACCGTCCCCGTCCCCTAACCCTAACCCTAGCCCGAACCCTAACCCTAAACCTTCCCTGAAGCCTGACCCTCACCCGTCCCCTAATCCTAACCCGTACGCTGACACTAACCCGCGCCCTCACACGTCCGCTCCCCCTAAAGCGTTGTCGTACCCTCACCTGGACCCTAAACCGTCCCCGTCCCCTAACCCTAACCCTAGCCAGAACCCTAACCCTAACCCTTCCCCGAAGCCTGACCCTCACCCATCCCCTAATCCTAACCCGTACGCTGACACTAACCCGCGCCCTCACACGTCCGCTCCCCCTAAAGCGTTGTCGTACCCTCACCTGGACCCTAACCCGTCCCCGTCCCCTAACCCTAACCCTAGCCCGAACCCTAACCCTAACCCTTCCCCGAAGCCTGACCCTCACCCGTCCCCTAATCCTAAGCCGTACGCTGACACTAACCCGCACCCTCACACGTACGCTCCCCCTAAAGCATTGTCGTACCCTCACCTGGACCCTAAACCGTCCCCGTCCCCTAACCCTAACCCTAGCTCGAACCCTAACCCTAACCCTTCCCCGAAGCCTGACCCACACCCGTCCCCTAATCCTAAACCGTACGCTGACACTAACACACGCCCTCACACGTCTGCTCCCCCTAAAGCGTTGTCGTACCCTCACCTGGCCCCTAACCCGTCCCCGTCCCCTAACCCTAACCCTAGCCCAAACCCTAACCCAAACCCTTCCCCGAAGCCTGACCCTCACCAGTCCCCTAATCCTAACCCGTACGCTGACACTAAGCCGCGCCCTCACACGTCCGCTCCCCCTAAAGCGTTGTCGTACCCTCACCTGGACCCTAAACCGTCCCCATCACCTAACCATAACCCTAGCCCGAACCCTAACCCTAACCCTTCCCCGAAGCCTGACCCTCACCCGTCCCCTAATCCTAACCCGTACGCTGACACTAACCCGCGCCCTCACACGTCTGCTCCCCCTAAAGCGTTGTCGTACCCTCACCTGGACCCTAAACCGTCCCCGTCCCCTAACCCTAACCCTAGACCGAACCCTGACCCTAAACCTTCCCCGAAGCCTGACCCTCACCCGTCCCCTAATCCTAACCCGTACGCTGACACTAACCCGCGCCCTCACACGTACGCTCCCCCTAAAGCGTTGTCGTACCCTCACCTGGACCCTAAACCGTCCCCGTCCCCTAACCCTAACCCTAGCCCGAACCCTAACCCTAACCCTTCCCCGAAGCCTGACCCTCACCCGTCCCCTAATCCTAACCCGTACGCTGACACTAACCCGCGCCCTCACACGTCCGCTCCCCTTAAAGCGTTGTCGTACCCTCACCTGGACCCAAAACCGTCCCCGTCCCCTAACCCTAACCCTAGCCCGAACCCTAACCCTAAACCTTCCCTGAAGCCTGACCCTCACCCGTCCCCTAATCCTAACCCGTACGCTGACACTAACCCGCGCCCTCACACGTCCGCTCCCCCTAAAGCGTTGTCGTACCCTCACCTGGACCCTAAACCGTCCCCGTCCCCTAACCCTAACCCTAGCCAGAACCCTAACCCTAACCCTTCCCCGAAGCCTGACCCTCACCCGTCCCCTAATCCTAACCCGTACGCTGACACTAACCCGCGCCCTCACACGTCCGCTCCCCCTAAAGCGTTGTCGTACCCTCACCTGGACCCTAACCCGTCCCCGTCCCCTAACCCTAACCCTAGCCCGAACCCTAACCCTAACCCTTCCCCGAAGCCTGACCCTCACCCGTCCCCTAATCCTAAGCCGTACGCTGACACTAACCCGCGCCCTCACATGTCCGCTCCCCCTAAAGCATTGTCGTACCCTCACCTGGACCCTAAACCGTCCCCGTCCCCTAACCCTAACCCTAACCCTAACCCTAACCCTAACCCTAACCCTAATCCTAACCCGTACGCTGACACTAACCCGCGCCCTCACACGTCCGCTCCCCCTAAAGCGTTGTCGTACCCTCACCTGGACCCTAACCCGTCCCCGTCCCCTAACCCTAACCCTAGCCCGAACCCTGACCCTAACCCTTCCCCGAAGCCTGACCCTCACCCGTCCCCTAATCCTAACCCATACGCTGACACTAACCCGCGCCCTCACACGTACGCTCCCCCTAAAGCGTTGTCGTACCCTCACCTGGACCCTAAACCGTCCCCGTCCCCTAACCCTAACCCTAGCCCGAACCCTAACCCTAACCCTTCCCCGAAGCCTGAACCCTAACCATCCCCTAATCCTAAACCGTACGCTGACACTAACCCACGCCCTCACACGTACGCTCCCCCTAATGCGTTGTCGTACCCTCACCTGGACCCTAACCCGTCCCCGTCCCCTAACCCTAACCCTTGCCCGAACCCTAACCCTAACACTTCCCCGAAGCCTGACCCTCACCCGTCCCCTAATCCTAAACCGTACACTGACACTAACCCGCGCCCTCACACGTACGCTCCCCCTAAAGCGTTGTCGTACCCTCACCTGGACCCTAAACCGTCCCCGTCCCCTAACCCTAACCCTAGCCCGAACCCTAACCCTAACCCTTCCCCGAAGCCTGACCCTCACCCGTCCCCTAATCCTAACCCGTACGCTGACACTAACCCGCGCCCTCACACGTCCGATCCCCCTAAAGCGTTGTCGTACCCTCACCTGGACCCTAAACCGTCCCCGTCCCCTAACCCTAACCCTAGCCCGAACCCTAACCCTAACACTTCCCCGAAGCCTGACGCTCACCCGTCCCCTAATCCTAACCCGTACGCTTACACTAACCCGCGCCCTCACACGTACGCTCCCCCTAAAGCGTTGTCGTACCCTCACCTGGACCCTAAACCGTCCCCGTGCCCTAACCCTAACCCTAGCCCGAACCCTAAACCTAACCCTTCCCCGAAGCCTGACCCTCACCCGTCCCCTTATCCTAACCCGTACGCTGACACTAACCCGCGCCCTCACACGTCCGCTCCCACTAAAGCGTTGTCGTACCCTCACCTGGACCCTAAACCGTCCCCGTCCCCTAACCCTAACCCTAGCCCGAACCCTAACCCTAAACCTTCCCCGAAGCCTGACCCTCACCCGTCCCCTAATCCTAACCCCTACGCTGACACTAACCCGCGCCCTCACACGTCCGCTCCCCCTAAAGCGTTGTCGTACCCTCACCTGGACCCTAAAGCGTCCCCGTCCCCTAACCCGAACCCTAGCCCGAACCCTAACCCTAACACTTCCCCGAAGCCTGACGCTCACCCGTCCCCTAATCCTAACCCGTACGCTGACACTAACCCGCGCCCTCACACGTACGCTCCCCCTAAAGCGTTGTCGTACCCTCACCTGGACCCTAACCCGTCCCCGTCCCCTAACCCTAACCCTAGCCCGAACCCTAACCCTAAACCTTTCCCGAAGCCTGACCCTCACCCGTCCCCTAATCCTAACCCGTACGCTGACACTAACCCGCGCCCTCACACGTACGCTCCCCCTAAAGCGTTGTCGTACCCTCACCTGGACCCTAACCCGTCCCCGTCCCCTAACCCTAACCCTAGCCCGAACCCTGACCCTAAACCTTCCCCGAAGCCTGACCCTCACCCGTCCCCTAATCCTAACCCGTACGCTGACACTAACCCGCGCCCTCACACGTACGCTCCCCCTAAAGCGTTGTCGTACCCTCACCTGGACCCTAAACCGTCCCCGTCCCCTAACCCTAACCCTAGCCCGAACCCTAAACCTAACCCTTCCCTGAAGCCTAACCCTCACCCGTCCCCTAATCCTAACCCGTACGCTGACACTAACCCGCGCCCTCACACGTCCGCTCCCCTTAAAGCGTTGTCGTACCCTCACCTGGACCCAAAACCGTCCCCGTCCCCTAACCCTAACCCTAGCCCGAACCCTAACCCTAACCCTTCCCTGAAGCCTGACCCTCACCCGTCCCCTAATCCTAACCCGTACGCTGACACTAACCCGCGCCCTCACACGTCCGCTCCCCCTAAAGCGTTGTCGTACCCTCACCTGGACCCTAAACCGTCCCCGTCCCCTAAACCTAACCCTAGCCCGAACCCTAACCCTAAACCTTCCCCGAAGCCTGACCCTCACCCGTCCCCTAATCCTAACCCGTACGCTGACACTAACCCGCGCCCTCACACGTCCGCTCCCACTAAAGCGTTGTCGTACCCTCACCTGGACCCTAAACCGTCCCCGTCCCCTAACCCTAACCCTAGCCCGAACCCTAACCCTAAACCTTCCCCGAAGCCTGACCCTCACCCGTCCCCTAATCCTAACCCCTACGCTGACACTAACCCGCGCCCTCACACGTCCGCTCCCCCTAAAGCGTTGTCGTACCCTCACCTGGACCCTAAAGCGTCCCCGTCCCCTAACCCTAACCCTAGCCCGAACACTAACCCTAACCCTTCCCCGAAGCCTGACACTCACCCGTCCCCTAATCCTAACCCGTACGCTGACACTAACCCGCGCCCTCACACGTACGCTCCCCCTAAAGCGTTGTCGTACCCTCACCTGGACCCTAACCCGTCCCCGTCCCCTAACCCTAACCCTAGCCCGAACCCTAACCCTAAACCTTTCCCGAAGCCTGACCCTCACCCGTCCCCTAATCCTAACCCGTACGCTGACACTAACCCGCGCCCTCACACGTACGCTCCCCCTAAAGCGTTGTCGTACCCTCACCTGGACCCTAACCCGTCCCCGTCCCCTAACCCTAACCCTAGCCCGAACCCTGACCCTAACCCTTCCCCGAAGCCTGACCCTCACCCGTCCCCTAATCCTAACCCGTACGCTGACACTAACCCGCGCCCTCACACGTACGCTCCCCCTAAAGCGTTGTCGTACCCTCACCTGGACCCTAAACCGTCCCCGTCCCCTAACCCTAACCCTAGCCCGAACCCTAACCCTAACCCTTCCCCGAAGCCTGACCCTCACCCGTCCCCTAATCCTAACCCGTACGCTGACACTAACCCGCGCCCTCACACGTCCGCTCCCCTTAAAGCGTTGTCGTACCCTCACCTGGACCCAAAACCGTCCCCGTCCCCTAACCCTAACCCTAGCCCGAACCCTAACCCTAAACCTTCCCTGAAGCCTGACCCTCACCCGTCCCCTAATCCTAACCCGTACGCTGACACTAACCCGCGCCCTCACACGTCCGCTCCCCCTAAAGCGTTGTCGTACCCTCACCTGGACCCTAAACCGTCCCCGTCCCCTAACCCTAACCCTAGCCAGAACCCTAACCCTAACCCTTCCCCGAAGCCTGACCCTCACCCATCCCCTAATCCTAACCCGTACGCTGACACTAACCCGCGCCCTCACACGTCCGCTCCCCCTAAAGCGTTGTCGTACCCTCACCTGGACCCTAACCCGTCCCCGTCCCCTAACCCTAACCCTAGCCCGAACCCTAACCCTAACCCTTCCCCGAAGCCTGACCCTCACCCGTCCCCTAATCCTAAGCCGTACGCTGACACTAACCCGCACCCTCACACGTACGCTCCCCCTAAAGCATTGTCGTACCCTCACCTGGACCCTAAACCGTCCCCGTCCCCTAACCCTAACCCTAGCTCGAACCCTAACCCTAACCCTTCCCCGAAGCCTGACCCACACCCGTCCCCTAATCCTAAACCGTACGCTGACACTAACACACGCCCTCACACGTCTGCTCCCCCTAAAGCGTTGTCGTACCCTCACCTGGACCCTAACCCGTCCCCGTCCCCTAACCCTAACCCTAGCCCAAACCCTAACCCAAACCCTTCCCCGAAGCCTGACCCTCACCAGTCCCCTAATCCTAACCCGTACGCTGACACTAAGCCGCGCCCTCACACGTCCGCTCCCCCTAAAGCGTTGTCGTACCCTCACCTGGACCCTAAACCGTCCCCATCACCTAACCATAACCCTAGCCCGAACCCTAACCCTAACCCTTCCCCGAAGCCTGACCCTCACCCGTCCCCTAATCCTAACCCGTACGCTGACACTAACCCGCGCCCTCACACATCTGCTCCCCCTAAAGCGTTGTCGTACCCTCACCTGGACCCTAAACCGTCCCCGTCCCCTAACCCTAACCCTAGACCGAACCCTGACCCTAAACCTTCCCCGAAGCCTGACCCTCACCCGTCCCCTAATCCTAACCCGTACGCTGACACTAACCCGCGCCCTCACACGTACGCTCCCCCTAAAGCGTTGTCGTACCCTCACCTGGACCCTAAACCGTCCCCGTCCCCTAACCCTAACCCTAGCCCGAACCCTAACCCTAACCCTTCCCCGAAGCCTGACCCTCACCCGTCCCCTAATCCTAACCCGTACGCTGACACTAACCCGCGCCCTCACACGTCCGCTCCCCTTAAAGCGTTGTCGTACCCTCACCTGGACCCAAAACCGTCCCCGTCCCCTAACCCTAACCCTAGCCCGAACCCTAACCCTAAACCTTCCCTGAAGCCTGACCCTCACCCGTCCCCTAATCCTAACCCGTACGCTGACACTAACCCGCGCCCTCACACGTCCGCTCCCCCTAAAGCGTTGTCGTACCCTCACCTGGACCCTAAACCGTCCCCGTCCCCTAACCCTAACCCTAGCCAGAACCCTAACCCTAACCCTTCCCCGAAGCCTGACCCTCACCCGTCCCCTAATCCTAACCCGTACGCTGACACTAACCCGCGCCCTCACACGTCCGCTCCCCCTAAAGCGTTGTCGTACCCTCACCTGGACCCTAACCCGTCCCCGTCCCCTAACCCTAACCCTAGCCCGAACCCTAACCCTAACCCTTCCCCGAAGCCTGACCCTCACCCGTCCCCTAATCCTAAGCCGTACGCTGACACTAACCCGCGCCCTCACATGTCCGCTCCCCCTAAAGCATTGTCGTACCCTCACCTGGACCCTAAACCGTCCCCGTCCCCTAACCCTAACCCTAACCCTAACTCTAACCCTAACCCTAACCCTAACCCTAATCCTAACCCGTACGCTGACACTAACCCGCGCCCTCACACGTCCGCTCCCCCTAAAGCGTTGTCGTACCCTCACCTGGACCCTAACCCGTCCCCGTCCCCTAACCCTAACCCTAGCCCGAACCCTGACCCTAACCCTTCCCCGAAGCCTGACCCTCACCCGTCCCCTAATCCTAACCCATACGCTGACACTAACCCGCGCCCTCACACGTACGCTCCCCCTAAAGCGTTGTCGTACCCTCACCTGGACCCTAAACCGTCCCCGTCCCCTAACCCTAACCCTAGCCCGAACCCTAACCCTAACCCTTCCCCGAAGCCTGAACCCTAACCATCCCCTAATCCTAAACCGTACGCTGACACTAACCCACGCCCTCACACGTACGCTCCCCCTAATGCGTTGTCGTACCCTCACCTGGACCCTAACCCGTCCCCGTCCCCTAACCCTAACCCTTGCCCGAACCCTAACCCTAACACTTCCCCGAAGCCTGACCCTCACCCGTCCCCTAATCCTAAACCGTACACTGACACTAACCCGCGCCCTCACACGTACGCTCCCCCTAAAGCGTTGTCGTACCCTCACCTGGACCCTAAACCGTCCCCGTCCCCTAACCCTAACCCTAGCCCGAACCCTAACCCTAACCCTTCCCCGAAGCCTGACCCTCACCCGTCCCCTAATCCTAACCCGTACGCTGACACTAACCCGCGCCCTCACACGTCCGATCCCCCTAAAGCGTTGTCGTACCCTCACCTGGACCCTAAACCGTCCCCGTCCCCTAACCCTAACCCTAGCCCGAACCCTAACCCTAACACTTCCCCGAAGCCTGACGCTCACCCGTCCCCTAATCCTAACCCGTACGCTTACACTAACCCGCGCCCTCACACGTACGCTCCCCCTAAAGCGTTGTCGTACCCTCACCTGGACCCTAAACCGTCCCCGTGCCCTAACCCTAACCCTAGCCCGAACCCTAACCCTAACCCTTCCCCGAAGCCTGACCCTCACCCGTCCCCTTATCCTAACCCGTACGCTGACACTAACCCGCGCCCTCACACGTCCGCTCCCACTAAAGCGTTGTCGTACCCTCACCTGGACCCTAAACCGTCCCCGTCCCCTAACCCTAACCCTAGCCCGAACCCTAACCCTAAACCTTCCCCGAAGCCTGACCCTCACCCGTCCCCTAATCCTAACCCCTACGCTGACACTAACCCGCGCCCTCACACGTCCGCTCCCCCTAAAGCGTTGTCGTACCCTCACCTGGACCCTAAAGCGTCCCCGTCCCCTAACACGAACCCTAGCCCGAACCCTAACCCTAACACTTCCCCGAAGCCTGACGCTCACCCGTCCCCTAATCCTAACCCGTACGCTGACACTAACCCGCGCCCTCACACGTACGCTCCCCCTAAAGCGTTGTCGTACCCTCACCTGGACCCTAACCCGTCCCCGTCCCCTAACCCTAACCCTAGCCCGAACCCTAACCCTAAACCTTTCCCGAAGCCTGACCCTCACCCGTCCCCTAATCCTAACCCGTACGCTGACACTAACCCGCGCCCTCACACGTACGCTCCCCCTAAAGCGTTGTCGTACCCTCACCTGGACCCTAACCCGTCCCCGTCCCCTAACCCTAACCCTAGCCCGAACCCTGACCCTAAACCTTCCCCGAAGCCTGACCCTCACCCGTCCCCTAATCCTAACCCGTACGCTGACACTAACCCGCGCCCTCACACGTACGCTCCCCCTAAAGCGTTGTCGTACCCTCACCTGGACCCTAAACCGTCCCCGTCCCCTAACCCTAAACCTAGCCCGAACCCTAAACCTAACCCTTCCCTGAAGCCTGACCCTCACCCGTCCCCTAATCCTAACCCGTACGCTGACACTAACCCGCGCCCTCACACGTCCGCTCCCCTTAAAGCGTTGTCGTACCCTCACCTGGACCCAAAACCGTCCCCGTCCCCTAACCCTAACCCTAGCCCGAACCCTAACCCTAACCCTTCCCTGAAGCCTGACCCTCACCCGTCCCCTAATCCTAACCCGTACGCTGACACTAACCCGCGCCCTCACACGTCCGCTCCCCCTAAAGCGTTGTCGTACCCTCACCTGGACCCTAAACCGTCCCCGTCCCCTAACCCTAACCCTAGCCCGAACCCTAACCCTAAACCTTCCCCGAAGCCTGACCCTCACCCGTCCCCTAATCCTAACCCGTACGCTGACACTAACCCGCGCCCTCACACGTCCGCTCCCCCTAAAGCGTTGTCGTACCCTCACCTGGAGCCTAAACCGTCCCCGTCCCCTAACCCTAACCCTAGCCCGAACCCTAACCCTAACCCTTCCCCGAAGCCTGACCCTCACCCGTCCCCTAATCCTAACCCGTACGCTGACACTAACCCGCGCCCTCACACGTACGCTCCCCCTAAAGCGTTGTCGTACCCTCACCTGGACCCTAAACCGTCCCCGTCCCCTAACCCTAACCCTAGCCCGAACCCTAACCCTAACCCTTCCCCGAAGCCTGACCCTCACCCGTCCCCTAATCCTAACCCGTACGCTGACACTAACCCGCGCCCTCACACGTCCGCTCCCCCTAAAGCGTTGTCGTACCCTCACCTGGACCCTAAACCGTCCCCGTCCCCTAAACCTAACCCTAGCCCGAACCCTAACCCTAACCCTTCCCCGAAGCCTGACGCTCACCCGTCCCCTAATCCTAACCCGTACGCTGACACTAACCCGCGCCCTCACACGTACGCTCCCCCTAAAGCGTTGTCGTACCCTCACCTGGACCCTAACCCGTCCCCGTCCCCTAACCCTAAACCTAGCCCGAACCCTAACCCTAACCCTTCCCCGAAGCCTGACCCTCACCCGTCCCCTAATCCTAACCCGTACGCTGACACTAACCCGCGCCCTCACACGTCCGCTCCCCCTAAAGCGTTGTCGTACGCTCACCTGGACCCTAACCCGTCCCCGTCCCCTAACCCTAACCCTAGCCCGAACCCTAACCCTAACCCTTCCCCGAAGCCTGACCCTCACCCGTCTCCTAATCCTAACCCGTACGCTGACACTAAGCCGCGCCCTCACACGTACGCTCCCCTAAAGTGTTGTCGTACCCTCACCTGGACCCTAACCCTTCCCGTCCCCTAACCCTAACCTTGCCCGAACCCTAACCCTAACCCTTCCCGAAGCCTGACCCTCACCCGTCCCCTAATGTTAACCAGTACCCTGACACTAACCCGCGCCCTCACCCGTACGCTCCCCCTAAAGCGTTGTCGTACCCTCACCTGGACCCTAAACCGTCCCCGTCCCCTAAACCTAACCCTAGCTCGAACCCTAACCCTAACCCTTCCCCGAAGCCTGACCCTCACCCGTCCCCTAATGCTAACCCGTACGCTGACACTAACCCACGCCCTCACACGTCCGCTCCCCCTAAAGCGTTGTCGTACCCTCACCTGGACCCTAACCCGTCCCCGTCCCCTAACCCTAACCCTAGCCCAAACCCTAACCCTAACCCTTCCCCGAAGCCTGACCCTCACCCGTCCCCTAATCCTAACCCGTACGCTGACACTAAGCCACGCCCTCACACGTCTGCTCCCCCTAAAGCGTTGTCGTACCCTCACCTGGACCCTAAACCGTCCCCATCACCTAACCCTAACCCTAGCCCGAACCCTAACCCTAACCCTTCCCCGAAGCCTGACCCTCACCCGTCCCCTAATCCTAACCCGTACGCTGACACTAACCCGCGCCCTCACACGTCCGCTCCCCCTAAAGCGTTGTCGTACCCTCACCTGGACCCTAAACCGTCCCCGTCCCCTAACCCTAACCCTAGCCCGAACCCTAACCCTAACCCTTCCCCGAAGCCTGACCCTCACCCGTCCCATAATCCTAACCCGTACGCTGACACTAACCCGCGCCCTCACACGTCCGCTGCCCCTAAAGCGTTGTCGTACCCTCACCTGGACCCTAAACCGTCCCCGTCCCCTAACCCTAACCCTAGCCCGAACCCTAACCCTAACCCTTCCCCGAAGCCTGACCCTCACCCGTCCCCTAATCCTAACCCGTACGCTGACACTAACCCGCGCCCTCACACGTACCCTCCCCCTAAAGCATTGTCGTACCCTCACCTGGACCCTAAACCGTCCCCGTCCCCTAACCCTAACCCTAGCCCGAACCCTAACCCTAACCCTTCCCCGAAGCCTGACCCTCACCCTTCCCCTATCCTAACCCGTACGCTGACACTAACCCACGCCCTCACACGTACGCTCCCTCTAAAGTGTTGTCGTACCCTCACCTGGACCCTAAACCGTCCCCGTCCCCTAACCCTAACCCTAGCCCGAACCCTAACCCTAACCCTTCCCCGAAGCCTGACCCTCACCCGTCCCCTAATCCTAACCCGTACGCTGACACTAACCCGCGCCCTCACACGTCCGCTCCCCCTAAAGCGTTGTCGTACCCTCACCTGGACCCTAAACCGTCCCCGTCCCCTAACCCTAACCCTAGCCCGAACCCTAACCCTAACCCTTCCCCGAAGCCTGACCCTCACCCGTCCCCTAATCCTAACCCGTACGCTGACACTAACCCGCGCCCTCACACGTCCGCTCCCCCTAAAGCGTTGTCGTACCCTCACCTGGACCCTAAACCGTCCCCGTCCCCTAACCCTAACCCTCGCCCGAACCCTAACCCTAACCCTTCCCCGAAGCCTGACCCTCACCCGTCCCCTAATCCTAACCCGTACGCTGACACTAACCCGCGCCCTCACACGTACGCTCCCCCTAAAGCGTTGTCGTACCCTCACCTGGACCCTAAACCGTCCCCGTCCCCTAACCCTAACCCTAGCCCGAACCCTAACCCTAACCCTTCCCCGAAGCCTGAACCCTAACCATCCCCTAATCCTAAACCGTACGCTGACACTAACCCACGCCCTCACACGTACGCTCCCCCTAATGCGTTGTCGTACCCTCACCTGGACCCTAACCCGTCCCCGTCCCCTAACCCTAACCCTAGCCCGAACCCTAACCCTAACACTTCCCCGAAGCCTGACCCTCACCCGTCCCCTAATCCTAAACCGTACACTGACACTAACCCGCGCCCTCACACGTACGCTCCCCCTAAAGCGTTGTCGTACCCTCACCTGGACCCTAAACCGTCCCCGTCCCCTAACCCTAACCCTAGCCCGAACCCTAACCCTATCCCTTCCCCGAAGCCTGACCCTCACCCGTCCCCTTATCCTAACCCGTACGCTGACACTAACCCGCGCCCTCACACGTACGGTCCCCCTAAAGCGTTGTCGTACCCTCATCTGGACCCTAAACCGTCCCCGTCCCTTAACCCTAACCCTAGCCCGAACCCTAACCCTAACCCTTCCCCGAAGCCTGACCCTCACCCGTCCCCTAATACTAAACCGTACGCTGACACTAACCCGCGCCCTCACACGTCCGCTCCCCCTAAAGCGTTGTCGTACCCTCACCTGGACCCTAACCCGTCCCCGTCCCCTAACCCTAACCCTAGCCCGAACCCTGACCCTAACACTTCCCCGAAGCCTGACCCTCATCCGTCCCCTAATCCTAACCCGTACGCTGACACTAAGCCGAGCCCTCACACGTACGCTCCCCCTAAAGCGTTGTCGTACCCTCACCTGGACCCTAACCCTTCCCCGTCCCCTAACCCTAACCCTAGCCCGAACCCTAACCCTAACCCTTCCCGGAAGCCTGACCCTCACCCATCCCCTAATCCTAACCCGTACGCTGACACTAACCCGCGCCCTCACACGTCCGCTCCCCTTAAAGCGTTTTCGTACCCTCACCTGGACCCTAAACCGTCCCCGTCCCCTAACCCTAACCCTAGCCCGAACCCTAACCCTAACCCTTCCCCGAAGCCTGACCCTCACCCATCCCCTAATCCTAACCCGTACGCTGACACTAACCCGCGCCCTCACACGTACGCTCCCCCTAAAGCGTTCTCGTACCCTCACCAGGACCCTCACCCGTCCCCGTCCCCTAACCCTAACCCTAGACCGAACCCTAACCCTAACCCTTCCCCGAAGCCTGACCCTCACCCGTCCCGTAATCCTAACCCGTACGCTGACACTAACCCGCGCCCTCACACGTACGCTCCCCCTAAAGCGTTGTCGTACCCTCACCTGGACCCTAACCCGTCCCCGTCCCCTAACCCTAACCCTAGACCGAACCCTGACCCTAACCCTTCCCCGAAGCCTGACCCTCACCCGTCCCCTAATCCTAACCCGTACGCTGACACTAACCCGCTCCCTCACACGTATGCTCCCCCTAAAGCGTTGTCGTACCCTCACCTGGACCCTAACCCTTCCCCGTCCCCTAACCCTAACCCTAGCCCGAACCCTAACCCTAACCCTTCCCTGAAGCCTGACCCTCACCCGTCCCCTAATCCTAACCCGTACCCTGACACTAACCCACGCCCTCACACGTACGCTCCCACTAAAGCGTTGTCGTACCCTCACCTGGACCCTAAACCGTCCCCGTCCCCTAACCCTAACCCTAGCCTGAACCCTAACCCTAACCCTTCCCCGAAGCCTGACCCTCACCCGTCCCCTAATCCTAACCCGTACGCTGACACTAACCCGCGCCCTCACACGTCCGATCCCCCTAAAGCGTTGTCGTACCCTCACCTGGACCCTAAACCGTCCCCGTCCCCTAACCCTAACCCTAGCCCGAACCCTAACCCTAACCCTTCCCCGAAGCCTGACGCTCACCCGTCCCCTAATCCTAACCCGTACGCTTACACTAACCCGCGCCCTCACACGTACGCTCCCCCTAAAGCGTTGTCGTACCCTCACCTGGACCCTAACCCGTCCCCGTCCCCGAACCCTAACCCTAGCCCGAACCCTAACCCTAACCCTTCCCCGAAGCCTGACCCTCACCCGTCCCCTAATCCTAACCCGTACGCTGACACTAACCCGCGCCCTCACACGTACGCTCCCCCTAAAGCGTTGTCGTACCCTCACCTGGACCCTAAACCGTCCCCGTCCCCTAACCCTAACCCTAGCCCGAACCCTAACCCTAACCCTTCCCCGAAACCTGACGCTCACCCGTCCCCTAATCCTAACCCGTACGCTGACACTAACCCGCGCCCTCACACGTACGCTCCCCCTAAAGTGTTGTCGTACCCTCACCTGGACCCTAACCCTTCCCCGTCCCCTAACCCTAACCCTAGCCCGAACCCTAACCCTAACCCTTCCCCGAAGCCTGACCCTCACCCGTCCCCTAATCCTAACCCGTACCATGAAACTAACCCGCGCCCTCACCCGTACGCTCCACCTAAAGCGTTGTCGTACCCTCACCTGGACCCTAACCCGTCCCCGTCCCCTAAGCCTAACCCTAGCCCGAACCCTAACCCTAAACCTTTCCCGAAGCCTGACCCTCACCCGTCCCCTAATCCTAACCCGTACGCTGACACTAACCCGCGCCCTCACACGTACGCTCCCCCTAAAGCGTTGTCGTACCCTCACCTGGACCCTAACCCGTCCCCGTCCCCTAACCCTAACCCTAGCCCGAACCCTGACCCTAAACCTTCCCCGAAGCCTGACCCTCACCCGTCCCCTAATCCTAACCCGTACGCTGACACTAACCCGCGCCCTCACACGTACGCTCCCCCTAAAGCGTTGTCGTACCCTCACCTGGACCCTAAACCGTCCCCGTCCCCTAACCCTAACCCTAGCCCGAACCCTAACCCTAACCCTTCCCTGAAGCCTGACCCTCACCCGTCCCCTAATCCTAACCCGTACGCTGACACTAACTCGCGCCCTCACACGTACGCTCCCCCTAAAGCGTTGTCGTACCCTCACCTGGACCCTAAACCGTCCCCGTCCCCTAACCCTAACCCTAGCCCGAACCCTAACCCTAACCCTTCCCCGAAACCTGACGCTCACCCGTCCCCTAATCCTAACCCGTACGCTGACACTAACCCGCGCCCTCACACGTACGCTCCCCCTAAAGCGTTGTCGTACGCTCACCTGGACCCTAACCCGTCCCCGTCCCCTAACCCTAACCCTAGCCCGAACCCTAACCTTAACCCTTCCCCGAAGCCTGACCCTCACCCGTCCCCTAATCCTAACCCGTACGCTGACACTAACCCGCGCCCTCACACGTACGCTCCCCCTAAAGTGTTGTCGTACCCTCACCTGGACCCTAACCCTTCCCCGTCCCCTAACCCTAACCCTAGCCCGAACCCTAACCCTAACCCTTCCCCGAAGCCTGACCCTCACCCGTCCCCTAATCCTAACCCGTACCATGAAACTAACCCGCGCCCTCACCCGTACGCTCCCCCTAAAGCGTTGTCGTACCCTCACCTGGACCCTAAACCGTCCCCGTGCCCTAACCCTAACCCTAGCCCGAACCCTAACCCTAACCCTTTCCCGAAGCCTGACCCTCACCCGTCCCCTTATCCTAACCCGTACGCTGACACTAACCCTCGCCCTCACACGTCCGCTCCCACTAAAGCGTTGTCGTACCCTCACCTGGACCCTAAACCGTCCCCGTCCCCTAACCCTAACCCTAGCCCGAACCCTAACCCTAACCCTTCCCCGAAGCCAGACCCTCACCAGTCCCCTAATCCTAACCCGTACGCTGACACTAACCCGCGCCCTCACACGTATGCTCCCTCTAAAGCGTTGTCGTACCCTCACCTGGACCCTAACCCTTCCCCGTCCCCTAACCCTAACCCTAGACCGAACCCTAACCCTAACCCTTCCCTGAAGCCTGACCCTCACCCGTCCCCTAATCCTAACCCGTACCCTGACACTAACCCGCGCCCTCACACGTACGCTCCCACTAAAGCGTTGTCGTACCCTCACCTGGACCCTAAACCGTCCCCGTCCCCTAACCCTAACCTTAGCCCGAACCCTAACCCTAACCCTTCCCCGAAGCCTGACCCTCACCCGTCCCCTAATCCTAACCCGTACGCTGACACTAACCCGCGCCCTCACACGTCCGATCCCCCTAAAGCGTTGTCGTACCCTCACCTGGACCCTAAACCGTCCCCGTCCCCTAACCCTAACCCTAGCCCGAACCCTAACCCTAACCCTTCCCCGAAGCCTGACGCTCACCCGTCCCCTAATCCTAACCCGTACGCTTACACTAACCCGCGCCCTCACACGTACGCTCCCCCTAAAGCGTTGTCGTACCCTCACCTGGACCCTAACCCGTCCCCGTCCCCTAACCCTAACCCTAGCCCGAACCCTAACCCTAACCCTTCCCCGAAGCCTGACCCTCACCCGTCCCCTAATCCTAACCCGTACGCTGACACTAACCCGCGCCCTCATACGTACGCTCCCCCTAAAGTGTTGTCGTACCCTCAACTGGACCCTAAACCGTCCCCGTCCCCTAACCCTAACCCTAGCCCGAACCCTAACCCTAAACCTTCCCCGAAGCCTGACCCTCACCCGTCCCCTAATCCTAACCCCTACGCTGACACTAACCCGCGCCCTCACACGTCCGCTCCCCCTAAAGCGTTGTCGTACCCTCACCTGGACCCTAACCCGTCCCCGTCCCCTAACCCTAACCCTAGCCCGAACCCTGACCCTAACCCTTCCCCGAAGCCTGACCCTCACCCGTCCCCTAATCCTAACCCGTACGCTGACACTAACCCGCGCCCTCACACGTACGCTCCCCCTAAAGCGTTGTCGTACCCTCACCTGGACCCTAAACCGTCCCCGTCCCCTAACCCTAACCCTAGCCCGAACCCTAACCCTAACCCTTCCCCGAAGCCTGACCCTCACCCGTCCCCTAATCCTAACCCGTACGCTGACACTAAACCGCGCCCTCACACGTCCGTTCCCACTAAAGCGTTGTCGTACCCTCACCTGGACCCTAAACCGTCCCCGTCCCCTAACCCTAACCCTAGCCCGAACCCTAACCCTAAACCTTCCCCGAAGCCTGACCCTCACCCGTCCCCTAATCCTAACCCCTACGCTGACACTAACCCGCGCCCTCACACGTCCGCTCCCCCTAAAGCGTTGTCGTACCCTCACCTGGACCCTAAAGCGTCCCCGTCCCCTAACCCTAACCCTAGCCCGAACCCTGACCCTAACCCTTCCCCGAAGCCTGACGCTCACCCGTCCCCTAATCCTAACCCGTACGCTGACACTAACCCGCGCCCTCACACGTACGGTCCCCCTAAAGCGTTGTCGTACCCTCACCTGGACCCTAACCCGTCCCCGTCCCCTAACCCTAACCCTAGCCCGAACCCTAACCCTAAATCTTTCCCGAAGCCTGACCCTCACCCGTCCCCTAATCCTAACCCGTACGCTGACACTAACCCGCGCCCTCACACGTACGCTCCCCCTAAAGCGTTGTCGTACCCTCACCTGGACCCTAACCCGTCCCCGTCCCCTAACCCTAACCCTAGCCCGAACCCTAACCCTAACCCTTCCCCGAAGCCTGACCCTCACCCGTCCCCTAATCCTAACCCGTACGCTGACACTAACCCGCGCCCTCATACGTACGCTCCCCCTAAAGCGTTGTCGTACCCTCACCTGGACCCTAACCCGTCCCCGTCCCCTAACCCTAACCCTAGCCCGAACCCTAACCCTAACCCTTCCCCGAAGCCTGACACTCACCCGTCCCCTAATCCTAACCCGTACGCTGACACTAACCCGCGCCCTCCCACGTACGCTCCCCCTAAAGCGTTGTCGTACCCTCACCTGGACCCTAACCCGTCCCCGTCCCCTAACCCTAACCCTAGCCCGAACCCTAACCCTAACCCTTCCCCGAAGCCTGACCCTCACCCGTCCCCTAATCCTAACCCGTACGCTGACACTAACCCGCGCCCTCACACGTACGCTCCCCCTAAAGCGTTGTCGTACCCTCACCTGGACCCTAAACCGTCCCCGTCCCCTAACCCTAACCCTAGCCCGAACCCTAACCCTAACCCTTTCCCGAAGCCTGACCCTCACCCGTCCCCTAATCCTAACCCGTACGCTGACACTAAACCGCGCCCTCACACGTCCGTTCCCACTAAAGCGTTGTCGTACCCTCACCTGGACCCTAAACCGTCCCCGTCCCCTAACCCTAACCCTAGCCCGAACCCTAACCCTAAACCTTCCCCGAAGCCTGACCCTCACCCGTCCCCTAATCCTAACCCCTACGCTGACACTAACCCGCGCCCTCACACGTCCGCTCCCCCTAAAGCGTTGTCGTACCCTCACCTGGACCCTAAAGCGTCCCCGTCCCCTAACCCTAACCCTAGCCCGAACCATGACCCTAACCCTTCCCCGAAGCCTGACGCTCACCCGTCCCCTAATCCTAACCCGTACGCTGACACTAACCCGCGCCCTCACACGTACGCTCCCCCTAAAGCGTTGTCGTACCCTCACCTGGACCCTAACCCGTCCCCGTCCCCTAACCCTAACCCTAGCCCGAACCCTAACCCTAAATCTTTCCCGAAGCCTGACCCTCACCCGTCCCCTAATCCTAACCCGTACGCTGACACTAACCCGCGCCCTCCCACGTACGCTCCCCCTAAAGCGTTGTCGTACCCTCACCTGGACCCTAACCCGTCCCCGTCCCCTAACCCTAACCCTAGCCCGAACCCTGACCATAACCCTTCCCCGAAGCCTGACCCTCACCCGTCCCCTAATCCTAACCCGTACGCTGACACTAACCCGCGCCCTCAAACGTACGCTCCCCCTAAAGTGTTGTCGTACCCTCACCTGGACCCTAAACCGTCCCCATCCCCTAACCCTAACCCTAGCCCGAACCCAAACCCTAACCCTTCCCCGAAGCCTGACCCTCACCCGTCCCCTAATCCTAACCCGTACGCTGACACTAACCCGCGCCCTCACACGTCCGTTCCCCTTAAAGCGTTGTCGTACCCACACCTGGACCCAAAACCGTCCCCGTCCCCTAACCCTAACCCTAGCCCGAACCCTAACCCTAAACCTTCCCCGAAGCCTGACCCTCACCCGTCCCCTAATCCTAACCCGTACGCTGACACTAACCCGCGCCCTCACACGTCCGCTCCCCCTAAAGCGTTGTCATACCCTCACCTAGACCCTAAACCGTCCCCGTCCCCTAACCCTAACCCTAGCCAGAACCCTAACACTAACCCTTCCCCGAAGCCTGACCCTCACCCGTCCCCTAATCCTAACCCGTACGCTGACACTAACCCACGCCCTCACACGTACGCTCCCCCTAAAGCGTTGTCGTACCCTCACCTGGACCCTAACCCGTCCCCGTCCCCTAACCCTAACCCTAGCCCGAACCCTAACCCTAACCCTTCCCCGAAGCCTGACACTCACCCGTCCCCTAATCCTAAGCCGTACGCTGACACTAACCCGCGCCCTCACACGTACGCTCCCCCTAAAGCATTGTCGTACCCTCACCTGGACCCTAAACCGTCCCCGTCCCCTAACCCTAACCCTAGCCCGAACCGTAACCCTAACCCTTCCCCGAAGCCTGACCCTCACCCTTCCCCTATCCTAACCCGTACGCTGACACTAACCCACGCCCTCACACGTACGCTCCCTCTAAAGCGTTGTCGTACCCTCACCTGAACCCTAAACCGTCCCCGTCCCCTAACCCTAACCCTAGCCCGAACCCTAACCCTAACCCTTCCCCGAAGCCTGACCCTCACCCGTCCCCTAATCCTAACCCGTACGCTGACACTAACCCGCGCCCTCACACGTCCGCTCCCCCTAAAGCGTTGTCGTACCCTCACCTGGACCCTAAACCGTCCCCGTCCCCTAACCCTAACCCTAGCCCGAACCCTAACCCTAACCCTTCCCCGAAGCCTGACCCTCACCCGTCCCCTAATCCTAACCCGTACGCAGACACTAACCCGTGCCCTCACACGTCCGCTCCCCCTAAAGCGTTGTCGTACCCTCACCTGGACCCTAAACCGTCCCCGTCCCCTAACCCTAACCCTAGCCCGAACCCTAACCCTAACACTTCCCCGAAGCCTGACCCTCACCCGTCCCCTAATCCTAACCCGTACGCTGACACTAACCCGCGCCCTCACACGTCCGATCCCCTTAAAGCGTTGTCGTACCCTCACCTGGACCCTAAACCGTCCCCGTCCCCTAACCCTAACCCTAGCCCGAACCCTAACCCTAACCCTTCCCCGAAGCCTGACGCTCACCCGTCCCCTAATCCTAACCCGTACGCTTACACTAACCCGCGCCCTCACACGTACGCTCCCCCTAAAGCGTTGTCGTACCCTCACCTGGACCCTAACCCGTCCCCGTCCCCTAACCCTAACCCTAGCCCGAACCCTAACCCTAACCCTTCCCCGAAGCCTGACCCTCACCCGTCCCCTAATCCTAACCCGTACGCTGACACTAACCCGCGCCCTCACACGTACGCTCCCCCTAAAGCGTTGTCGTACCCTCACCTGGACCCTAACCCGTCCCCGTCCCCTAACCCTAACCCTAGCCCGAACCCTAACCCTAACACTTCCCCGAAGCCTGACACTCACCCGTCCCCTAATCCTAACCCGTACGCTGACACTAACCCGCGCCCTCACACGTCCGCTCCCCCTAAAGCGTTGTCGTACCCTCACCTGGACCCTAAACCGTCCCCGTTCCCTAACCCTAACCCTAGCCCGAACCCTAACCCTAACCCTTCCCCGAAGCCTGACCCTCACCCGTCCCCTAATCCTAACCCGTACGCTGACACTAACCCGCGCCCTCACACGTACGCTCCCCCTAAAGCGTTGTCGTACCCTCACCTGGACCCTAAACCGTCCCCGTCCCCTAACCCTAACCCTAGCCCGAACCCTGACCCTAACCCTTCCCGAAAGCCTGACCCTCACCCGTCCCCTAATCCTAACCCGTACGCTGACACTAACCCGCGCCCTCACACGTCCGCTCCCACTAAAGCGTTGTCGTACCCTCACCTGGACCCTAAACCGTCCCCGTCCCCTAACCCTAACCCTAGCCCGAACCCTAACCCTAAACCTTCCCCGAAGCCTGACCCTCACCCGTCCCCTAATCCTAACCCGTACGCTGACACTAACCCGCGCCCTCACACGTACGCTCCCCCTAAAGCGTTGTCGTACCCTCACCTGGACCCTAACCCGTCCCCGTCCCCTAACCCTAACCCTAGCCCGAACCCTAACCCTAAATCTTTCCCGAAGCCTGACCCTCACCCGTCCCCTAATCCTAACCCGTACGCTGACACTAACCCGCGCCCTCCCACGTACGCTCCCCCTAAAGCGTTGTCGTACCCTCACCTGGACCCTAACCCGTCCCCGTCCCCTAACCCTAACCCTAGCCCGAACCCTGACCATAAACCTTCCCCGAAGCCTGACCCTCACCCGTCCCCTAATCCTAACCCGTACGCTGACACTAACCCGCGCCCTCAAACGTACGCTCCCCCTAAAGTGTTGTCGTACCCTCACCTGGACCCTAAACCGTCCCCATCCCCTAACCCTAACCCTAGCCCGAACCCTAACCCTAACCCTTCCCCGAAGCCTGACCCTCACCCGTCCCCTAATCCTAACCCGTACGCTGACACTAACCCGCGCCCTCACACGTCCGTTCCCCTTAAAGCGTTGTCGTACCCACACCTGGACCCAAAACCGTCCCCGTCCCCTAACCCTAACCCTAGCCCGAACCCTAACCCTAAACCTTCCCCGAAGCCTGACCCTCACCCGTCCCCTAATCCTAACCCGTACGCTGACACTAACCCGCGCCCTCACACGTCCGCTCCCCCTAAAGCGTTGTCATACCCTCACCTAGACCCTAAACCGTCCCCGTCCCCTAACCCTAACCCTAGCCAGAACCCTAACACTAACCCTTCCCCGAAGCCTGACCCTCACCCGTCCCCTAATCCTAACCCGTACGCTGACACTAACCCACGCCCTCACACGTACGCTCCCCCTAAAGCGTTGTCGTACCCTCACCTGGACCCTAACCCGTCCCCGTCCCCTAACCCTAACCCTAGCCCGAACCCTAACCCTAACCCTTCCCCGAAGCCTGACACTCACCCGTCCCCTAATCCTAAGCCGTACGCTGACACTAACCCGCGCCCTCACACGTACGCTCCCCCTAAAGCATTGTCGTACCCTCACCTGGACCCTAAACCGTCCCCGTCCCCTAACCCTAACCCTAGCCCGAACCGTAACCCTAACCCTTCCCCGAAGCCTGACCCTCACCCTTCCCCTATCCTAACCCGTACGCTGACACTAACCCACGCCCTCACACGTACGCTCCCTCTAAAGCGTTGTCGTACCCTCACCTGAACCCTAAACCGTCCCCGTCCCCTAACCCTAACCCTAGCCCGAACCCTAACCCTAACCCTTCCCCGAAGCCTGACCCTCACCCGTCCCCTAATCCTAACCCGTACGCTGACACTAACCCACGCCCTCACACGTCCGCTCCCCCTAAAGCGTTGTCGTACCCTCACCTGGACCCTAAACCGTCCCCGTCCCCTAACCCTAACCCTAGCCCGAACCCTAACCCTAACCCTTCCCCGAAGCCTGACCCTCACCCGTCCCCTAATCCTAACCCGTACGCAGACACTAACCCGTGCCCTCACACGTCCGCTCCCCCTAAAGCGTTGTCGTACCCTCACCTGGACCCTAAACCGTCCCCGTCCCCTAACCCTAACCCTAGCCCGAACCCTAACCCTAACACTTCCCCGAAGCCTGACCCTCACCCGTCCCCTAATCCTAACCCGTACGCTGACACTAACCCGCGCCCTCACACGTCCGATCCCCCTAAAGCGTTGTCGTACCCTCACCTGGACCCTAAACCGTCCCCGTCCCCTAACCCTAACCCTAGCCCGAACCCTAACCCTAACCCTTCCCCGAAGCCTGACGCTCACCCGTCCCCTAATCCTAACCCGTACGCTTACACTAACCCGCGCCCTCACACGTACGCTCCCCCTAAAGCGTTGTCGTACCCTCACCTGGACCCTAACCCGTCCCCGTCCCCTAACCCTAACCCTAGCCCGAACCCTAACCCTAACACTTCCCCGAAGCCTGACACTCACCCGTCCCCTAATCCTAACCCGTACGCTGACACTAACCCGCGCCCTCACACGTCCGCTCCCCCTAAAGCGTTGTCGTACCCTCACCTGGACCCTAAACCGTCCCCGTTCCCTAACCCTAACCCTAGCCCGAACCCTAACCCTAACCCTTCCCCGAAGCCTGACCCTCACCCGTCCCCTAATCCTAACCCGTACGCTGACACTAACCCGCGCCCTCACACGTACGCTCCCCCTAAAGCGTTGTCGTACCCTCACCTGGACCCTAAACCGTCCCCGTCCCCTAACCCTAACCCTAGCCCGAACCCTAACCCTAACCCTTCCCGAAAGCCTGACCCTCACCCGTCCCCTAATCCTAACCCGTACGCTGACACTAACCCGCGCCCTCACACGTCCGCTCCCACTAAAGCGTTGTCGTACCCTCACCTGGACCCTAAACCGTCCCCGTCCCCTAACCCTAACCCTAGCCCGAACCCTAACCCTAAACCTTCCCCGAAGCCTGACCCTCACCCGTCCCCTAATCCTAACCCGTACGCTGACACTAACCCGCGCCCTCACACGTACGCTCCCCCTAAAGCGTTGTCGTACCCTCACCTGGACCCTAACCCGTCCCCGTCCCCTAACCCTAACCCTAGCCCGAACCCTGACCCTAACCCTTCCCCGAAGCCTGACCCTCACCCGTCCCCTAATCCTAACCCGTACGCTGACACTAACCCGCGCCCTCACACGTACGCTCCCCCTAAAGCGTTGTCGTACCCTCACCTGGACCCTAACCCGTCCCCGTCCCCTAACCCTAACCCTCGCCCGAACCCTAACCCTAACCCTTCCCCGAAGCCTGACCCTCACCCGTCCCCTAATCCTAACGCGTACGCTGACACTAACCCGCGCCCTCACACGTACGCTCCCCCTAAAGCGTTGTCGTACCCTCACCTGGACCCTAATCCGTCCCCGTCCCCTAACCCTAACCCTAGCCCGAACCCTAACCCTAACCCTTCCCCGAAGCCTGACCCTCACCCGTCCCCTAATCCTAACCCGTACGCTGACACTAACCCGCGCCCTCACACGTACGCTCCCCCTAAAGCGTTGTCGTATCCTCACCTGGACCCTAACCCGTCCCCGTCCCCTAACCCTAACCCTAGCCCGAACCCTAACCCTAACCCTTCCCCGAAGCCTGACCCTCACCCGTCCCCTAATCCTAACCCGTACGCTGACACTAACCCGCGCCCTCACACGTACGCTCCCCCTAAAGCGTTGTCGTATCCTCACCTGGACCCTAACCCGTCCCCGTCCCCTAACCCTAACCCTAGCCCGAACCCTAACCCTAACCCTTCCCCGAAGCCTGACCCTCACCCGTCCCCTAATCCTAACCCGTATGCTGACACTAACCCGCGCCCTCACACGTCCGATCCCCCTAAAGCGTTGTCGTACCCTCACCTGGACCCTAAACCGTCCCCGTCCCCTAACCCTAACCCTAGCCCGAACCCTAACCCTAACCCTTCCCCGAAGCCTGACGCTCACCCGTCCCCTAATCCTAACCCGTACGCTTACACTAACCCGCGCCCTCACACGTCCGCTCCCCCTAAAGCGTTGTCCTACCCTCACCTGGACCCTAACCCGTCCCCGTCCCCTAACACTAACCCTAGCCCGAACCCTAACCCTAACCCTTCCCCGAAGCCTGACCCTCACCCGTCCCCTAATCCTAACCCGTACGCTGACACTAACCCGCGCCCTCACACGTACGCTCCCCCTAAAGCGTTGTCGTACCCTCACCTGGACCCTAACCCGTCCCCGTCCCCTAACCCTAACCCTAGCCCGAACCCTAACCCTAACCCTTCCCCGAAGCCTGACACTCACCCGTCCCCTAATCCTAACCCGTACGCAGACACTAACCCGCGCCCTCACACGTCCGCTCCCCCTAAAGCGTTGTCGTACCCTCACCTGGACCCTAACCCGTCCCCGTCCCCTAACCCTAACCCTAGCCCGAACCCTAACCCTAACCCTTCCCCGAAGCCTGACCCTCACCCGTCCCCTAATCCTAACCCGTACGCTGACACTAACCCGCGCCCTCACACGTCCGCTCCCCCTAAAGCGTTGTCGTACCCTCACCTGGACCCTAAACCGTCCCCGTCCCCTAACCCTAACCCTAGCCCGAACCCTAACCCTAACCCTTCCCCGAAGCCTGACCCTCACCCGTCCCCTAATCCTAACCCGTACGCTGACACTAACCCGCGCCCTCAAACGTCCGCTCCCACTAAAGCGTTGTCGTACCCTCACCTGGACCCTAAACCGTCCCCGTCCCCTAACCCTAACCCTAGCCCGAACCCTAACCCTAAACCTTCCCCGAAGCCTGACCCTCACCCGTCCCCTAATCCTAACCCCTACGCTGATACTAACCCGCGCCCTCACACGTCCGCTCCCCCTAAAGCGTTGTCGTACCCTCACCTGGACCCTAAAGCGTCCCCGTCCCCTAACCCTAACCCTAGCCCGAACCCTAACCCTAACCCTTCCCCGAAGCCTGACCCTCACCCGTCCCCTAATCCTAACCCGTACCCTGACACTAACCCGCGCCCTCACACGTACGCTCCCCCTAAAGCGTTGTCGTACCCTCACCTGGACCCTAACCCGTCCCCGTCCCCTAACCCTAACCCTAGACCGAACCCTGACCCTAACCCTTCCCCGAAGCCTGACCCTCACCCGTCCCCTAATCCTAACCCGTACGCTGACACTAACCCGCGCCCTCACACGTATGCTCCCCCTAAAGCGTTGTCGTACCCTCACCTGGACCCTAACCCTTCCCCGTCCCCTAACCCTAACCCTAGCCCGAACCCTAACCCTAACCCTTCCCTGAAGCCTGACCCTCACCCGTCCCCTAATCCTAACCCGTACCCTGACACTAACCCGCGCCCTCACACGTACGCTCCCACTAAAGCGTTGTCGTACCCTCACCTGGACCCTAAACCGTCCCCGTCCCCTAACCCTAACCCTAGCCCGAACCCTAACCCTAACCCTTCCCCGAAGCCTGACCCTCACCCGTCCCCTAATCCTAACCCGTACGCTGACACTAACCCGCGCCCTCACACGTCCGATCCCCCTAAAGCGTTGTCGTACCCTCACCTGGACCCTAAACCGTCCCCGTCCCCTAACCCTAACCCTAGCCCGAACCCTAACCCTAACCCTTCCCCGAAGCCTGACGCTCACCCGTCCCCTAATCCTAACCCGTACGCTTACACTAACCCGCGCCCTCACACGTACGCTCCCCCTAAAGCGTTGTCGTACCCTCACCTGGACCCTAACCCGTCCCCGTCCCCGAACCCTAACCCTAGCCCGAACCCTAACCCTAACCCTTCCCCGAAGCCTGACCCTCACCCGTCCCCTAATCCTAACCCGTACGCTGACACTAACCCGCGCCCTCACACGTACGCTCCCCCTAAAGCGTTGTCGTACCCTCACCTGGACCCTAAACCGTCCCCGTCCCCTAACCCTAACCCTAGCCCGAACCCTAACCCTAACCCTTCCCCGAAACCTGACGCTCACCCGTCCCCTAATCCTAACCCGTACGCTGACACTAACCCGCGCCCTCACACGTACGCTCCCCCTAAAGCGTTGTCGTACGCTCACCTGGACCCTAACCCGTCCCCGTCCCCTAACCCTAACCCTAGCCCGAACCCTAACCTTAACCCTTCCCCGAAGCCTGACCCTCACCCGTCCCCTAATCCTAACCCGTACGCTGACACTAACCCGCGCCCTCACACGTACGCTCCCCCTAAAGTGTTGTCGTACCCTCACCTGGACCCTAACCCTTCCCCGTCCCCTAACCCTAACCCTAGCCCGAACCCTAACCCTAACCCTTCCCCGAAGCCTGACCCTCACCCGTCCCCTAATCCTAACCCGTACCATGAAACTAACCCGCGCCCTCACCCGTACGCTCCACCTAAAGCGTTGTCGTACCCTCACCTGGACCCTAAACCGTCCCCGTCCCCTAAGCCTAACCCTAGCCCGAACCCTAACCCTAAACCTTTCCCGAAGCCTGACCCTCACCCGTCCCCTAATCCTAACCCGTACGCTGACACTAACCCGCGCCCTCACACGTACGCTCCCCCTAAAGCGTTGTCGTACCCTCACCTGGACCCTAACCCGTCCCCGTCCCCTAACCCTAACCCTAGCCCGAACCCTGACCCTAAACCTTCCCCGAAGCCTGACCCTCACCCGTCCCCTAATCCTAACCCGTACGCTGACACTAACCCGCGCCCTCACACGTACGCTCCCCCTAAAGCGTTGTCGTACCCTCACCTGGACCCTAAACCGTCCCCGTCCCCTAACCCTAACCCTAGCCCGAACCCTAACCCTAACCCTTCCCTGAAGCCTGACCCTCACCCGTCCCCTAATCCTAACCCGTACGCTGACACTAACTCGCGCCCTCACACGTACGCTCCCCCTAAAGCGTTGTCGTACCCTCACCTGGACCCTAAACCGTCCCCGTCCCCTAACCCTAACCCTAGCCCGAACCCTAACCCTAACCCTTCCCCGAAACCTGACGCTCACCCGTCCCCTAATCCTAACCCGTACGCTGACACTAACCCGCGCCCTCACACGTACGCTCCCCCTAAAGCGTTGTCGTACGCTCACCTGGACCCTAACCCGTCCCCGTCCCCTAACCCTAACCCTAGCCCGAACCCTAACCTTAACCCTTCCCCGAAGCCTGACACTCACCCGTCCCCTAATCCTAACCCGTACGCTGACACTAACCCGCGCCCTCACACGTACGCTCCCCCTAAAGTGTTGTCGTACCCTCACCTGGACCCTAACCCTTCCCCGTCCCCTAACCCTAACCCTAGCCCAAACCCTAACCCTAACCCTTCCCCGAAGCCTGACCCTCACCCGTCCCCTAATCCTAACCCGTACCATGAAACTAACCCGCGCCCTCACCCGTACGCTCCACCTAAAGCGTTGTCGTACCCTCACCTGGACCCTAAACCGTCCCCGTCCCCTAACCCTAACCCTAGCTCGAACCCTAACCCTAACCCTTCCCCGAAGCCTGACCCTCACCCGTCCCCTAATCCTAACCCGTACGCTGACACTAACACACGCCCTCACACGTCCGCTCCCCCTAAAGCGTTGTCGTACCCTCACCTGGACCCTAACCCGTCCCCGTCCCCTAACCCTAACCCTAGCCCAAACCCTAACCCTAACCCTTCCCCGAAGCCTGACCCTCACCCGTCCCCTAATCCTAACCCGTACGCTGACACTAACCCGCGCCCTCACACGTACGCTCCCCCTAAAGCGTTGTCGTACCCTCACCTGGACCCTAAACCGTCCCCATCACCTAACCCTAACCCTAGCCCGAACCCTAACCCTAACCCTTCCCCGAAGCCTGACCCTCACCCGTCCCCTAATCCTAACCCGTACGCTGACACTAACCCGCGCCCTCACACGTCCGCTCCCCCTAAAGCGTTGTCGTACCCTCACCTGGACCCTAAACCGTCCCCGTCCCCTAACCCTAACCCTAGCCCGAACCCTAACCCTAACCCTTCCCCGAAGCCTGACCCTCACCCGTCCCCTAATCCTAACCCGTACGCTGACACTAACCCGCGCCCTCACACGTACGCTCCCCCTAAAGCGTTGTCGTACCCTCACCTGGACCCTAAACCGTCCCCGTCCCCTAACCCTAACCCTAGCCCGAACCCTAACCCTAACCCTTCCCTGAAGCCTGACCCTCACCCGTCCCCTAATCCTAACCCGTACGCTGACACTAACCCGCGCCCTCACACGTACGCTCCCCCTAAAGCGTTGTCGTACCCTCACCTGGACCCTAAACCGTCCCCGTGCCCTAACCCTAACCCTAGCCCGAACCCTAACCCTAACCCTTTCCCGAAGCCTGACCCTCACCCGTCCCCTTATCCTAACCCGTACGCTGACACTAACCCTCGCCCTCACACGTCCGCTCCCACTAAAGCGTTGTCGTACCCTCACCTGGACCCTAAACCGTCCCCGTCCCCTAACCCTAACCCTAGCCCGAACCCTAACCCTAACCCTTCCCCGAAGCCAGACCCTCACCCGTCCCCTAATCCTAACCCGTACGCTGACACTAACCCGCGCCCTCACACGTATGCTCCCCCTAAAGCGTTGTCGTACCCTCACCTGGACCCTAACCCTTCCCCGTCCCCTAACCCTAACCCTAGACCGAACCCTAACCCTAACCCTTCCCTGAAGCCTGACCCTCACCCGTCCCCTAATCCTAACCCGTACCCTGACACTAACCCGCGCCCTCACACGTACGCTCCCACTAAAGCGTTGTCGTACCCTCACCTGGACCCTAAACCGTCCCCGTCCCCTAACCCTAACCCTAGCCCGAACCCTAACCCTAACCCTTCCCCGAAGCCTGACCCTCACCCGTCCCCTAATCCTAACCCGTACGCTGACACTAACCCGCGCCCTCACACGTACGCTCCCCCTAAAGCGTTGTCGTACCCTCACCTGGACCCTAACCCGTCCCCGTCCCCTAACCCTAACCCTAGCCCGAACCCTAACCCTAACCCTTCCCCGAAGCCTGACACTCACCCGTCCCCTAATCCTAAGCCGTACGCTTACACTAACCCGCGCCCTCACACGTACGCTCCCCCTAAAGCGTTGTCGTACCCTCACCTGGACCCTAACCCGTCCCCGTCCCCTAACCCTAACCCTAGCCCGAACCCTAACCCTAACCCTTCCCCGAAGCCTGACCCTCACCCGTCCCCTAATCCTAACCCGTACGCTGACACTAACCCGCGCCCTCATACGTACGCTCCCCCTAAAGCGTTGTCGTACCCTCACCTGGACCCTAACCCGTCCCCGTCCCCTAACCCTAACCCTAGCCCGAACCCTAACCCTAACCCTTCCCCGAAGCCTGACACTCACCCGTCCCCTAATCCTAACCCGTACGCTGACACTAACCCGCGCCCTCACACGTACGCTCCCCCTAAAGCGTTGTCGTACCCTCACCTGGACCCTAACCCGTCCCCGTCCCCTAACCCTAACCCTAGCCCGAACCCTAACCCTAACCCTTCCCCGAAGCCTGACCCTCACCCGTCCCCTAATCCTAACCCGTACGCTGACACTAACCCGCGCCCTCACACGTACGCTCCCCCTAAAGCGTTGTCGTACCCTCACCTGGACCCTAAACCGTCCCCGTCCCCTAACCCTAACCCTAGCCCGAACCCTAACCCTAACCCTTTCCCGAAGCCTGACCCTCACCCGTCCCCTAATCCTAACCCGTACGCTGACACTAAACCGCGCCCTCACACGTCCGTTCCCACTAAAGCGTTGTCGTACCCTCACCTGGACCCTAAACCGTCCCCGTCCCCTAACCCTAACCCTAGCCCGAACCCTAACCCTAAACCTTCCCCGAAGCCTGACCCTCACCCGTCCCCTAATCCTAACCCCTACGCTGACACTAACCCGCGCCCTCACACGTCCGCTCCCCCTAAAGCGTTGTCGTACCCTCACCTGGACCCTAAAGCGTCCCCGTCCCCTAACCCTAACCCTAGCCCGAACCCTGACCCTAACCCTTCCCCGAAGCCTGACGCTCACCCGTCCCCTAATCCTAACCCGTACGCTGACACTAACCCGCGCCCTCACACGTACGCTCCCCCTAAAGCGTTGTCGTACCCTCACCTGGACCCTAACCCGTCCCCGTCCCCTAACCCTAACCCTAGCCCGAACCCTAACCCTAAATCTTTCCCGAAGCCTGACCCTCACCCGTCCCCTAATCCTAACCCGTACGCTGACACTAACCCGCGCCCTCCCACGTACGCTCCCCCTAAAGCGTTGTCGTACCCTCACCTGGACCCTAACCCGTCCCCGTCCCCTAACCCTAACCCTAGCCCGAACCCTGACCATAACCCTTCCCCGAAGCCTGACCCTCACCCGTCCCCTAATCCTAACCCGTACGCTGACACTAACCCGCGCCCTCAAACGTACGCTCCCCCTAAAGTGTTGTCGTACCCTCACCTGGACCCTAAACCGTCCCCATCCCCTAACCCTAACCCTAGCCCGAACCCTAACCCTAACCCTTCCCCGAAGCCTGACCCTCACCCGTCCCCTAATCCTAACCCGTACGCTGACACTAACCCGCGCCCTCACACGTCCGTTCCCCTTAAAGCGTTGTCGTACCCACACCTGGACCCAAAACCGTCCCCGTCCCCTAACCCTAACCCTAGCCCGAACCCTAACCCTAAACCTTCCCCGAAGCCTGACCCTCACCCGTCCCCTAATCCTAACCCGTACGCTGACACTAACCCGCGCCCTCACACGTCCGCTCCCCCTAAAGCGTTGTCATACCCTCACCTAGACCCTAAACCGTCCCCGTCCCCTAACCCTAACCCTAGCCAGAACCCTAACACTAACCCTTCCCCGAAGCCTGACCCTCACCCGTCCCCTAATCCTAACCCGTACGCTGACACTAACCCACGCCCTCACACGTACGCTCCCCCTAAAGCGTTGTCGTACCCTCACCTGGACCCTAACCCGTCCCCGTCCCCTAACCCTAACCCTAGCCCGAACCCTAACCCTAACCCTTCCCCGAAGCCTGACACTCACCCGTCCCCTAATCCTAAGCCGTACGCTGACACTAACCCGCGCCCTCACACGTACGCTCCCCCTAAAGCATTGTCGTACCCTCACCTGGACCCTAAACCGTCCCCGTCCCCTAACCCTAACCCTAGCCCGAACCGTAACCCTAACCCTTCCCCGAAGCCTGACCCTCACCCTTCCCCTATCCTAACCCGTACGCTGACACTAACCCACGCCCTCACACGTACGCTCCCTCTAAAGCGTTGTCGTACCCTCACCTGAACCCTAAACCGTCCCCGTCCCCTAACCCTAACCCTAGCCCGAACCCTAACCCTAACCCTTCCCCGAAGCCTGACCCTCACCCGTCCCCTAATCCTAACCCGTACGCTGACACTAACCCGCGCCCTCACACGTCCGCTCCCCCTAAAGCGTTGTCGTACCCTCACCTGGACCCTAAACCGTCCCCGTCCCCTAACCCTAACCCTAGCCCGAACCCTAACCCTAACCCTTCCCCGAAGCCTGACCCTCACCCGTCCCCTAATCCTAACCCGTACGCTGACACTAACCCGCGCCCTCACACGTCCGCTCCCACTAAAGCGTTGTCGTACCCTCACCTGGACCCTAAACCGTCCCCGTCCCCTAACCCTAACCCTAGCCCGAACCCTAACCCTAAACCTTCCCCGAAGCCTGACCCTCACCCGTCCCCTAATCCTAACCCGTACGCTGACACTAACCCGCGCCCTCACACGTACGCTCCCCCTAAAGCGTTGTCGTACCCTCACCTGGACCCTAACCCGTCCCCGTCCCCTAACCCTAACCCTAGCCCGAACCCTGACCCTAACCCTTCCCCGAAGCCTGACCCTCACCCGTCCCCTAATCCTAACCCGTACGCTGACACTAACCCGCGCCCTCACACGTACGCTCCCCCTAAAGCGTTGTCGTACCCTCACCTGGACCCTAACCCGTCCCCGTCCCCTAACCCTAACCCTCGCCCGAACCCTAACCCTAACCCTTCCCCGAAGCCTGACCCTCACCCGTCCCCTAATCCTAACCCGTACGCTGACACTAACCCGCGCCCTCACACGTACGCTCCCCCTAAAGCGTTGTCGTACCCTCACCTGGACCCTAATCCGTCCCCGTCCCCTAACCCTAACCCTAGCCCGAACCCTAACCCTAACCCTTCCCCGAAGCCTGACCCTCACCCGTCCCCTAATCCTAACCCGTACGCTGACACTAACCCGCGCCCTCACACGTACGCTCCCCCTAAAGCGTTGTCGTATCCTCACCTGGACCCTAACCCGTCCCCGTCCCCTAACCCTAACCCTAGCCCGAACCCTAACCCTAACCCTTCCCCGAAGCCTGACCCTCACCCGTCCCCTAATCCTAACCCGTACGCTGACACTAACCCGCGCCCTCACACGTACGCTCCCCCTAAAGCGTTGTCGTACCCTCACCTGGACCCTAACCCGTCCCCGTCCCCTAACCCTAACCCTAGCCCGAACCCTGACCCTAACCCTTCCCCGAAGCCTGACCCTCACCCGTCCCCTAATCCTAACCCGTACGCTGACACTAACCCGCGCCCTCACACGTAAGCTCCCCCTAAAGCGTTCTCGTACCCTCACCTGGACCCTAACCCTTCCCCGTCCCCTAACCCTAACCCTAGCCCGAACCCTAACCCTAACCCTTCCCTGAAGCCTGACCCTCACCCGTCCCCTAATCCTAACCCGTACCCTGACACTAACCCGTGCCCTCACACGTACGCTCCCACTAAAGCGTTGTCGTACCCTCACCTGGACCCTAAACCGTCCCCGTCCCCTAACCCTAACCCTAGCCCGAACCCTAACCCTAACCCTTCCCCGAAGCCTGACCCTCACCCGTCCCCTAATCCTAACCCGTATGCTGACACTAACCCGCGCCCTCACACGTCCGATCCCCCTAAAGCGTTGTCGTACCCTCACCTGGACCCTAAACCGTCCCCGTCCCCTAACCCTAACCCTAGCCCGAACCCTAACCCTAACCCTTCCCCGAAGCCTGACGCTCACCCGTCCCCTAATCCTAACCCGTACGCTTACACTAACCCGCGCCCTCACACGTCCGCTCCCCCTAAAGCGTTGTCCTACCCTCACCTGGACCCTAACCCGTCCCCGTCCCCTAACACTAACCCTAGCCCGAACCCTAACCCTAACCCTTCCCCGAAGCCTGACCCTCACCCGTCCCCTAATCCTAACCCGTACGCTGACACTAACCCGCGCCCTCACACGTACGCTCCCCCTAAAGCGTTGTCGTACCCTCACCTGGACCCTAACCCGTCCCCGTCCCCTAACCCTAACCCTAGCCCGAACCCTAACCCTAACCCTTCCCCGAAGCCTGACACTCACCCGTCCCCTAATCCTAACCCATACGCAGACACTAACCCGCGCCCTCACACGTCCGCTCCCCCTAAAGCGTTGTCGTACCCTCACCTGGACCCTAACCCGTCCCCGTCCCCTAACCCTAACCCTAGCCCGAACCCTAACCCTAACCCTTCCCCGAAGCCTGACCCTCACCCGTCCCCTAATCCTAACCCGTACGCTGACACTAACCCGCGCCCTCACACGTACGCTCCCCCTAAAGCGTTGTCGTACCCTCACCTGGACCCTAACCCGTCCCCGTCTCCTAACCCTAACCCTCGCCCGAACCCTAACCCTAACCCTTCCCCGAAGCCTGACCCTCACCCGTCCCCTAATCCTAACCCGTACGCTGACACTAACCCGCGCCCTCACACGTACGCTCCCCCTAAAGCGTTGTCGTACCCTCACCTGGACCCTAATCCGTCCCCGTCCCCTAACCCTAACCCTAGCCCGAACCCTAACCCTAACCCTTCCCCGAAGCCTGACCCTCACCCGTCCCCTAATCCTAACCCGTACGCTGACACTAACCCGCGCCCTCACACGTACGCTCCCCCTAAAGCGTTGTCGTATCCTCACCTGGACCCTAACCCGTCCCCGTCCCCTAACCCTAACCCTAGCCCGAACCCTAACCCTAACCCTTCCCCGAAGCCTGACCCTCACCCGTCCCCTAATCCTAACCCGTACGCTGACACTAACCCGCGCCCTCACACGTACGCTCCCCCTAAAGCGTTGTCGTACCCTCACCTGGACCCTAACCCGTCCCCGTCCCCTAACCCTAACCCTAGCCCGAACCCTGACCCTAACCCTTCCCCGAAGCCTGACCCTCACCCGTCCCCTAATCCTAACCCGTACGCTGACACTAACCCGCGCCCTCACACGTAAGCTCCCCCTAAAGCGTTCTCGTACCCTCACCTGGACCCTAACCCTTCCCCGTCCCCTAACCCTAACCCTAGCCCGAACCCTAACCCTAACCCTTCCCTGAAGCCTGACCCTCACCCGTCCCCTAATCCTAACCCGTACCCTGACACTAACCCGTGCCCTCACACGTACGCTCCCACTAAAGCGTTGTCGTACCCTCACCTGGACCCTAAACCGTCCCCGTCCCCTAACCCTAACCCTAGCCCGAACCCTAACCCTAACCCTTCCCCGAAGCCTGACCCTCACCCGTCCCCTAATCCTAACCCGTATGCTGACACTAACCCGCGCCCTCACACGTCCGATCCCCCTAAAGCGTTGTCGTACCCTCACCTGGACCCTAAACCGTCCCCGTCCCCTAACCCTAACCCTAGCCCGAACCCTAACCCTAACCCTTCCCCGAAGCCTGACGCTCACCCGTCCCCTAATCCTAACCCGTACGCTTACACTAACCCGCGCCCTCACACGTCCGCTCCCCCTAAAGCGTTGTCCTACCCTCACCTGGACCCTAACCCGTCCCCGTCCCCTAACACTAACCCTAGCCCGAACCCTAAACCTAACCCTTCCCCGAAGCCTGACCCTCACCCGTCCCCTAATCCTAACCCGTACGCTGACACTAACCCGCGCCCTCACACGTACGCTCCCCCTAAAGCGTTGTCGTACCCTCACCTGGACCCTAACCCGTCCCCGTCCCCTAACCCTAACCCTAGCCCGAACCCTAACCCTAACCCTTCCCCGAAGCCTGACACTCACCCGTCCCCTAATCCTAACCCGTACGCAGACACTAACCCGCGCCCTCACACGTCCGCTCCCCCTAAAGCGTTGTCGTACCCTCACCTGGACCCTAACCCGTCCCCGTCCCCTAACCCTAACCCTAGCCCGAACCCTAACCCTAACCCTTCCCCGAAGCCTGACCCTCACCCGTCCCCTAATCCTAACCCGTACGCTGACACTAACCCGCGCCCTCACACGTACGCTCCCCCTAAAGCGTTGTCGTACCCTCACCTGGACCCTAAACCGTCCCCGTCCCCTAACCCTAACCCTAGCCCGAACCCTAACCCTAACCCTTCCCCGAAGCCTGACCCTCACCCGTCCCCTAATCCTAACCCGTACGCTGACACTAACCCGCGCCCTCAAACGTCCGCTCCCACTAAAGCGTTGTCGTACCCTCACCTGGACCCTAAACCGTCCCCGTCCCCTAACCCTAACCCTAGCCCGAACCCTAACCCTAAACCTTTCCCGAAGCCTGACCCTCACCCGTCCCCTAATCCTAACCCCTACGCTGATACTAACCCGCGCCCTCACACGTCCGCTCCCCCTAAAGCGTTGTCGTACCCTCACCTGGACCCTAAAGCGTCCCCGTCCCCTAACCCTAACCCTAGCCCGAACCCTAACCCTAACCCTTCCCCGAAGCCTGACGCTCACCCGTCCCCTAATCCTAACCCGTACGCTGACACTAACCCGCGCCCTCACACGTACGCTCCCCCTAAAGCGTTGTCGTACCCTCACCTGGACCCTAACCCGTCCCCGTCCCCTAACCCTAACCCTAGCCCGAACCCTAACCCTAAACCTTTCCCGAAGCCTGACCCTCACCCGTCCCCTAATCCTAACCCGTACGCTGACACTAACCCGCGCCCTCACACCTCCGCTCCCCCTAAAGCGTTGTCGTACCCTCACCTGGACCCTAACCCGTCCCCGTCCCCTAACCCTAACCCTAGCCCGAACCCTAACCCTAAACCTTTCCCGAAGCCTGACCCTCACCCTTCCCCTAATCCTAACCCGTACGCTGACACTAACCCGCGCCCTCACACGTACGCTCCCCCTAAAGCGTTGTCGTACCCTCACCTGGACCCTAACCCGTCCCCGTCCCCTAACCCTAACCCTAGCCCTAACCCTTCCCCGAAGCCTGACCCTCACCTGTCCCCTAATCCTAACCCGTACGCTGACACTAACCCGCGCCCGCAAACGTACGCTCCCCCTAAAGTGTTGTCGTACCCTCACCTGGACCCTAAACCGTCCCCGTCCCCTAACCCTAACCCTAGCCCGAACCCTAACCCTAACCCTTCCCCGAAGCCTGACCCTCACCCGTCCCCTAATCCTAACCCGTACGCTGACACTAACCCGCGCCCTCACACGTCCGCTCCCCTTAAAGCGTTGTCGTACCAACACCTGGACCCAAAACCGTCCCCGTCCCCTAACCCTAACCCTAGCCCAACCCTAACCCTAAACCTTCCCCGAAGCCTGACCCTCACCCGTCCCCTAATCCTAACCCGTACGCTGACACTAACCCGCGTCCTCACACGTCCGCTCCCCCTAAAGCGTTGTCGTACCCTCACCTGGACCCTAAACCGTCCCCGTCCCCTAACCCTAACCCTAGCCCGAACCCTAACCCTAACCCTTCCCCGAAGCCTGACCCTCACCCGTCCCCTAATCCTAACCCGTACGCTGACACTAACCCGCGCCCTCACACGTCCGCTCCCCCTAAAGCGTTGTCGTACCCTCACCTGGACCCTAAACCGTCCCCGTCCCCTAACCCTAACCCTAGCCCGAACCCTAACCCTAACACTTCCCCGAAGCCTGACCCTCACCCGTCCCCTAATCCTAACCCGTACGCTGACACTAACCCGCGCCCTCACACGTCCGATCCCCCTAAAGCGTTGTCGTACCCTCACCTGGACCCTAAACCGTCCCCGTCCCCTAACCCTAACCCTAGCCCGAACCCTAACCCTAACCCTTCCCCGAAGCCTGACGCTCACCCGTCCCCTAATCCTAACCCGTACGCTGACACTAACCCGCGCCCTCACACGTACGCTCCCCCTAAAGCGTTGTCGTACCCTCACCTGGACCCTAACCCGTCCCCGTCCCCTAACCCTAACCCTAGCCCGAACCCTAACCCTAAACCTTTCCCGAAGCCTGACCCTCACCCGTCCCCTAATCCTAACCCGTACGCTGACACTAACCCGCGCCCTCACACGTACGCTCCCCCTAAAGCGTTGTCGTACCCTCACCTGGACCCTAACCCGTCCCCGTCCCCTAACCCTAACCCTAGCCCGAACCCTAACCCTAACCCTTCCCCGAAGCCTGACCCTCACCCGTCCCCTAATCCTAACCCGTACGCTGACACTAACCCGCGCCCTCACACGTACGCTCCCCCTAAAGCGTTGTCGTATCCTCACCTGGACCCTAACCCGTCCCCGTCCCCTAACCCTAACCCTAGCCCGAACCCTAACCCTAACCCTTCCCCGAAGCCTGACCCTCACCCGTCCCCTAATCCTAACCCCTACGCTGACACTAACCCGCGCCCTCACACGTACGCTCCCCCTAAAGCATTGTCGTACCCTCACCTGGACCCTAACCCGTCCCCGTCCCCTAACCCTAACCCTAGCCCGAACCCTGACCCTAACCCTTCCCCGAAGCCTGACCCTCACCCGTCCCCTAATCCTAACCCGTACGCTGACACTAACCCGCGCCCTCACACGTATGCTCCCCCTAAAGCGTTCTCGTACCCTCACCTGGACCCTAAACCTTCCCCGTCCCCTAACCCTAACCCTAGCCCGAACCCTAACCCTAACCCTTCCCTGAAGCCTGACCCTCACCCGTCCCCTAATCCTAACCCGTACCCTGACACTAACCCGTGCCCTCACACGTACGCTCCCACTAAAGCGTTGTCGTACCCTCACCTGGACCCTAAACCGTCCCCGTCCCCTAACCCTAACCCTAGCCCGAACCCTAACCCTAACCCTTCCCCGAAGCCTGACCCTCACCCGTCCCCTAATCCTAACCCGTATGCTGACACTAACCCGCGCCCTCACATGTCCGATCCCCCTAAAGCGTTGTCGTACCCTCACCTGGACCCTAAACCGTCCCCGTCCCCTAACCCTAACCCTAGCCCGAACCCTAACCCTAACCCTTCCCCGAAGCCTGACGCTCACCCGTCCCCTAATCCTAACCCGTACGCTTACACTAACCCGCGCCCTCACACGTCCGCTCCCCCTAAAGCGTTGTCCTACCCTCACCTGGACCCTAACCCGTCCCCGTCCCCTAACCCTAACCCTAGCCCGAACCCTAACCCTAAACCTTTCCCGAAGCCTGACCCTCACCCGTCCCCTAATCCTAACCCGTACGCTGACACTAACCCGCGCCCTCACACGTACGCTCCCCCTAAAGCGTTGTCGTACCCTCACCTGGACCCAAAACCGTCCCCGTCCCCTAACCCTAACCCTAGCCCGAACCCTAACCCTAACCCTTCCCCGAAGCCTGACCCTCACCCGTCCCCTAATCCTAACCCGTACGCTGACACTAACCCGCGCCCTCACACGTACGCTCCCCCTAAAGCGTTGTCGTACCCTCACCTGGACCCTAACCCGTCCCCGTCCCCTAACCCTAACCCTAGCTCGAACCCTAACCCTAACCCTTCCCCGAAGCCTGACACTCATCCGTCCCCTAATCCTAACCCGTACGCTGACACTAACCCGCGCCCTCACACGTACGCTCCCCCTAAAGCGTTGTCGTACCCTCACCTGGACCCTAACCCGTCCCCGTCCCCTAACCCTAACCCTAGCCCGAACCCTAACCCTAACCCTTCCCCGAAGCCTGACCCTCACCCGTCCCCTAATCCTAACCCGTACGCTGACACTAACCCGCGCCCTCACACGTACGCTCCCCCTAAAGCGTTGTCGTACCCTCACCTGGACCCTAACCCGTCCCCGTCCCCTAACCCTAACCCTAGCCCGAACCCTAACCCTAACCCTTCCCCGAAGCCTGACACTCACCCGTCCCCTAATCCTAAGCCGTACGCTGACACTAACCCGCGCCCTCACACGTACGCTCCCCCTAAAGCATTGTCGTACCCTCACCTGGACCCTAAACCGTCCCCGTCCCCTAACCCTAACCCTAGCCCGAACCCTAAACCTAACCCTTCCCCGAAGCCTGACCCTCACCCGTCCCCTAATCCTAACCCGTACGCTGACACTAACCCGCGCCCTCACACGTACGCTCCCCCTAAAGCGTTGTCGTACCCTCACCTGGACCCTAACCCGTCCCCGTCCCCTAACCCTAACCCTAGCCCGAACCCTAACCCTAAACCTTTCCCGAAGCCTGACCCTCACCCGTCCCCTAATACTAACCCGTACGCTGACACTAACCCGTGCCCTCACACGTACGCTCCCCCTAAAGCGTTGTCGTACCCTCACCTGGACCCTAACCCGTACCCGTCCCCTAACCCTAACCCTAGCCCGAACCCTGACCCTAATCCTTCCCTGAAGCCTGACCCTCACCCGTCCCCTAATCCTAACCCGTACGCTGACACTAACCCGCGCCCTCTCACGTACGCTCCCCCTAAAGCGTTGTCGTACCCTCACCTGGACCCTAACCCGTCCCCGTCCCCTAACCCTAACCCTCGCCCGAACCCTAAGCCTAACCCTTCCCCGAAGCCTGATCCTCACCCGTCCCCTAATCCTAACCCGTACGCTGACACTAACCCGCGCCCTCACACGTACGCTCCCCCTAAAGCGTTGTCGTACCCTCACCTGGACCCTAATCCGTCCCCGTCCCCTAACCCTAACCCTAGCCCGAACCCTAACCCTAACCCTTCCCCGAAGCCTGACGCTCACCCGTCCCCTAATCCTAACCCGTACGCTTACACTAACCCGCGCCCTCACACGTCCGCTCCCCCTAAAGCGTTGTCGTACCCTCACCTGGACCCTAACCCGTCCCCGTCCCCTAACCGTAACCCTAGCCCGAACCCTAACCCTAACCCTTCCCCGAAGCCTGACCCTCACCCGTCCCCTAATCCTAACCCGTACGCTGACACTAACCCACGCCCTCACACGTACGCTCCCCCTAAAGCGTTGTCGTACCCTCACCTGGACCCTAACCCGTCCCCGTCCCCTAACCCTAACCCTAGCCCGAACCCTAACCCTAACCCTTCCCCGAAGCCTGACGCTCACCCGTCCCCTAATCCTAACCCGTACGCTGACACTAACCCGTGCCCTCACACGTACGCTCCCCCTAAAGCGTTGTCGTACCCTCACCTGGACCCTAACCCGTCCCCGTCCCCTAACCCTAACCCTAGCCCGAACCCTAACCCTAAACCTTTCCCGAAGCCTGACCCTCACCCGTCCCCTAATCCTAACCCGTACGCTGACACTAACCCGCGCCCTCACACGTACGCTCCCCCTAAAGCGTTGTCGTACCCTCACCTGGACCCTAACCCGTCCCCGTCCCCTAACCCTAACCCTAGCCCGAACCCTGACCCTAACCCTTCCCCGAAGCCTGACCCTCACCCGTCCCCTAATCCTAACCCGTACGCTGACACTAACCCGCGCCCTCAAACGTACGCTCCCCCTAAAGTGTTGTCGTACACTCACCTGGACCCTAAACCGTCCCCGTCCCCTAACCCTAACCCTAGCCCGAACCCTAACCCTAACCCTTCCCCGAAGCCTGACCCTCACCCGTCCCCTAATCCTAACCCGTACGCTGACACTAAGCCGCGCCCTCACACGTCCGCTCCCCTTAAAGCGTTGTCGTACCCACACCTGGACCCAAAACCGTCCCCGTCCCCTAACCCTAACCCTAGCCCGAACCCTAACCCTAACACTTCCCCGAAGCCTGACCCTCACCCGTCCCCTAATCCTAACCCGTACGCTGACACTAACCCGCGCCCTCACACGTCCGCTCCCCCTAAAGCGTTGTCGTACCCTCACCTGGACCCTAAACCGTCCCCGTCCCCTAACCCTAACCCTAGCCAGAACCCTGACCCTAACCCTTCCCCGAAGCCTGACCCTCACCCGTCCCCTAATCCTAACCCGTACGCTGACACTAACCCGCGCCCTCACAAGTACGCTCCCCCTAAAGCGTTGTCGTACCCTCACCTGGACCCTAACCCGTCCCCGTCCCCTAACCCTAACCCTAGCCCGAAACCTAACCCTAACCCTTCCCCGAAGCCTGACACTCACCCGTCCCCTAATCCTAACCCGTACGCTGACACTAACCCGCGCCCTCACACGTACGCTCCCCCTAAAGCGTTGTCGTACCCTCACCTGGACCCTAAACCGTCCCCGTGCCCTAACCCTAACCCTAGCCCGAACCCTAAACCTAACCCTTCCCCGAAGCCTGACCCTCACCCGTCCCCTAATCCTAACCCGTACGCTGACACTAAACCGCGCCCTCACACGTACGCTCCCCCTAAAGCGTTGTCGTACCCTCACCTGGACCCTAAACCGTCCCCGTCCCCTAACCCTAACCCTAGCCCGAACCCTAACCCTAAACCTTCCCCGAAGCCTGAACCTCACCCGTCCCCTAATCCTAAACCGTACGCTGACACTAACCCGCGCCCTCACACGTCCGCTCCCACTAAAGCGTTGTCGTACCCTCACCTGGACCCTAAACCGTCCCCGTCCCCTAACCCTAACCCTAGCCCGAACCCTAACCCTAACCCTTCCCCGAAGCCTGACCCTCACCCGTCCCCTAATCCTAACCCCTACGCTGACACTAACCCGCGCCCTCACACGTCCGCTCCCCCTAAAGCGTTGTCGTACCCTCACCTGGACCCTAAAGCGTCCCCGTCCCCTAACCCTAACCCTAGCCCGAACACTAACCCTAACCCTTCCCCGAAGCCTGACGCTCACCCGTCCCCTAATCCTAACCCGTACGCTGACACTAACCCGCGCCCTCACACGTACGCTCCCCCTAAAGCGTTGTCGTACCCTCACCTGGACCCTAACCCGTCCCCGTCCCCTAACCCTAACCCTAGCCCGAACCCTAACCCTAAACCTTTCCCGAAGCCTGACCCTCACCCGTCCCCTAATCCTAACCCGTACGCTGACACTAACCCGCGCCCTCACACGTCCGCTGCCCCTAAAGCGTTGTCGTACCCTCACCTGGACCCTAACCCGTCCCCGTCCCCTAACCCTAACCCTAGCCCGAACCCTAACCCTAACCCTTCCCCGAAGCCTGACCCTCACCCGTCCCCTAATCCTAACCCGTACGCTGACACTAACCCGCGCCTCACACGTCCGCTGCCCCTAAAGCGTTGTCGTACCCTCACCTGGACCCAAAACCGTCCCCGTCCCCTAACCCTAACCCTAGCCCGAACCCTAACCCTAACCCTTCCCCGAAGCCTGACCCTCACCCGTCCCCTAATCCTAACCCGTACGCTGACACTAACCTGCGCCCTCACACGTCCGCTGCCCCTAAAGCGTTGTCGTACCCTCACCTGGACCCTAAACCGTCCCCGTCCCCTAACCCTAACCCTAGCCCGAACAATAACCCTAACCCTTTCCCGAAGCCTGACCCTCACCCGTCCCCTAATCCTAACCCGTACGCTGACACTAACCCGCGCCCTCACACGTCCGCTGACCCTAAAGCGTTGTCGTACCCTCACCTGGACCCTAAACCGTCCCCGTCCCCTAACCCTAACCCTAGCCCGAACCCTAACCCTAACAGTTCCCCGAAGCCTGACCCTCACCCGTCCCATAATCCTAACCCGTACGCTGACACTAACCCGCGCCCTCACACGTCCGCTGCCCCTAAAGCGTTGTCGTACCCTCACCTGGACCCTAAACCGTCCCCGTGCCCTAACCCTAACCCTAGCCCGAACCCTAACCCTAACCCTTCCCCGAAGCCTGACCCTCACCCGTCCCCTAATCCTAAACCGTACGCTGACACTAACCCGCGCCCTCACACGTCCGCTCCCCCTAAAGCGTTGTCGTACCCTCACCTGGACCCTAAACCGTCCCCGTCCCCTAACCCTAACCCTAGCCCGAACCCTAACCCTAACCCTTCCCCGACGCCTGACCCTCACCCGTCCCCTAATCCTAACCCGTACGCTGACACTAACCCGCGCCCTCACACGTATGCTCCCCCTAAAGCGTTGTCGTACCCTCACCTGGACCCTAAACCGTCCCCGTGCCCTAACCCTAACCCTAGCCCGAACCCTAAACCTAACCCTTCCCCGAAGCCTGACCCTCACCCGTCCCCTAATCCTAAACCGTACGCTGACACTAAGCCGCGCCCTCACACGTCCGCTCCCCCTAAAGCGTTGTCGTACACTCACCTGGACCCTAAACCGTCCCCGTCCCCTAACCCTAACCCTAGCCCGAACCCTAACCCTAACCCTTCCCCGAAGCCTGACCCTCACCCGTCCCCTAATCCTAACCCGTACGCTGACACTAACCCGCGCCCTCACACGTACGCTCCCCCTAAAGCGTTGTCGTACCATCACCTGAACCCTAAACCGTCCCCGTCCCCTAACCCTAACCCTAGCCCGAACCCTAACCCTAAACCTTCCCCGAAGCCTGAACCTCACCCGTCCCCTAATCCTAAACCGTACGCTGACACTAACCCGCGCCCTCACACGTCCGCTCCCCCTAAAGCGTTGTCGTACCCTCACCTGGACCCTAAACCGTCCCCGTCCCCTAACCCTAACCCTAGCCCGAACCCTAACCCTAACCTTTCCCCGAAGCCTGACCCTCACCCGTCCCCTAATCCTAACCCGTACGCTGACACTAACACGCGCCCTCACATGTCCCTTCCCCCTAAAGCGTTGTCGTACCCTCACCTGGACCCTAACCCGTCACCGTCCCCTAACCCTAACCCTAGCCCGAACCCTAACCCTAACCCTTCCCCGAAGCCTGACCCTCACCCGTCCCCTAATCCTAACCCGTACGCTGACACTAACCCGCGCCCTCACACGTCCGCTGCCCCTAAAGCGTTGTCGTACCCTCACCTGGACCCTAAACCGTCCCCGTCCCCTAACCCTAACCCTAGCCCGAACCCTAACCCTAACCCTTCCCCGAAGCCTGACCCTCACCCGTCCCCTAATCCTAACACGTACGCTGACACTAACACGCGCCCTCACACGTCCGCTGCCCCTAATGCGTTGTCGTACCCTCACCTGGACCCTAAACCGTCCCCGTCCCCTAACCCTAACCCTAGCCCGAACCCTAACCCTAACCCTTCCCCGAAGCCTGACCCTCACCCGTCCCCTAATCCTAACCCGTACGCTGACACTAACCCGCGTCCTCACACGTCCGCTGCCCCTAAAGCGTTGTCGTACCCTCACCTGGACCCTAAACCGTCCCCGTCCCCTAACCCTAACCCTAGCCCGAACCCTAACCCTAACCCTTCCCCGAAGCCTGACCCTCACCCGTCCCCTAATCCTAACCCGTACGCTGACAGTAACCCGCGCCCTCACACGTCCGCTGCCCCTAAAGCGTTGTCGTACCCTCACCTGGACCCTAAACCGTCCCCGTCCCCTAACCCTAACCCTAGCCCGAACCCTAACCCTAACCCTTCCCCGAAGCCTGACCCTCACCCGTCCCCTAATCCTAACCCGTACGCTGACACTAACCCGCGCCCTCACACGTCCGCTCCCCCTAAAGCGTTGTCGTACCCTCACCTGGACCCTAAACCGTCCCCGTCCCCTAACCCTAACCCTAGCCCGAACCCTAACCCTAACCCTTCCCCGAAGCCTGACCCTCACCCGTCCCCTAATCCTAACCCGTACGCTGACACTAACCCGCGCCCTCACACGTCCGCTGCCCCTAAAGCGTTGTCGTACCCTCACCTGGACCCTAAACCGTCCCCGTCCCCTAACCCTAACCCTAGCCCGAACCCTAACCCTAACCCTTCCCCGAAGCCTGACCCTCACCCGTCCCCTAATCCTAACCCGTACGCTGACACTAACCCGCGCCCTCACACGTCCGCTCCCCCTAAAGCGTTGTCGTACCCTCACCTGGACCCTAAACCGTCCCCGTCCCCTAACCCTAACCCTAGCCCGAACCCTAACCCTAACCCTTCCCCGAAGCCTGACCCTCACCCGTCCCCTAATCCTAACCCGTACGCTGACACTAACCCGCGGCCTCACACGTCCGCTCCCCCTAAAGCGTTGTCGTACCCTCACCTGGACCCTAAACCGTCCCCGTCCCCTAACCCTAACCCTAGCCCGAACCCTAACCCTAACCCTTCCCCGAAGCCTGACCCTCACCCGTCCCCTAATCCTAACCCGTACGCTGACACTAACCCGCGCCCTCACACGTCCGCTGCCCCTAAAGCGTTGTCGTACCCTCACCTGGACCCTAAACCGTCCCCGTCCCCTAACCCTAACCCTAGCCCGAACCCTAACCCTAACCCTTCCCCGAAGCCTGACCCTCACCCGTCCCCTAATCCTAACGCGTACGCTGACACTAACCCGCGCCCTCACACGTCCGCTCCCCCTAAAGCGTTGTCGTTCCCTCACCTGGACCCTTAACCGTCCCCGTCCCCTAACCCTAACCCTAGCCCGAACCCTAACCCTAACCCTTCCCCGAAGCCTGACCCTCACCCATCCCCTAATCCTAACCCGTACGCTGACACTAACCCGCGCCCTCAGACGTCCGCTGCCCCTAAAGCGTTGTCGTACCCTCACCTGGACCCTAAACCGTCCCCGTCCCCTAACCCTAACCCTAGCCCGAACCCTAACCCTAACCCTACCCCGAAGCCTGACACTCACCCGTCCCCTAATCCTAACCCGTACGCTGACACTAACCCGCGCCCTCACACGTCCGCTGCCCCTAAAGCGTTGTCGTACCCTCACCTGGACCCTAAACCGTCCCCGTCCCCTAACCCTAACCCTAGCCCGAACCCTAACCCTAACCCTTCCCCGAAGCCTGACCCTCACCCGTCCCCTAATCCTAACCCGTACGCTGACACTAACCCACGCCCTCACACGTCCGCTGCCCCTAAAGCGTTGTCGTACCCTCACCTGGACCCTAAACCGTCCCCGTCCCCTAACCCTAACCCTAGCCCGAACCCTAACCCTAACCCTTCCCCGAAGCCTGACCCTCACCCGTCCCCTAATCCTAACCCGTACGCTGACACTAACCCGCGCCCTCACACGTCCGCTGCCCCTAAAGCGTTGTCGTACCCTCACCTGGACCCTAAACCGTCCCCGTCCCCTAACCCTAACCCTAGCCCGAACCCTAACCCTAACCCTTCCCCGAAGCCTGACCCTCACCCGTCCCCTAATCCTAACCCGTACGCTGACACTAACCCGCGCCCTCACACGTCCGCTCCCCCTAAAGCGTTGTCGTACCCTCACCTGGACCCTAAACCGTCCCCATCCCCTAACCCTAACCCTAGCCCGAACCCTAACCCTAACCCTTCCCCGAAGCCTGACCCTCACCCGTCCCCTAATCCTAACCCGTACGCTGACACTAACCCGCGGCCTCACACGTCCGCTCCCCCTAAAGCGTTGTCGTACCCTCACCTGGACCCTAAACCGTCCCCGTCCCCTAACCCTAACCCTAGCCCGAACCCTAACCCTAACCCTTCCCCGAAGCCTGACCCTCACCCGTCCCCTAATCCTAACCCGTACGCTGACACTAACCCGCGCCCTCACACGTCCGCTGCCCCTAAAGCGTTGTCGTACCCTCACCTGGACCCTAAACCGTCCCCGTCCCCTAACCCTAACCCTAGCCCGAACCCTAACCCTAACCCTTCCCCGAAGCCTGACCCTCACCCGTCCCCTAATCCTAACCCGTACGCTGACACTAACCCGCGCCCTCACACGTCCGCTGCCCCTAAAGCGTTGTCGTACCCTCACCTGGACCCTAAACCGTCCCCGTCCCCTAACCCTAACCCTAGCCCGAACCCTAACCCTAACCCTTCCCCGAAGCCTGACCCTCACCCGTCCCCTAATCCTAACCCGTACGCTGACACTAACCCGCGCCCTCACACGTCCGCTCCCCCTAAAGCGTTGTCGTACCCTCACCTGGACCCTTAACCGTCCCCGTCCCCTAACCCTAACCCTAGCCCGAACCCGAACCCTAACCCTTCCCCGAAGCCTGACCCTCAACCGTCCCCTAATCCTAACCCGTACGCTGACACTAACCCGCGCCCTCACACGTCCGCTGCCCCTAAAGCGTTGTCGTACCCTCACCTGGACCCTAAACCGTCCCCGTCCTCTAACCCTAACCCTAGCCCGAACCCTAACCCTAACCCTTCCCCGAAGCCTGACCCTCACCCGTCCCCTAATCCTAACCCGTACGCTGACACTAACCCGCGCCCTCACACGTACGCTGCCCCTAAAGCGTTGTCGTACCCTCACCTGGACCCTAACCCGTCCCCGTCCCCTAACCCTAACCCTAGCCCGAACCCTAACCCTAACACTTCCCCGAAGCCTGACCCTCAGCCGTCCCCTAATCCTAACCCGTACGCTGACACTAACCTGTGCCCTCACACGTACGCTCCCCCTAAAGCGTTGTCGTACCCTCACCTGGACCCTAAACCGTCCCCGTCCCCTAACCCTAACCCTAGCCCCAACCCTAACCCTAACCCTTCCCCGAAGCCTGACCCTCACCCGTCCCCTAATCCTAACCCGTACGCTGACACTAACCCGCGCCCTAACACGTCCGCTGCCCCTAAAGCGTTGTCGTACCCTCACCTGGACCCTAAACCGTCCCCGTCCCCTAACCCTAACCCTAGCCCGAACCCTAACCCTAACCCTTCCCCGAAGCCTGACCCTCACCCGTCCCCTAATCCTAAACCGTACGCTGACACTAACCCGCGCCCTCACACGTCCGCTCCCCCTAAAGCGTTGTCGTACCCTCACCTGGACCCTAAACCATCCCCGTCCCCTAACCCTAACCCTAGCCCGAACCCTAACCCTAACCCTTCCCCGAAGCCTGACCCTCACCCGTCTCCTAATCCTAACCCGTACGCTGACACTAACCCGCGCCCTCACACGTCCGCTCCCCCTAAAGCGTTGTCGTACCCTCACCTGGTCCCTAACCCGTCCCCGTCCCCGTCCCCTAACCCTAGCCCGAACCCTAACCCTAACCCTTCCCCGAAGCCTGACCCTCACCCGTCCCCTAATCCTAAACCGTACGCTGACACTAACCCGCGCCCTCACACGTCCGCTGCCCCTAAAGCGTTGTCGTACCCTCACCTGGACCCTAAACCATCCCCGTCCCCTAACCCTAACCGTAGCCCGAACCCTAACCCTAACCCTTCCCCGAAGCCTGACCCTCACCCGTCCCCTAATCCTAACCCGTACGCTGACATTAACCCGCGCCCTCACACGTCCGCTGCCCCTAAAGCGTTGTCGTACCCTCACCTGGACCCTAAACCGTCCCCGTCCCCTAACCCTAACCCTAGCCCGAACTCTAACCCTAACCCTTCCCCGAAGCCTGACCCTCACCCGTCCCCTAATCCTAACACGTACGCTGACACTAACCCGCGCCCTCACACGTCCGCGGCCCCTAAAGCGTTGTCGTACCCTCACCTGGACCCTAAACCGTCCCCGTCCCCTAACCCTAACCCTAGCCCAAACCCTAACCCTAACCCTTCCCCCAAGCCTGACCCTCACCCGTCCCCTAATCCTAACCCGTACGCTGACACTAACCCGCGCCCTCACACGTCCGCTGCCCCTAAAGCGTTGTCGTACCCTCACCTGGACCCTAAACCGTCCCCGTCCCCTAACCCTAACCCTAGCCCGAACCCTAACCCTAACCCTTCCCCGAAGCCTGACCCTCACCCGTCCCCTAATCCTAACCCGTACGCTGACAATAACCCGCGCCCTCACACGTACGCTGCCCCTAAAGCGTTGTCGTACCCTCACCTGGACCCTAAACCGTCCCCGTCCCCTAACCCTAACCCTAGCCCGAACCCTAACCCTAACCCTTCCCCGAAGCCTGACCCTCACCCGTCCCCTAATCCTAACCCGTACGCTGACACTAACCCGCGCCCTCACACGTCCGCTCCCCGTAAAGCGTTGTCGTACCCTCACCTGGACCCTAAACCGTCCCCGTCCCCTAACCCTAAACCTAGCCCGAACCCTAACCCTAACCCTACCCCGAAGCCTGACCCTCACCCGTCCCCTAATCCTAACCCGTACGCTGACACTAACCCGCGCCCTCACACGTCCGCTGCCCCTAAAGCGTTGTCGTACCCTCACCTGGACCCTAAACCGTCCCCGTCCCCTAACCCTAACCCTAGCCCGAACCCTAACCCTAACACTTCCCCGAAGCCTGACCCTCACCCGTCCCCTAATCCTAACCCGTACGCTGATACTAACCCGCGCCCTCACACGTCCGCTGCCCCTAAAGCGTTGTCGTACCCTCACCTGGACCCTAAACCATCCCCGTCCCCTAACCCTAACCCTAGCCCGAACCCTAACCCTAACCCTACCCCGAAGCCTGACCCTCACCCGTCCCCTAATCCTAACCCGTACGCTGACACTAACCCGCGCCCTCACACGTCCGCTGCCCCTAAAGCGTTGTCGTACCCTCACCTGGAACCTAAACCGTCCCCGTCCCCTAACCCTAACCCTAGCCCGAACCCTAACCCTAACCCTTCCCCGAAGCCTGACACTCACCCGTCCCCTAATCCTAACCCGTACGCTGACACTAACCCGCGCCCTCACACGTCCGCTGCCCCTAAAGCGTTGTCGTACCCTCACCTGGACCCTAAACCGTCCCCGTCCCCTAACCCTAACCCTAGCCCGAACCCTAACCCTAAACTTTCCCCGAAGCCTGACCCTCACCCGTCCCCTAATCCTAACCCGTACGCTGACACTAACCCACGCCCTCACACGTCCGCTGCCCCTAAAGCGTTGTCGTACCCTCACCTGGACCCTAAACCGTCCCCGTCCCCTAACCCTAACCCTAGCCCGAACCCTAACCCTAACCCTTCCCCCAAGCCTGACCCTCACCCGTCCCCTAATCCTAACCCGTACGCTGACACTAACCCACGCCCTCACACGTCCGCTGCCCCTAAAGCGTTGTCGTACCCTCACCTGGACCCTAAACCGTCCCCATCCCCTAACCCTAACCCTAGCCCGAACCCTAACCCTAACCCTTCCCCGAAGCCTGACCCTCACCCGTCCCCTAATCCTAACCCGTACGCTGACACTAACCCGCGCCCTCACACGTCCGCTCCCCCTAAAGCGTTGTCGTAACCTCACCTGGACCCTAAACCGTCCCCGTCCCCTAACCCTAACCCTAGCCCGAACCCTAACCCTAACCCTTCCCCGAAGCCTGACCCTCACCCGTCCCCTAATCCTAACCCGTACGCTGACACTAACCCGCGCCCTCACACGTCCGCTCCCCCTAAAGCATTGTCGTACCCTCACCTGGACCCTAAACCGTCCCCGTCCCCTAACCCTAACCCTAGCCCGAACCCTAACCCTAACCCTTCCCGAAGCCTGACCCTCACCCGTCCCCTAATCCTAACCCGTACGCTGACACTAACCCGCGCCCTCACACGTCCGCTCCCCCAAAGCGTTGTCGTACCCTCACCTGGACCCTAAACCGTCCCCGTCCCCTAACCCTAACCCTAGCCCGAACCCTAACCCTAACCCTTCCCCGAAGCCTGATCCTCACCCGTCCCCTAATCCTAACCCGTACGCTGACACTAACCCGCGCCCTCACACGTCCGCTGCCCCTAAAGCGTTGTCGTACCCTCACCTGGACCCTAAACCGTCCCCGTCCCCTAACCCTAACCCTAGCCCGAACCCTAACCCTAACCCTTCCCCGAAGCCTGACCCTCACCCGTCCCCTAATCCTAACCCGTACGCTGACACTAACCCGCGCCCTCACACGTCCGCTGCCCCTAAAGCGTTGTCGTACCCTCACCTGGACCCTAAACCGTCCCCGTCCCCTAACCCTAACCCTAGCCCGAACCCTAACCCTAACCCTTCCCCGAAGCCTGATCCTCACCCATCCCCTAATCCTAACCCGTACGCTGACAGTAACCCGCGCCCTCACACGTCCGCTGCCCCTAAAGCGTTGTCGTACCCTCACCTGGACCCTAAACCGTCCCCGTCCCCTAACCCTAACCCTAGCCCGAACCCTAACCCTAACCCTTCCCCGAAGCCTGACCCTCACCCGTCCCCTAATCCTAACCCGTACGCTGACACTAACCCGCGCCCTCACACGTCCGCTGCCCCTAAAGCGTTGTCGTACCCTCACCTGGACCCTAAACCGTCCCCGTCCCCTAACCCTAACCCTAGCCCGAACCCTAACCCTAACCCTTCCCCGAAGCCTGACCCTCACCCGTCCCCTAATCCTAACCCGTACGCTGACACTAACCCGCGCCCTCACACGTCCGCTGCCCCTAAAGCGTTGTCGTACCCTCACCTGGACCCTAAACCGTCCCCGTCCCCTAACCCTAACCCAAGCCCGAACCCTAAACCTAACCCTTCCCCGAAGCCTGACCCTCACCCGTCCCCTAATCCTAACCCGTACGCTGACACTAACCCGCGCCCTCACACGTCCGCTCCCCCTAAAGCGTTGTCGTACCCTCACCTGGACCCTAAACCGTCCCCGTCCCCTAACCCTAACCCTAGCCCGAACCCTAACCCTAACCCTTCCCCGAAGCCTGACCCTCACCCGTCCCCTAATCCTAACCCGTACGCTGACACTAACCCGCGCCCTCACACGTACGCTCCCCCTAAAGCGTTGTCGTACCCTCACCTGGACCCTAACCCGTCCCCGTCCCCTAACCCTAACCCTAGCCCGAACACTAACCCTAACCCTTCCCCGAAGCCTGAACCTCACCCGTCCCCTAATTCTAAACCGTACGCTGACACTAACCCGCGCCCTCACACGTCCGCTCCCCCTAAAGCGTTGTCGTACCCTCACCTGGACCCTAAACCGTCCCCGTCCCCTAACCCTAACCCTAGCCCGAACCCTAACTCTAACCCTTCCCCGAACCCTGACACTCACCCGTCCCCTAATCCTAACCCGTACGCTGACACTAACCCGCGCCCTCACATGTCTCTTCCCCCTAAAGCGTTGTCGTACCCTCACCTGGACCCTAAACCGTCCCCGTCCCCTAACCCTAACCCTAGCCCGAACCCTAACCCTAACCCTTCCCCGAAGCCTGACCCTCACCCGTCCCCTAATCCTAACCCGTACGCTGACACTAACCCGCGCCCTCACACGTCCGCTGCCGCTAAAGCGTTGTCGTACCCTCACCTGGACCCTAAACCGTCCCCGTCCCCTAACCCTAACCCTAGCCCGAACCCTAACCCTAACCCTTCCCCGAAGCCTGACCCTCACCCGTCCCCTAATCCTAACCTGTACGCTGACAGTAACCCGCGCCCTCACACGTCCGCTGCCCCTAAAGCGTTGTCGTACCCTCACCTGGACCCTAAACCGTCCCCATCCCCTAACCCTAACCCTAGCCCGAACCCTAACCCTAACCCTAACCCTTCCCCGAAGCCTGACCCTCACCCGTCCCCTAATCCTAACCCGTACGCTGACACTAACCCGCGCCCTCACACGTACGCTCCCCCTAAAGCGTTGTCGTACCCTCACCTGGACCCTAACCCGTCCCCGTCCCCTAACCCTAACCCTAGCCCGAACCCTAACCCTAACCCTTCCCCGAAGCCTGAACCTCACCCGTCCCCTAATCCTAAACCGTACGCTGACACTAACCCGCGCCCTCACACGTCCGCTGCCCCTAAAGCGTTGTCGTACCCTCACCTGGACCCTAAACCGTCCCCGTCCCCTAACCCTAACCCTAGCCCGAACCCTAACCCTAACCCTTCCGCGAACCCTGACCCTCACCCGTCCCCTAATCCTAACCCGTACGCTGACACTAACCCGCGCCCTCACATGTCCCTTCCCCCTAAAGCGTTGTCGTACCCTCACCTGGACCCTAACCCGTCCCCGTCCCCTAACCCTAACCCTAGCCCGAACCCTAACCCTAACCCTTCCCCGAAGCCTGACCCTCACCCGTCCCCTAATTCTAACCCGTACGCTGACACTAACCTGCGCCCTCACACGTCCGCTGCCCCTAAAGCATTGTCGTACCCTCACCTGGACCCTAAACCGTCCCCGTCCCCTAACCCTAACCCTAGCCCGAACCCTAACCCTAACCCTTCCCCGAAGCCTGACCCTCACCCGTCCCCTAATCCTAACCCGTACGCTGACAGTAACCCGCGCCCTCACACGTCCGCTGCCCCTAAAGCGTTGTCGTACCCTCACCTGGACCCTAAACCGTTCCCATCCCCTAACCCTAACCCTAGCCCGAACCCTAACCCTAACCCTAACCCTTCCCCGAAGCCTGACCCTCACCCGTCCCCTAATCCTAACCCGTACGCTGACACTAACCCGCGCCCTCACACGTCCGCTGCCCCTAAAGCGTTGTCGTACCCTCACCTGGACCCTAAACCGTCCCCGTCCCCTAACCCTAACCCTAGCCCGAACCCTAACCCTAACCCTTCCCCGAAGCCTGACCCTCACCCGTCCCCTAATCCTAACCCGTACGCTGACAATAACCCGCGCCCTCACACGTACGCTGCCCCTAAAGCGTTGTCGTACCCTCACCTGGACCCTAAACCGTCCCCGTCCCCTAACCCTAACCCTAGCCCGAACCCTAACCCTAACCCTTCCCCGAAGCCTGACCCTCACCCGTCCCCTAATCCTAACCCGTACGCTGACACTAACCCGCGCCCTCACACGTCCGCTCCCCGTAAAGCGTTGTCGTACCCTCACCTGGACCCTAAACCGTCCCCGTCCCCTAACCCTAAACCTAGCCCGAACCCTAACCCTAACCCTACCCCGAAGCCTGACCCTCACCCGTCCCCTAATCCTAACCCGTACGCTGACACTAACCCGCGCCCTCACACGTCCGCTGCCCCTAAAGCGTTGTCGTACCCTCACCTGGACCCTAAACCGTCCCCGTCCCCTAACCCTAACCCTAGCCCGAACCCTAACCCTAACACTTCCCCGAAGCCTGACCCTCACCCGTCCCCTAATCCTAACCCGTACGCTGATACTAACCCGCGCCCTCACACGTCCGCTGCCCCTAAAGCGTTGTCGTACCCTCACCTGGACCCTAAACCATCCCCGTCCCCTAACCCTAACCCTAGCCCGAACCCTAACCCTAACCCTACCCCGAAGCCTGACCCTCACCCGTCCCCTAATCCTAACCCGTACGCTGACACTAACCCGCGCCCTCACACGTCCGCTGCCCCTAAAGCGTTGTCGTACCCTCACCTGGAACCTAAACCGTCCCCGTCCCCTAACCCTAACCCTAGCCCGAACCCTAACCCTAACCCTTCCCCGAAGCCTGACACTCACCCGTCCCCTAATCCTAACCCGTACGCTGACACTAACCCGCGCCCTCACACGTCCGCTGCCCCTAAAGCGTTGTCGTACCCTCACCTGGACCCTAAACCGTCCCCGTCCCCTAACCCTAACCCTAGCCCGAACCCTAACCCTAAACTTTCCCCGAAGCCTGACCCTCACCCGTCCCCTAATCCTAACCCGTACGCTGACACTAACCCACGCCCTCACACGTCCGCTGCCCCTAAAGCGTTGTCGTACCCTCACCTGGACCCTAAACCGTCCCCGTCCCCTAACCCTAACCCTAGCCCGAACCCTAACCCTAACCCTTCCCCCAAGCCTGACCCTCACCCGTCCCCTAATCCTAACCCGTACGCTGACACTAACCCACGCCCTCACACGTCCGCTGCCCCTAAAGCGTTGTCGTACCCTCACCTGGACCCTAAACCGTCCCCATCCCCTAACCCTAACCCTAGCCCGAACCCTAACCCTAACCCTTCCCCGAAGCCTGACCCTCACCCGTCCCCTAATCCTAACCCGTACGCTGACACTAACCCGCGCCCTCACACGTCCGCTCCCCCTAAAGCGTTGTCGTAACCTCACCTGGACCCTAAACCGTCCCCGTCCCCTAACCCTAACCCTAGCCCGAACCCTAACCCTAACCCTTCCCCGAAGCCTGACCCTCACCCGTCCCCTAATCCTAACCCGTACGCTGACACTAACCCGCGCCCTCACACGTCCGCTCCCCCTAAAGCATTGTCGTACCCTCACCTGGACCCTAAACCGTCCCCGTCCCCTAACCCTAACCCTAGCCCGAACCCTAACCCTAACCCTTCCCGAAGCCTGACCCTCACCCGTCCCCTAATCCTAACCCGTACGCTGACACTAACCCGCGCCCTCACACGTCCGCTCCCCCAAAGCGTTGTCGTACCCTCACCTGGACCCTAAACCGTCCCCGTCCCCTAACCCTAACCCTAGCCCGAACCCTAACCCTAACCCTTCCCCGAAGCCTGATCCTCACCCGTCCCCTAATCCTAACCCGTACGCTGACACTAACCCGCGCCCTCACACGTCCGCTGCCCCTAAAGCGTTGTCGTACCCTCACCTGGACCCTAAACCGTCCCCGTCCCCTAACCCTAACCCTAGCCCGAACCCTAACCCTAACCCTTCCCCGAAGCCTGACCCTCACCCGTCCCCTAATCCTAACCCGTACGCTGACACTAACCCGCGCCCTCACACGTCCGCTGCCCCTAAAGCGTTGTCGTACCCTCACCTGGACCCTAAACCGTCCCCGTCCCCTAACCCTAACCCTAGCCCGAACCCTAACCCTAACCCTTCCCCGAAGCCTGACCCTCACCCGTCCCCTAATCCTAACCCGTACGCTGACACTAACCCGCGCCCTCACACGTCCGCTGCCCCTAAAGCGTTGTCGTACCCTCACCTGGACCCTAAACCGTCCCCGTCCCCTAACCCTAACCCTAGCCCGAACCCTAACCCTAACCCTTCCCCGAAGCCTGACCCTCACCCGTCCCCTAATCCTAACCCGTACGCTGACACTAACCCGCGCCCTCACACGTCCGCTCCCCCTAAAGCGTTGTCGTACCCTCACCTGGACCCTAAACCGTCCCCGTCCCCTAACCCTAACCCTAGCCCGAACCCTAACCCTAACCCTTCCCCGAAGCCTGACCCTCACCCGTCCCCTAATCCTAACCCGTACGCTGACACTAACCCGCGCCCTCACACGTACGCTCCCCCTAAAGCGTTGTCGTTCCCTCACCTGGACCCTAACCCGTCCCCGTCCCCTAACCCTAACCCTAGCCCGAACCCTAACCCTAACCCTTCCCCGAAGTCTGAACCTCACCCGTCCCCTAATTCTAAACCGTACGCTGACACTAACCCGAGCCCTCACACGTCCGCTCCCCCTAAAGCGTTGTCGTACCCTCACCTGGACCCTAAACCGTCCCCGTCCCCTAACCCTAACCCTAGCCCGAACCCTAACTCTAACCCTTCCCCGAACCCTGACACTCACCCGTCCCCTAATCCTAACCCGTACGCTGACACTAACCCGTGCCCTCACATGTCTCTTCCCCCTAAAGCGTTGTCGTACCCTCACCTGGACCCTAAACCGTCCCCGTCCCCTAACCCTAACCCTAGCCCGAACCCTAACCCTAACCCTTCCCCGAAGCCTGACCCTCACCCGTCCCCTAATCCTAACCCGTACGCTGACACTAACCCGCGCCCTCACACGTCCGCTGCTGCTAAAGCGTTGTCGTACCCTCACCTGGACCCTAAACCGTCCCCGTCCCCTAACCCTAACCCTAGCCCGAACCCTAACCCTAACCCTTCCCCGAAGCCTGACCCTCACCCGTCCCCTAATCCTAACCCGTACGCTGACAGTAACCCGCGCCCTCACACGTCCGCTGCCCCTAAAGCGTTGTCGTACCCTCACCTGGACCCTAAACCGTCCCCGTCCCCTAACCCTAACCCTAGCCCGAACCCTAACCCTAACCCTAACCCTTCCCCGAAGCCTGACCCTCACCCGTCCCCTAATCCTAACCCGTACGCTGACACTAACCCGCGCCCTCACACGTACGCTCCCCCTAAAGCGTTGTCGTACCCTCACCTGGACCCTAACCCGTCCCCGTCCCCTAACCCTAACCCTAGCCCGAACCCTAACCCTAACCCTTCCCCGAAGCCTGAACCTCACCCGTCCCCTAATCCTAAACCGTACGCTGACACTAACCCGCGCCCTCACACGTCCGCTGCCCCTAAAGCGTTGTCGTACCCTCACCTGGACCCTAAACCGTCCCCGTCCCCTAACCCTAACCCTAGCCCGAACCCTAACCCTAACCCTTCCGCGAACCCTGACCCTCACCCGTCCCCTAATCCTAACCCGTACGCTGACACTAACCCGCGCCCTCACATGTCCCTTCCCCATAAAGCGTTGTCGTACCCTCACCTGGACCCTAACCCGTCCCCGTCCCCTACCCTAACCCTAGCCCGAACCCTAACCCTAACCCTTCCCCGAAGCCTGACCCTCACCCGTCCCCTAATTCTAACCCGTACGCTGACACTAACCCGCGCCCTCACACGTCCGCTGCCCCTAAAGCATTGTCGTACCCTCACCTGGACCCTAAACCGTCCCCGTCCCCTAACCCTAACCCTAGCCCGAACCCTAACCCTAACCCTTCCCCGAAGCCTGATCCTCACCCATCCCCTAATCCTAACCCGTACGCTGACAGTAACCCGCGCCCTCACACGTCCGCTGCCCCTAAAGCGTTGTCGTACCCTCACCTGGACCCTAAACCGTCCCCGTCCCCTAACCCTAACCCTAGCCCGAACCCTAACCCTAACCCTTCCCCGAAGCCTGACCCTCACCCGTCCCCTAATCCTAACCCGTACGCTGACACTAACCCGCGCCCTCACACGTCCGCTGCCCCTAAAGCGTTGTCGTACCCTCACCTGGACCCTAAACCGTCCCCGTCCCCTAACCCTAACCCTAGCCCGAACCCTAACCCTAACCCTTCCCCGAAGCCTGATCCTCACCCATCCCCTAATCCTAACCCGTACGCTGACAGTAACCCGCGCCCTCACACGTCCGCTGCCCCTAAAGCGTTGTCGTACCCTCACCTGGACCCTAAACCGTCCCCGTCCCCTAACCCTAACCCTAGCCCGAACCCTAACCCTAACCCTTCCCCGAAGCCTGACCCTCACCCGTCCCCTAATCCTAACCCGTACGCTGACACTAACCCGCGCCCTCACACGTCCGCTGCCCCTAAAGCGTTGTCGTACCCTCACCTGGACCCTAAACCGTCCCCGTCCCCTAACCCTAACCCTAGCCCGAACCCTAACCCTAACCCTTCCCCGAAGCCTGACCCTCACCCGTCCCCTAATCCTAACCCGTACGCTGACACTAACCCGCGCCCTCACACGTCCGCTGCCCCTAAAGCGTTGTCGTACCCTCACCTGGACCCTAAACCGTCCCCGTCCCCTAACCCTAACCCAAGCCCGAACCCTAAACCTAACCCTTCCCCGAAGCCTGACCCTCACCCGTCCCCTAATCCTAACCCGTACGCTGACACTAACCCGCGCCCTCACACGTCCGCTCCCCCTAAAGCGTTGTCGTACCCTCACCTGGACCCTAAACCGTCCCCGTCCCCTAACCCTAACCCTAGCCCGAACCCTAACCCTAACCCTTCCCCGAAGCCTGACCCTCACCCGTCCCCTAATCCTAACCCGTACGCTGACACTAACCCGCGCCCTCACACGTACGCTCCCCCTAAAGCGTTGTCGTACCCTCACCTGGACCCTAACCCGTCCCCGTCCCCTAACCCTAACCCTAGCCCGAACACTAACCCTAACCCTTCCCCGAAGCCTGAACCTCACCCGTCCCCTAATTCTAAACCGTACGCTGACACTAACCCGCGCCCTCACACGTCCGCTCCCCCTAAAGCGTTGTCGTACCCTCACCTGGACCCTAAACCGTCCCCGTCCCCTAACCCTAACCCTAGCCCGAACCCTAACTCTAACCCTTCCCCGAACCCTGACACTCACCCGTCCCCTAATCCTAACCCGTACGCTGACACTAACCCGCGCCCTCACATGTCTCTTCCCCCTAAAGCGTTGTCGTACCCTCACCTGGACCCTAAACCGTCCCCGTCCCCTAACCCTAACCCTAGCCCGAACCCTAACCCTAACCCTTCCCCGAAGCCTGACCCTCACCCGTCCCCTAATCCTAACCCGTACGCTGACACTAACCCGCGCCCTCACACGTCCGCTGCCGCTAAAGCGTTGTCGTACCCTCACCTGGACCCTAAACCGTCCCCGTCCCCTAACCCTAACCCTAGCCCGAACCCTAACCCTAACCCTTCCCCGAAGCCTGACCCTCACCCGTCCCCTAATCCTAACCTGTACGCTGACAGTAACCCGCGCCCTCACACGTCCGCTGCCCCTAAAGCGTTGTCGTACCCTCACCTGGACCCTAAACCGTCCCCGTCCCCTAACCCTAACCCTAGCCCGAACCCTAACCCTAACCCTAACCCTTCCCCGAAGCCTGACCCTCACCCGTCCCCTAATCCTAACCCGTACGCTGACACTAACCCGCGCCCTCACACGTACGCTCCCCCTAAAGCGTTGTCGTACCCTCACCTGGACCCTAACCCGTCCCCGTCCCCTAACCCTAACCCTAGCCCGAACCCTAACCCTAACCCTTCCCCGAAGCCTGAACCTCACCCGTCCCCTAATCCTAAACCGTACGCTGACACTAACCCGCGCCCTCACACGTCCGCTGCCCCTAAAGCGTTGTCGTACCCTCACCTGGACCCTAAACCGTCCCCGTCCCCTAACCCTAACCCTAGCCCGAACCCTAACCCTAACCCTTCCGCGAACCCTGACCCTCACCCGTCCCCTAATCCTAACCCGTACGCTGACACTAACCCGCGCCCTCACATGTCCCTTCCCCCTAAAGCGTTGTCGTACCCTCACCTGGACCCTAACCCGTCCCCGTCCCCTAACCCTAACCCTAGCCCGAACCCTAACCCTAACCCTTCCCCGAAGCCTGACCCTCACCCGTCCCCTAATTCTAACCCGTACGCTGACACTAACCTGCGCCCTCACACGTCCGCTGCCCCTAAAGCATTGTCGTACCCTCACCTGGACCCTAAACCGTCCCCGTCCCCTAACCCTAACCCTAGCCCGAACCCTAACCCTAACCCTTCCCCGAAGCCTGACCCTCACCCGTCCCCTAATCCTAACCCGTACGCTGACAGTAACCCGCGCCCTCACACGTCCGCTGCCCCTAAAGCGTTGTCGTACCCTCACCTGGACCCTAAACCGTTCCCATCCCCTAACCCTAACCCTAGCCCGAACCCTAACCCTAACCCTAACCCTTCCCCGAAGCCTGACCCTCACCCGTCCCCTAATCCTAACCCGTACGCTGACACTAACCCGCGCCCTCACACGTCCGCTGCCCCTAAAGCGTTGTCGTACCCTCACCTGGACCCTAAACCGTCCCCGTCCCCTAACCCTAACCCTAGCCCGAACCCTAACCCTAACCCTTCCCCGAACCCTGACCCTCACCCGTCCCCTAATCCTAACCCGTACGCTGACACTAACCCGCGCCCTCACACGTCCGCTGCCCCTAAAGCGTTGTCGTACCCTCACCTGGACCCTAAACCGTCCCCGTCCCCTAACCCTAACCCTAGCCCGAACCCTAACCCTAACCCTTCCCCGAAGCCTGACCCTCACCCGTCCCCTAATCCTAACCCGTACGCTGACACTAACCCACGCCCTCACACGTCCGCTGCCCCTAAAGCGTTGTCGTACCCTCACCTGGACCCTAAACCGTCCCCGTCCCCTAACCCTAACCCTAGCCCGAACCCTAACCCTAACCCTTCCCCGAAGCCTGACCCTCACCCGTCCCCTAATCCTAACCCGTACGCTGACACTAACCTGCGCCCTCACACGTCCGCTGCCCCTAAAGCGTTGTCGTACCCTCACCTGGACCCTAAACCGTCCCCGTCCCCTAACCCTAACCCTAGCCCCAACCCTAACCCTAACCCTTCCCCGAAGCCTGACCCTCACCCGTCCCCTAATCCTAACCCGTACGCTGACACTAACCCGCGCCCTCACACGTCCGCTCCCCCTAAAGCGTTGTCGTACCCTCACCTGGACCCTAAACCGTCCCCGTCCCCTAACCCTAACCCTAGCCCGAACCCTAACCCTAACCCTTCCCCGAAGCCTGATCCTCACCCGTCCCCTAATCCTAACCCGTACGCTGACACTAACCCGCGCCCTCACATGTCCCTTCCCCCTAAAGCGTTGTCGTACCCTCACCTGGACCCTAAACCGTCCCCGTCCCCTAACCCTAACCCTAGCCCGAACCCTAACCCTAACCCTTCCGCGAACCCTGACCCTCACCCGTCCCCTAATCCTAACCCGTACGCTGACACTAACCCGCGCCCTCACATGTCCCTTCCCCCTAAAGCGTTGTCGTACCCTCACCTGGACCCTAACCCGTCCCCGTCCCCTAACCCTAACCCTAGCCCGAACCCTAACCCTAACCCTTCCCCGAAGCCTGACCCTCACCCGTCCCCTAATTCTAACCCGTACGCTGACACTAACCTGCGCCCTCACACGTCCGCTGCCCCTAAAGCATTGTCGTACCCTCACCTGGACCCTAAACCGTCCCCGTCCCCTAACCCTAACCCTAGCCCGAACCCTAACCCTAACCCTTCCCCGAAGCCTGACCCTCACCCGTCCCCTAATCCTAACCCGTACGCTGACAGTAACCCGCGCCCTCACACGTCCGCTGCCCCTAAAGCGTTGTCGTACCCTCACCTGGACCCTAAACCGTTCCCATCCCCTAACCCTAACCCTAGCCCGAACCCTAACCCTAACCCTAACCCTTCCCCGAAGCCTGACCCTCACCCGTCCCCTAATCCTAACCCGTACGCTGACACTAACCCGCGCCCTCACACGTCCGCTGCCCCTAAAGCGTTGTCGTACCCTCACCTGGACCCTAAACCGTCCCCGTCCCCTAACCCTAACCCTAGCCCGAACCCTAACCCTAACCCTTCCCCGAACCCTGACCCTCACCCGTCCCCTAATCCTAACCCGTACGCTGACACTAACCCGCGCCCTCACACGTCCGCTGCCCCTAAAGCGTTGTCGTACCCTCACCTGGACCCTAAACCGTCCCCGTCCCCTAACCCTAACCCTAGCCCGAACCCTAACCCTAACCCTTCCCCGAAGCCTGACCCTCACCCGTCCCCTAATCCTAACCCGTACGCTGACACTAACCCACGCCCTCACACGTCCGCTGCCCCTAAAGCGTTGTCGTACCCTCACCTGGACCCTAAACCGTCCCCGTCCCCTAACCCTAACCCTAGCCCGAACCCTAACCCTAACCCTTCCCCGAAGCCTGACCCTCACCCGTCCCCTAATCCTAACCCGTACGCTGACACTAACCTGCGCCCTCACACGTCCGCTGCCCCTAAAGCGTTGTCGTACCCTCACCTGGACCCTAAACCGTCCCCGTCCCCTAACCCTAACCCTAGCCCCAACCCTAACCCTAACCCTTCCCCGAAGCCTGACCCTCACCCGTCCCCTAATCCTAACCCGTACGCTGACACTAACCCGCGCCCTCACACGTCCGCTCCCCCTAAAGCGTTGTCGTACCCTCACCTGGACCCTAAACCGTCCCCGTCCCCTAACCCTAACCCTAGCCCGAACCCTAACCCTAACCCTTCCCCGAAGCCTGATCCTCACCCGTCCCCTAATCCTAACCCGTACGCTGACACTAACCCGCGCCCTCACACGTCCGCTGCCCCTAAAGCGTTGTCGTACCCTCACCTGGACCCTAAACCGTCCCCGTCCCCTAACCTTAACCCTAGCCCGAACCCTAACCCTAACCCTTCCCCGAAGCCTGACCCTCACCCGTCCCCTAATCCTAACCCGTACGCTGACACTAACCCGCGCCCTCACACGTCCGCTCCCCCTAAAGCGTTGTCGTACCCTCACCTGGACCCTTAACCGTCACCGTCCCCTAACCCTAACCCTAGCCCGAACCAGAACCCTAACCCTTCCCCGAAGCCTGACCCTCACCCGTCCCCTAATCCTAACCCGTACGCTGACACTAACCCGCGCCCTCACACGTCCGCTGCCCCTAAAGCGTTGTCGTACCCTCACCTGGACCCTAAACCGTCCCCGTCCCGTAACCCTAACCCTAGCCCGAACCCTAACCCTAACCCTACCCCGAAGCCTGACCCTCACCCGTCCCCTAATCCTAACCCGTACGCTGACACTAACCCGCGCCCTCACATGTCCGCTGCCCCTAAAGCGTTGTCGTACCCTCACCTGGACCCTAAACCGTCCCCGTCCCCTAACCCTAACCCTAGCCCGAACCCTAACCCTAACCCTTCCCCGAAGCCTGACCCTCACCCGTCCCCTAATCCTAACCCGTACACTGACACTAACCCGCGCCCTCACACGTCCGCTGCCCCTAAAGCGTTGTCGTACCCTCACCTGGACCCTAAACCGTCCCCGTCCCCTAACCCTAACCCTAGCCCGAACCCTAACCCTAACAGTTCCCCGAAGCCTGACCCTCACCCGTCCCCTAATCCTAACCCGTACGCTGACACTAACCCGCGCCCTCACACGTCCGCTGCCCCTAAAGCGTTGTCGTACCCTCACCTGGACCCTAAACCGTCCCCGTGCCCTAACCCTAACCCTAGCCCGAACCCTAACCCTAACCCTTCCCCGAAGCCTGACCCTCACCCGTCCCCTAATCCTAAACCGTACGCTGACACTAACCCGCGCCCTCACACGTCCGCTCCCCCTAAAGCGTTGTCGTACCCTCACCTGGACCCTAAACCGTCCCCGTCCCCTAACCTTAACCCTAGCCCGAACCCTAACCCTAACCCTTCCCCGAAGCCTGACCCTCACCCGTCCCCTAATCCTAACCCGTACGCTGACACTAACCCGCGCCCTCACACGTACGCTCCCCCTAAAGCGTTGTCGTACCCTCACCTGAACCCTAACCCGTCCCCGTCCCCTAACCCTAACCCTAACCCTAGCCCGAACCCTAACCCTAAACCTTCCCCGAAGCCTGAACCTCACCCGTCCCCTAATCCTAAACCGTACGCTGACACTAACCCGCGCCCTCACACGTCCGCTCCCCCTAAAGCGTTGTCGTACCCTCACCTGGACCCTAAACCGTCCCCGTCCCCTAACCCTAACCCTAGACCGAACCCTAACCCTAAACCTTCCCCGAAGCCTGACCCTCACCCGTCCCCTAATCCTAACCCGTACGCTGACAGTAACCCGCGCCCTCACACGTCCGCTGCCCCTAAAGCGTTGTAGTACCCTCACCTGGACCCTAAACCGTCCCCGTCCCCTAACCCTAACCCTAGCCCGAACCCTAACCCTAACCCTTCCCCGAAGCCTGACCCTCACCCGTCCCCTAATCCTAACCCGTACGCTGACAGTAACCCGCGCCCTCACACGTCCGCTGCCCCTAAAGCGTTGTCGTACCCTCACCTGGACCCTAAACCGTCCCCGTCCCCTAACCCTAACCCTAGCCCGAACCCTAACCCTAACCCTTCCCCGAACCCTGACCCTCACCCGTCCCCTAATCCTAACCCGTACGCTGACACTAACCCGCCCCCTCACACGTCCGCTCCCCCTAAAGCGTTGTCGTACCCTCACCTGGACCCTAAACCGTCCCCGTCCCCTAACCCTAACCCTAGCCCGAACCCTAACCCTAACCCTTCCCCGAAGCCTGACCCTCACCCGTCCCCTAATCCTAACCCGTACGCTGACACTAACCCGCGCCCTCACACGTCCGCTGCCCCTAAAGCGTTGTCGTACCCTCACCTGGACCCTAAACCGTCCCCGTCCCCTAACCCTAACCCTAGCCCGAACCAGAACCCTAACCCTTCCCCGAAGCCTGACCCTCACCCGTCCCCTAATCCTAACCCGTACGCTGACACTAACCTGCGCCCTCACACGTCCGCTGCCCCTAAAGCGTTGTCGTACCCTCACCTGGACCCTAAACCGTCCCCGTCCCCTAACCCTAACCCTAGCCCGAACCCTAACCCTAACCCTTCCCCGAAGCCTGACCCTCACCCGTCCCCTAATCCTAACCCGTACGCTGACACTAACCTGCGGCCTCACACGTCCGCTCCCCCTAAAGCATTGTCGTACCCTCACCTGGACCCTAAACCGTCCCCGTCCCCTAACCCTAACCCTAGCCCGAACCCTAACCCTAACCCTTCCCCGAAGCCTGACCCTCACCCGTCCCCTAATCCTAACCCGTACGCTGACACTAACCCGCGCCCTCACACGTCCGCTGCCCCTAAAGCGTTGTCGTACCCTCACCTGGACCCTAAACCGTCCCCGTCCCCTAACCCTAACCCTAGCCCGAACCCTAACCCTAACCCTTCCCCGAAGCCTGACCCTCACCCGTCCCCTAATCCTAACCCGTACGCTGACACTAACCCGCGCCCTCACACGTCCGCTGCCCCTAAAGCGTTGTCGTACCCTCACCTGGACCCTAAACCGTCCCCGTCCCCTAACCCTAACCCTAGCCCGAACCCTAACCCTAACCCTTCCCCGAAGCCTGACCCTCACCCGTCCCCTAATCCTAACCCGTACGCTGACACTAACCCGCGCCCTCACACGTCCGCTCCCCCTAAAGCGTTGTCGTACCCTCACCTGGACCCTAAACCGTCCCCGTCCCCTAACCCTAACCCTAGCCCGAACCCTAACCCTAACCCTTCCCCGAAGCCTGATCCTCACCCGTCCCCTAATCCTAACCCGTACGCTGACACTAACCCGCGCCCTCACACGTCCGCTGCCCCTAAAGCGTTGTCGTACCCTCACCTGGACCCTAAACCGTCCCCGTCCCCTAACCTTAACCCTAGCCCGAACCCTAACCCTAACCCTTCCCCGAAGCCTGACCCTCACCCGTCCCCTAATCCTAACCCGTACGCTGACACTAACCCGCGCCCTCACACGTCCGCTCCCCCTAAAGCGTTGTCGTACCATCACCTGGACCCTTAACCGTCACCGTCCCCTAACCCTAACCCTAGCCCGAACCAGAACCCTAACCCTTCCCCGAAGCCTGACCCTCACCCGTCCCCTAATCCTAACCCGTACGCTGACACTAACCCGCGCCCTCACACGTCCGCTGCCCCTAAAGCGTTGTCGTACCCTCACCTGGACCCTAAACCGTCCCCGTCCCGTAACCCTAACCCTAGCCCGAACCCTAACCCTAACCCTACCCCGAAGCCTGACCCTCACCCGTCCCCTAATCCTAACCCGTACGCTGACACTAACCCGCGCCCTCACATGTCCGCTGCCCCTAAAGCGTTGTCGTACCCTCACCTGGACCCTAAACCGTCCCCGTCCCCTAACCCTAACCCTAGCCCGAACCCTAACCCTAACCCTTCCCCGAAGCCTGACCCTCACCCGTCCCCTAATCCTAACCCGTACACTGACACTAACCCGCGCCCTCACACGTCCGCTGCCCCTAAAGCGTTGTCGTACCCTCACCTGGACCCTAAACCGTCCCCGTCCCCTAACCCTAACCCTAGCCCGAACCCTAACCCTAACAGTTCCCCGAAGCCTGACCCTCACCCGTCCCCTAATCCTAACCCGTACGCTGACACTAACCCGCGCCCTCACACGTCCGCTGCCCCTAAAGCGTTGTCGTACCCTCACCTGGACCCTAAACCGTCCCCGTGCCCTAACCCTAACCCTACCCCGAACCCTAACCCTAACCCTTCCCCGAAGCCTGACCCTCACCCGTCCCCTAATCCTAAACCGTACGCTGACACTAACCCGCGCCCTCACACGTCCGCTCCCCCTAAAGCGTTGTCGTACCCTCACCTGGACCCTAAACCGTCCCCGTCCCCTAACCTTAACCCTAGCCCGAACCCTAACCCTAACCCTTCCCCGAAGCCTGACCCTCACCCGTCCCCTAATCCTAACCCGTACGCTGACACTAACCCGCGCCCTCACACGTACGCTCCCCCTAAAGCGTTGTCGTACCCTCACCTGAACCCTAACCCGTCCCCGTCCCCTAACCCTAACCCTAACCCTAGCCCGAACCCTAACCCTAAACCTTCCCCGAAGCCTGAACCTCACCCGTCCCCTAATCCTAAACCGTACGCTGACACTAACCCGCGCCCTCACACGTCCGCTCCCCCTAAAGCGTTGTCGTACCCTCACCTGGACCCTAAACCGTCCCCGTCCCCTAACCCTAACCCTAGACCGAACCCTAACCCTAAACCTTCCCCGAAGCCTGACCCTCACCCGTCCCCTAATCCTAACCCGTACGCTGACAGTAACCCGCGCCCTCACACGTCCGCTGCCCCTAAAGCGTTGTAGTACCCTCACCTGGACCCTAAACCGTCCCCGTCCCCTAACCCTAACCCTAGCCCGAACCCTAACCCTAACCCTTCCCCGAAGCCTGACCCTCACCCGTCCCCTAATCCTAACCCGTACGCTGACAGTAACCCGCGCCCTCACACGTCCGCTGCCCCTAAAGCGTTGTCGTACCCTCACCTGGACCCTAAACCGTCCCCGTCCCCTAACCCTAACCCTAGCCCGAACCCTAACCCTAACCCTTCCCCGAACCCTGACCCTCACCCGTCCCCTAATCCTAACCCGTACGCTGACACTAACCCGCCCCCTCACACGTCCGCTCCCCCTAAAGCGTTGTCGTACCCTCACCTGGACCCTAAACCGTCCCCGTCCCCTAACCCTAACCCTAGCCCGAACCCTAACCCTAACCCTTCCCCGAAGCCTGACCCTCACCCGTCCCCTAATCCTAACCCGTACGCTGACACTAACCCGCGCCCTCACACGTCCGCTGCCCCTAAAGCGTTGTCGTACCCTCACCTGGACCCTAAACCGTCCCCGTCCCCTAACCCTAACCCTAGCCCGAACCAGAACCCTAACCCTTCCCCGAAGCCTGACCCTCACCCGTCCCCTAATCCTAACCCGTACGCTGACACTAACCTGCGCCCTCACACGTCCGCTGCCCCTAAAGCGTTGTCGTACCCTCACCTGGACCCTAAACCGTCCCCGTCCCCTAACCCTAACCCTAGCCCGAACCCTAACCCTAACCCTTCCCCGAAGCCTGACCCTCACCCGTCCCCTAATCCTAACCCGTACGCTGACACTAACCTGCGGCCTCACACGTCCGCTCCCCCTAAAGCATTGTCGTACCCTCACCTGGACCCTAAACCGTCCCCGTCCCCTAACCCTAACCCTAGCCCGAACCCTAACCCTAACCCTTCCCCGAAGCCTGACCCTCACCCGTCCCCTAATCCTAACCCGTACGCTGACACTAACCCGCGCCCTCACACGTCCGCTGCCCCTAAAGCGTTGTCGTACCCTCACCTGGACCCTAAACCGTCCCCGTCCCCTAACCCTAACCCTAGCCCGAACCCTAACCCTAACCCTTCCCCGAAGCCTGACCCTCACCCGTCCCCTAATCCTAAACCGTACGCTGACACTAACCCGCGCCCTCACACGTCCGCTCCCCCTAAAGCGTTGTCGTACCCTCACCTGGACCCTAAACCGTCCCCGTCCCCTAACCTTAACCCTAGCGCGAACCCTAACCCTAACCCTTCCCCGAAGCCTGACCCTCACCCGTCCCCTAATCCTAACCCGTACGCTGACACTAACCCACGCCCTCACACGTCCGCTGCCCCTAAAGCGTTGTCGTACCCTCACCTGGACCCTAAACCGTCCCCGTCCCCTAACCCTAACCCTAGCCCGAACCCTAACCCTAACCCTTCCCCGAACCCTGACCCTCACCCGTCCCCTAATCCTAACCCGTACGCTGACACTAACCCGCCCCCTCACACGTCCGCTGCCCCTAAAGCGTTGTCGTACCCTCACCTGGACCCTAAACCGTCCCCGTCCCCTAACCCTAACCCTAGCCCGAACCCTAACCCTAACCCTTCCCCGAAGCCTGACCCTCACCCGTCCCCTAATCCTAACCCGTACGCTGACACTAACCCGCGCCCTCACACGTCCGCTGCCCCTAAAGCGTTGTCGTACCCTCACCTGGACCCTAAACCGTCCCCGTCCCCTAACCCTAACCCTAGCCCGAACCCTAACCCTAACCCTTCCCCGAAGCCTGACCCTCACCCGTCCCCTAATCCTAACCCGTACGCTGACACTAACCTGCGCCCTCACACGTCCGCTGCCCCTAAAGCGTTGTCGTACCCTCACCTGGACCCTAAACCGTCCCCGTCCCCTAACCCTAACCCTAGCCCGAACCCTAACCCTAACCCTTCCCCGAAGCCTGACCCTCACCCGTCCCCTAATCCTAACCCGTACGCTGACACTAACCCGCGCCCTCACACGTCCGCTCCCCCTAAAGCGTTGTCGTACCCTCACCTGGACCCTAAACCGTCCCCGTCCCCTAACCCTAACCCTAGCCCGAACCCTAACCCTAACCCTTCCCCGAAGCCTGACCCTCACCCGTCCCCTAATCCTAACCCGTACGCTGACACTAACCTGCGGCCTCACACGTCCGCTCCCCCTAAAGCATTGTCGTACCCTCACCTGGACCCTAAACCGTCCCCGTCCCCTAACCCTAACCCTAGCCCGAACCCTAACCCTAACCCTTCCCCGAAGCCTGACCCTCACCCGTCCCCTAATCCTAACCCGTACGCTGACACTAACCCGCGCCCTCACACGTCCGCTCCCCCTAAAGCGTTGTCGTACCCTCACCTGGACCCTAAACCGTCCCCGTCCCCTAACCCTAACCCTAGCCCGAACCCTAACCCTAACCCTTCCCCGAAGCCTGACCCTCACCCGTCCCCTAATCCTAACCCGTACGCTGACACTAACCCGCGCCCTCACACGTCCGCTGCCCCTAAAGCGTTGTCGTACCCTCACCTGGACCCTAAACCGTCCCCGTCCCCTAACCCTAACCCTAGCCCGAACCCTAACCCTAACCCTTCCCCGAAGCCTGACCCTCACCCGTCCCCTAATCCTAACCCGTACGCTGACACTAACCCGCGCCCTCACACGTCCGCTGCCCCTAAAGCGTTGTCGTACCCTCACCTGGACCCTAAACCGTCCCCGTCCCGTAACCCTAACCCTAGCCCGAACCCTAACCCTAACCCTACCCCGAAGCCTAACCCTCACCCGTCCCCTAATCCTAACCCGTACGCTGACACTAACCCGCGCCCTCACACGTCCGCTGCCCCTAAAGCATTGTCGTACCCTCTCCTGGACCCTAAACCGTCCCCGTCCCCTAACCCTAACCCTAGCCCGAACCCTAACCCTAACCCTTCCCCGAAGCCTGACCCTCACCCGTCCCCTAATCCTAACCCGTACACTGACACTAACCCGCGCCCTCACACGTCCGCTGCCCCTAAAGCGTTGTCGTACCCTCACCTGGACCCTAAACCGTCCCCGTCCCCTAACCCTAACCCTAGCCCGAACCCTAACCCTAACAGTTCCCCGAAGCCTGACCCTCACCCGTCCCCTAATCCTAACCCGTACGCTGACACTAACCCGCGCCCTCACACGTCCGCTGCCCCTAAAGCGTTGTCGTACCCTCACCTGGACCCTAAACCGTCCCCGTGCCCTAAACCTAACCCTAACCCTAGCCCGAACCCTAACCCTAACCCTTCCCCGAAGCCTGACCCTCACCCGTCCCCTAATCCTAAACCGTACGCTGACACTAACCCACGCCCTCACACGTCCGCTCCCCCTAAAGCGTTGTCGTACCCTCACCTGGACCCTAAACCGTCCCCGTCCCCTAACCTTAACCCTAGCGCGAACCCTAACCCTAACCCTTCCCCGAAGCCTGACCCTCACCCGTCCCCTAATCCTAACCCGTACGCTGACACTAACCCACGCCCTCACACGTACGCTCCCCCTAAAGCGTTGTCGTACCCTCACCTGGACCCTAAACCGTCCCCGTGCCCTAACCCTAACCCTAGCCCGAACCCTAACCCTTCCCCGAAGCCTGACCCTCACCCGTCCCCTAATCCTAACCCGTACGCTGACACTAACCCGCGCCCTCACACGTACGCTCCCCCTAAAGCGTTGTCGTACCCTCACCTGAACCCTAACCCGTCCCCGTCCCCTAACCCTAACCCTAGCCCGAACCCTAACCCTAAACCTTCCCCGAAGCCTGAACCTCACCCGTCCCCTAATCCTAAACCGTACGCTGACACTAACCCGCGCCATCACACGTCCGCTCCCCCTAAAGCGTTGTCGTACCCTCACCTGGACCCTAAACCGTCCCCGTCCCCTAACCCTAACCCTAGACCGAACCCTAACCCTAAACCTTCCCCGAAGCCTGACCCTCACCCGTCCCCTAATCCTAACCCGTACGCTGACACTAACACGCGCCCTCACATGTCCCTTCCCCCTAAAGCGTTGTCGTACCCTCACCTGGACCCTAACCCGTCCCCGTCCCCTAACCCTAACCCTAGCCCGAACCCTAACCCTAACCCTTCCCCGAAGCCTGACCCTCACCCGTCCCCTAATCCTAACCGTACGCTGACAGTAACCCGCGCCCTCACACGTCCGCTGCCCCTAAAGCGTTGTCGTACCCTCACCTGGACCCTAAACCGTCCCCGTCCCCTAACCCTAACCCTAGCCCGAACCCTAACCCTAACCCTTCCCCGAAGCCTGACCCTCACCCGTCCCCTAATCCTAACCCGTACGCTGACACTAACCCGCGCCCTCACACGTCCGCTGCCCCTAAAGCGTTGTCGTACCCTCACCTGGACCCTAAACCGTCCCCGTCCCCTAACCCTAACCCTAGCCCGAACCCTAACCCTAACCCTTCCCCGAACCCTGACCCTCACCCGTCCCCTAATCCTAACCCGTACGCTGACACTAACCCGCCCCCTCACACGTCCGCTGCCCCTAAAGCGTTGTCGTACCCTCACCTGGACCCTAAACCGTCCCCGTCCCCTAACCCTAACCCTAGCCCGAACCCTAACCCTAACCCTTCCCCGAAGCCTGACCCTCACCCGTCCCCTAATCCTAACCCGTACGCTGACACTAACCCGCGCCCTCACACGTCCGCTGCCCCTAAAGCGTTGTCGTACCCTCACCTGGACCCTAAACCGTCCCCGTCCCCTAACCCTAACCCTAGCCCGAACCCTAACCCTAACCCTTCCCCGAAGCCTGACCCTCACCCGTCCCCTAATCCTAACCCGTACGCTGACACTAACCTGCGCCCTCACACGTCCGCTGCCCCTAAAGCGTTGTCGTACCCTCACCTGGACCCTAAACCGTCCCCGTCCCCTAACCCTAACCCTAGCCCGAACCCTAACCCTAACCCTTCCCCGAAGCCTGACCCTCACCCGTCCCCTAATCCTAACCCGTACGCTGACACTAACCCGCGCCCTCACACGTCCGCTCCCCCTAAAGCGTTGTCGTACCCTCACCTGGACCCTAAACCGTCCCCGTCCCCTAACCCTAACCCTAGCCCGAACCCTAACCCTAACCCTTCCCCGAAGCCTGACCCTCACCCGTCCCATAATCCTAACCCGTACGCTGACACTAACCTGCGCCCTCACACGTCCGCTCCCCCTAAAGCATTGTCGTACCCTCACCTGGACCCTAAACCGTCCCCGTCCCCTAACCCTAACCCTAGCCCGAACCCTAACCCTAACCCTTCCCCGAAGCCTGACCCTCACCCGTCCCCTAATCCTAACCCGTACGCTGACACTAACCCGCGCCCTCACACGTCCGCTCCCCCTAAAGCGTTGTCGTACCCTCACCTGGACCCTAAACCGTCCCCGTCCCCTAACCCTAACCCTAGCCCGAACCCTAACCCTAACCCTTCCCCGAAGCCTGACCCTCACCCGTCCCCTAATCCTAACCCGTACGCTGACACTAACCCGCGCCCTCACACGTCCGCTGCCCCTAAAGCGTTGCCGTACCCTCACCTGGACCCTAAACCGTCCCCGTCCCCTAACCCTAACCCTAGCCCGAACCCTAACCCTAACCCTTCCCCGAAGCCTGACCCTCACCCGTCCCCTAATCCTAACCTGTACGCTGACACTAACCCGCGCCCTCACACGTCCGCTGCCCCTAAAGCGTTGTCGTACCCTCACCTGGACCCTAAACCGTCCCCGTCCCTTAACCCTAACCCTAGCCCGAACCCTAACCCTAACCCTACCCCGAAGCCTGACCCTCACCCGTCCCCTAATCCTAACCCGTACGCTGACACTAACCCGCGCCCTCACACGTCCGCTGCCCCTAAAGCGTTGTCGTACCCTCACCTGGACCCTAAACCGTCCCCGTCCCCTAACCCTAACCCTAGCCCGAACCCTAACCCTAACCCTTCCCCGAAGCCTGACCCTCACCCGTCCCCTAATCCTAACCCGTACACTGACACTAACCCGCGCCCTCACACGTCCGCTGCCCCTAAAGCGTTGTCGTACCCTCACCTGGACCCTAAACCGTCCCCGTCCCCTAACCCTAACCCTAGCCCGAACCCTAACCCTAACAGTTCCCCGAAGCCTGACCCTCACCCGTCCCCTAATCCTAACCCGTACGCTGACACTAACCCGCGCCCTCACACGTCCGCTGCCCCTAAAGCGTTGTCGTACCCTCACCTGGACCCTAAACCGTCCCCGTGCCCTAAACCTAACCCTAACCCTAGCCCGAACCCTAACCCTAACCCTTCCCCGAAGCCTGACCCTCACCCGTCCCCTAATCCTAAACCGTACGCTGACACTAACCCGCGCCCTCACACGTCCGCTCCCCCTAAAGCATTGTCGTACCCTCACCTGGAACCTAAACCGTCCCCGTCCCCTAACCTTAACCCTAGCCCGAACCCTAACCCTAACCCTTCCCCGAAGCCTGACCCTCACCCGTCCCCAATCCTAACCCGTACGCTGACACTAACCCGCGCCCTCACACGTACGCTCCCCCTAAAGCGTTGTCGTACCCTCACCTGGACCCTAAACCGTCCCCGTGCCCTAACCCTAACCCTAGCCCGAACCCTAACCCTTCCCCGAAGCCTGACCCTCACCCGTCCCCTAATCCTAACCCGTACGCTGACACTAACCCGCGCCCTCACACGTACGCTCCCCCTAAAGCGTTGTCGTACCCTCACCTGAACCCTAACCCGTCCCCGTCCCCTAACCCTAACCCTAGCCCGAACCCTAACCCTAAACCTTCCCCGAAGCCTGAACCTCACCCGTCCCCTAATCCTAAACCGTACGCTGACACTAATCCGCGCCATCACACGTCCGCTCCCCCTAAAGCGTTGTCGTACCCTCACCTGGACCCTAAACCGTCCCCGTCCCCTAACCCTAACCCTAGACCGAACCCTAACCCTAAACCTTCCCCGAAGCCTGACCCTCACCCGTCCCCTAATCCTAACCCGTACGCTGACACTAACACGCGCCCTCACATGTCCCTTCCCCCTAAAGCGTTGTCGTACCCTCACCTGGACCCTAACCCGTCCCCGTCCCCTAACCCTAACCCTAGCCCGAACCCTAACCCTAACCCTTCCCCGAAGCCTGACCCTCACCCGTCCCCTAATCCTAACCCGTACGCTGACACTAACCCGCGCCCTCACACGTCCGCTGCCCCTAAAGCGTTGTCGTACCCTCACCTGGACCCTAAATCGTCCCCGTCCCCTAACCCTAACCCTAGCCCGAACCCTAACCCTAACCCTTCCCCGAAGCCTGACCCTCACCCGTCCCCTAATCCTAACCCGTACGCTGACACTAACCCGCGCCCTCACACGTCCGCTGCCCCTAAAGCGTTGTCGTACCCTCACCTGGACCCTAAACCGTCCCCGTCCCCTAACCCTAACCCTAGACCGAACCCTAACCCTAACCCTTCCCCGAAGCCTGACCCTCACCCGTCCCCTAATCCTAACCCGTACGCTGACACTAACCCGCGCCCTCACACGTCCGCTCCCCCTAAAGCGTTGTCGTACCCTCACCTGGACCCTAAACCGTCCCCGTCCCCTAACCCTAACCCTAGCCCGAACCCTAACCCTAACCCTTCCCCGAAGCCTGACCCTCACCCGTCCCCTAATCCTAACCCGTACGCTGACACTAACCCGCGCCCTCACACGTACGCTCCCCCTAAAGCGTTGTCGTACCCTCACCTGGACCCTAAACCGTCCCCGTCCCCTAACCCTAACCCTAGCCCGAACCCTAACCCTAACCCTTCCCCGAAGCCTGAACCTCACCCGTCCCCTAATTCTAAACCGTACGCTGACACTAACCCGCGCCCTCACACGTCCGCTCCCCCTAAAGCGTTGTCGTACCCTCACCTGGACCCTAAACCGTCCCCGTCCCCTAACCCTAACCCTAGCCCGAACCCTAACTCTAACCCTTCCCCGAACCCTGACACTCACCCGTCCCCTAATCCTAACCCGTACGCTGACACTAACCCGCGCCCTCACATGTCTCTTCCCCCTAAAGCGTTGTCGTACCCTCACCTGGACCCTAAACAGTCCCCGTCCCCTAACCCTAACCCTAGCCCGAACCCTAACCCTAACCCTTCCCCGAAGCCTGACCCTCACCCGTCCCCTAATCCTAACCCGTACGCTGACACTAACCCGCGCCCTCACACGTCCGCTGCCGCTAAAGCGTTGTCGTACCCTCACCTGGACCCTAAACCGTCCCCGTCCCCTAACCCTAACCCTAGCCCGAACCCTAACCCTAACCCTTCCCCGAAGCCTGACCCTCACCCGTCCCCTAATCCTAACCCGTACGCTGACAGTAACCCTCGCCCTCACACGTCCGCTGCCCCTAAAGCGTTGTCGTACCCTCACCTGGACCCTAAACCGTCCCCGTCCCCTAACCCTAACCCTAGCCCGAACCCTAACCCTAACCCTAACCCTTCCCCGAAGCCTGACCCTCACCCGTCCCCTAATCCTAAACCGTACGCTGACACTAACCCGCGCCCTCACACGTCCGCTCCCCCTAAAGCATTGTCGTACCCTCACCTGGACCCTAAACCGTCCCCGTCCCCTAACCTTAACCCTAGCCCGAACCCTAACCCTAACCCTTCCCCGAAGCCTGACCCTCACCCGTCCCCTAATCCTAACCCGTACGCTGACACTAACCCGCGCCCTCACACGTACGCTCCCCCTAAAGCGTTGTCGTACCCTCACCTGGACCCTAAACCGTCCCCGTGCCCTAACCCTAACCCTAGCCCGAACCCTAACCCTTCCCCGAAGCCTGACCCTCACCCGTCCCCTAATCCTAACCCGTACGCTGACACTAACCCGCGCCCTCACACGTACGCTCCCCCTAAAGCGTTGTCGTACCCTCACCTGAACCCTAACCCGTCCCCGTCCCCTAACCCTAACCCTAGCCCGAACCCTAACCCTAAACCTTCCCCGAAGCCTGAACCTCACCCGTCCCCTAATCCTAAACCGTACGCTGACACTAATCCGCGCCATCACACGTCCGCTCACCCTAAAGCGTTGTCGTACCCTCACCTGGACCCTAAACCGTCCCCGTCCCCTAACCCTAACCCTAGACCGAACCCTAACCCTAAACCTTCCCCGAAGCCTGACCCTCACCCGTCCCCTAATCCTAACCCGTACGATGACACTAACACGCGCCCTCACATGTCCCTTCCCCCTAAAGCGTTGTCGTACCCTCACCTGGACCCTAACCCGTCCCCGTCCCCTAACCCTAACCCTAGCCCGAACCCTAACCCTAACCCTTCCCCGAAGCCTGACCCTCACCCGTCCCCTAATCCTAACCCGTACGCTGACACTAACCCGCGCCCTCACACGTCCGCTGCCCCTAAAGCGTTGTCGTACCCTCACCTGGACCCTAAATCGTCCCCGTCCCCTAACCCTAACCCTAGCCCGAACCCTAACCCTAACCCTTCCCCGAAGCCTGACCCTCACCCGTCCCCTAATCCTAACCCGTACGCTGACACTAACCCGCGCCCTCACACGTCCGCTGCCCCTAAAGCGTTGTCGTACCCTCACCTGGACCCTAAACCGTCCCCGTCCCCTAACCCTAACCCTAGCCCGAACCCTAACCCTAACCCTTCCCCGAAGCCTGACCCTCACCCGTCCCCTAATCCTAACCCGTACGCTGACACTAACCCGCGCCCTCACACGTCCGCTCCCCCTAAAGCGTTGTCGTACCCTCACCTGGACCCTAAACCGTCCCCGTCCCCTAACCCTAACCCTAGCCCGAACCCTAACCCTAACCCTTCCCCGAAGCCTGACCCTCACCCGTCCCCTAATCCTAACCCGTACGCTGACACTAACCCGCGCCCTCACACGTACGTTCCCCCTAAAGCGTTGTCGTACCCTCACCTGGACCCTAAACCGTCCCCGTCCCCTAACCCTAACCCTAGCCCGAACCCTAACCCTAACCCTTCCCCGAAGCCTGAACCTCACCCGTCCCCTAATTCTAAACCGTACGCTGACACTAACCCGCGCCCTCACACGTCCGCTCCCCCTAAAGCGTTGTCGTACCCTCACCTGGACCCTAAACCGTCCCCGTCCCCTAACCCTAACCCTAGCCCGAACCCTAACTCTAACCCTTCCCCGAACCCTGACACTCACCCGTCCCCTAATCCTAACCCGTACGCTGACACTAACCCGCGCCCTCACATGTCTCTTCCCCCTAAAGCGTTGTCGTACCCTCACCTGGACCCTAAACAGTCCCCGTCCCCTAACCCTAACCCTAGCCCGAACCCTAACCCTAACCCTTCCCCGAAGCCTGACCCTCACCCGTCCCCTAATCCTAACCCGTACGCTGACACTAACCCGCGCCCTCACACGTCCGCTGCCGCTAAAGCGTTGTCGTACCCTCACCTGGACCCTAAACCGTCCCCGTCCCCTAACCCTAACCCTAGCCCGAACCCTAACCCTAACACTTCCCCGAAGCCTGACCCTCACCCGTCCCCTAATCCTAACCCGTACGCTGACAGTAACCCGCGCCCTCACACGTCCGCTGCCCCTAAAGCGTTGTCGTACCCTCACCTGGACCCTAAACCGTCCCCGTCCCCTAACCCTAACCCTAGCCCGAACCCTAACCCTAACCCTAACCCTTCCCCGAAGCCTGACCCTCACCCGTCCCCTAATCCTAACCCGTACGCTGACACTAACCCGCGCCCTCACACGTACGCTCCCCCTAAAGCGTTGTCGTACCCTCACCTGGACCCTAACCCGTCCCCGTCCCCTAACCCTAACCCTAGCCCGAACCCTAACCCTAACCCTTCCCCGAAGCCTGAACCTCACCCGTCCCCTAATCCTAAACCGTACGCTGACACTAACCCGCGTCCTCACACGTCCGCTCCCCCTAAAGCGTTGTCGTACCCTCACCTGGACCCTAAACCGTCCCCGTCCCCTAACCCTAACCCTAGCCCGAACCCTAACCCTAACCCTTCCGCGAACCCTGACCCTCACCCGTCCCCTAATCCTAACCCGTACGCTGACACTAACCCGCGCCCTCACATGTCCCTTCCCCCTAAAGCGTTGTCGTACCCTCACCTGGACCCTAAACCGTCCCCGTCCCCTAACCCTAACCCTAGCCCGAACCCTAACCCTAACCCTTCCCCGAAGCCTGACCCTCACCCGTCCCCTAATCCTAACCCGTACGCTGACACTAACCTGCGCCCTCACACGTCCGCTGCCCCTAAAGCGTTGTCGTACCCTCACCTGGACCCTAAACCGTCCCCGTCCCCTAACCCTAACCCTAGCCCGAACCCTAACCCTAACCCTTCCCCGAAGCCTGACCCTCACCCGTCCCCTAATCCTAACCCGTACGCTGACACTAACCCGCGCCCTCACACGTCCGCTCCCCCTAAAGCGTTGTCGTACCCTCACCTGGACCCTAAACCGTCCCCGTCCCCTAACCCTAACCCTAGCCCGAACCCTAACCCTAACCCTTCCCCGAAGCCTGACCCTCACCCGTCCCCTAATCCTAACCCGTACGCTGACACTAACCTGCGGCCTCACACGTCCGCTCCCCCTAAAGCATTGTCGTACCCTCACCTGGACCCTAAACCGTCCCCGTCCCCTAACCCTAACCCTAGCCCGAACCCTAACCCTAACCCTTCCCCGAAGCCTGACCCTCACCCGTCCCCTAATCCTAACCCGTACGCTGACACTAACCCGCGCCCTCACACGTCCGCTGCCCCTAAAGCGTTGTCGTACCCTCACCTGGACCCTAAACCGTCCCCGTCCCCTAACCCTAACCCTAGCCCGAACCCTAACCCTAACCCTTCCCCGAAGCCTGACCCTCACCCGTCCCCTAATCCTAACCCGTACGCTGACACTAACCCGCGCCCTCACACGTCCGCTGCCCCTAAAGCGTTGTCGTACCCTCACCTGGACCCTAAACCGTCCCCGTCCCCTAACCCTAACCCTAGCCCGAACCCTAACCCTAACCCTTCCCCGAAGCCTGACCCTCACCCATCCCCTAATCCTAACCCGTACGCTGACACTAACCCGCGCCCTCACACGTCCGCTGCCCCTAAAGCGTTGTCGTACCCTCACCTGGACCCTAAACCGTCCCCGTCCCGTAACCCTAACCCTAGCCCGAACCCTAACCCTAACCCTACCCCGAAGCCTAACCCTCACCCGTCCCCTAATCCTAACCCGTACGCTGACACTAACCCGTGCCCTCACACGTCCGCTGCCCCTAAACCGTTGTCGTACCCTCACCTGGACCCTAAACCGTCCCCGTCCCCTAACCCTAACCCTAGCCCGAACCCTAACCCTAACCCTTCCCCGAAGCCTGACCCTCACCCGTCCCCTAATCCTAACCCGTACACTGACACTAACCCGCGCCCTCACACGTCCGCTGCCCCTAAAGCGTTGTCGTACCCTCACCTGGACCCTAAACCGTCCCCGTCCCCTAACCCTAACCCTAGCCCGAACCCTAACCCTAACAGTTCCCCGAAGCCTGACCCTCACCCGTCCCCTAATCCTAACCCGTACGCTGACACTAACCCGCGCCCTCACACGTCCGCTGCCCCTAAAGCGTTGTCGTACCCTCACCTGGACCCTAAACCGTCCCCGTGCCCTAAACCTAACCCTAACCCTAGCCCGAACCCTAACCCTAACCCTTCCCCGAAGCCTGACCCTCACCCGTCCCCTAATCCTAAACCGTACGCTGACACTAACCCGCGCCCTCACACGTCCGCTCCCCCTAAAGCGTTGTCGTACCCTCACCTGGACCCTAAACCGTCCCCGTCCCCTAACCTTAACCCTAGCCCGAACCCTAACCCTAACCCTTCCCCGAAGCCTGACCCTCACCCGTCCCCTAATCCTAACCCGTACGCTGACACTAACCCGCGCCCTCACACGTACGCTCCACCTAAAGCGTTGTCGTACCCTCACCTGGACCCTAAACCGTCCCCGTCCCCTAACCCTAACCCTAGCCCGAACCCTAACCCTTCCCCGAAGCCTGACCCTCACCTGTCCCCTAATCCTAACCCGTACGCTGACACTAACCCGCGCCCTCACACGTACGCTCCCCCTAAAGCGTTGTCGTACCCTCACCTGAACCCTAACCCGTCCCCGTCCCCTAACCCTAACCCTAGCCCGAACCCTAACCCTAAACCTTCCCGAAGCCTGAACCTCACCCGTCCCCTAATCCTAAACCGTACGCTGACACTAACCCGCGCCCTCACACGTCCGCTGCCGCTAAAGCGTTGTCGTACCCTCACCTGGACCCTAAACCGTCCCCGTCCCCTAACCCTAACCCTAGACCGAACCCTAACCCTAACCCTTCCCCGAAGCCTGACCCTCACCCGTCCCCTAATCCTAACCCGTACGCTGACACTAACACGCGCCCTCACATGTCCCTTCCCCCTAAAGCGTTGTCGTACCCTCACCTGGACCCTAACCCGTCCCCGTCCCCTAACCCTAACCCTAGCCCGAACCCTAACCCTAACCCTTCCCCGAAGCCTGACCCTCACCCGTCCCCTAATCCTAACCCGTACGCTGACAGTAACCCGCGCCCTCACACGTCCGCTGCCCCTAAAGCGTTGTCGTACCCTCACCTGGACCCTAAACCGTCCCCGTCCCCTAACCCTAACCCTAGCCCGAACCCTAACCCTAACCCTTCCCCGAAGCCTGACCCTCACCCGTCCCCTAATCCTAACCCGTACGCTGACACTAACCCGCGCCCTCACACGTCCGCTGCCCCTAAAGCGTTGTCGTACCCTCACCTGGACCCTAAACCGTCCCCGTCCCCTAACCCTAACCCTAGCCCGAACCCTAACCCTAACCCTTCCCCGAACCCTGACCCTCACCCGTCCCCTAATCCTAACCCGTACGCTGACACTAACCCGCCCCCTCACACGTCCGCTGCCCCTAAAGCGTTGTCGTACCCTCACCTGGACCCTAAACCGTCCCCGTCCCCTAACCCTAACCCTAGCCCGAACCCTAACCCTAACCCTTCCCCGAAGCCTGACCCTCACCCGTCCCCTAATCCTAACCCGTACGCTGACACTAACCCGCGCCCTCACACGTCCGCTGCCCCTAAAGCGTTGTCGTACCCTCACCTGGACCCTAAACCGTCCCCGTCCCCTAACCCTAACCCTAGCCCGAACCCTAACCCTAACCCTTCCCCGAAGCCTGACCCTCACCCGTCCCCTAATCCTAACCCGTACGCTGACACTAACCTGCGCCCTCACACGTCCGCTGCCCCTAAAGCGTTGTCGTACCCTCACCTGGACCCTAAACCGTCCCCGTCCCCTAACCCTAACCCTAGCCCGAACCCTAACCCTAACCCTTCCCCGAAGCCTGACCCTCACCCGTCCCCTAATCCTAACCCGTACGCTGACACTAACCCGCGCCCTCACACGTCCGCTCCCCCTAAAGCGTTGTCGTACCCTCACCTGGACCCTAAACCGTCCCCGTCCCCTAACCCTAACCCTAGCCCGAACCCTAACCCTAACCCTTCCCCGAAGCCTGACCCTCACCCGTCCCCTAATCCTAACCCGTACGCTGACACTAACCTGCGCCCTCACACGTCCGTTCCCCCTAAAGCATTGTCGTACCCTCACCTGGACCCTAAACCGTCCCCGTCCCCTAACCCTAACCCTAGCCCGAACCCTAACCCTAACCCTTCCCCGAAGCCTGACCCTCACCCGTCCCCTAATCCTAACCCGTACGCTGACACTAACCCGCGCCCTCACACGTCCGCTCCCCCTAAAGCGTTGTCGTACCCTCACCTGGACCCTAAACCGTCCCCGTCCCCTAACCCTAACCCTAGCCCGAACCCTAACCCTAACCCTTCCCCGAAGCCTGACCCTCACCCGTCCCCTAATCCTAACCCGTACGCTGACACTAACCCGCGCCCTCACACGTCCGCTGCCCCTAAAGCGTTGTCGTACCCTCACCTGGACCCTAAACCGTCCCCGTCCCCTAACCCTAACCCTAGCCCGAACCCTAACCCTAACCCTTCCCCGAAGCCTGACCCTCACCCGTCCCCTAATCCTAACCCGTACGCTGACACTAACCCGCGCCCTCACACGTCCGCTGCCCCTAAAGCGTTGTCGTACCCTCACCTGGACCCTAAACCGTCCCCGTCCCGTAACCCTAACCCTAGCCCGAACCCTAACCCTAACCCTACCCCGAAGCCTGACCCTCACCCGTCCCCTAATCCTAACCCGTACGCTGACACTAACCCGCGCCCTCACACGTCCGCTGCCCCTAAAGCGTTGTCGTACCCTCACCTGGACCCTAAACCGTCCCCGTCCCCTAACCCTAACCCTAGCCCGAACCCTAACCCTAACCCTTCCCCGAAGCCTGACCCTCACCCGTCCCCTAATACTAACCCGTACACTGTCACTAACCCGCGCCCTCACACGTCCGCTGCCCCTAAAGCGTTGTCGTACCCTCACCTGGACCCTAAACCGTCCCCGTCCCCTAACCCTAACCCTAGCCCGAACCCTAACCCTAACAGTTCCCCGAAGCCTGACCCTCACCCGTCCCCTAATCCTAACCCGTACGCTGACACTAACCCGCGCCCTCACACGTCCGCTGCCCCTAAAGCGTTGTCGTACCCTCACCTGGACCCTAAACCGTCCCCGTGCCCTAAACCTAACCCTAACCCTAGCCCGAACCCTAACCCTAACCCTTCCCCGAAGCCTGACCCTCACCCGTCCCCTAATCCTAAACCGTACGCTGACACTAACCCGCGCCCTCACACGTCCGCTCCCCCTAAAGCATTGTCGTACCCTCACCTGGACCCTAAACCGTCCCCGTCCCCTAACCTTAACCCTAGCCCGAACCCTAACCCTAACCCTTCCCCGAAGCCTGACCCTCACCCGTCCCCTAATCCTAACCCGTACGCTGACACTAACCCGCGCCCTCACACGTACGCTCCCCCTAAAGCGTTGTCGTACCCTCACCTGGACCCTAAACCGTCCCCGTGCCCTAACCCTAACCCTAGCCCGAACCCTAACCCTTCCCCGAAGCCTGACCCTCACCCGTCCCCTAATCCTAACCCGTACGCTGACACTAACCCGCGCCCTCACACGTACGCTCCCCCTAAAGCGTTGTCGTACCCTCACCTGAACCCTAACCCGTCCCCGTCCCCTAACCCTAACCCTAGCCCGAACCCTAACCCTAAACCTTCCCCGAAGCCTGAACCTCACCCGTCCCCTAATCCTAAACCGTACGCTGACACTAACCCACGCCATCACACGTCCGCTCCCCCTAAAGCGTTGTCGTACCCTCACCTGGACCCTAAACCGTCCCCGTCCCATAACCCTAACCCTAGACCGAACCCTAACCCTAAACCTTCCCCGAAGCCTGACCCTCACCCGTCCCCTAATCCTAACCCGTACGCTGACACTAACACGCGCCCTCACATGTCCCTTCCCCCTAAAGCGTTGTCGTACCCTCACCTGGACCCTAACCCGTCCCCGTCCCCTAACCCTAACCCTAGCCCGAACCCTAACCCTAACCCTTCCCCGAAGCCTGACCCTCACCCGTCCCCTAATCCTAACCCGTACGCTGACACTAACCCGCGCCCTCACACGTCCGCTGCCCCTAAAGCGTTGTCGTACCCTCACCTGGACCCTAAACCGTCCCCGTCCCCTAACCCTAACCCTAGCCCGAACCCTAACCCTAACCCTTCCCCGAAGCCTGACCCTCACCCGTCCCCTAATCCTAACCCGTACGCTGACACTAACCCGTGCCCTCACACGTCCGCTGCCCCTAAAGCGTTGTCGTACCCTCACCTGGACCCTAAACCGTCCCCGTCCCCTAACCCTAACCCTAGCCCGAACCCTAACCCTAACCCTTCCCCGAAGCCTGACCCTCACCCGTCCCCTAATCCTAACCCGTACGCTGACACTAACCCGCGCCCTCACACGTCCGCTGCCCCTAAAGCGTTGTCGTACCCTCACCTGGACCCTAAACCGTCCCCGTCCCCTAACCCTAACCCTAGCCCGAACCCTAACCCTAACCCTTCCCCGAAGCCTGACCCTCACCCGTCCCCTAATCCTAACCCGTACGCTGACACTAACCCGCGCCCTCACACGTCCGCTGCCCCTAAAGCGTTGTCGTACCCTCACCTGGACCCTAAACCGTCCCCGTCCCCTAACCCTAACCCTAGCCCGAACCCTAACCCTAACCCTTCCCCGAAGCCTGACCCTCACCCGTCCCCTAATCCTAACCCGTACGCTGACACTAACCCGCGCCCTCACACGTCCGCTCCCCCTAAAGCGTTGTCGTACCCTCACCTGGACCCTAAACCGTCCCCGTCCCCTAACCCTAACCCTAGCCCGAACCCTAACCCTAACCCTTCCCCGAAGCCTGACCCTCACCCGTCCCCTAATCCTAACCCGTACGCTGACACTAACCTGCGCCCTCACACGTACGCTCCCCCTAAAGCGTTGTCGTACCCTCACCTGGACCCTAAACCGTCCCCGTCCCCTAACCCTAACCCTAGCCCGAACCCTAACCCTAACCCTTCCCCGAAGCCTGAACCTCACCCGTCCCCTAATTCTAAACCGTACGCTGACACTAACCCGCGCCCTCACACGTCCGCTCCCCCTAAAGCGTTGTCGTACCCTCACCTGGACCCTAAACCGTCCCCGTCCCCTAACCCTAACCCTAGCCCGAACCCTAACTCTAACCCTTCCCCGAACCCTGACACTCACCCGTCCCCTAATCCTAACCCGTACGCTGACACTAACCCGCGCCCTCACGTCTCTTCCCCCTAAAGCGTTGTCGTACCCTCACCTGGACCCTAAACCGTCCCCGTCCCCTAACCCTAACCCTAGCCCGAACCCTAACCCTAACCCTTCCCCGAAGCCTGACCCTCACCCGTCCCCTAATCCTAACCCGTACGCTGACACTAACCCGCGCCCTCACACGTCCGCTGCCGCTAAAGCGTTGTCGTACCCTCACCTGGACCCTAAACCGTCCCCGTCCCCTAACCCTAACCCTAGCCCGAACCCTAACCCTAACCCTTCCCCGAAGCCTGACCCTCACCCGTCCCCTAATCCTAACCCGTACGCTGACAGTAACCCGCGCCCTCACACGTCCGCTGCCCCTAAAGCGTTGTCGTACCCTCACCTGGACCCTAAACCGTCCCCGTCCCCTAACCCTAACCCTAGCCCGAACCCTAACCCTAACCCTAACCCTTCCCCGAAGCCTGACCCTCACCCGTCCCCTAATCCTAACCCGTACGCTGACACTAACCCTCGCCCTCACACGTACGCTCCCCCTAAAGCGTTGTCGTACCCTCACCTGGACCCTAACCCGTCCCCGTCCCCTAACCCTAACCCTAGCCCGAACCCTAACCCTAACCCTTCCCCGAAGCCTGAACCTCACCCGTCCCCTAATCCTAAACCGTACGCTGACACTAACCCGCGCCCTCACACGTCCGCTGCCCCTAAAGCGTTGTCGTACCCTCACCTGGACCCTAAACCGTCCCCGTCCCGTAACCCTAACCCTAGCCCGAACCCTAACCCTAACCCTACCCCGAAGCCTGACCCTCACCCGTCCCCTAATCCTAACCCGTACGCTGACACTAACCCGCGCCCTCACATGTCCGCTGCCCCTAAAGCGTTGTCGTACCCTCACCTGGACCCTAAACCGTCCCCGTCCCCTAACCCTAACCCTAGCCCGAACCCTAACCCTAACCCTTCCCCGAAGCCTGACCCTCACCCGTCCCCTAATCCTAACCCGTACACTGACACTAACCCGCGCCCTCACACGTCCGCTGCCCCTAAAGCGTTGTCGTACCCTCACCTGGACCCTAAACCGTCCCCGTCCCCTAACCCTAACCCTAGCCCGAACCCTAACCCTAACAGTTCCCCGAAGCCTGACCCTCACCCGTCCCCTAATCCTAACCCGTACGCTGACACTAACCCGCGCCCTCACACGTCCGCTGCCCCTAAAGCGTTGTCGTACCCTCACCTGGACCCTAAACCGTCCCCGTGCCCTAACCCTAACCCTAGCCCGAACCCTAACCCTAACCCTTCCCCGAAGCCTGACCCTCACCCGTCCCCTAATCCTAAACCGTACGCTGACACTAACCCGCGCCCTCACACGTCCGCTCCCCCTAAAGCGTTGTCGTACCCTCACCTGGACCCTAAACCGTCCCCGTCCCCTAACCTTAACCCTAGCCCGAACCCTAACCCTAACCCTTCCCCGAAGCCTGACCCTCACCCGTCCCCTAATCCTAACCCGTATGCTGACACTAACCCGCGCCCTCACACGTACGCTCCCCCTAAAGCGTTGTCGTACCCTCACCTGGACCCTAAACCGTCCCCGTGCCCTAACCCTAACCCTAGCCCGAATCCTAACCCTAACCCTTCCCCGAAGCCTGACCCTCACCCGTCCCCTAATCCTAACCCGTACGCTGACACTAACCCGCGCCCTCACACGTACGCTCCCCCTAAAGCGTTGTCGTACCCTCACCTGAACCCTAACCCGTCCCCGTCCCCTAACCCTAACCCTAGCCCGAACCCTAACCCTAAACCTTCCCCGAAGCCTGAACCTCACCCGTCCCCTAATTCTAAACCGTACGCTGACACTAACCCGCGCCCTCACACGTTCGCTCCCCCTAAAGCGTTGTCGTACCCTCACCTGGACCCTAAACCGTCCCCGTCCCCTAACCCTAACCCTAGACCGAACCCTAACCCTAAACCTTCCCCGAAGCCTGACCCTCACCCGTCCCCTAATCCTAACCCGTACGCTGCCACTAACACGCGCCCTCACACGTCCGCTGCCCCTAAAGCGTTGTAGTACCCTCACCTGGACCCTAAACCGTCCCCGTCCCCTAACCCTAACCCTAGCCCGAACCCTAACCCTAACCCTTCCCCGAAGCCTGACCCTCACCCGTCCCCTAATCCTAACCCGTACGCTGACAGTAACCCGCGCCCTCACACGTCCGCTGCCCCTAAAGCGTTGTCGTACCCTCACCTGGACCCTAAACCGTCCCCGTCCCCTAACCCTAACCCTAGCCCGAACCCTAACCCTAACCCTTCCCCGAAGCCTGACCCTCACCCGTCCCCTAATCCTAACCCGTACGCTGACACTAACCCGCGCCCTCACACGTCCGCTGCCCCTAAAGCGTTGTCGTACCCTCACCTGGACCCTAAACCGTCCCCGTCCCCTAACCCTAACCCTAGCCCGAACCCTAACCCTAACCCTTCCCCGAAGCCTGACCCTCACCCGTCCCCTAATCCTAACCCGTACGCTGACACTAACCCGCGCCCTCACACGTCCGCTGCCCCTAATGCGTTGTCGTACCCTCACCTGGACCCTAAACCGTCCCCGTCCCCTAACCCTAACCCTAGCCCGAACCCTAACCCTAACCCTTCCCCGAACCCTGACCCTCACCCGTCCCCTAATCCTAACCCGTACGCTGACACTAACCCGCCCCCTCACACGTCCGCTGCCCCTAAAGCGTTGTCGTACCCTCACCTGGACCCTAAACCGTCCCCGTCCCCTAATCCTAACCCTAGCCCGAACCCTAACCCTAACCCTTCCCCGAAGCCTGACCCTCACCCGTCCCCTAATCCTAACCCGTACGCTGACACTAACCCGCGCCCTCACACGTCCGCTGCCCCTAAAGCGTTGTCGTACCCTCACCTGGACCCTAAACCGTCCCCGTCCCCTAACCCTAACCCTAGCCCGAACCCTAACCCTAACCCTTCCCCGAAGCCTGACCCTCACCCGTCCCCTAATCCTAACCCGTACGCTGACACTAACCTGCGCCCTCACACGTCCGCTGCCCCTAAAGCGTTGTCGTACCCTCACCTGGACCCTAAACCGTCCCCGTCCCCTAACCCTAACCCTAGCCCGAACCCTAACCCTAACCCTTCCCCGAAGCCTGACCCTCACCCGTCCCCTAATCCTAACCCGTACGCTGACACTAACCCACGCCCTCACACGTCCGCTCCCCCTAAAGCATTGTCGTACCCTCACCTGGACCCTAAACCGTCCCCGTCCCCTAACCCTAACCCTAGCCCGAACCCTAACCCTAACCCTTCCCCGAAGCCTGACCCTCACCCGTCCCCTAATCCGAACCCGTACGCTGACACTAACCTGCGGCCTCACACGTCCGCTCCCCCTAAAGCATTGTCGTACCCTCACCTGGACCCTAAACCGTCCCCGTCCCCTAACCCTAACCCTAGCCCGAACCCTAACCCTAACCCTTCCCCGAAGCCTGACCCTCACCCGTCCCCTAATCCTAACCCGTACGCTGACACTAACCCGCGCCCTCACACGTCCGCTCCCCCTAAAGCGTTGTCGTACCCTCACCTGGACCCTAAACCGTCCCCGTCCCCTAACCCTAACCCTAGCCCGAACCCTAACCCTAACCCTTCCCCGAAGCCTGACCCTCACCCGTCCCCTAATCCTAACCCGTACGCTGACACTAACCCGCGCCCTCACACGTCCGCTGCCCCTAAAGCGTTGTCGTACCCTCACCTGGACCCTAAACCGTCCCCGTCCCCTAACCCTAACCCTAGGCCGAACCCTAACCCTAACCCTTCCCCGAAGCCTGACCCTCACCCGTCCCCTAATCCTAACCCGTACGCTGACACTAACCCGCGCCCTCACACGTCCGCTGCCCCTAAAGCGTTGTCGTACCCTCACCTGGACCCTAAACCGTCCCCGTCCCGTAACCCTAACCCTAGCCCGAACCCTAACCCTAACCCTACCCCGAAGCCTGACCCTCACCCGTCCCCTAATCCTAACCCGTACGCTGACACTAACCCGCGCCCTCACACGTCCGCTGCCCCTAAAGCGTTGTCGTACCCTCACCTGGACCCTAAACCGTCCCCGTCCCCTAACCCTAACCCTAGCCCGAACCCTAACCCTAACCCTTCCCCGAAGCCTGACCCTCACCCGTCCCCTAATCCTAACCCGTACACTGACACTAACCCGCGCCCTCACACGTCCGCTGCCCCTAAAGCGTTGTCGTACCCTCACCTGGACCCTAAACCGTCCCCGTCCCCTAACCCTAACCCTAGCCCGAACCCTAACCCTAACAGTTCCCCGAAGCCTGACCCTCACCCGTCCCCTAATCCTAACCCGTACGCTGACACTAACCCGCGCCCTCACACGTCCGCTGCCCCTAAAGCGTTGTCGTACCCTCACTTGGACCCTAAACCGTCCCCGTGCCCTAAACCTAACCCTAACCTTAGCCCGAACCCTAACCCTAACCCTTCCCCGAAGCCTGACCCTCACCCGTCCCCTAATCCTAAACCGTACGCTGACACTAACCCGCGCCCTCACACGTCCGCTCCCCCTAAAGCGTTGTCGTACCCTCACCTGGACCCTAAACCGTCCCCGTCCCCTAACCTTAACCCTAGCCCGAACCCTAACCCTAACCCTTCCCCGAAGCCTGACCCTCACCCGTCCCCTAATCCTAACCCGTACGCTGACACTAACCCGCGCCCTCACACGTACGCTCCCCCTAAAGCGTTGTCGTACCCTCACCTGGACCCTAAACCGTCCCCGTGCCCTAACCCTAACCCTAGCCCGAACCCTAACCCTTCCCGGAAGCCTGACCCTCACCCGTCCCCTAATCCTAACCCGTACGCTGACACTAACCCGCGCCCTCACACGTACGCTCCCCCTAAAGCGTTGTCGTACCCTCACCTGAACCCTAACCCGTCCCCGTCCCCTAACCCTAACCCTAGCCCGAACCCTAACCCTAAACCTTCCCCGAAGCCTGAACCTCACCCGTCCCCTAATCCTAAACCGTACGCTGACACTAACCCGCGCCATCACACGTCCGCTCCCCCTAAAGCGTTGTCGTACCCTCACCTGGACCCTAAACCGTCCCCGTCCCCTAACCCTAACCCTAGACCGAACCCTAACCCTAAACCTTCCCCGAAGCCTGACCCTCACCCGTCCCCTAATCCTAACCCGTACGCTGACACTAACACGCGCCCTCACACGTCCGCTCCCCCTAAAGCGTTGTCGTACCCTCACCTGGACCCTAACCCGTCCCCGTCCCCTAACCCTAACCCTAGCCCGAACCCTAACCCTAACCCTTCCCCGAAGCCTGACCCTCACCCGTCCCCTAATCCTAACACGTACGCTGACACTAACCCGCGCCCTCACACGTCCGCTGCCCCTAAAGCGTTGTCGTACCCTCACCTGGACCCTAAACCGTCCCCGTCCCCTAACCCTAACCCTAGCCCGAACCCTAACCCTAACCCTTCCCCGAAGCCTGACCCTCACCCGTCCCCTAATCCTAACCCGTACGCTGACACTAACCCGTGCCCTCACACGTCCGCTGCCCCTAAAGCGTTGTCGTACCGTCACCTGGACCCTAAACCGTCCCCGTCCCCTAACCCTAACCCTAGCCCGAACCCTAACCCTAACCCTTCCCCGAAGCCTGACCCTCACCCGTCCCCTAATCCTAACCCGTACGCTGACACTAACATGCGCCCTCACACGTCCGCTGCCCCTAAAGCGTTGTCGTACCCTCACCTGGACCCTAAACCGTCCCCGTCCCCTAACCCTAACCCTAGCCCGAACCCTAACCCTAACCCTTCCCCGAAGCCTGACCCTCACCCGTCCCCTAATCCTAACCCGTACGCTGATACTAACCCGCGCCCTCACACGTCCGCTGCCCCTAAAGCGTTGTCGTACCCTCACCTGGACCCTAAACCGTCCCCGTCCCCTAACCCTAACCCTAGCCCGAACCCTAACCCTAACCCTACCCCGAAGCCTGACCCTCACCCGTCCCCTAATCCTAACCCGTACGCTGACACTAACCCGCGCCCTCACACGTCCGCTGCCCCTAAAGTGTTGTCGTACCCTCACCTGGACCCTAAACCGTCCCCGTCCCCTAACCCTAACCCTAGCCCGAACCCTAACCCTAACCCTACCCCGAAGCCTGACCCTCACCCGTCCCCTAATCCTAACCCGTACGCTGACACTAACCCGCGCCCTCACACGTCCGCTGCCCCTAAAGCGTTGTCGTACCCTCACCTGGACCCTAAACCGTCCCCGTCCCCTAACCCTAACCCTAGCCCGAACCCTAACCCTAACCCTTCCCCGAAGCCTGACCCTCACCCGTCCCCTAATCCTAACCCGTACGCTGACACTAACCCACGCCCTCACACGTCCGCTGCCCCTAAAGCGTTGTCGTACCCTCACCTGGACCCTAAACCGTCCCCGTCCCCTAACCCTAACCCTAGCCCGAACCCTAACCCTAACCCTTCCCCGAAGCCTGACCCTCACCCGTCCCCTAATCCTAACCCGTACGCTGACACTAACCCGCGCCCTCACACGTCCGCTGCCCCTAAAGCGTTGTCGTACCCTCACCTGGACCCTAAACCGTCCCCGTCCCCTAACCCTAACCCTAGCCCGAACCCTAACCCTAACCCTTCCCCGAAGCCTGACCCTCACCCGTCCCCTAATCCTAACCCGTACGCTGACACTAACCCGCGCCCTCACACGTCCGCTCCCCCTAAAGCGTTGTCGTACCCTCACCTGGACCCTAAACCGTCCCCGTCCCCTAACCCTAACCCTAGCCCGAACCCTAACCCTAAACCTTCCCCGAAGCCTGACCCTCACACGTCCCCTAATCCTAACTCGTACGCTGACACTAACCCGCGGCCTCACACGTCCGCTCCCCCTAAAGCATTGTCGTACCCTCACCTGGACCCTAAACCGTCCCCGTCCCCTAACCCTAACCCTAGCCCGAACCCTAACCCTAACCCTTCCCCGAAGCCTGACCCTCACCCGTCCCCTAATCCTAACCCGTACGCTGACACTAACCCGCGCCCTCACACGTCCGCTGCCCCTAAAGCGTTGTCGTACCCTCACCTGGACCCTAAACCGTCCCCGTCCCCTAACCCTAACCCTAGCCCGAACCCTAACCCTAACCCTTCCCCGAAGCCTGATCCTCACCCGTCCCTTAATCCTAACCCGTACGCTGACACTAACCCGCGCCCTCACACGTCCGCTGCCCCTAAAGCGTTGTCGTACCCTCACCTGGACCCTAAACCGTCCCCGTCCCCTAACCCTAACCCTAGCCCGAACCCTAACCCTAACCCTTCCCCGAAGCCTGACCCTCACCCGTCCCCTAATCCTAACCCGTACGCTGACACTAACCCGCGCCCTCACACGTCCGCTCCCCCTAAAGCGTTGTCGTACCCTCACCTGGACCCTTAACCGTCCCCGTCCCCTAACCCTAACCCTAGCCCGAACCCGAACCCTAACCCTTCCCCGAAGCCTGACCCTCACCCGTCCCCTAATCCTAACCCGTACGCTGACACTAACCCGCGCCCTCACACGTCCGCTGCCCCTAAAGCGTTGTCGTACCCTCACCTGGACCCTAAACCGTCCCCGTCCCCTAACCCTAACCCTAGCCCGAACCCTAACCCTAACCCTTCCCCGAAGCCTGACCCTCACCCGTCCCCTAATCCTAACCCGTACGCTGACACTAACCCGCGCCCTCACACATCCGCTGCCCCTAAAGCGTTGTCGTACCCTCACCTGGACCCTAAACCGTCCCCGTCCTCTAACCCTAACCCTAGCCCGAACCCTAACCCTAACCCTTCCCCGAAGCCTGACCCTCACCCGTCCCCTAATCCTAACCCGTACGCTGACACTAACCCGCGCCCTCACACGTCCGCTGCCCCTAAAGCGTTGTCGTACCCTCACCTGGACCCTAAACCGTCCCCGTCCCCTAACCCTAACCCTAGCCCGAACCCTAACCCTAACCCTTCCCCGAACCCTGACCCTCACCCGTCCCCTAATCCTAACCCGTACGCTGACACTAACCCGCGCCCTCACACGTCCGCTGCCCCTAAAGCGTTGTCGTACCCTCACCTGGACCCTAAACCGTCCCCGTCCCCTAACCCTAACCCTAGCCCGAACCCTAACCCTAACCCTTCCCCGAAGCCTGACCCTCACCCGTCCCCTAATCCTAACCCGTACGCTGACACTAACCCGCGCCCTCACACGTACGCTGCCCCTAAAGCGTTGTCGTACCCTCACCTGGACCCTAACCCGTCCCCGTCCCCTAACCCTAACCCTAGCCCGAACCCCAACCCTAACACTTCCCCGAAGCCTGACCCTCAGCCGTCCCCTAATCCTAACCCGTACGCTGACACTAACCTGCGCCCTCACACGTACGCTCCCCCTAAAGCGTTGTCGTACCCTCACCTGGACCCTAAACCGTCCCCGTCCCTTAACCCTAACCCTAGCCCCAACCCTAACCCTAACCCTTCCCCGAAGCCTGACCCTCACCCGTCCCCTAATCCTAACCCGTACGCTGACACTAACCCGCGCCCTCACACGTCCGCTGCCCCTAAAGCGTTGTCGTACCCTCACCTGGACCCTAAACCGTCCCCGTCCCCTAACCCTAACCCTAGCCCCAACCCTAACCCTAACCCTTCCCCGAAGCCTGACCCTCACCCGTCCCCTAATCCTAACCCGTACGCTGACACTAACCCGCGCCCTCACACGTCCGCTGCCCCTAAAGCGTTGTCGTACCCTCACCTGGACCCTAAACCGTCCCCGTCCCCTAACCCTAACCCTAGCCCGAACCCTAACCCTAACCCTTCCCCGAAGCCTGACCCTCACCCGTCCCCTAATCCTAACCCGTACGCTGACACTAACCCGCGCCCTCACACGTCCGCTCCCCCTAAAGCGTTGTCGTACCCTCACCTGGACCCTAAACCGTCCCCGTCCTCTAACCCTAACCCTAGCCCGAACCCTAACCCTAACCCTTCCCCGAAGCCTGACCCTCACCCGTCCCCTAATCCTAACCCGTACGCTGACACTAACTCGCGCCCTCACACGTACGCTCCCCCTAAAGCGTTGTCGTACCCTCACCTGGACCCTAACCCGTCCCCGTCCCCTAACCCTAACCCTAGCCCGAACCCTAACCCTAACCCTTCCCCGAAGCCTGAACCTCACCCGTCCCCTAATCCTAAACCGTACGCTGACACTAACCCGCGCCCTCACACGTCCGCTCCCCCTAAAGCGTTGTCGTACCCTCACTTGGACCCTAAACCGTCCCCGTCCCCTAACCCTAACCCTAGCCCGAACCCTAACCCTAACCCTTCCCCGAAGCCTGACCCTCACCCGTCCCCTAATCCTAACCCGTACGCTGACACTAACCCGCGCCCTCACACGTCCGCTGCCCCTAAAGCGTTGTCGTACCCTCACCTGGACCCTAAACCGTCCCCGTCCCCTAACCCTAACCCTAGCCCGAACCCTAACCCTAACCCTTCCCCGAAGCCTGACCCTCACCCGTCCCCTAATCCTAACCCGTACGCTGACACTAACCCGCGCCCTCACACGTCCGCTGCCCCTAAAGCGTTGTCGTACCCTCACCTGGACCCTAAACCGTCCCCGTCCCCTAACCCTAACCCTAGCCCGAACCCTAACCCTAACCCTTCCCCGAAGCCTGACCCTCACCCGTCCTCTAATCCTAACCCGTACGCTGACACTAACCCGCGCCCTCACACGTCCGCTCCCCCTAAAGCGTTGTCGTACCCTCACCTGGACCCTAAACCGTACCCGTCCCCTAACCCTAACCCTAGCCCGAACCCTAACCCTAACCCTTCCCCGAAGCCTGACCCTCACCCGTCCCCTAATCCTAACCCGTACGCTGACACTAAACCGCGCCCTCACACGTCCGCTCCCCCTAAAGCGTTGTCGTACCCTCACCTGGACCCTTAACCGTCCCCGTCCCCTAACCCTAACCCTAGCCCGAACCCTAAACCTAACCCTTCCCCGAAGCCTGACCCTCACCCGTCCCCTAATCCTAACCCGTACGCTGACACTAACCCGCGCCCTCACACGTCCGCTGCCCCTAAAGCGTTGTCGTACCCTCACCTGGACCCTAAACCGTCCCCGTCCCCTAACCCTAACCCTAGCCCGAACCCTAACCCTAACCCTACCCCGAAGCCTGACCTACACCCGTCCCCTAATCCTAACCCGTACGCTGACACTAACCCGCGCCCTCACACGTCCGCTGCCCCTAAAGCGTTGTCGTACCCTCACCTGGACCCTAAACCGTCCCCGTCCCCTAACCCTAACCCTAGCCCGAACCCTAACCCTAACCCTTCCCCGAAGCCTGACCCTCACCCGTCCCCTAATCCTAACCCGTACGCTGACACTAACCCACGCCCTCACACGTCCGCTGCCCCTAAAGCGTTGTCGTACCCTCACCTGGACCCTAAACCGTCCCCGTCCCCTAACCCTAACCCTAGCCCGAACCCTAACCCTAACCCTTCCCCGAAGCCTGACCCTCACCCGTCCCCTAATCCTAACCCGTACGCTGACACTAACCCGCGCCCTCACACGTCCGCTGCCCCTAAAGCGTTGTCGTACCCTCACCTGGACCCTAAACCGTCCCCGTCCCCTAACCCTAACCCTAGCCCGAACCCTAACCCTAACCCTTCCCCGAAGCCTGACCCTCACCCGTCCCCTAATCCTAACCCGTACGCTGACACTAACCCTCGCCCTCACACGTCCGCTCCCCCTAAAGCGTTGTCGTACCCTCACCTGGACCCTAAACCGTCCCCGTCCCCTAACCCTAACCCTAGCCCGAACCCTAACCCTAACCCTTCCCCGAAGCCTGACCCTCACCCGTCCCCTAATCCTAACTCGTACGCTGACACTAACCCGCGGCCTCACACGTCCGCTCCCCCTAAAGCATTGTCGTACCCTCACCTGGACCCTAAACCGTCCCCGTCCCCTAACCCTAACCCTAGCCCGAACCCTAACCCTAACCCTTCCCCGAAGCCTGACCCTCACCCGTCCCCTAATCCTAACCCGTACGCTGACACTAACCCGCGCCCTCACACGTCCGCTCCCCCTAAAGCGTTGTCGTACCCTCACCTGGACCCTAAACCGTCCCCGTCCCCTAACCCTAACCCTAGCCCGAACCCTAACCCTAACCCTTCCCCGAAGCCTGATCCTCACCCGTCCCTTAATCCTAACCCGTACGCTGACACTAACCCGCGCCCTCACACGTCCGCTGCCCCTAAAGCGTTGTCGTACCCTCACCTGGACCCTAAACCGTCCCCGTCCCCTAACCCTAACCCTAGCCCGAACCCTAACCCTAACCCTTACCCGAAGCCTGACCCTCACCCGTCCCCTAATCCTAACCCGTACGCTGACACTAACCCGCGCCCTCACACGTCCGCTCCCCCTAAAGCGTTGTCGTACCCTCACCTGGACCCTTAACCGTCCCCGTCCCCTAACCCTAACCCTAGCCCGAACCCGAACCCTAACCCTTCCCCGAAGCCTGACCCTCACCCGTCCCCTAATCCTAACCCGTACGCTGACACTAACCCGCGCCCTCACACGTCCGCTGCCCCTAAAGCGTTGTCGTACCCTCACCTGGACCCTAAACCGTCCCCGTCCCCTAACCCTAACCCTAGCCCGAACCCTAACCCTAACCCTTCCCCGAAGCCTGACCCTCACCCGTCCCCTAATCCTAACCCGTACGCTGACACTAACCCGCGCCCTCACACGTCCGCTGCCCCTAAAGCGTTGTCGTACCCTCACCTGGACCCTAAACCGTCCCCGTCCTCTAACCCTAACCCTAGCCCGAACCCTAACCCTAACCCTTCCCCGAAGCCTGACCCTCACCCGTCCCCTAATCCTAACCCGTACGCTGACACTAACCCGCGCCCTCACACGTCCGCTGCCCCTAAAGCGTTGTCGTACCCTCACCTGGACCCTAAACCGTCCCCGTCCCCTAACCCTAACCCTAGCCCGAACCCTAACCCTAACCCTTCCCCGAACCCTGACCCTCACCCGTCCCCTAATCCTAACCCGTACGCTGACACTAACCCGCGCCCTCACACGTCCGCTGCCCCTAAAGCGTTGTCGTACCCTCACCTGGACCCTAAACCGTCCCCGTCCCCTAACCCTAACCCTAGCCCGAACCCTAACCCTAACCCTTCCCCGAAGCCTGACCCTCACCCGTCCCCTAATCCTAACCCGTACGCTGACACTAACCCGCGCCCTCACACGTACGCTGCCCCTAAAGCGTTGTCGTACCCTCACCTGGACCCTAACCCGTCCCCGTCCCCTAACCCTAACCCTAGCCCGAACCCTAACCCTAACACTTCCCCGAAGCCTGACCCTCAGCCGTCCCCTAATCCTAACCCGTACGCTGACACTAACCTGCGCCCTCACACGTACGCTCCCCCTAAAGCGTTGTCGTACCCTCACCTGGACCCTAAACCGTCCCCGTCCCCTAACCCTAACCCTAGCCCCAACCCTAACCCTAACCCTTCCCCGAAGCCTGACCCTCACCCGTCCCCTAATCCTAACCCGTACTCTGACACTAACCCGCGCCCTCACACGTCCGCTGCCCCTAAAGCGTTGTCGTACCCTCACCTGGACCCTAAACCGTCCCCGTCCCCTAACCCTAACCCTAGCCCGAACCCTAACCCTAACAGTTCCCCGAAGCCTGACCCTCACCCGTCCCCTAATCCTAACCCGTACGCTGACACTAACCCGCGCCCTCACACGTCCGCTGCCCCTAAAGCGTTGTCGTACCTTCACCTGGACCCTAAACCGTCCCCGTGCCCTAACCCTAACCCTAGCCCGAACCCTAACCCTAACCCTTCCCCGAAGCCTGACCCTCACCCGTCCCCTAATCCTAAACCGTACGCTGACACTAACCCGCGCCCTCACACGTCCGCTCCCCCTAAAGCGTTGTCGTACCCTCACCTGGACCCTAAACCGTCCCCGTCCCCTAACCCTAACCCTAGCCCGAACCCTAACCCTAACCCTTCCCCGAAGCCTGACCCTCACCCGTCCCCTAATCCTAACCCGTACGCTGACACTAACCCGCGCCCTCACACGTACGCTCCCCCTAAAGCGTTGTCGTACCCTCACCTGGACCCTAACCCGTCCCCGTCCCCTAACCCTAACCCTAGCCCGAACCCTAACCCTAACCCTTCCCCGAAGCCTGAACCTCACCCGTCCCCTAATCCTAAACCGTACGCTGACACTAACCCGCGCCCTCACACGTCCGCTCCCCCTAAAGCGTTGTCGTACCCTCACCTGGACCCTAAACCGTCCCCGTCCCCTAACCCTAACCCGAACCCTAACCCTAACCCTTCCCCGAAGCCTGACCCTCACCCGTCCCCTAATCCTAACCCGTACGCTGACACTAACCCGCGCCCTCACATGTCCCTTCCCCCTAAAGCGTTGTCGTACCCTCACCTGGACCCTAACCCGTCCCCGTCCCCTAACCCTAACCCTAGCCCGAACCCTAACCCTAACCCTTCCCCGAACCCTGACCCTCACCCGTCCCCTAATCCTAACCCGTACGCTGACACTAACCCGTGCCCTCACACGTCCGCTGCCCCTAAAGCGTTGTCGTACCCTCACCTGGACCCTAAACCATCCCCGTCCCCTAACCCTAACCCTAGCCCGAACCCTAAACCTAACCCTTCCCCGAAGCCTGACCCTCACCCGTCCCCTAATCCTAACCCGTACGCTGACAGTAACCCGCGCCCTCACACGTCCGCTGCCCCTAAAGCGTTGTCGTACCCTCACCTGGACCCTAAACCGTCCCCGTCCCCTAACCCTAACTCTAGCCCGAACCCTAACCCTAACCCTTCCCCGAAGCCTGACCCTCACCCGTCCCCTAATCCTAACCCGTACGCTGACACTAACCCGCGCCCTCACACGTCCGCTGCCCCTAAAGCGTTGTCGTACCCTCACCTGGACCCTAAACCGTGCCCGTCCCCTAACCCTAACCCTAGCCCGAACCCTAACCCTAACCCTTCCCCCAAGCCTGACCCTCACCCGTCCCCTAATCCTAACCCGTACGCTGACACTAACCCGCGCCCTCACACGTCCGCTGCCCCTAAAGCGTTGTCGTACCCTCACCTGGACCCTAAACCGTCCCCGTCCCCTAACCCTAACCCTAGCCCGAACCCTAACCCTAACCCTTCCCCGAAGCCTGACCCTCACCCGTCCCCTAATCCTAACCCGTACGCTGACACTAACCCGCGCCCTCACACGTACGCTGCCCCTAAAGCGTTGTCGTACCCTCACATGGACCCTAAACCGTCCCCGTCCCCTAACCCTAACCCTAGCCCGAACCCTAACCCTAACCCTTCCCCGAAGCCTGACCCTCACCCGTCCCCTAATCCTAACCCGTACGCTGACACTAACCCGCGCCCTCACACGTCCGCTCCCCCTAAAGAGTTGTCGTACCCTCACCTGGACCCTAAACCGTCTCCGTCCCCTAACCCTAACCCTAGCCCGAACCCTAACCCTAACCCTACCCCGAAGCCTGACCCTCACCCGTCCCCTAATCCTAACCCGTACGCTGACACTAACCCGCGCCCTCACACGTCCGCTGCCCCTAAAGCGTTATCGTACCCTCACCTGGACCCTAAACCGTCCCCGTCCCCTAACCCTAACCCTAGCCCGAACCCTAACCCTAACCCTTCCCCGAAGCCTGACCCTCACCCGTCCCCTAATCCTAACCCGTACGCTGACACTAACCCGCGCCCTCACACGTCCGCTGCCCCTAAAGCGTTGTCGTACCCTCACCTGGACCCTAAACCGTCCCCGTCCCCTAACCCTAACCCTAGCCCGAACCCTAACCCTAACCCTTCCCCGAAGCCTGACCCTCACCCGTCCCCTAATCCTAACCCGTACGCTGACACTAACCCGCGCCCTCACACGTCCGCTGCCCCTAAAGCGTTGTCGTACCCTCACCTGGACCCTAACCCGTCCCCGTCCCCTAACCCTAACCCTAGCCCGAACCCTAACCCTAACCCTTCCCCGAAGCCTGACCCTCACCTATCCCCTAATCCTAACCCGTACGCTGACACTAACCCGCGCCCTCACACGTCCGCTGCCCCTAAAGCGTTGTCGTACCCTCACCTGGACCCTAAACCGTCCCCGTCCCCTAACCCTAACCCTAGCCCGAACCCTAACCCTAACCCTTCCCCGAAGCCTGACCCTCACCCGTCCCCTAATCCTAACCCGTACGCTGACACTAACCCGCGCCCTCACATGTCCCTTCCCCCTAAAGCGTTGTCGTACCCTCACCTGGACCCTAACCCGTCCCCGTCCCCTAACCCTAACCCTAGCCCGAACCCTAACCCTAACCCTTCCCCGAAGCCTGACCCTCACCCGTCCCCTAATCCTAACCCGTACGCTGACACTAACCCGCGCCCTCACACGTCCGCTCCCCCTAAAGAGTTGTCGTACCCTCACCTGGACCCTAAACCGTCTCCGTCCCCTAACCCTAACCCTAGCCCGAACCCTAACCCTAACCCTACCCCGAAGCCTGACCCTCACCCGTCCCCTAATCCTAACCCGTACGCTGACACTAACCCGCGCCCTCACACGTCCGCTGCCCCTAAAGCGTTATCGTACCCTCACCTGGACCCTAAACCGTCCCCGTCCCCTAACCCTAACCCTAGCCCGAACCCTAACCCTAACCCTTCCCCCAAGCCTGACCCTCACCCGTCCCCTAATCCTAACCCGTACGCTGACACTAACCCGCGCCCTCACACGTCCGCTGCCCCTAAAGCGTTGTCGTACCCTCACCTGGACCCTAAACCGTCCCCGTCCCCTAACCCTAACCCTAGCCCGAACCCTAACCCTAACCCTTCCCCCAAGCCTGACCCTCACCCGTCCCCTAATCCTAAACCGTACGCTGACACTAACCCGCGCCCTCACACGTCCGCTCCCCCTAAAGCGTTGTCGTACCCTCACCTGGACCCTAAACCGTCCCCGTCCCCTAACCCTAACCCGAACCCTAACCCTAACCCTTCCCCGAAGCCTGACCCTCACCCGTCCCCTAATCCTAACCCGTACGCTGACACTAACCCGCGCCCTCACATGTCCCTTCCCCCTAAAGCGTTGTCGTACCCTCACCTGGACCCTAACCCGTCCCCGTCCCCTAACCCTAACCCTAGCCCGAACCCTAACCCTAACCCTTCCCCGAACCCTGACCCTCACCCGTCCCCTAATCCTAACCCGTACGCTGACACTAACCCGTGCCCTCACACGTCCGCTGCCCCTAAAGCGTTGTCGTACCCTCACCTGGACCCTAAACCATCCCCGTCCCCTAACCCTAACCCTAGCCCGAACCCTAACCCTAACCCTTCCCCGAAGCCTGACCCTCACCCGTCCCCTAATCCTAACCCGTACGCTGACAGTAACCCGCGCCCTCACACGTCCGCTGCCCCTAAATCGTTGTCGTACCCTCACCTGGACCCTAAACCGTCCCCGTCCCCTAACCCTAACTCTAGCCCGAACCCTAACCCTAACCCTTCCCCGAAGCCTGACCCTCACCCGTCCCCTAATCCTAACCCGTACGCTGACACTAACCCGCGCCCTCACACGTCCGCTGCCCCTAAAGCGTTGTCGTACCCTCACCTGGACCCTAAACCGTGCCCGTCCCCTAACCCTAACCCTAGCCCGAACCCTAACCCTAACCCTTCCCCCAAGCCTGACCCTCACCCGTCCCCTAATCCTAACCCGTACGCTGACACTAACCCGCGCCCTCACACGTCCGCTGCCCCTAAAGCGTTGTCGTACCCTCACCTGGACCCTAAACCGTCCCCGTCCCCTAACCCTAACCCTAGCCCGAACCCTAACCCTAACCCTTCCCCGAAGCCTGACCCTCACCCGTCCCCTAATCCTAACCCGTACGCTGACACTAACCCGCGCCCTCACACGTACGCTGCCCCTAAAGCGTTGTCGTACCCTCACATGGACCCTAAACCGTCCCCGTCCCCTAACCCTAACCCTAGCCCGAACCCTAACCCTAACCCTTCCCCGAAGCCTGACCCTCACCCGTCCCCTAATCCTAACCCATACGCTGACACTAACCCGCGCCCTCACACGTCCGCTCCCCCTAAAGAGTTGTCGTACCCTCACCTGGACCCTAAACCGTCTCCGTCCCCTAACCCTAACCCTAGCCCGAACCCTAACCCTAACCCTACCCCGAAGCCTGACCCTCACCCGTCCCCTAATCCTAACCCGTACGCTGACACTAACCCGCGCCCTCACACGTCCGCTGCCCCTAAAGCGTTATCGTACCCTCACCTGGACCCTAAACCGTCCCCGTCCCCTAACCCTAACCCTAGCCCGAACCCTAACCCTAACCCTTCCCCGAAGCCTGACCCTCACCCGTCCCCTAATCCTAACCCGTACGCTGACACTAACCCGCGCCCTCACACGTCCGCTGCCCCTAAAGCGTTGTCGTACCCTCACCTGGACCCTAAACCGTCCCCGTCCCCTAACCCTAACCCTAGCCCGAACCCTAACCCTAACCCTTCCCCGAAGCCTGACCCTCACCCGTCCCCTAATCCTAACCCGTACGCTGACACTAACCCGCGCCCTCACACGTCCGCTGCCCCTAAAGCGTTGTCGTACCCTCACCTGGACCCTAACCCGTCCCCGTCCCCTAACCCTAACCCTAGCCCGAACCCTAACCCTAACCCTTCCCCGAAGCCTGACCCTCACCTATCCCCTAATCCTAACCCGTACGCTGACACTAACCCGCGCCCTCACACGTCCGCTGCCCCTAAAGCGTTGTCGTACCCTCACCTGGACCCTAAACCGTCCCCGTCCCCTAACCCTAACCCTAGCCCGAACCCTAACCCTAACCCTTCCCCGAAGCCTGACCCTCACCCGTCCCCTAATCCTAACCCGTACGCTGACACTAACCCGCGCCCTCACATGTCCCTTCCCCCTAAAGCGTTGTCGTACCCTCACCTGGACCCTAACCCGTCCCCGTCCCCTAACCCTAACCCTAGCCCGAACCCTAACCCTAACCCTTCCCCGAAGCCTGACCCTCACCCGTCCCCTAATCCTAACCCGTACGCTGACACTAACCCGCGCCCTCACACGTCCGCTCCCCCTAAAGAGTTGTCGTACCCTCACCTGGACCCTAAACCGTCTCCGTCCCCTAACCCTAACCCTAGCCCGAACCCTAACCCTAACCCTACCCCGAAGCCTGACCCTCACCCGTCCCCTAATCCTAACCCGTACGCTGACACTAACCCGCGCCCTCACACGTCCGCTGCCCCTAAAGCGTTATCGTACCCTCACCTGGACCCTAAACCGTCCCCGTCCCCTAACCCTAACCCTAGCCCGAACCCTAACCCTAACCCTTCCCCCAAGCCTGACCCTCACCCGTCCCCTAATCCTAACCCGTACGCTGACACTAACCCGCGCCCTCACACGTCCGCTGCCCCTAAAGCGTTGTCGTACCCTCACCTGGACCCTAAACCGTCCCCGTCCCCTAACCCTAACCCTAGCCCGAACCCTAACCCTAACCCTTCCCCGAAGCCTGACCCTCACCCGTCCCCTAATCCTAACCCGTACGCTGACACTAACCCGCGCCCTCACACGTCCGCTGCCCCTAAAGCGTTGTCGTACCCTCACCTGGACCCTAAACCGTCCCCGTCCCCTAACCCTAACCCTAGCCCGAACCCTAACCCTAACCCTTCCCCGAAGCCTGACCCTCACCCATCCCCTAATCCTAACCCGTACGCTGACACTAACCCGCGCCCTCACACGTCCGCTGCCCCTAAAGCGTTGTCGTACCCTCACCTGGACCCTAAACCGTCCCCGTCCCCTAACCCTAACCCTAGCCCGAACCCTAACCCTAACCCTTCCCCGAAGCCTGACCCTCACCCGTCCCCTAATCCTAACCCGTACGCTGACACTAACCCGCGCCCTCACACGTCCGCTCCCCCTAAAGCGTTGTCGTACCCTCACCTGGACCCTAAACCGTCCCCGTCCCCTAACCCTAACCCTAGCCCGAACCCTAACCCTAACCCTTCCCCGAAGCCTGACCCTCACCCGTCCCCTAATCCTAACCCGTACGCTGACACTAACCCGCGCCCTCACACGTCCGCTGCCCCTAAAGCGTTGTCGTACCCTCACCTGGACCCTAAACCGTCCCCGTCCCCTAACCCTAACCCTAGCCCGAACCCTAACCCTAACCCTTCCCCGAAGCCTGACCCTCACCCGTCCCCTAATCCTAACCCGTACGCTGATACTAACCCGCGCCCTCACACGTCCGCTGCCCCTAAATCGTTGTCGTACCCTCACCTGGACCCTAAACCGTCCCCGTCCCCTAACCCTAACCCTAGCCCGAACCCTAACCCTAACCCTTCCCCGAAGCCTGACCCTCACCCGTCCCCTAATCCTAACCCGTACGCTGACACTAACCCGCGCCCTCACACGTCCGCTGCCCCTAAAGCGTTGTCGTACCCTCACCTGGACCCTAAACCGTCCCCGTCCCCTAACCCTAACCCTAGCCCGAACCCTAACCCTAACCCTTCCCCGAAGCCTGACCCTCACCCGTCCCCTAATCCTAACCCGTACGCTGACACTAACCCGCGCCCTCACACGTCCGCTGCCCCTAAAGCGTTGTCGTACCCTCACCTGGACCCTAAACCGTCCCCGTCCCCTAACCCTAACCCTAGCCCGAACCCTAACCCTAACCCTTCCCCGAAGCCTGACCCTCACCCGTCCCCTAATCCTAACCCGTACGCTGACACTAACCCGCGCCCTCACACGTCCGCTCCCCCTAAAGCGTTGTCGTACCCTCACCTGGACCCTAAACCGTCCCCGTCCCCTAACCCTAACCCTAGCCCGAACCCTAACCCTAACCCTTCCCCGAAGCCTGACCCTCACCCGTCCCCTAATCCTAACCCGTACGCTGACACTAACCCGCGCCCTCACACGTCCGCTGCCCCTAAAGCGTTGTCGTACCCTCACCTGGACCCTAAACCGTCCCCGTCCCCTAACCCTAACCCTAGCCCGAACCCTAACCCTAACCCTTCCCCGAAGCCTGACCCTCACCCGTCCCCTAATCCTAACCCGTACGCTGATACTAACCCGCGCCCTCACACGTCCGCTGCCCCTAAATCGTTGTCGTACCCTCACCTGGACCCTAAACCGTCCCCGTCCCCTAACCCTAACCCTAGCCCGAACCCTAACCCTAACCCTTCCCCGAAGCCTGACCCTCACCCGTCCCCTAATCCTAACCCGTACGCTGACACTAACCCGCGCCCTCACACGTCCGCTGCCCCTAAAGCGTTGTCGTACCCTCACCTGGACCCTAAACCGTCCCCGTCCCCTAACCCTAACCCTAGCCCGAACCCTAACCCTAACCCTTCCCCGAAGCCTGACCCTCACCCGTCCCCTAATCCTAACCCGTACGCTGACACTAACCCGCGCCCTCACACGTCCGCTGCCCCTAAAGCGTTGTCGTACCCTCACCTGGACCCTAAACCGTCCCCGTCCCCTAACCCTAACCCTAGCCCGAACCCTAACCCTAACAGTTCCCCGAAGCCTGACCCTCACCCGTCCCCTAATCCTAACCCGTACGCTGACACTAACCCGCGCCCTCACACGTCCGCTGCCCCTAAAGCGTTGTCGTACCCTCACCTGGACCCTAAACCGTCCCCGTCCCCTAACCCTAACCCTAGCCCGAACCCTAACCCTAACCCTTCCCCGAAGCCTGACCCTCACCCGTCCCCTAATCCTAACCCGTACGCTGACACTAACCCGCGCCCTCACATGTCCCTTCCCCCTAAAGCGTTGTCGTACCCTCACCTGGACCCTAACCCGTCCCCGTCCCCTAACCCTAACCCTAGCCCGAACCCTAACCCTAACCCTTCCCCGAACCCTGACCCTCACCCGTCCCCTAATCCTAACCCGTACGCTGACACTAACCCGTGCCCTCACACGTCCGCTGCCCCTAAAGCGTTGTCGTACCCTCACCTGGACCCTAAACCATCCCCGTCCCCTAACCCTAACCCTAGCCCGAACCCTAACCCTAACCCTTCCCCGAAGCCTGACCCTCACCCGTCCCCTAATCCTAACCCGTACGCTGACAGTAACCCGCGCCCTCACACGTCCGCTGCCCCTAGAGCGTTGTCGTACCCTCACCTGGACCCTAAACCGTCCCCGTCCCCTAACCCTAACCCTAGCCCGAACCCTAACCCTAACCCTTCCCCGAAGCCTGACCCTCACCCGTCCCCTAATCCTAACCCGTACGCTGACACTAACCCGCGCCCTCACACGTCCGCTGCCCCTAAAGCGTTGTCGTACCCTCACCTGGACCCTAAACCGTCCCCGTCCCCTAACCCTAACCCTAGCCCGAACCCTAACCCTAACCCTTCCCCCAAGCCTGACCCTCACCCGTCCCCTAATCCTAACCCGTACGCTGACACTAACCCGCGCCCTCACACGTACGCTGCCCCTAAAGCGTTGTCGTACCCTCACCTGGACCCTAAACCGTCCCCGTCCCCTAACCCTAACCCTAGCCCGAACCCTAACCCTAACCCTTCCCCGAAGCCTGACCCTCACCCGTCCCCTAATCCTAACCCGTACGCTGACACTAACCCGCGCCCTCACACGTCCGCTCCCCCTAAAGAGTTGTCGTACCCTCACCTGGACCCTAAACCGTCTCCGTCCCCTAACCCTAACCCTAGCCCGAACCCTAACCCTAACCCTACCCCGAAGCCTGACCCTCACCCGTCCCCTAATCCTAACCCGTACGCTGACACTAACCCGCGCCCTCACACGTCCGCTGCCCCTAAAGCGTTATCGTACCCTCACCTGGACCCTAAACCGTCCCCGTCCCCTAACCCTAACCCTAGCCCGAACCCTAACCCTAACCCTTCCCCGAAGCCTGACCCTCACCCGTCCCCTAATCCTAACCCGTACGCTGACACTAACCCGCGCCCTCACACGTCCGCTGCCCCTAAAGCGTTGTCGTACCCTCACCTGGACCCTAAACCGTCCCCGTCCCCTAACCCTAACCCTAGCCCGAACCCTAACCCTAACCCTTCCCCGAAGCCTGACCCTCACCCGTCCCCTAATCCTAACCCGTACGCTGACACTAACCCGCGCCCTCACACGTCCGCTGCCCCTAAAGCGTTGTCGTACCCTCACCTGGACCCTAAACCGTCCCCGTCCCCTAACCCTAACCCTAGCCCGAACCCTAACCCTAACCCTTCCCCGAAGCCTGACCCTCACCCATCCCCTAATCCTAACCCGTACGCTGACACTAACCCGCGCCCTCACACGTCCGCTGCCCCTAAAGCGTTGTCGTACCCTCACCTGGACCCTAAACCGTCCCCGTCCCCTAACCCTAACCCTAGCCCGAACCCTAACCCTAACCCTTCCCCGAAGCCTGACCCTCACCCGTCCCCTAATCCTAACCCGTACGCTGACACTAACACGCGCCCTCACACGTCCGCTCCCCCTAAAGCGTTGTGGTACCCTCACCTGGACCCTAAACCGTCCCCGTCCCCTAACCCTAACCCTAGCCCGAACCCTAACCCTAACCCTTCCCCGAAGCCTGACCCTCACCCGTCCCCTAATCCTAACCCGTACGCTGACACTAACCCGCGCCCTCACACGTCCGCTGCCCCTAAAGCGTTGTCGTACCCTCACCTGGACCCTAAACCGTCCCCGTCCCCTAACCCTAACCCTAGCCCGAACCCTAACCCTAACCCTTCCCCGAAGCCTGACCCTCACCCGTCCCCTAATCCTAACCCGTACGCTGATACTAACCCGCGCCCTCACACGTCCGCTGCCCCTAAAGCGTTGTCGTACCCTCACCTGGACCCTAAACCGTCCCCGTCCCCTAACCCTAACCCTAGCCCGAACCCTAACCCTAACCCTTCCCCGAAGCCTGACCCTCACCCGTCCCCTAATCCTAACCCGTACGCTGACACTAACCCGCGCCCTCACACGTCCGCTGCCCCTAAAGCGTTGTCGTACCCTCACTTGGACCCTAAACCGTCCCCGTCCCCTAACCCTAACCCTAGCCCGAACCCTAACCCTAACCCTTCCCCGAAGCCTGACCCTCACCCGTCCCCTAATCCTAACCCGTACGCTGACACTAACCCGCGCCCTCACACGTCCGCTGCCCCTAAAGCGTTGTCGTACCCTCACCTGGACCCTAAACCGTCCCCGTCCCCTAACCCTAACCCTAGCCCGAACCCTAACCCTAACCCTTCCCCGAAGCCTGACCCTCACCCGTCCCCTAATCCTAACCCGTACGCTGACACTAACCCGCGCCCTCACACGTCCGCTGCCCCTAAAGCGTTGTCGTACCCTCACCTGGACCCTAAACCGTCCCCGTGCCCTAACCCTAACCCTAGCCCGAACCCTAACCCTAACCCTTCCCCGAAGCCTGACCCTCACCCGTCCCCTAATCCTAAAACGTACGCTGACACTAACCCGCGCCCTCACACGTCCGCTCCCCCTAAAGCGTTGTCGTACCCTCACCTGGACCCTAAACCGTCCCCGTCCCCTAACCCTAACCCTAGCCCGAACCCTAACCCTAACCCTTCCCCGAAGCCTGACCCTCACCCGTCCCCTAATCCTAACCCGTACGCTGACACTAACCCGCGCCCTCACACGTACGCTCCCCCTAAAGCGTTGTCGTACCCTCACCTGGACCCTAACCCGTCCCCGTCCCCTAACCCTAACCCTAGCCCAAACCCTAACCCTAACCCTTCCCCGAAGCCTGAACCTCACCCGTCCCCTAATCCTAAACCGTACGCTGACACTAACCCGCGCCCTCACACGTCCGCTGCCCCTAAAGCGTTGTCGTACCCTTACCTGGACCCTAAACCGTCCCCGTCCCCTAACCCTAACCCTAGCCCGAACCCTAACCCTAACCCTTCCCCGAAGCCTGACCCTCACCCGTCCCCTAATCCTAACCCGTACGCTGACACTAACCCGCGCCCTCACATGTCCCTTCCCCCTAAAGCTTTGTCGTACCCTCACCTGGACCCTAACCCGTCCCCGTCCCCTAACCCTAACCCTAGCCCGAACCCTAACCCTAACCCTTCCCCGAACCCTGACCCTCACCCGTCCCCTAATCCTAACCCGTACGCTGACACTAACCCGTGCCCTCACACGTCCGCTGCCCCTAAAGCGTTGTCGTACCCTCACCTGGACCCTAAACCATCCCCGTCCCCTAACCCTAACCCTAGCCCGAACCCTAACCCTAACCCTTCCCCGAAGCCTGACCCTCACCCGTCCCCTAATCCTAACCCGTACGCTGACAGTACCCCGCGCCCTCACACGTCCGCTGCCCCTAAAGCGTTGTCGTACCCTCACCTGGACCCTAAACCGTCCCCGTCCCCTAACCCTAACCCTAGCCCGAACCCTAACCCTAACCCTTCCCCGAAGCCTGACCCTCACCCGTCCCCTAATCCTAACCCGTACGCTGACACTAACCCGCGCCCTCACACGTCCGCTGCCCCTAAAGCGTTGTCAAACCCTCACCTGGACCCTAAACCGTCCCCGTCCCCTAACCCTAACCCTAGCCCGAACCCTAACCCTAACCCTTCCCCCAAGCCTGACCCTCACCCGTCCCCTAATCCTAACCCGTACGCTGACACTAACCCGCGCCCTCACACGTCTGCTACCCCTAAAGCGTTGTCGTACCCTCACCTGGACCCTAAACCGTCCCCGTCCCCTTACCCTAACCCTAGCCCGAACCCTAACCCTAACCCTTCCCCGAAGCCTGACCCTCACCCGTCCCCTAATCCTAACCCGTACGCTGACACTAACCCGCGCCCTCACACGTAAGCTGCCCCTAAAGCGTTGTCGTACCCTCACCTGGACCCTAAACCGTCCCCGTCCCCTAACCCTAACCCTAGCCCGAACCCTAACCCTAACCCTTCCCCGAAGCCTGACCCTCACCCGTCCCCTAATCCTAACCCGTACGCTGACACTAACCCGCGCCCTCACACGTCCGCTCCCCCTAAAGGGTTGTCGTACCCTCACCTGGACCCTAAACCGTCTCCGTCCCCTAACCCTAACCCTAGCCCGAACCCTAACCCTAACCCTACCCCGAAGCCTGACCCTCACCCGTCCCCTAATCCTAACCCGTACGCTGACACTAACCCGCGCCCTCACACGTCCGCTGCCCCTAAAGCGTTGTCGTACCCTCACCTGGACCCTAAACCGTCCCCGTCCCCTAACCCTAACCCTAGCCCGAACCCTAACCCTAACCCTTCCCCGAAGCCTGACCCTCACCCGTCCCCTAATCCTAACCCGTACGCTGACACTAACCCGCGCCCTCACACGTCCGCTGCCCCTAAAGCGTTGTCGTACCCTCACCTGGACCCTAAACCGTCCCCGTCCCCTAACCCTAACCCTAGCCCGAACCCTAACCCTAACCCTTCCCTGAAGCCTGACCCTCACCCGTCCCCTAATCCTAACCCGTACGCTGACACTAACCCGCGCCCTCACACGTCCGCTGCCCCTAAAGCGTTGTCGTACCCTCACCTGGACCCTAAACCGTCCCCGTCCCCTAACCCTAACCCTAGCCCGAACCCTAACCCTAACCCTTCCCCGAAGCCTGACCCTCACCCATCCCCTAATCCTAACCCGTACGCTGACAGTAACCCGCGCCCTCACACGTCCGCTGCCCCTAAAGCGTTGTCGTACCCTCACCTGGACCCTAAACCATCCCCGTCCCCTAACCCTAACCCTAGCCCGAACCCTAACCCTAACCCTTCCCCGAAGCCTGACCCTCACCCGTCCCCTAATCCTAACCCGTACGCTGACACTAACCCGCGCCCTCACACGTCCGCTCCCCCTAAAGCGTTGTCGTACCCTCACCTGGACCCTAAACCGTCCCCGTCCCCTAACCCTAACCCTAGCCCGAACCCTAACCCTAACCCTTCCCCGAAGCCTGACCCTCACCCGTCCCCTAATCCTAACCCGTACGCTGACACTAACCCGCGCCCTCACACGTCCGCTGCCCCTAAAGCGTTGTCGTACCCTCACCTGGACCCTAAACTGTCCCCGTCCCCTAACCCTAACCCTAGCCCGAACCCTAACCCTAACCCTTCCCCGAAGCCTGACCCTCACCCGTCCCCTAATCCTAACCCGTACGCTGATACTAACCCGCGCCCTCACACGTCCGCTGCCCCTAAATCGTTGTCGTACCCTCACCTGGACCCTAAACCGTCCCCGTCCCCTAACCCTAACCCTAGCCCGAACCCTAACCCTAACCCTTCCCCGAAGCCTGACCCTCACCCGTCCCCTAATCCTAACCCGTACGCTGACACTAACCCGCGCCCTCACACGTCCGCTGCCCCTAAAGCGTTGTCGTACCCTCACCTGGACCCTAAACCGTCCCCGTCCCCTAACCCTAACCCTAGCCCGAACCCTAACCCTAACCCTTCCCCGAAGCCTGACCCTCACCCGTCCCCTAATCCTAACCCGTACGCTGACACTAACCCGCGCCCTCACACGTCCGCTGCCCCTAAAGCGTTGTCGTACCCTCACCTGGACCCTAAACCGTCCCCGTCCCCTAACCCTAACCCTAGCCCGAACCCTAACCCTAACCCTTCCCCGAAGCCTGACCCTCACCCGTCCCCTAATCCTAACCCGTACGCTGACACTAACCCGCGCCCTCACACGTCCGCTCCCGCTAAAGCGTTGTCGTACCCTCACCTGGACCCTAAACCGTCCCCGTCCCCTAACCCTAACCCTAGCCCGAACCCTAACCCTAACCCTTCCCCGAAGCCTGACCCTCACCCGTCCCCTAATCCTAACCCGTACGCTGACACTAACCCGCGCCCTCACACGTCCGCTGCCCCTAAAGCGTTGTCATACCCTCACCTGGACCCTAAACCGTCCCCGTCCCCTAACCCTAACCCTAGCCCGAACCCTAAACCTAACCCTTCCCCGAAGCCTGACCCTCACCCGTCCCCTAATCCTAACCCGTACGCTGATACTAACCCGCGCCCTCACACGTCCGCTGCCCCTAAAGCGTTGTCGTACCCTCACCTGGACCCTATACCGTCCCCGTCCCCTAACCCTAACCCTAGCCCGAACCCTAACCCTAACCCTTCCCCGAAGCCTGACCCTCACCCGTCCCCTAATCCTAACCCGTACGCTGACACTAACCCGCGCCCTCACACGTCCGCTGCCCCTAAAGCGTTGTCGTACCCTCACCTGGACCCTAAACCGTCCCCGTCCCCTAACCCTAACCCTAGCCCGAACCCTAACCCTAACCCTTCCCCGAAGCCTGACCCTCACCCGTCCCCTAATCCTAACCCGTACGCTGACACTAACCCGCGCCCTCACACGTCCGCTCCCCCTAAAGCGTTGTCGTACCCTCACCTGGACCCTAAACCGTCCCCGTCCCCTAACCCTAACCCTAGCCCAAACCCTAACCCTAACCCTTCCCCGAAGCCTGACCCTCACCCGTCCCCTAATCCTAACCCGTACGCTGACACTAACCCGCGCCCTCACACGTACGCTCCCCCTAAAGCGTTGTCGTACCCTCACCTGGACCCTAACCCGTCCCCGTCCCCTAACCCTAACCCTAGCCCAAACCCTAACCCTAACCCTTCCCCGAAGCCTGAACCTCACCCGTCCCCTAATCCTAAACCGTACGCTGACACTAACCCGCGCCCTCACACGTCCGCTCCCCCTAAAGCGTTGTCGTACCCTTACCTGGACCCTAAACCGTCCCCGTCCCCTAACCCTAACCCTAGCCCGAACCCTAACCCTAACCCTTCCCCGAAGCCTGACCCTCACCCGTCCCCTAATCCTAACCCGTACGCTGACACTAACCCGCGCCCTCACATGTCCCTTCCCCCTAAAGCTTTGTCGTACCCTCACCTGGACCCTAACCCGTCCCCGTCCCCTAACCCTAACCCTAGCCCGAACCCTAACCCTAACCCTTCCCCGAACCCTGACCCTCACCCGTCCCCTAATCCTAACCCGTACGCTGACACTAACCCGTGCCCTCACACGTCCGCTGCCCCTAAAGCGTTGTCGTACCCTCACCTGGACCCTAAACCATCCCCGTCCCCTAACACTAACCCTAGCCCGAACCCTAACCCTAACCCTTCCCCGAAGCCTGACCCTCACCCGTCCCCTAATCCTAACCCGTACGCTGACAGTAACCCGCGCCCTCACACGTCCGCTGCCCCTAAAGCGTTGTCGTACCCTCACCTGGACCCTAAACCGTCCCCGTCCCCTAACCCTAACCCTAGCCCGAACCCTAACCCTAACCCTTCCCCGAAGCCTGACCCTCACCCGTCCCCTAATCCTAACCCGTACGCTGACACTAACCCGCGCCCTCACACGTCCGCTGCCCCTAAAGCGTTGTCAAACCCTCACCTGGACCCTAAACCGTCCCCGTCCCCTAACCCTAACCCTAGCCCGAACCCTAACCCTAACCCTTCCCCCAAGCCTGACCCTCACCCGTCCCCTAATCCTAACCCGTACGCTGATACTAACCCGCGCCCTCACACGTCCGCTGCCCCTAAATCGTTGTCGTACCCTCACCTGGACCCTAAACCGTCCCCGTCCCCTAACCCTAACCCTAGCCCGAACCCTAACCCTAACCCTTCCCCGAAGCCTGACCCTCACCCGTCCCCTAATCCTAACCCGTACGCTGACACTAACCCGCGCCCTCACACGTCCGCTGCCCCTAAAGCGTTGTCGTACCCTCACCTGGACCCTAAACCGTCCCCGTCCCCTAACCCTAACCCTAGCCCGAACCCTAACCCTAACCCTTCCCCGAAGCCTGACCCTCACCCGTCCCCTAATCCTAACCCGTACGCTGACACTAACCCGCGCCCTCACACGTCCGCTGCCCCTAAAGCGTTGTCGTACCCTCACCTGGACCCTAAACCGTCCCCGTCCCCTAACCCTAACCCTAGCCCGAACCCTAACCCTAACCCTTCCCCGAAGCCTGACCCTCACCCGTCCCCTAATCCTAACCCGTACGCTGACACTAACCCGCGCCCTCACACGTCCGCTCCCGCTAAAGCGTTGTCGTACCCTCACCTGGACCCTAAACCGTCCCCGTCCCCTAACCCTAACCCTAGCCCGAACCCTAACCCTAACCCTTCCCCGAAGCCTGACCCTCACCCGTCCCCTAATCCTAACCCGTACGCTGACACTAACCCGCGCCCTCACACGTCCGCTGCCCCTAAAGCGTTGTCATACCCTCACCTGGACCCTAAACCGTCCCCGTCCCCTAACCCTAACCCTAGCCCGAACCCTAACCCTAACCCTTCCCCGAAGCCTGATCCTCACCCGTCCCCTAATCCTAAACCGTACGCTGACACTAACCCGCGCCCTCACACGTCCGCTGCCCCTAAAGCGTTGTCGTACCCTCACCTGGACCCTAAACCGTCCCCGTCCCCTAACCCTAACCCTAGCCCGAACCCTAACCCTAACCCTTCCCCGAAGCCTGACCCTCACCCGTCCCCTAATCCTAACCCGTACGCTGACACTAACCCGCGCCCTCACACGTCCGCTGCCCCTAAAGCGTTGTCGTACCCTCACCTGGACCCTAAACCGTCCCCGTCCCCTAACCCTAACCCTAGCCCGAACCCTAACCCTAACCCTTCCCCGAAGCCTGACCCTCACCCGTCCCCTAATCCTAACCCGTACGCTGACACTAACCCGCGCCCTCACACGTACGCTCCCCCTAAAGCGTTGTCGTACCCTCACCTGGACCCTAACCCGTACCCGTCCCCTAACCCTAACCCTAGCCCGAACCCTAACCCTAACCCTTCCCCGAAGCCTGAACCTCACCCGTCCCCTAATCCTAAACCGTACGCTGACACTAACCCGCGCCCTCACACGTCCGCTCCCCCTAAAGCGTTGTCGTACCCTCACCTGGACCCTAAACCGTCCCCGTCCCCTAACCCTAACCCTAGCCCGAACCCTAACCCTAACCCTTCCCCGAACCCTGACCCTCACCCGTCCCCTAATCCTAACCCGTACGCTGACACTAACCCGCGCCCTCACATGTCCCTACCCCCTAAAGCGTTGTCGTACCCTCACCTGGACCCTAACCCGTCCCCGTCCCCTAACCCTAACCCTAGCCCGAACCCTAACCCTAACCCTTCCCCGAAGCCTGACCCTCACCCGTCCCCTAATCCTAACCCGTACGCTGACACTAACCCGCGCCCTCACACGTCCGCTGCCCCTAAAGCGTTGTCGTACCCTCACCTGGACCCTAAACCGTCCCCGTCCCCTAACCCTAACCCTAGCCCGAACCCTAACCCTAACAGTTCCCCGAAGCCTGACCCTCACCCGTCCCCTAATCCTAACCCGTACGCTGACAGTAACCCGCGCCCTCACACGTCCGCTGCCCCTAAAGCGTTGTCGTACCCTCACCTGGACCCTAAACCGTCCCCGTCCCCTAACCCTAACCCTAGCCCGAACCCTAACCCTAACCCTAACCCTTCCCCGAACCCTGACCCTCACCCGTCCCCTAATCCTAACCCGTACGCTGACACTAACCCGCGCCCTCACACGTCCGCTGCCCCTAAAGCGTTGTCGTACCCTCACCTGGACCCTAAACCGTCCCCGTCCCCTAACCCTAACCCTAGCCCGAACCCTAACCCTAACCCTTCCCCCAAGCCTGACCCTCACCCGTCCCCTAATCCTAACCCGTACGCTGACACTAACCCGCGCCCTCACACGTCCGCTGCCCCTAAAGCGTTGTCGTACCCTCACCTGGACCCTAAACCGTCCCCGTCCCCTAACCCTAACCCTAGCCCGAACCCTAACCCTAACCCTTCCCCGAAGCCTGACCCTCTCCCGTCCCCTAATCCTAACCCGTACGCTGACACTAACCCGCGCCCTCACACGTCCGCTGCCCCTAAAGCGTTGTCGTACCCTCACCTGGACCCTAAACCTTCCCCGTCCCCTAACCCTAACCCTAGCCCGAACCCTAACCCTAACCCTTCCCCGAAGCCTGACCCTCACCCGTCCCCTAATCCTAACCCGTACGCTGACACTAACCCGCGCCCTCACACGTCCGCTGCCCCTAAAGCGTTGTCGTACCCTCACCTGGACCCTAAACCGTCCCCGTCCCGTAACCCTAACCCTAGCCCGAACCCTAACCCTAACCCTTCCCCGAAGCCTGACCCTCACCCGTCCTCTAATCCTAACCCGTACGCTGACACTAACCCGCGCCCTCACACGTCCGCTGCCCCTAAAGCGTTGTCGTACCCTCACCTGGACCCTAAACCGTCCCCGTCCCCTAACCCTAACCCTAGCCCGAACCCTAACCCTAACCCTTCCCCGAAGCCTGACCCTCACCCGTCCCCTAATCCTAACCCGTACGCTGACACTAACCCGCGCCCTCACACGTCCGCTGCCCCTAAAGCGTTGTCGTACCCTCACCTGGACCCTTAACCGTCCCCGTCCCCTAACCCAAACCCTAGCCCGAACCCTAACCCTAACCCTTACCCGAAGCCTGACCCTCACCCGTCCCCTAATCCTAACCCGTACGCTGACACTAACCCGCGCCCTCACACGTCCGCTGCCCCTAAAGCGTTGTCGTACCCTCACCTGGACCCTAAACCGTCCCCGTCCCCTAACCCTAACCCTAGCCCGAACCCTAACCCTAACCCTACCCCGAAGCCTGACCCTCACCCGTCCCCTAATCCTAACCCGTACGCTGACACTAACCCGCGCCCTCACACGTCCGCTGCCCCTAAAGCGTTGTCGTACCCTCACCTGGACCCTAAACCGTCCCCGTCCCCTAACCCTAACCCTAGCCCGAACCCTAACCCTAACCCTTCCCCGAAGCCTGACCCTCACCCGTCCCCTAATCCTAACCCGTACGCTGACACTAACCCACGCCCTCACACGTCCGCTGCCCCTAAAGCGTTGTCGTACCCTCACCTGGACCCTAAACCGTCCCCGTCCCCTAACCCTAACCCTAGCCCGAACCCTAACCCTAACCCTTCCCCGAAGCCTGACCCTCAGCCGTCCCCTAATCCTAACCCGTACGCTGACACTAACCCGCGCCCTCACACGTCCGCTGCCCCTAAAGCGTTGTCGTACCCTCATCTGGACCCTAAACCGTCCCCGTCCCCTAACCCTAACCCTAGCCCGAACCCTAAACCTAACCCTTCCCCGAAGCCTGACCCTCACCCGTCCCCTAATCCTAACCCGTACGCTGACACTAACCCGCGCCCTCACACGTACGCTCCCCCTAAAGCGTTGTCGTACCCTCACCTGGACCCTAACCCGTCCCCGTCCCCTAACCCTAACCCTAGCCCGAACCCTAACCCTAACCCTTCCCCGAAGCCTGAACCTCACCCGTCCCCTAATCCTAAACCGTACGCTGACACTAAGCCGCGCCCTCACACGTCCGCTCCCCCTAAAGCGTTGTCGTACCCTCACCTGGACCCTAAACCGTCCCCGTCCCCTAACCCTAACCCTAGCCCAAACCCTAACCCTAACCCTTCCCCGAAGCCTGACCCTCACCCGTCCCCTAATCCTAACCCGTACGCTGACACTAACCCGCGCCCTCACATGTCCCTTCCCCCTAAAGCGTTGTCGTACCCTCACCTGGACCCTAACCCGTCCCCGTCCCCTAACCCTAACCCTAGCCCGAACCCTAACCCTAACCCTTCCCCGAAGCGTGACCCTCACCCGTCCCCTAATCCTAACCCGTACGCTGACACTAACCCGCGCCCTCACACGTCCGCTGCCCCTAAAGCGTTGTCGTACCCTCACCTGGACCCTAAACCGTCCCCGTCCCCTAACCCTAACCCTAGCCCGAACCCTAACCCTAACCCTTCCCCGAAGCCTGACCCTCACCCGTCCCCTAATCCTAACCCGTACGCTGACAGTAACCCGCGCCCTCACACGTCCGCTGCCCCTAAAGCGTTTTCGTACCCTCACCTGGACCCTAAACCGTCCCCGTCCCCTAACCCTAACCCTAGCCCGAACCCTAACCCTAACCCTTCCCCGAAGCCTGACCCTCACCCGTCCCCTAATCCTAACCCGTACGCTGACACTAACCCACGCCCTCACACGTCCGCTCCCCCTAAAGCGTTGTCGTACCCTCACCTGGACCCTAAACCGTCCCCGTCCCCTAACCCTAACCCTAGCCCGAACTCTAAGCCTAACCCTTCCCCAAAGCCTGACCCTCACCCGTCCCCTAATCCTAAACCGTACGCTGACACTAACCCGCGCCCTCACACGTCCGCTCCCCCTAAAGCGTTGTCGTACCCTCACCTGGACCCTAAACCGTCCCCGTCCCCTAACCCTAACCCTAGCCCGAACCCTAACCCTAACCCTTCCCCGAAGCCTGACCCTCACCCGTCCCCTAATCCTAACCCGTACGCTGACACTAACCCGCGCCCTCACACGTCCGCTGCCCCTAAAGCGTTGTCGTACCCTCACCTGGACCCTAAACCGTCCCCGTCCCCTAACCCTAACCCTAGCCCGAACCCTAACCCTAACCCTTCCCCGAAGCCTGACCCTCACCCGTCCCCTAATCCTAACCCGTACGCTGACACTAACCCGCGCCCTCACACGTCCGCTGCCCCTAAAGCGTTGTCGTACCCTCACCTGGACCCTAAACCGTCCCCGTCCCGTAACCCTAACCCTAGCCCGAACCCTAACCCTAACCCTTCCCCGAAGCCTGACCCTCACCCGTCCCCTAATCCTAACCCGTACGCTGACACTAACCCGCGCCCTCACACGTCCGCTCCCCCTAAAGCGTTGTCGTACCCTCACCTGGACCCTAAACCGTCCCCGTCCCCTAACCCTAACCCTAGCCCGAACCCTAACCCTAACCCTTCCCCGAAGCCTGACCCTCACCCGTCCCCTAATCCTAACCCGTACGCTGACACTAACCCGCGCCCTCACACGTCCGCTCCCCCTAAAGCGTTGTCGTACCCTCACCTGGACCCTAAACCGTCCCCGTCCCCTAACCCTAACCCTAGCCCGAACCCTAACCCTAAACCTTCCCCGAAGCCTGATCCTCACCCGTCCCCTAATCCTAACCCGTACGCTGACACTAACCCGCGCCCTCACACGTCCGCTGCCCCTAAAGCGTTGTCGTACCCTCACCTGGACCCTAAACCGTCCCCGTCCCCTCACCCTAACCCTAGCCCGAACCCTAACCCTAACCCTTCCCCGAAGCCTGACCCTCACCCGTCCCCTAATCCTAACCCGTACGCTGACACTAACCCGCGCCCTCACACGTCCGCTGACCCTAAAGCGTTGTCGTACCCTCACCTGGACCCTAAACCGTCCCCGTCCCCTAACCCTAACCCTAGCCCGAACCCTAACCCTAACCCTTCCCCGAAGCCTGACCCTCACCCGTCCCCTAATCCTAACCCGTACGCTGACACTAACCCGCGCCCTCACACGTCCGCTGCCCCTAAAGCGTTGTCGTACCCTCACCTGGACCCTAAACCGTCCCCGTCCCCTAACCCTAACCCTAGCCCGAACCCTAACCCTAACCCTTCCCCGAAGCCTGACCCTCACCCGTCCCCTAATCCTAACCCGTACGCTGACACTAACCCGCGCCCTCACACGTCCGCTCCCCCTAAAGCGTTGTCGTACCCTCACCTGGACCCTAAACCGTCCCCGTCCCCTAACCCTAACCCTAGCCCGAACCCTAACCCTAACCCTTCCCCGAAGCCTGACCCTCACCCGTCCCCTAATCCTAACCCGTACGCTGACACTAACCCGCGCCCTCACACGTCCGCTCCCCCTAAAGCGTTGTCGTACCCTCACCTGGACCCTAAACCGTCCCCGTCCCCTAACCCTAACCCTAGCCCGAACCCTAACCCTAACCCTTCCCCGAAGCCTGACCCTCACCCGTCCCCTAATCCTAACCCGTACGCTGACACTAACCCGCGCCCTCACACGTCCGCTCCCCCTAAAGCGTTGTCGTACCCTCACCTGGACCCTAAACCGTCCCCGTCCCCTAACCCTAACCCTAGCCCGAACCCTAACCCTAACCCTTCCCCGAAGCCTAACCCTCACCCGTCCCCTAATCCTAACCCGTACGCTGACACTAACCCGCGCCCTCACACGTCCGCTCCCCCTAAAGCGTTGTCGTACCCTCACCTGGACCCTAAACCGTCCCCGTCCCCTAACCCTAACCCTAGCCCGAACCCTAACCCTAACCCTTCCCCGAAGCCTGACCCTCACCCGTCCCCTAATCCTAACCCGTACGCTGACACTAACCCGCGCCCTCACACGTCCACTGCCCCTAAAGCGTTGTCGTACCCTCACCTGGACCCTAAACCGTCCCCGTCCTCTAACCCTAACCCTAGCCCGAACCCTAACCCTAACCCTTCCCCGAAGCCTGACCCTCACCCGTCCCCTAATCCTAACCCGTACGCTGACACTAACCCGCGCCCTCACACGTCCGCTGCCCCTAAAGCGTTGTCGTACCCTCACCTGGACCCTAAACCGTCCCCGTCCCCTAACCCTAACCCTAGCCCGAACCCTAACCCTAACCCTTCCCCGAACCCTGACCCTCACCCGTCCCCTAATCCTAACCCGTACGCTGACACTAACCCGCGCCCTCACACGTCCGCTGCCCCTAAAGCGTTGTCGTACCCTCACCTGGACCCTAAACCGTCCCCGTCCCCTAACCCTAACCCTAGCCCGAACCCTAACCCTAACCCTTCCCCGAAGCCTGACCCTCACCCGTCCCCTAATCCTAACCCGTACGCTGACACTAACCCGCGCCCTCACACGTACGCTGCCCCTAAAGCGTTGTCGTACCCTCACCTGGACCCTAACCCGTCCCCGTCCCCTAACCCTAACCCTAGCCCGAACCCTAACCCTAACACTTCCCCGAAGCCTGACCCTCAGCCGTCCCCTAATCCTAACACGTACGCTGACACTAACCTGCGCCCTCACACGTACGCTCCCCCTAAAGCGTTGTCGTACCCTCACCTGGACCCTAAACCGTCCCCGTCCCCTAACCCTAGCCCCAACATTAACCCTAACCCTTCCCCGAAGCCTGACCCTCACCCGTCCCCTAATCCTAACCCGTACGCTGACACTTACCCGCGCCCTCACACGTCCGCTGCCCCTAAAGCGTTGTCGTACCCTCACCTGGACCCTAAACCGTCCCCGTCCCCTAACCCTAACTCTAGCCCGAACCCTAACCCTAACAGTTCCCCGAAGCCTGACCCTCACCCGTCCCCTAATCCTAAACCGTACGCTGACACTAACCCGCGCCCTCACACGTCCGCTCCCCCTAAAGCGTTGTCGTACCCTCACCTGGACCCTAAACCGTCCCCGTCCCCTAACCCTAACCCTAGCCCGAACCCTAACCCTAACCCTTCCCCGAAGCCTGACCCTCACCCGTCCCCTAATCCTAACCCGTACGCTGACACTAACCCGCGCCCTCACACGTCCGCTGCCCCTAAAGCGTTGTCGTACCCTCACCTGGACCCTAAACCGTCCCCGTCCCCTAACCCTAACCCTAGCCCGAACCCTAACCCTAACCCTTCCCCGAAGCCTGACCCTCACCCGTCCCCTAATCCTAACCCGTACGCTGACACTAACCCGCGCCCTCACACGTCCGCTCCCCCTAAAGCGTTGTCGTACCCTCACCTGGACCCTAAACCGTCCCCGTCCCCTAACCCTAACCCTAGCCCGAACCCTAACCCTAACCCTTCCCCGAAGCCTGACCCTCACCCGTCCCCTAATCCTAACCCGTACGCTGACACTAACCCGCGGCCTCACACGTCCGCTCCCCCTAAAGCATTGTCGTACCCTCACCTGGACCCTAAACCGTCCCCGTCCCCTAATCCTAACCCTAGCCCGAACCCTAACCCTAACCCTTCCCCGAAGCCTGACCCTCACCCGTCCCCTAATCCTAACCCGTACGCTGACACTAACCCGCGCCCTCACACGTCCGCTCCCCCTAAAGCGTTGTCGTACCCTCACCTGGACCCTAAACCGTCCCCGTCCCCTAACCCTAACCCTAGCCCGAACCCTAACCCTAACCCTTCCCCGAAGCCTGATCCTCACCCGTCCCCTAATCCTAACCCGTACGCTGACACTAACCCGCGCCCTCACACGTCCGCTGCCCCTAAAGCGTTGTCGTACCCTCACCTGGACCCTAAACCGTCCCCGTCCCCTAACCCTAACCCTAGCCCGAACCCTAACCCTAACCCTTCCCCGAAGCCTGACCCTCACCCGTCCCCTAATCCTAACCCGTACGCTGACACTAAACCGCGCCCTCACACGTCCGCTCCCCCTAAAGCGTTGTCGTACCCTCACCTGGACCCTTAACCGTCCCCGTCCCCTAACCCTAACCCTAGCCCCAACCCTAACCCTAACCCTTCCCCGAAGCCTGACCCTCACCCGTCCCCTAATCCTAACCCGTACGCTGACACTAACCCGCGCCCTCACACGTCCGCTGCCCCTAAAGCGTTGTCGTACCCTCACCTGGACCCTAAACCGTCCCCGTCCCCTAACCCTAACCCTAGCCCGAACCCTAACCCTAACAGTTCCCCGAAGCCTGACCCTCACCCGTCCCCTAATCCTAACCCGTACGCTGACACTAACCCGCGCCCTCACACGTCCGCTGCCCCTAAAGCGTTGTCGTACCCTCACCTGGACCCTAAACCGTCCCCGTGCCCTAACCCTAACCCTAGCCCGAACCCTAACCCTAACCCTTCCCCGAAGCCTGACCCTCACCCGTCCCCTAATCCTAAACCGTACGCTGACACTAACCCGCGCCCTCACACGTCCGCTCCCCCTAAAGCGTTGTCGTACCCTCACCTGGACCCTAAACCGTCCCCGTCCCCTAACCCTAACCCTAGCCCGAACCCTAACCCTAACCCTTCCCCGAAGCCTGACCCTCACCCGTCCCCTAATCCTAACCCGTACGCTGACACTAACCCGCGCCCTCACACGTCCGCTCCCCCTAAAGCGTTGTCGTACCCTCACCTGGACCCTAACCCGTCCCCGTCCCCTAACCCTAACCCTAGCCCGAACCCTAACCCTAACCCTTCCCCGAAGCCTGAACCTCACCCGTCCCCTAATCCTAAACCGTACGCTGACACTAACCCGCACCCTCACACGTCCGCTCCCCCTAAAGCGTTGTCGTACCCTCACCTGGACCCTAAACCGTCCCCGTCCCCTAACCCTAACCCTAGCCCGAACCCTAACCCTAACCATTCCCCGAAGCCTGACCCTCACCCGTCCCCTAATCCTAACCCGTACGCTGACACTAACCCGCGCCCTCACATGTCCCTTCCCCCTAAAGCGTTGTCGTACCCTCACCTGGACCCTAACCCGTCCCCGTCCCCTAACCCTAACCCTAGCCCGAACCCTAACCCTAACCCTTCCCCGAACCCTGACCCTCACCCGTCCCCTAATCCTAACCCGTACGCTGACACTAACCCGCGCCCTCACACGTCCGCTGCCCCTAAAGCGTTGTCGTACCCTCACCTGGACCCTAAACCATCCCCGTCCCCTAACCCTAACCCTAGCCCGAACCCTAACCCTAACCCTTCCCCGAAGCCTGACCCTCACCCGTCCCCTAATCCTAACCCGTACGCTGACAGTAACCCGCGCCCTCACACGTCCGCTGCCCCTAAAGCGTTGTCGTACCCTCACCTGGACCCTAAACCGTCCCCGTCCCCTAACCCTAACCCTAGCCCGAACCCTAACCCTAACCCTTCCCCGAAGCCTGACCCTCACCCGTCCCCTAATCCTAACCCGTACGCTGACACTAACCCGCGCCCTCACACGTCCGCTGCCCCTAAAGCGTTGTCGTACCCTCACCTGGACCCTAAACCGTCCCCGTCCCCTAACCCTAACCCTAGCCCGAACCCTAACCCTAACCCTTCCCCCAAGCCTGACCCTCACCCGTCCCCTAATCCTAACCCGTACGCTGACACTAACCCGCGCCCTCACACGTCCGCTGCCCCTAAAGCGTTGTCGTACCCTCACCTGGACCCTAAACCGTCCCCGTCCCCTAACCCTAACCCTAGCCCGAACCCTAACCCTAACCCTTCCCCGAAGCCTGACCCTCACCCGTCCCCTAATCCTAACCCGTACGCTGACACTAACCCGCGCCCTCACACGTCCGCTGCCCCTAAAGCGTTGTCGTACCCTCTCCTGGACCCTAAACCGTCCCCGTCCCCAAACCCTAACCCTAGCCCGAACCCTAACCCTAACCCTTCCCCGAAGCCTGACCCTCACCCGTCCCCTAATCCTAACCCGTACGCTGACACTAACCCGCGCCCTCACACGTCCGCTCCCCCTAAAGCGTTGTTGTACCCTCACCTGGACCCTAAACCGTCCCCGTCCCCTAACCCTAACCCTAGCCCGAACCCTAACCCTAACCCTACCCCGAAGCCTGACCCTCACCCGTCCCCTAATCCTAACCCGTACGCTGACACTAACCCGCGCCCTCACACGTCCGCTGCCCCTAAAGCGTTGTCGTACCCTCACCTGGACCCTAAACCGTCCCCGTCCCCTAACCCTAACCCTAGCCCGAACCCTAACCCTAACCCTTCCCCGAAGCCTGACCCTCACCCGTCCCCTAATCCTAACCCGTACGCTGACACTAACCCGCGCCCTCACACGTCCGCTGCCCCTAAAGCGTTGTCGTACCCTCACCTGGACCCTAAACCGTCCCCATCCCCTAACCCTAACCCTAGCCCGAACCCTAACCCTAACCCTTCCCCGAAGCCTGACCCTCACCCGTCCCCTAATCCTAACCCGTACGCTGACACTAACCCGCGCCCTCACACGTCCACTCCCCCAAAGCGTTGTCGTACCCTCACCTGGACCCTAAACCGTCCCCGTCCCCTAACCCTAACCCTAGCCCGAACCCTAACCCTAACACTTCCCCGAAGCCTGACCCTCACCCGTCCCCTAATCCTAACCCGTACGCTGACACTAACCCGCGCCCTCACACGTACGCTCCCCCTAAAGCGTTGTCGTACCCTCACCTGGACCCTAACCCGTCCCCATCCCCTAACCCTAACCCTAGCCCGAACCCTAACCCTAACCCTTCCCCGAAGCCTGAACCTCACCCGTCCCCTAATCCTAAACCGTACGCTGACACTAACCCGCGCCCTCACACGTACGCTCCCCCTAAAGCGTTGTCGTACCCTCACCTGGACCCTAAACCGTCCCCGTCCCCTAACCCTAACCCTAGCCCGAACCCTAACCCTAACCCTTCCCCGAAGCCTGACCCTCACCCGTCCCCTAATCCTAACCCGTACGCTGACACTAACCCGCGCCCTCACACGTCCGCTCCCCCTAAAGCATTGTCGTACCCTCACCTGGACCCTAAACCGTCCCCGTCCCCTAACACTAACCCTAGCCCGAACCCTAACCCTAACCCTTCCCCGAAGCCTGACCCTCACCCGTCCCCTAATCCTAACCCGTACGCTGACACTAACCCGCGCCCTCACACGTCCGCTCCCCCAAAGCGTTGTCGTACCCTCACCTGGACCCTAAACCGTCCCCGTCCGCTAACCCTAACCCTAGCCCGAACCCTAACCCTAACCCTTCCCCGAAGCCTGACCCTCACCCGTCCCCTAATCCTAACCCGTACGCTAACACTAACCCGCGCCCTCACACGTCCGCTGCCCCTAAAGCGTTGTCGTACCCTCACCTGGACCCTAAACCGTCCCCGTCCCCTAACCCTAACCCTAGCCCGAACCCTAACCCTAACCCTTCCCCGAAGCCTGACCCTCACCCGTCCCCTAATCCTAACCCGTACGCTGATACTAACCCGCGCCCTCACACGTCCGCTCCCCCTAAAGCGTTGTCGTACCCTCACCTGGACCCTAAACCGTCCCCGTCCCCTAACCCTAACCCTAGCCCGAACCCTAACCCTAACCCTACACCGAAGCCTGACCCTCACCCGTCCCCTAATCCTAACCCGTACGCTGACACTAACCCGCGCCCTCACACGTCCGCTGCCCCTAAAGCGTTGTCGTACCCTCACCTGGACCCTAAACCGTCCCCGTCCCCTAACCCTAACCCTAGCCCGAACCCTAACCCTAACCCTTCCCCGAAGCCTGACCCTCACCCGTCCCCAAATCCTAACCCGTACTCTGACACTAACCCGCGCCCTCACACGTCCGCTGCCCCTAAAGCGTTGTCGTACCCTCACCTGGACCCTAAACCGTCCCCGTCCCCTAACCCTAACCCTAGCCCGAACCCTAACCCTAACCCTTCCCCGAAGCCTGACCCTCACCCGTCCCTTAATCCTAACCCGTACGCTGACACTAACCCACGCCCTCACACGTCCGCTGCCCCTAAAGCGTTGTCGTACCCTCACCTGGACCCTAAACCGTCCCCGTCCCCTAACCCTAACCCTAGCCCGAACCCTAACCCTAACCCTTCCCCCAAGCCTGACCCTCACCCGTCCCCTAATCCTAACCCGTACGCTGACACTAACCCGCGCCCTCACACGTCCGCTGCCCCTAAAGCGTTGTCGTACCCTCACCTGGACCCTAAACCGTCCCCGTCCCCTAACCCTAACCCTAGCCCGAACCCTAACCCTAACCCTTCCCCGAAGCCTGACCCTCACCCGTCCCCTAATCCTAACCAGTACGCTGACACTAACCCGCGCCCTCACACGTCCGCTGCCCCTAAAGCGTTGTCGTACCCTCACCTGGACCCTAAACCGTCCCCGTCCCCTAACCCTAACCCTAGCCCGAACCCTAACCCTAACCCTTCCCCGAAGCCTGACCCTCACCCGTCCCCTAATCCTAACCCGTACGCTGACACTAACCCGCGCCCTCACACGTCCGCTCCCCCTAAAGCGTTGTCGTACCCTCACCTGGACCCTAAACCGTCCCCGTCCCCTAACCCTAACCCTAGCCCGAACCCTAACCCTAACCCTTCCCCGAACCCTGACACTCACCCGTCCCCTAATCCTAACCCGTACGCTGACACTAACCTGCGCCCTCACACGTCCGCTCCCCCTAAAGCATTGTCGTACCCTCACCTGGACCCTAAACCGTCCCCGCCCCCTAACACTAACCCTAGCCCGAACCCTAACCCTAACCCTTCCCCGAAGCCTGACCCTCACCCGTCCCCTAATCCTAACCCGTACGCTGACACTAACCCGCGCCCTCACACGTCCACTCCCCCAAAGCGTTGTCGTACCCTCACCTGGACCCTAAACCGTCCCCGTCCCCTAACCCTAACCCTAGCCCGAACCCTAACCCTAACACTTCCCCGAAGCCTGACCCTCACCCGTCCCCTAATCCTAACCCGTACGCTGACACTAACCCGCGCCCTCACACGTACGCTCCCCCTAAAGCGTTGTCGTACCCTCACCTGGACCCTAACCCGTCCCCATCCCCTAACCCTAACCCTAGCCCGAACCCTAACCCTAACCCTTCCCCGAAGCCTGAACCTCACCCGTCCCCTAATCCTAAACCGTACGCTGACACTAACCCGCGCCCTCACACGTACGCTCCCCCTAAAGCGTTGTCGTACCCTCACCTGGACCCTAAACCGTCCCCGTCCCCTAACCCTAACCCTAGCCCGAACCCTAACCCTAACCCTTCCCCGAACCCTGACCCTCACCCGTCCCCTAATCCTAACCCGTACGCTGACACTAACCCGCGCCCTCACACGTCCGCTGCCCCTAAAGCGTTGTCGTACCCTCACCTGGACCCTAAACCGTCCCCGTCCCCTAACCCTAACCCTAGCCCGAACCCTAACCCTAACCCTTCCCCGAAGCCTGACCCTCACCCGTCCCCTAATCCTAACCCGTACGCTGACACTAACCCGCGCCCTCACACGTCCGCTCCCCCTAAAGCATTGTCGTACCCTCACCTGGACCCTAAACCGTCCCCGTCCCCTAACACTAACCCTAGCCCGAACCCTAACCCTAACCCTTCCCCGAAGCCTGACCCTCACCCGTCCCCTAATCCTAACCCGTACGCTGACACTAACCCGCGCCCTCACACGTCCGCTCCCCCAAAGCGTTGTCGTACCCTCACCTGGACCCTAAACCGTCCCCGTCCGCTAACCCTAACCCTAGCCCGAACCCTAACCCTAACCCTTCCCCGAAGCCTGACCCTCACCCGTCCCCTAATCCTAACCCGTACGCTGACACTAACCCGCGCCCTCACACGTCCGCTGCCCCTAAAGCGTTGTCGTACCCTCACCTGGACCCTAAACCGTCCCCGTCCCCTAACCCTAACCCTAGCCCGAACCCTAACCCTAACCCTTCCCCGAAGCCTGACCCTCACCCGTCCCCTAATCCTAACCCGTACGCTGACACTAACCCGCGCCCTCACACGTCCGCTGCCCCTAAAGCGTTGTCGTACCCTCACCTGGACCCTAAACCGTCCCCGTCCCCTAACCCTAACCCTAGCCCGAACCCTAACCCTAACCCTTCCCCGAAGCCTGACCCTCACCCGTCCCCTAATCCTAAACCGTACGCTGACACTAACCCGCGCCCTCACACGTCCGCTCCACCTAAAGCGTTGTCGTACCCTCACCTGGACCCTAAACCGTCCCCGTCCCCTAACCCTAACCCTAGCCCGAACCCTAACCCTAACACTTCCCCGAAGCCTGACCCTCACCCGTCCCCTAATCCTAACCCGTACGCTGACACTAACCCGCGCCCTCACACGTACGCTCCCCCTAAAGCGTTGTCGTACCCTCACCTGGACCCTAACCCGTCCCCGTCCCCTAACCCTAACCCTAGCCCGAACCCTAACCCTAACCCTTCCCCGAAGCCTGAACCTCACCCGTCCCCTAATCCTAAACCGTACGCTGACACTAACCCGCGCCCTCACACGTACGCTCCCCCTAAAGCGTTGTCGTACCCTCACCTGGACCCTAAACCGTCCCCGTCCCCTAACCCTAACCCTAGCCCGAACCCTAACCCTAACCCTTCCCCGAACCCTGACCCTCACCCGTCCCCTAATCCTAACCCGTACGCTGACACTAACCCGCGCCCTCACACGTCCGCTGCCCCTAAAGCGTTTTCGTACCCTCACCTGGACCCTAAACCGTCCCCGTCCCCTAACCCTAACCCTAGCTCGAACCCTAACCCTAACCCTTCCCCGAAGCCTGACCCTCACCCGTCCCCTAATCCTAACCCGTACGCTGACACTAACCCGCGCCATCACACGTCCGCTGCCCCTAAAGCGTTGTCGTACCCTCACCTGGACCCTAAACCGTCCCCGTCCCCTAACCCTAACCCTAGCCTGAACCCTAACCCCAACCCTTCCCCGAAGCCTGACCCTCACCCGTCCCCTAATCCTAACCCGTACGCTGACAGTAACCCGCGCCCTCACACGTCCGCTGCCCCTAAAGCGTTGTCGTACCCTCACCTGGACCCTAAACCATCCCCGTCCCCTAACCCTAACCCTAGCCCGAACCCTAACCCTAACCCTTCCCCGAAGCCTGACCCTCACCCGTCCCCTAATCCTAACCCGTACGCTGATACTAACCCGCGCCCTCACACGTCCGCTGCCCCTAAAGCGTTGTCGTACCCTCACCTGGACCCTAAACCGTCCCCGTCCCCTAACCCTAACCCTAGCCCGAACCCTAACCCTAACCCTACCCCGAAGCCTGACCCTCACCCGTCCCCTAATCCTAACCCGTACACTGACACTAACCCGCTCCCTCACACGTCCGCTGCCCCTAAAGCGTTGTAGTACCCTCACCTGGACCCTAAACCGTCCCCGTCCCCTAACCCTAACCCTAGCCCGAACCCTAACCCTAACCCTTCCCCGAAGCCTGACCCTCACCCGTCCCCTAATCCTAAACCGTACGCTGACACTAACCCGCGCCCTCACACGTCCGCTCCCCCTAAAGCGTTGTCGTACCCTCACCTGGACCCTAAACCGTCCCCGTCCCCTAACCCTAACCCTAGCCCGAACCCTAACCCTAACCCTTCCCCGAAGCCTGACCCTCACCCGTCCCCTAATCCTAACCCGTACGCTGACACTAACCCGCGCCCTCACACGTACGCTCCCCCTAAAGCGTTGTCGTACCCTCACCTGGACCCTAACCCGTCCCCGTCCCCTAACCCTAACCCTAGCCCGAACCCTAACCCTAACCCTTCCCCGAAACCTGACCCTCACCCGTCCCCTAATCCTAAACCGTACGCTGACACTAACCCGCGCCCTCACACGTCCGCTCCCCCTAAAGCGTTGTCGTACCCTCACCTGGACCCTAAACCGTCCCCGTCCCCTAACCCTAACCCTAGCCCGAACCCTAACCCTAACCCTTCCCCGAACCCTGACCCTCACCCGTCCCCTAATCCTAACCCGTACGCTGACACTAACCCGCGCCCTCACATGTCCCTTCCCCCTAAAGCGTTGTCGTACCCTCACCTGGACCCTAACCCGTCCCCGTCCCCTAACCCTAACCCTAGCCCGAACCCTAACCCTAAACCTTCCCCGAAGCCTGACCCTCACCCGTCCCCTAATCCTAACCCGTACGCTGACACTAACCCACGCCCTCACACGTCCGCTGCCCCTAAAGCGTTGTCGTACCCTCACCTGGACCCTAAACCGTCCCCGTCCCCTAACCCTAACCCTAGCCCGAACCCTAACCCTAACCCTTCCCCCAAGCCTGACCCTCACCCGTCCCCTAATCCTAACCCGTACCCTGACACTAACCCGCGCCCTCACACGTCCGCTGCCCCTAAAGCGTTGTCGTACCCTCACCTGGACCCTAAACCGTCCCCGTCCCCTAACCCTAACCCTAGCCCGAACCCTAACCCTAACCCTTCCCCGAAGCCTGACCCTCACCCGTCCCCTAATCCTAACCAGTACGCTGACACTAACCCGCGCCCTCACACGTCCGCTGCCCCTAAAGCGTTGTCGTACCCTCACCTGGACCCTAAACCGTCCCCGTCCCCTAACCCTAACCCTAGCCCGAACCCTAACCCTAACCCTTCCCCGAAGCCTGACCCTCACCCGTCCCCTAATCCTAACCCGTACGCTGACACTAACCCGCTCCCTCACACGTCCGCTCCCCCAAAGCGTTGTCGTACCCTCACCTGGACCCTAAACCGTCCCCGTCCCCTAACCCTAACCCTAGCCCGAACCCTAACCCTAACCCTTCCCCGAAGCCTGATCCTCACCCGTCCCCTAATCCTAACCCGTACGCTGACACTAACCCGCGCCCTCACACGTCCGCTGCCCCTAAAGCGTTGTCGTACCCTCACCTGGACCCTAAACCGTCCCCGTCCCCTAACCCTAACCCTAGCCCGAACCCTAACCCTAACCCTTCCCCGAAACCTGACCCTCACCCGTCCCCTAATCCTAACCCGTACGCTGACACTAACCCGCGCCCTCACACGTCCGCTGCCCCTAAAGCGTTGTCGTACCCTCACCTGGACCCTAAACCGTCCCCGTCCCCTAACCCTAACCCTAGCCCGAACCCTAACCCTAACCCTTCCCCGAAGCCTGACCCTCACCCGTCCCCTAATCCTAAACCGTACGCTGACACTAACCCGCGCCCTCACACGTCCGCTCCCCCTAAAGCGTTGTCGTACGCTCACCTGGACCCTAAACCGTCCCCGTCCCCTAACCCTAACCCTAGCCCGAACCCTAACCCTAACACTTCCCCGAAGCCTGACCCTCACCCGTCCCCTAATCCTAACCCGTACGCTGACACTAACCCGCGCCCTCACACGTACGCTCCCCCTAAAGCGTTGTCGTACCCTCACCTGGACCCTAACCCGTCCCCGTCCCCTAACCCTAACCCTAGCCCGAACCCTAACCCTAACCCTTCCCCGAAGCCTGAACCTCACCCGTCCCCTAATCCTAAACCGTACGCTGACACTAACCCGCGCCCTTACACGTCTGCTCCCCCTAAAGCGTTGTCGTACCCTCACCTGGACCCTAAACCGTCCCAGTCCCCTAACCCTAACCCTAGCACGAACCCTAACCCTAACCCTTCCCCGAACCCTGACCCTCACCCGTCCCCTAATCCTAACCCGTACGCTGACACTAACCCGCGCCCTCACATGTCCCTTCCCCCTAAAACGTTGTCGTACCCTCACCTGGACCCTAACCCGTCCCCGTCCCCTAACCCTAACCCTAGCCCGAACCCTAACCCTAACCCTTCCCCGAAGCCTGAACCTCACCCGTCCCCTAATCCTAACCCGTACGCTGACACTAACCCGCGCCCTCACACGTCCGCTGCCCCTAAAGCGTTGTCGTACCCTCACCTGGACCCTAAACCGTCCCCGTCCCCTAACCCTAACCCTAGCCCGAACCCTAACCCTAACCCTTCCCCGAAGCCTGACCCTCACCCGTCCCCTAATCCTAACCCGTACGCTGACAGTAACCCGCGCCCTCACACGTCCGCTGCCCCTAAAGCGTTGTCGTACCCTCACCTGGACCCTAAACCGTGCCCGTCCCCTAACCCTAACCCTAGCCCGAACCCTAACCCTAACCCTAACCCTTCCCCGAAGCCTGACCCTCACCCGTCCCCTAATCCTAACCCGTACGCTGACACTAAACCGCGCCCTCACACGTCCGCTGCCCCTAAAGCGTTGTCGTACCCTCACCTGGACCCTAAACCGTCCCCGTCCCCTAACCCTAACCCTAGCCCGAACCCTAACCCTAACCCTTCCCCGAAGCCTGACCCTCACCCGTCCCCTAATCCTAACCCGTACGCTGACAATAACCCGCGCCCTCACACGTCCGCTGCCCCTAAAGCGTTGTCGTACCCTCACCTGGACCCTAAACCGTCCCCGTCCCCTAACCCTAACCCTAGCCTGAACCCTAACCCTAACCCTTCCCCGAAGCCTGACCCTCACCCGTCCCCTAATCCTAACCCGTACGCTGACACTAACCCGCGCCCTCACACGTCTGCTGCCCCTAAAGCGTTGTCGTACCCTCACCTGGACCCTAAACCGTCCCCGTCCCCTAACCCTAACCCTAGCCCGAACCCTAACCCTAACCCTTCCCCGAAGCCTGACCCTCACCCGTCCCCTAATCCTAACCCGTACGCTGATACTAACCCGCGCCCTCACACGTCCGCTGCCCCTAAAGCGTTGTCGTACCCTCACCTGGACCCTAAACCGTCCCCGTCCCCTAACCCTAACCCTAGCCCGAACCCTAACCCTAACCCTACCCCGAAGCCTGACCCTCACCCGTCCCCTAATCCTAACCCGTACACTGACACTAACCCGCTCCCTCACACGTCCGCTGCCCCTAAAGCGTTGTAGTACCCTCACCTGGACCCTAAACCGTCCCCGTCCCCTAACCCTAACCCTAGCCCGAACCCTAACCCTAACCCTAACCCTTCCCCGAAGCCTGACCCTCACCCGTCCCCTAATCCTAACCCGTACGCTGACACTAACCCGCGCCCTCACACGTCCGCTGCCCCTAAAGCGTTGTCGTACCCTCACCTGGACCCTAAACATTCCCCATCCCCTAACCCTAACCCTAGCCCGAACCCTAACCCTAACCCTTCCCCGAAGCCTGACCCTCACCCGTCCCCTAATCCTAAACCGTACGCTGACACTAACCCGCGCCCTCACACGTCCGCTCCCCCTAAAGCGTTGTCGTACCCTCACCTGGACCCTAAACCGTCCCCGTCCCCTAACCCTAACCCTAGCCCGAACCCTAACCCTAACCCTTCCCCGAAGCCTGACCCTCACCCGTCCCCTAATCCTAACCCGTACGCTGACACTAACCCGCGCCCTCACACGTACGCTCCCCCTAAAGCGTTGTCGTACCCTCACCTGGACCCTAACCCGTCCCCGTCCCCTAACCCTAACCCTAGCCCGAACCCTAACCCTAACCCTTCCCCGAAGCCTGAACCTCACCCGTCCCCTAATCCTAAACCGTACGCTGACACTAACCCGCGCCCTCACACGTCCGCTCCCCCTAAAGCGTTGTCGTACCCTCACCTGGACCCTAAACCGTCCCCGTCCCCTAACCCTAACCCTAGCCCGAACCCTAACCCTAACCCTTCCCCGAACCCTGACCCTCACCCGTCCCCTAATCCTAACCCGTACGCTGACACTAACCCGCGCCCTCACATGTCCCTTCCCCCTAAAGCGTTGTCGTACCCTCACCTGGACCCTAACCCGTCCCCGTCCCCTAACCCTAACCCTAGCCCGAACCCTAACCCTAACCCTTCCCCGAAGCCTGACCCTCACCCGTCCCCTAATCCTAACCCGTACGCTGACACTAACCCGCGCCCTCACACGTCCGCTGCCCCTAAAGCGTTGTCGTACCCTCACCTGGACCCTAAACCGTCCCCGTCCCCTAACCCTAACCGTAGCCCGAACCCTAACTCTAACCCTTCCCCGAAGCCTGACCCTCACCCGTCCCCTAATCCTAACCCGTACGCTGACAGTAACCCGCGCCCTCACACGTCCGCTGCCCCTAAAGCGTTGTCGTACCCTCACCTGGACCCTAAACCGTCCCCGTCCCCTAACCCTAACCCTAGCCCGAACCCTAACCCTAACCCTAACCCTTCCCCGAAGCCTGACCCTCACCCGTCCCCTAATCCTAACCCGTACGTTGACACTAACCCGCGCCCTCACACGTCCGCTGCCCCTAAAGCGTTGTCGTACCCTCACCTGGACCCTAAACCGTCCCCGTCCCCTAACCCTAACCCTAGCCCGAACCCTAAACCTAACCCTTCCCCGAAGCCTGACCCTCACCCGTCCCCTAATCCTAACCCGTACGCTGACACTAACCCGCGCCCTCACACGTCCGCTGCCCCTAAAGCGTTGTCGTACCCTCACCTGGACCCTAAACCGTCCCCGTCCCCTAACCCTAACCCTAGCCCGAACCCTAACCCTAACCCTTCCCCGAAGCCTGACCCTCACCCGTCCCCTAATCCTAACCCGTACGCTGACACTAACCCGCGCCCTCACACGTCCGCTCCCCCTAAAGCGTTGTCGTACCCTCACCTGGACCCTAAACCGTCCCCGTCCCCTAACCCTAACCCTAGCCCGAACCCTAACCCTAACCCTTCCCCGAAGCCTGACCCTCACCCGTCCCCTAATCCTAACCCGTACGCTGATACTAACCCGCGCCCTCACACGTCCGCTGCCCCTAAAGCGTTGTCGTACCCTCACCTGGACCCTAAACCGTCCCCGTCCCCTAACCCTAACCCTAGCCCGAACCCTAACCCTAACCCTACCCCGAAGCCTGACCCTCACCCGTCCCCTAATCCTAACCCGTACACTGACACTAACCTGCTCCCTCACACGTCCGCTGCCCCTAAAGCGTTGTAGTACCCTCACCTGGACCCTAAACCGTCCCCGTCCCCTAACCCTAACCCTAGCCCGAACCCTAACCCTAACCCTTCCCCGAAGCCTGACCCTCACCCGTCCCCTAATCCTAACCCGTACGCTGACAGTAACCCGCGCCCTCACACGTCCGCTGCCCCTAAAGCGTTGTCGTACCCTCACCTGGACCCTAAACCGTCCCCGTGCCCTAACCCTAACCCTAGCCCGAACCCTAACCCTAACCCTTCCCCGAAGCCTGACCCTCACCCGTCCCCTAATCCTAACCCGTACGCTGACACTAACCCGCGCCCTCACACGTCCGCTGCCCCTAAAGCGTTGTCGTACCCTCACCTGGACCCTAAACCGTCCCCGTCCCCTAACCCTAACCCTACCCCGAACCCTAACCCTAACCCTTCCCCGAAGCCTGACCCTCACCCATCCCATAATCCTAACCCGTACGCTGACACTAACCCGCGCCCTCACACGTCCGCTGCCCCTAAAGCGTTGTCGTACCCTCACCTGGACCCTAAACCGTCCGCATCCCGTAAACCTAACCCTAGTCCGAACCCTAACCCTAACCCTTCCCCGAAGCCTGACCCTCACCCGTCCTCTAATCCTAACCCGTACGCTGACACTAACCCGCGCCCTCACACGTCCGCTGCCCCTAAAGCGTTGTCGTACCCTCACCTGGACCCTAAACCGTCCCCGTCCCCTAACCCTAACCCTAGCCCGAACCCTAACCCTAAACCTTCCCCGAAGCCTGACCCTCACCCGTCCCCTAATCCTAACCCGTACGCTGACACTAACCCGCGCCCTCACACGTCCGCTGCCCCTAAAGCGTTGTCGTACCCTCACCTGGACCCTAAACCGTCCCCGTCCCCTAACCCTAACCCTAGCCCGAACCCTAACCCTAACCCTTCCCCGAAGCCTGACCCTCACCCGTCCCCTAATCCTAACCCGTACGCTGACACTAACCCGCGCCCTCACACGTCCGCTCCCCCTAAAGCATTGTCGTACCCTCACCTGGACCCTAAACCGTCCCCGTCCCCTAACCCTAACCCTAGCCCGAACCCTAATCCTAACCCTTCCCCGAAGCCTGACCCTCACCCGTCCCCTAATCCTAACCCGTACGCTGACACTAACCCGCGCCCTCACACGTCCGCTCCCCCTAAAGCGTTGTCGTACCCTCACCTGGACCCTAACCGTCGCCGTCCCCTTACCCTAACCCTAGCCCGAACCCTAACCCTAACCCTTCCCCGAAGCCTGATCCTCACCCGTCCCCTAATCCTAACCCGTACGCTGACACTAACCCGCGCCCTCACACGTCCGCTGCCCCTAAAGCGTTGTCGTACCCTCACCTGGACCCTAAACCGTCCCCGTCCCCTAACCCTAACCCTAGCCCGAACCCTAACCCTAACCCTTCCCCGAAGCCTGACCCTCACCCGTCCCCTAATCCTAACCCGTACGCTGACAGTAACCCGCGCCCTCACACGTCCGCTGCCCCTAAAGCGTTGTCGTACCCTCACCTGGACCCTAAACCGTCCCCGTGCCCTAACCCTAACCCTAGCCCGAACCCTAACCCTAACCCTTCCCCGAAGCCTGACCCTCACCCGTCCCCTAATCCTAACCCGTACGCTGACACTAACCCGCGCCCTCACACGTCCGCTGCCCCTAAAGCGTTGTCGTACCCTCACCTGGACCCTAAACCGTCCCCGTCCCCTAACCCTAACCCTACCCCGAACCCTAACCCTAACCCTTCCCCGAAGCCTGACCCTCACCCATCCCATAATCCTAACCCGTACGCTGACACTAACCCGCGCCCTCACACGTCCGCTGCCCCTAAAGCGTTGTCGTACCCTCACCTGGACCCTAAACCGTCCGCATCCCGTAAACCTAACCCTAGTCCGAACCCTAACCCTAACCCTTCCCCGAAGCCTGACCCTCACCCGTCCTCTAATCCTAACCCGTACGCTGACACTAACCCGCGCCCTCACACGTCCGCTGCCCCTAAAGCGTTGTCGTACCCTCACCTGGACCCTAAACCGTCCCCGTCCCCTAACCCTAACCCTAGCCCGAACCCTAACCCTAAACCTTCCCCGAAGCCTGACCCTCACCCGTCCCCTAATCCTAACCCGTACGCTGACACTAACCCGCGCCCTCACACGTCCGCTGCCCCTAAAGCGTTGTCGTACCCTCACCTGGACCCTAAACCGTCCCCGTCCCCTAACCCTAACCCTAGCCCGAACCCTAACCCTAACCCTTCCCCGAAGCCTGACCCTCACCCGTCCCCTAATCCTAACCCGTACGCTGACACTAACCCGCGCCCTCACACGTCCGCTCCCCCTAAAGCATTGTCGTACCCTCACCTGGACCCTAAACCGTCCCCGTCCCCTAACCCTAACCCTAGCCCGAACCCTAATCCTAACCCTTCCCCGAAGCCTGACCCTCACCCGTCCCCTAATCCTAACCCGTACGCTGACACTAACCCGCGCCCTCACACGTCCGCTCCCCCTAAAGCGTTGTCGTACCCTCACCTGGACCCTAACCGTCGCCGTCCCCTTACCCTAACCCTAGCCCGAACCCTAACCCTAACCCTTCCCCGAAGCCTGATCCTCACCCGTCCCCTAATCCTAACCCGTACGCTGACACTAACCCGCGCCCTCACACGTCCGCTGCCCCTAAAGCGTTGTCGTACCCTCACCTGGACCCTAAACCGTCCCCGTCCCCTAACCCTAACCCTAGCCCGAACCCTAACCCTAACCCTTCCCCGAAGCCTGACCCTCACCCGTCCCCTAATCCTAAACCGTACGCTGACACTAACCCGCGCCCTCACACGTCCGCTCCCCCTAAAGCGTTGTCGTACGCTCACCTGGACCCTAAACCGTCCCCGTCCCCTAACCCTAACCCTAGCCCGAACCCTAACCCTAACACTTCCCCGAAGCCTGACCCTCACCCGTCCCCTAATCCTAACCCGTACGCTGACACTAACCCGCGCCCTCACACGTACGCTCCCCCTAAAGCGTTGTCGTACCCTCACCTGGACCCTAACCCGTCCCCGTCCCCTAACCCTAACCCTAGCCCGAACCCTAACCCTAACCCTAACCCTTCCCCGAAGCCTGACCCTCACCCGTCCCCTAATCCTAACCCGTACGCTGACACTAACCCGCGCCCTCACACGTCCGCTGCCCCTAAAGCGTTGTCGTACCCTCACCTGGACCCTAAACCGTCCCCGTCCCCTAACCCTAACCCTAGCCCGAACCCTAACCCTAACCCTTCCCCGAAGCCTGACCCTCACCCGTCCCCTAATCCTAACCCGTACGCTGACAATAACCCGCGCCCTCACACGTCCGCTGCCCCTAAAGCGTTGTCGTACCCTCACCTGGACCCTAAACCGTCCCCGTCCCCTAACCCTAACCCTAGCCTGAACCCTAACCCTAACCCTTCCCCGAAGCCTGACCCTCACCCGTCCCCTAATCCTAACCCGTACGCTGACACTAACCCGCGCCCTCACACGTCCGCTGCCCCTAAAGCGTTGTCGTACCCTCACCTGGACCCTAAACCGTCCCCGTCCCCTAACCCTAACCCTAGCCCGAACCCTAACCCTAACCCTTCCCCGAAGCCTGACCCTCACCCGTCCCCTAATCCTAACCCGTACGCTGATACTAACCCGCGCCCTCACACGTCCGCTGCCCCTAAAGCGTTGTCGTACCCTCACCTGGACCCTAAACCGTCCCCGTCCCCTAACCCTAACCCTAGCCCGAACCCTAACCCTAACCCTAACCCTTCCCCGAAGCCTGACCCTCACCCGTCCCCTAATCCTAAACCGTACGCTGACACTAACCCGCGCCCTCACACGTACGCTCCCCCTAAAGCGTTGTCGTACCCTCACCTGGACCCTAACCCGTCCCCGTCCCCTAACCCTAACCCTAGCCCGAACCCTAACCCTAACCCTTCCCCGAAGCCTGAACCTCACCCGTCCCCTAATCCTAAACCGTACGCTGACACTAACCCGCGCCCTCACACGTCCGCTCCCCCTAAAGCGTTGTCGTACCCTCACCTGGACCCTAAACCGTCCCCGTCCCCTAACCCTAACCCTAGCCCGAACCCTAACCCTAACCCTTCCCCGAACCCTGACCCTCACCCGTCCCCTAATCCTAACCCGTACGCTGACACTAACCCGCGCCCTCACATGTCCCTTCCCCCTAAAGCGTTGTCGTACCCTCACCTGGACCCTAACCCGTCCCCGTCCCCTAACCCTAACCCTAGCCCGAACCCTAACCCTAACCCTTCCCCGAAGCCTGACCCTCACCCGTCCCCTAATCCTAACCCGTACGCTGACACTAACCCGCGCCCTCACACGTCCGCTGCCCCTAAAGCGTTGTCGTACCCTCACCTGGACCCTAAACCGTCCCCGTCCCCTAACCCTAACCCTAGCCCGAACCCTAACCCTAACCCTTCCCCGAAGCCTGACCCTCACCCGTCCCCTAATCCTAACCCGTACGCTGACAGTAACCCGCGCCCTCACACGTCCGCTGCCCCTAAAGCGTTGTCGTACCCTCACCTGGACCCTAAACCGTCCCCGTCCCCTAACCCTAACCCTAGCCCGAACCCTAACCCTAACCCTAACCCTTCCCCGAAGCCTGACCCTCACCCGTCCCCTAATCCTAACCCGTACGTTGACACTAACCCGCGCCCTCACACGTCCGCTGCCCCTAAAGCGTTGTCGTACCCTCACCTGGACCCTAAACCGTCCCCGTCCCCTAACCCTAACCCTAGCCCGAACCCTAAACCTAACCCTTCCCCGAAGCCTGACCCTCACCCGTCCCCTAATCCTAACCCGTACGCTGACACTAACCCGCGCCCTCACACGTCCGCTGCCCCTAAAGCGTTGTCGTACCCTCACCTGGACCCTAAACCGTCCCCGTCCCCTAACCCTAACCCTAGCCCGAACCCTAACCCTAACCCTTCCCCGAAGCCTGACCCTCACCCGTCCCCTAATCCTAACCCGTACGCTGACACTAACCCGCGCCCTCACACGTCCGCTCCCCCTAAAGTGTTGTCGTACCCTCACCTGGACCCTAAACCGTCCCCGTCCCCTAACCCTAACCCTAGCCCGAACCCTAACCCTAACCCTTCCCCGAAGCCTGACCCTCACCCGTCCCCTAATCCTAACCCGTACGCTGATACTAACCCGCGCCCTCACACGTCCGCTGCCCCTAAAGCGTTGTCGTACCCTCACCTGGACCCTAAACCGTCCCCGTCCCCTAACCCTAACCCTAGCCCGAACCCTAACCCTAACCCTACCCCGAAGCCTGACCCTCACCCGTCCCCTAATCCTAACCCGTACACTGACACTAACCCGCTCCCTCACACGTCCGCTGCCCCTAAAGCGTTGTAGTACCCTCACCTGGACCCTAAACCGTCCCCGTCCCCTAACCCTAACCCTAGCCCGAACCCTAACCCTAACCCTTCCCCGAAGCCTGACCCTCACCCGTCCCCTAATCCTAACCCGTACGCTGACAGTAACCCGCGCCCTCACACGTCCGCTGCCCCTAAAGCGTTGTCGTACCCTCACCTGGACCCTAAACCGTCCCCGTCCCCTAACCCTAACCCTAGCCCGAACCCTAACCCTAACCCTTCCCCGAAGCCTGACCCTCACCCGTCCCCTAATCCTAACCCGTACGCTGACACTAACCCGCGCCCTCACACGTCCGCTGCCCCTAAAGCGTTGTCGTACCCTCACCTGGACCCTAAACCGTCCCCGTCCCCTAACCCTAACCCTACCCCGAACCCTAACCCTAACCCTTCCCCGAAGCCTGACCCTCACCCGTCCCATAATCCTAACCCGTACGCTGACACTAACCCGCGCCCTCACACGTCCGCTGCCCCTAAAGCGTTGTCGTACCCTCACCTGGACCCTAAACCGTCCTCATCCCGTAAACCTAACCCTAGTCCGAACCCTAACCCTAACCCTTCCCCGAAGCCTGACCCTCACCCGTCCTCTAATCCTAACCCGTACGCTGACACTAACCCGCGCCCTCACACGTCCGCTGCCCCTAAAGCGTTGTCGTACCCTCACCTGGACCCTAAACCGTCCCCGTCCCCTAACCCTAACCCTAGCCCGAACCCTAACCCTAAACCTTCCCCGAAGCCTGACCCTCACCCGTCCCCTAATCCTAACCCGTACGCTGACACTAACCCGCGCCCTCACACGTCCGCTGCCCCTAAAGCGTTGTCGTACCCTCACCTGGACCCTAAACCGTCCCCGTCCCCTAACCCTAACCCTAGCCCGAACCCTAACCCTAACCCTTCCCCGAAGCCTGACCCTCACCCGTCCCCTAATCCTAACCCGTACGCTGACACTAACCCGCGCCCTCACACGTCCGCTCCCCCTAAAGCATTGTCGTACCCTCACCTGGACCCTAAACCGTCCCCGTCCCCTAACCCTAACCCTAGCCCGAACCCTAATCCTAACCCTTCCCCGAAGCCTGACCCTCACCCGTCCCCTAATCCTAACCCGTACGCTGACACTAACCCGCGCCCTCACACGTCCGCTCCCCCTAAAGCGTTGTCGTACCCTCACCTGGACCCTAACCGTCGCCGTCCCCTTACCCTAACCCTAGCCCGAACCCTAACCCTAACCCTTCCCCGAAGCCTGATCCTCACCCGTCCCCTAATCCTAACCCGTACGCTGACACTAACCCGCGCCCTCACACGTCCGCTGCCCCTAAAGCGTTGTCGTACCCTCACCTGGACCCTAAACCGTCCCCGTCCCCTAACCCTAACCCTAGCCCGAACCCTAACCCTAACCCTTCCCCGAAGCCTGACCCTCACCCGTCCCTCAATCCTAACCCGTACGCTGACACTAACCCACGCCCTCACACGTCCGCTGCCCCTAAAGCGTTGTCGTACCCTCACCTGGACCCTAACCCGTCCCCGTCCCCTAACCCTAACCCTAGCCCGAACCCTAACCCTAACCCTTCCCCGAAGCCTGACCCTCACCCGTCCCCTAATCCTAACCCGTACGCTGACACTAACCCGCGCCCTCACACGTCCGCTGCCCCTAAAGCGTTGTCGTACCCTCACCTGGACCCTAAACCGTCCCCGTCCCCTAACCCTAACCCTAGCCCGAACCCGAACCCTAACACTTCCCCGAAGCCTGACCCTCACCCGTCCCCTAATCCTAACCCGTACGCTGACACTAACCCGCGCCCTCACACGTCCGCTCCCCCTAAAGCGTTGTTGTACCCTCACCTGGACCCTAAACCGTCCCCGTCCCCTAACCCTAACCCTAGCCCGAACCCTAACCCTAACCCTTCCCCGAAGCCTGACCCTCACCCGTCCCCTAATCCTAACCCGTACGCTGACACTAACCCGCGGCCTCACACGTCCGCTCCCCCTAAAGCATTGTCGTACCCTCACCTGGACCCTAAACTGTCCCCGTCCCCTAACCCTAACCCTAGCCCGAACCCTAACCCTAACCCTTCCCCGAAGCCTGACCCTCACCCGTCCCCTAATCCTAACCCGTACGCTGACACTAACCCGCGCCCTCACACGTCCGCTCCCCCTAAAGCGTTGTCGTACCCTCACCTGGACCCTAAACCGTCCCCGTCCCCTAACCCTAACCCTAGCCCGAACCCTAACCCTAACCCTTCCCCGAAGCCTGATCCTCACCCGTCCCCTAATCCTAACCCCTACGCTGACACTAACCCGCGCCCTCACACGTCCGCTGCCCCTAAAGCGTTGTCGTACCCTCACCTGGACCCTAAACCGTCCCCGTCCCCTAACCCTAACCCTAGCCCGAACCCTAACCCTAACCCTTCCCCGAAGCCTGACCCTCACCCGTCCCCTAATCCTAACCCGTACGCTGACACTAACCCGCGCCCTCACACGTCCGCTCCCCCTAAAGCGTTGTCGTACCCTCACCTGGACCCTTAACCGTCCCCGTCCCCTAACCCTAACCCTAGCCCGAACCCGAACCCTAACACTTCCCCGAAGCCTGACCCTCACCCGTCCCCTAATCCTAACCCGTACGCTGACACTAACCCGCGCCCTCACACGTCCGCTGCCCCTAAAGCGTTGTCGTACCCTCACCTGGACCCTAAACCGTCCCCGTCCCCTAACCCTAACCCTAGCCCGAACCCTAACCCTAACCCTTCCCCGAAGCCTGACCCTCACCCGTCCCCTAATCCTAACCCGTACGCTGACACTAACCCGCGCCCTCACACGTCCGCTGCCCCTAAAGCGTTGTCGTACCCTCACCTGGACCCTAAACCGTCCCCGTCCCCTAACCCTAACCCTAGCCCGAACCCTAACCCTAACCCTTCCCCGAAGCCTGACCCTCACCCGTCCCCTAATCCTAACCCGTACGCTGACACTAACCCGCGCCCTCACACGTACGCTGCCCCTAAAGCGTTGTCGTACCCTCACCTGGACCCTAACCCGTCCCCGTCCCCTAACCCTAACCCTAGCCCGAACCCTAACCCTAACACTTCCCCGAAGCCTGACCCTCAGCCGTCCCCTAATCCTAACCCGTACGCTGACACTAACCTGCGCCCTCACACGTCCGCTCCCCCTAAAGCGTTGTCGTACACTCACCTGGACCCTAAACCGTCCCCGTCCCCTAACCCTAACCCTAGCCCGAACCCTAACCCTAACCCTTCCCCCAAGCCTGACCCTCACCCGTCGCCTAATCCTAACCCGTACGCTGACACTAACCCGCGCCCTCACACGTCCGCTGCCCCTAAAGCGTTGTCGTACCCTCACCTGGACCCTAAACCGTCCCCGTCCCCTAACCCTAACCCTAGCCCGAACCCTAACCCTAACCCTTCCCCGAAGCCTGACCCTCACCCGTCCCCTAATCCTAAACCGTACGCTGACACTAACCCGCGCCCTCACACGTCCGCTCCCCCTAAAGCGTTGTCGTACCCTCACCTGGACCCTAAACCGTCCCCGTCCCCTAACCCTAACCCTAGCCCGAACCCTAACCCTAACCCTTCCCCGAAGCCTGACCCTCACCCGTCTCCTAATCCTAACCCGTACGCTGACACTAACCCGCGCCCTCACACGTACGCTCCCCCTAAAGCGTTGTCGTACCCTCACCTGGACCCTAACCCGTCCCCGTCCCCTAACCCTAACCCTAGCCCGAACCCTAACCCTAACCCTTCCCCGAAGCCTGAACCTCACCCGTCCCCTAATCCTAAACCGTACGCTGACACTAACCCGCGCCCTCACACGTCCGCTGCCCCTAAAGCGTTGTCGTACCCTCACCTGGACCCTAAACCGTCCCCGTCCCCTAACCCTAACCCTAGCCCGAACCCTAACCCTAACCCTTCCCCGAAGCCTGACCCTCACCCGTCCCCTAATCCTAACCCGTACGCTGACACTAACCCGCGCCCTCACATGTCCCTTCCCCCTAAAGCGTTGTCGTACCCTCACCTGGACCCTAACCCGTCCCCGTCCCCTAACCCTAACCCTAGCCCGAACCCTAACCCTAACCCTTCCCCGAAGCCTGACCCTCACCCGTCCCCTAATCCTAACCCGTACGCTGACACTAACCCGCGCCCTCACACGTCCGCTGCCCCTAAAGCGTTGTCGTACCCTCACCTGGACCCTAAACCGTCCCCGTCCCCTAACCCTAACCCTAGCCCGAACCCTAACCCTAACCCTTCCCCGAAGCCTGACCCTCACCCGTCCCCTAATCCTAACCCGTACGCTGACACTAACCCGCGCCCTCACATGTCCCTTCCCCCTAAAGCGTTGTCGTACCCTCACCTGGACCCTAACCCGTCCCCGTCCCCTAACCCTAACCCTAGCCCGAACCCTAACCCTAACCCTTCCCCGAACCCTGACCCTCACCCGTCCCCTAATCCTAACCCGTACGCTGACACTAACCCGTGCCCTCACACGTCCGCTGCCCCTAAAGCGTTGTCGTACCCTCACCTGGACCCTAAACCATCCCCGTCCCCTAACCCTAACCCTAGCCCGAACCCTAACCCTAACCCTTCCCCGAAGCCTGACCCTCACCCGTCCCCTAATCCTAACCCGTACGCTGACAGTAACCCGCGCCCTCACACGTCCGCTGCCCCTAAAGCGTTGTCGTACCCTCACCTGGACCCTAAACCGTCCCCGTCCCCTAACCCTAACCCTAGCCCGAACCCTAACCCTAACCCTTCCCCGAAGCCTGACCCTCACCCGTCCCCTAATCCTAACCCGTACGCTGACACTAACCCGCGCCCTCACACGTCCGCTGCCCCTAAAGCGTTGTCGTACCCTCACCTGGACCCTAAACCGTCCCCGTCCCCTAACCCTAACCCTAGCCCGAACCCTAACCCTAACCCTTCCCCCAAGCCTGACCCTCACCCGTCCCCTAATCCTAACCCGTACGCTGACACTAACCCGCGCCCTCACACGTCCGCTGCCCCTAAAGCGTTGTCGTACCCTCACCTGGACCCTAAACCGTCCCCGTCCCCTAACCCTAACCCTAGCCCGAACCCTAACCCTAACCCTTCCCCGAAGCCTGACCCTCACCCGTCCCCTAATCCTAACCCGTACGCTGACACTAACCCGCGCCCTCACACGTACGCTGCCCCTAAAGCGTTGTCGTACCCTCACCTGGACCCTAAACCGTCCCCGTCCCCTAACCCTAACCCTAGCCCGAACCTTAACCCTAACCCTTCCCCGAAGCCTGACCCTCACCCGTCCCCTAATCCTAACCCGTACGCTGACACTAACCCGCGCCCTCACACGTCCGCTCCCCCTAAAGAGTTGTCGTACCCTCACCTGGACCCTAAACCGTCTCCGTCCCCTAACCCTAACCCTAGCCCGAACCCTAACCCTAACCCTACCCCGAAGCCTGACCCTCACCCGTCCCCTAATCCTAACCCGTACGCTGACACTAACCCGCGCCCTCACACGTCCGCTGCCCCTAAAGCGTTATCGTACCCTCACCTGGACCCTAAACCGTCCCCGTCCCCTAACCCTAACCCTAGCCCGAACCCTAACCCTAACCCTTCCCCCAAGCCTGACCCTCACCCGTCCCCTAATCCTAACCCGTACGCTGACACTAACCCGCGCCCTCACACGTACGCTGCCCCTAAAGCGTTGTCGTACCCTCACCTGGACCCTAAACCGTCCCCGTCCCCTAACCCTAACCCTAGCCCGAACCCTAACCCTAACCCTTCCCCGAAGCCTGACCCTCACCCGTCCCCTAATCCTAACCCGTACGCTGACACTAACCCGCGCCCTCACACGTCCGCTGCCCCTAAAGCGTTGTCGTACCCTCACCTGGACCCTAAACCGTCCCCGTCCCCTAACCCTAACCCTAGCCCGAACCCTAACCCTAACCCTTCCCCGAAGCCTGACCCTCACCCATCCCCTAATCCTAACCCGTACGCTGACACTAACCCGCGCCCTCACACGTCCGCTGCCCCTAAAGCGTTGTCGTACCCTCACCTGGACCCTAAACCGTCCCCGTCCCCTAACCCTAACCCTAGCCCGAACCCTAACCCTAACCCTTCCCCGAAGCCTGACCCTCACCCGTCCCCTAATCCTAACCCGTACGCTGACACTAACCCGCGCCCTCACACGTCCGCTCCCCCTAAAGCGTTGTCGTACCCTCACCTGGACCCTAAACCGTCCCCGTCCCCTAACCCTAACCCTAGCCCGAACCCTAACCCTAACCCTTCCCCGAAGCCTGACCCTCACCCGTCCCCTAATCCTAACCCGTACGCTGACACTAACCCGCGCCCTCACACGTCCGCTGCCCCTAAAGCGTTGTCGTACCCTCACCTGGACCCTAAACCGTCCCCGTCCCCTAACCCTAACCCTAGCCCGAACCCTAACCCTAACCCTTCCCCGAAGCCTGACCCTCACCCGTCCCCTAATCCTAACCCGTACGCTGATACTAACCCGCGCCCTCACACGTCCGCTGCCCCTAAATCGTTGTCGTACCCTCACCTGGACCCTAAACCGTCCCCGTCCCCTAACCCTAACCCTAGCCCGAACCCTAACCCTAACCCTTCCCCGAAGCCTGACCCTCACCCGTCCCCTAATCCTAACCCGTACGCTGACACTAACCCGCGCCCTCACACGTCCGCTGCCCCTAAAGCGTTGTCGTACCCTCACCTGGACCCTAAACCGTCCCCGTCCCCTAACCCTAACCCTAGCCCGAACCCTAACCCTAACCCTTCCCCCAAGCCTGACCCTCACCCGTCCCCTAATCCTAACCCGTACGCTGACACTAACCCGCGCCCTCACACGTCCGCTGCCCCTAAAGCGTTGTCGTACCCTCACCTGGACCCTAAACCGTCCCCGTCCCCTAACCCTAACCCTAGCCCGAACCCTAACCCTAACAGTTCCCCGAAGCCTGACCCTCACCCGTCCCCTAATCCTAACCCGTACGCTGACACTAACCCGCGCCCTCACACGTCCGCTGCCCCTAAAGCGTTGTCGTACCCTCACCTGGACCCTAAACCGTCCCCGTCCCCTAACCCTAACCCTAGCCCGAACCCTAACCCTAACCCTTCCCCGAAGCCTGACCCTCACCCGTCCCCTAATCCTAACCCGTACGCTGACACTAACCCGCGCCCTCACATGTCCCTTCCCCCTAAAGCGTTGTCGTACCCTCACCTGGACCCTAACCCGTCCCCGTCCCCTAACCCTAACCATAGCCCGAACCCTAACCCTAACCCTTCCCCGAACCCTGACCCTCACCCGTCCCCTAATCCTAACCCGTACGCTGACACTAACCCGTGCCCTCACACGTCCGCTGCCCCTAAAGCGTTGTCGTACCCTCACCTGGACCCTAAACCATCCCCGTCCCCTAACCCTAACCCTAGCCCGAACCCTAACCCTAACCCTTCCCCGAAGCCTGACCCTCACCCGTCCCCTAATCCTAACCCGTACGCTGACAGTAACCCGCGCCCTCACACGTCCGCTGCCCCTAGAGCGTTGTCGTACCCTCACCTGGACCCTAAACCGTCCCCGTCCCCTAACCCTAACCCTAGCCCGAACCCTAACCCTAACCCTTCCCCGAAGCCTGACCCTCACCCGTCCCCTAATCCTAACCCGTACGCTGACACTAACCCGCGCCCTCACACGTCCGCTGCCCCTAAAGCGTTGTCGTACCCTCACCTGGACCCTAAACCGTCCCCGTCCCCTAACCCTAACCCTAGCCCGAACCCTAACCCTAACCCTTCCCCCAAGCCTGACCCTCACCCGTCCCCTAATCCTAACCCGTACGCTGACACTAACCCGCGCCCTCACACGTCCGCTGCCCCTAAAGCGTTGTCGTACCCTCACCTGGACCCTAAACCGTCCCCGTCCCCTAACCCTAACCCTAGCCCGAACCCTAACCCTAACCCTTCCCCGAAGCCTGACCCTCACCCGTCCCCTAATCCTAATCCGTACGCTGACACTAACCCGCGCCCTCACACGTACGCTGCCCCTAAAGCGTTGTCGTACCCTCACCTGGACCCTAAACCGTCCCCGTCCCCTAACCCTAACCCTAGCCCGAACCCTAACCCTAACCCTTCCCCGAAGCCTGACCCTCACCCGTCCCCTAATCCTAACCCGTACGCTGACACTAACCCGCGCCCTCACACGTCCGCTCCCCCTAAAGAGTTGTCGTACCCTCACCTGGACCCTAAACCGTCCCCGTCCCCTAACCCTAACCCTAGCCCGAACCCTAACCCTAACCCTACCCCGAAGCCTGACCCTCACCCGTCCCCTAATCCTAACCCGTACGCTGACACTAACCCGCGCCCTCACACGTCCGCTGCCCCTAAAGCGTTATCGTACCCTCACCTGGACCCTAAACCGTCCCCGTCCCCTAACCCTAACCCTAGCCCGAACCCTAACCCTAACCCTTCCCCGAAGCCTGACCCTCACCCGTCCCCTAATCCTAACCCGTACGCTGACACTAACCCGCGCCCTCACACGTCCGCTGCCCCTAAAGCGTTGTCGTACCCTCACCTGGACCCTAAACCGTCCCCGTCCCCTAACCCTAACCCTAGCCCGAACCCTAACCCTAACCCTTCCCCGAAGCCTGACCCTCACCCATCCCCTAATCCTAACCCGTACGCTGACACTAACCCGCGCCCTCACACGTCCGCTGCCCCTAAAGCGTTGTCGTACCCTCACCTGGACCCTAAACCGTCCCCGTCCCCTAACCCTAACCCTAGCCCGAACCCTAACCCTAACCCTTCCCCGAAGCCTGACCCTCACCCGTCCCCTAATCCTAACCCGTACGCTGACACTAACCCGCGCCCTCACACGTCCGCTCCCCCTAAAGCGTTGTCGTACCCTCACCTGGACCCTAAACCGTCCCCGTCCCCTAACCCTAACCCTAGCCCGAACCCTAACCCTAACCCTTCCCCGAAGCCTGACCCTCACCCGTCCCCTAATCCTAACCCGTACGCTGACACTAACCCGCGCCCTCACACGTCCGCTGCCCCTAAAGCGTTGTCGTACCCTCACCTGGACCCTAAACCGTCCCCGTCCCCTAACCCTAACCCTAGCCCGAACCCTAACCCTAACCCTTCCCCGAAGCCTGACCCTCACCCGTCCCCTAATCCTAACCCGTACGCTGATACTAACCCGCGCCCTCACACGTCCGCTGCCCCTAAATCGTTGTCGTACCCTCACCTGGACCCTAAACCGTCCCCGTCCCCTAACCCTAACCCTAGCCCGAACCCTAACCCTAACCCTTCCCCGAAGCCTGACCCTCACCCGTCCCCTAATCCTAACCCGTACGCTGACACTAACCCGCGCCCTCACACGTCCGCTGCCCCTAAAGCGTTGTCGTACCCTCACCTGGACCCTAAACCGTCCCCGTCCCCTAACCCTAACCCTAGCCCGAACCCTAACCCTAACCCTTCCCCGAAGCCTGACCCTCACCCGTCCCCTAATCCTAACCCGTACGCTGACACTAACCCGCGCCCTCACACGTCCGCTGCCCCTAAAGCGTTGTCGTACCCTCACCTGGACCCTAAACCGTCCCCGTCCCCTAACCCTAACCCTAGCCCGAACCCTAACCCTAACCCTTCCCCGAAGCCTGACCCTCACCCGTCCCCTAATCCTAACCCGTACGCTGACACTAACCCGCGCCCTCACACGTCCGCTGCCCCTAAAGCGTTGTCGTACCCTCACCTGGACCCTAAACCGTCCCCGTGCCCTAACCCTAACCCTAGCCCGAACCCTAACCCTAACCCTTCCCCGAAGCCTGACCCTCACCCGTCCCCTAATCCTAAAACGTACGCTGACACTAACCCGCGCCCTCACACGTCCGCTCCCCCTAAAGCGTTGTCGTACCCTCACCTGGACCCTAAACCGTCCCCGTCCCCTAACCCTAACCCTAGCCCGAACCCTAACCCTAACCCTTCCCCGAAGCCTGACCCTCACCCGTCCCCTAATCCTAACCCGTACGCTGACACTAACCCGCGCCCTCACACGTACGCTCCCCCTAAAGCGTTGTCGTACCCTCACCTGGACCCTAACCCGTCCCCGTCCCCTAACCCTAACCCTAGCCCAAACCCTAACCCTAACCCTTCCCCGAAGCCTGAACCTCACCCGTCCCCTAATCCTAAACCGTACGCTGACACTAACCCGCGCCCTCACACGTCCGCTGCCCCTAAAGCGTTGTCGTACCCTTACCTGGACCCTAAACCGTCCCCGTCCCCTAACCCTAACCCTAGCCCGAACCCTAACCCTAACCCTTCCCCGAAGCCTGACCCTCACCCGTCCCCTAATCCTAACCCGTACGCTGACACTAACCCGCGCCCTCACATGTCCCTTCCCCCTAAAGCTTTGTCGTACCCTCACCTGGACCCTAACCCGTCCCCGTCCCCTAACCCTAACCCTAGCCCGAACCCTAACCCTAACCCTTCCCCGAACCCTGACCCTCACCCGTCCCCTAATCCTAACCCGTACGCTGACACTAACCCGTGCCCTCACACGTCCGCTGCCCCTAAAGCGTTGTCGTACCCTCACCTGGACCCTAAACCATCCCCGTCCCCTAACCCTAACCCTAGCCCGAACGCTAACCCTAACCCTTCCCCGAAGCCTGACCCTCACCCGTCCCCTAATCCTAACCCGTACGCTGACAGTACCCCGCGCCCTCACACGTCCGCTGCCCCTAAAGCGTTGTCGTACCCTCACCTGGACCCTAAACCGTCCCCGTCCCCTAACCCTAACCCTAGCCCGAACCCTAACCCTAACCCTTCCCCGAAGCCTGACCCTCACCCGTCCCCTAATCCTAACCCGTACGCTGACACTAACCCGCGCCCTCACACGTCCGCTGCCCCTAAAGCGTTGTCAAACCCTCACCTGGACCCTAAACCGTCCCCGTCCCCTAACCCTAACCCTAGCCCGAACCCTAACCCTAACCCTTCCCCCAAGCCTGACCCTCACCCATCCCCTAATCCTAACCCGTACGCTGACACTAACCCGCGCCCTCACACGTCCGCTGCCCCTAAAGCGTTGTCGTACCCTCACCTGGACCCTAAACCGTCCCCGTCCCCTTACCCTAACCCTAGCCCGAACCCTAACCCTAACCCTTCCCCGAAGCCTGACCCTCACCCGTCCCCTAATCCTAACCCGTACGCTGACACTAACCCGCGCCCTCACACGTAAGCTGCCCCTAAAGCGTTGTCGTACCCTCACCTGGTCCCTAAACCGTCCCCGTCCCCTAACCCTAACCCTAGCCCGAACCCTAACCCTAACCCTTCCCCGAAGCCTGACCCTCACCCGTCCCCTAATCCTAACCCGTACGCTGACACTAACCCGCGCCCTCACACGTCCGCTCCCCCTAAAGGGTTGTCGTACCCTCACCTGGACCCTAAACCGTCTCCGTCCCCTAACCCTAACCCTAGCCCGAACCCTAACCCTAACCCTACCCCGAAGCCTGACCCTCACCCGTCCCCTAATCCTAACCCGTACGCTGACACTAACCCGCGCCCTCACACGTCCGCTGCCCCTAAAGCGTTGTCGTACCCTCACCTGGACCCTAAACCGTCCCCGTCCCCTAACCCTAACCCTAGCCCGAACCCTAACCCTAACCCTTCCCCGAAGCCTGACCCTCACCCGTCCCCTAATCCTAACCCGTACGCTGACACTAACCCGCGCCCTCACACGTCCGCTGCCCCTAAAGCGTTGTCGTACCCTCACCTGGACCCTAAACCGTCCCCGTCCCCTAACCCTAACCCTAGCCCGAACCCTAACCCTAACCCTTCCCCGAAGCCTGACCCTCACCCGTCCCCTAATCCTAACCCGTACGCTGACACTAACCCGCGCCCTCACACGTCCGCTGCCCCTAAAGCGTTGTCGTACCCTCACCTGGACCCTAAACCGTCCCCGTCCCCTAACCCTAACCCTAGCCCGAACCCTAACCCTAACCCTTCCCCGAAGCCTGACCCACACCCATCCCCTAATCCTAACCCGTACGCTGACAGTAACCCGCGCCCTCACACGTCCGCTGCCCCTAAAGCGTTGTCGTACCCTCACCTGGACCCTAAACCATCCCCGTCCCCTAACCCTAACCCTAGCCCGAACCCTAACCCTAACCCTTCCCCGAAGCCTGACCCTCACCCGTCCCCTAATCCTAACCCGTACGCTGACACTAACCCGCGCCCTCACACGTCCGCTCCCCCTAAAGCGTTGTCGTACCCTCACCTGGACCCTAAACCGTCCCCGTCCCCTAACCCTAACCCTAGCCCGAACCCTAACCCTAACCCTTCCCCGAAGCCTGACCCTCACCCGTCCCCTAATCCTAACCCGTACGCTGACACTAACCCGCGCCCTCACACGTCCGCTGCCCCTAAAGCGTTGTCGTACCCTCACCTGGACCCTAAACCGTCCCCGTCCCCTAACCCTAACCCTAGCCCGAACCCTAACCCTAACCCTTCCCCGAAGCCTGACCCTCACCCGTCCCCTAATCCTAACCCGTACGCTGATACTAACCCGCGCCCTCACACGTCCGCTGCCCCTAAATCGTTGTCGTACCCTCACCTGGACCCTAAACCGTCCCCGTCCCCTAACCCTAACCCTAGCCCGAACCCTAACCCTAACCCTTCCCCGAAGCCTGACCCTCACCCGTCCCCTAATCCTAACCCGTACGCTGACACTAACCCGCGCCCTCACACGTCCGCTGCCCCTAAAGCGTTGTCGTACCCTCACCTGGACCCTAAACCGTCCCCGTCCCCTAACCCTAACCCTAGCCCGAACCCTAACCCTAACCCTTCCCCGAAGCCTGACCCTCACCCGTCCCCTAATGCTAACCCGTACGCTGACACTAACCCGCGCCCTCACACGTCCGCTGCCCCTAAAGCGTTGTCGTACCCTCACCTGGACCCTAAACCGTCCCCGTCCCCTAACCCTAACCCTAGCCCGAACCCTAACCCTAACCCTTCCCCGAAGCCTGACCCTCACCCGTCCCCTAATCCTAACCCGTACGCTGACACTAACCCGCGCCCTCACACGTCCGCTCCCGCTAAAGCGTTGTCGTACCCTCACCTGGACCCTAAACCGTCCCCGTCCCCTAACCCTAACCCTAGCCCGAACCCTAACCCTAACCCTTCCCCGAAGCCTGACCCTCACCCGTCCCCTAATCCTAACCCGTACGCTGACACTAACCCGCGCCCTCACACGTCCGCTGCCCCTAAAGCGTTGTCATACCCTCACCTGGACCCTAAACCGTCCCCGTCCCCTAACCCTAACCCTAGCCCGAACCCTAAACCTAACCCTTCCCCGAAGCCTGACCCTCACCCGTCCCCTAATCCTAACCCGTACGCTGATACTAACCCGCGCCCTCACACGTCCGCTGCCCCTAAAGCGTTGTCGTACCCTCACCTGGACCCTAAACCGTCCCCGTCCCCTAACCCTAACCCTAGCCCGAACCCTAACCCTAACCCTTCCCCGAAGCCTGACCCTCACCCGTCCCCTAATCCTAACCCGTACGCTGACACTAACCCGCGCCCTCACACGTCCGCTGCCCCTAAAGCGTTGTCGTACCCTCACCTGGACCCTAAACCGTCCCCGTCCCCTAACCCTAACCCTAGCCCGAACCCTAACCCTAACCCTTCCCCGAAGCCTGACCCTCACCCGTCCCCTAATCCTAACCCGTACGCTGACACTAACCCGCGCCCTCACACGTCCGCTGCCCCTAAAGCGTTGTCGTACCCTCACCTGGACCCTAAACCGTCCCCGTGCCCTAACCCTAACCCTAGCCCGAACCCTAACCCTAACCCTTCCCCGAAGCCTGACCCTCACCCGTCCCCTAATCCTAAACCGTACGCTGACACTAACCCGCGCCCTCACACGTCCGCTCCCCCTAAAGCGTTGTCGTACCCTCACCTGGACCCTAAACCGTCCCCGTCCCCTAACCCTAACCCTAGCCCAAACCCTAACCCTAACCCTTCCCCGAAGCCTGACCCTCACCCGTCCCCTAATCCTAACCCGTACGCTGACACTAACCCGCGCCCTCACACGTACGCTCCCCCTAAAGCGTTGTCGTACCCTCACCTGGACCCTAACCCGTCCCCGTCCCCTAACCCTAACCCTAGCCCAAACCCTAACCCTAACCCTTCCCCGAAGCCTGAACCTCACCCGTCCCCTAATCCTAAACCGTACGCTGACACTAACCCGCGCCCTCACACGTCCGCTCCCCCTAAAGCGTTGTCGTACCCTTACCTGGACCCTAAACCGTCCCCGTCCCCTAACCCTAACCCTAGCCCGAACCCTAACCCTAACCCTTCCCCGAAGCCTGACCCTCACCCGTCCCCTAATCCTAACCCGTACGCTGACACTAACCCGCGCCCTCACATGTCCCTTCCCCCTAAAGCTTTGTCGTACCCTCACCTGGACCCTAACCCGTCCCCGTCCCCTAACCCTAACCCTAGCCCGAACCCTAACCCTAACCCTTCCCCGAAACCTGACCCTCACCCGTCCCCTAATCCTAACCCGTACGCTGACACTAACCCGTGCCCTCACACGTCCGCTGCCCCTAAAGCGTTGTCGTACCCTCACCTGGACCCTAAACCATCCCCGTCCCCTAACCCTAACCCTAGCCCGAACCCTAACCCTAACCCTTCCCCGAAGCCTGACCCTCACCCGTCCCCTAATCCTAACCCGTACGCTGACAGTAACCCGCGCCCTCACACGTCCGCTGCCCCTAAAGCGTTGTCGTACCCTCACCTGGACCCTAAACCGTCCCCGTCCCCTAACCCTAACCCTAGCCCGAACCCTAACCCTAACCCTTCCCCGAAGCCTGACCCTCACCCGTCCCCTAATCCTAACCCGTACGCTGACACTAACCCGCGCCCTCACACGTCCGCTGCCCCTAAAGCGTTGTCAAACCCTCACCTGGACCCTAAACCGTCCCCGTCCCCTAACCCTAACCCTAGCCCGAACCCTAACCCTAACCCTTCCCCCAAGCCTGACCCTCACCCGTCCCCTAATCCTAACCCGTACGCTGACACTAACCCGCGCCCTCACACGTCCGCTGCCCCTAAAGCGTTGTCGTACCCTCACCTGGACCCTAAACCGTCCCCGTCCCCTAACCCTAACCCTAGCCCGAACCCTAACCCTAACCCTTCCCCGAAGCCTGACCCTCACCCGTCCCCTAATCCTAACCCGTACGCTGACACTAACCCGCGCCCTCACACGTAAGCTGCCCCTAAAGCGTTGTCGTACCCTCACCTGGACCCTAAACCGTCCCCGTCCCCTAACCCTAACCCTAGCCCGAACCCTAACCCTAACCCTTCCCCGAAGCCTGACCCTCACCCGTCCCCTAATCCTAACCCGTACGCTGACACTAACCCGCGCCCTCACACGTCCGCTCCCCCTAAAGGGTTGTCGTACCCTCACCTGGACCCTAAACCGTCTCCGTCCCCTAACCCTAACCCTAGCCCGAACCCTAACCCTAACCCTACCCCGAAGCCTGACCCTCACCCGTCCCCTAATCCTAACCCGTACGCTGACACTAACCCGCGCCCTCACACGTCCGCTGCCCCTAAAGCGTTGTCGTACCCTCACCTGGACCCTAAACCGTCCCCGTCCCCTAACCCTAACCCTAGCCCGAACCCTAACCCTAACCCTTCCCCGAAGCCTGACCCTCACCCGTCCCCTAATCCTAACCCGTACGCTGACACTAACCCGCGCCCTCACACGTCCGCTGCCCCTAAAGCGTTGTCGTACCCTCACCTGGACCCTAAACCGTCCCCGTCCCCTAACCCTAACCCTAGCCCGAACCCTAACCCTAAACCTTCCCTGAAGCCTGACCCTCACCCGTCCCCTAATCCTAACCCGTACGCTGACACTAACCCGCGCCCTCACACGTCCGCTGCCCCTAAAGCGTTGTCGTACCCTCACCTGGACCCTAAACCGTCCCCGTCCCCTAACCCTAACCCTAGCCCGAACCCTAACCCTAACCCTTCCCCGAAGCCTGACCCTCACCCATCCCCTAATCCTAACCCGTACGCTGACAGTAACCCGCGCCCTCACACGTCCGCTGCCCCTAAAGCGTTGTCGTACCCTCACCTGGACCCTAAACCGTCCCCGTCCCCTAACCCTAACCCTAGCCCGAACCCTAACCCTAACCCTTCCCCGAAGCCTGACCCTCACCCGTCCCCTAATCCTAACCCGTACGCTGACACTAACCCGCGCCCTCACACGTCCGCTCCCCCTAAAGCGTTGTCGTACCCTCACCTGGACCCTAAACCGTCCCCGTCCCCTAACCCTAACCCTAGCCCGAACCCTAACCCTAACCCTTCCCCGAAGCCTGACCCTCACCCGTCCCCTAATCCTAACCCGTACGCTGACACTAACCCGCGCCCTCACACGTCCGCTGCCCCTAAAGCGTTGTCGTACCCTCACCTGGACCCTAAACCGTCCCCGTCCCCTAACCCTAACCCTAGCCCGAACCCTAACCCTAACCCTTCCCCGAAGCCTGACCCTCACCCGTCCCCTAATCCTAACCCGTACGCTGATACTAACCCGCGCCCTCACACGTCCGCTGCCCCTAAATCGTTGTCGTACCCTCACCTGGACCCTAAACCGTCCCCGTCCCCTAACCCTAACCCTAGCCCGAACCCTAACCCTAACCCTTCCCCGAAGCCTGACCCTCACCCGTCCCCTAATCCTAACCCGTACGCTGACACTAACCCGCGCCCTCACACGTCCGCTGCCCCTAAAGCGTTGTCGTACCCTCACCTGGACCCTAAACCGTCCCCGTCCCCTAACCCTAACCCTAGCCCGAACCCTAACCCTAACCCTTCCCCGAAGCCTGACCCTCACCCGTCCCCTAATCCTAACCCGTACGCTGACACTAACCCGCGCCCTCACACGTCCGCTGCCCCTAAAGCGTTGTCGTACCCTCACCTGGACCCTAAACCGTCCCCGTCCCCTAACCCTAACCCTAGCCCGAACCCTAACCCTAACCCTTCCCCGAAGCCTGACCCTCACCCGTCCCCTAATCCTAACCCGTACGCTGACACTAACCCGCGCCCTCACACGTCCGCTCCCGCTAAAGCGTTGTCGTACCCTCACCTGGACCCTAAACCGTCCCCGTCCCCTAACCCTAACCCTAGCCCGAACCCTAACCCTAACCCTTCCCCGAAGCCTGACCCTCACCCGTCCCCTAATCCTAACCCGTACGCTGACACTAACCCGCGCCCTCACACGTCCGCTGCCCCTAAAGCGTTGTCGTACCCTCACCTGGACCCTAAACCGTCCCCGTCCCCTAACCCTAACCCTAGCCCGAACCCTAACCCTAACAGTTCCCCGAAGCCTGACCCTCACCCGTCCCCTAATCCTAACCCGTACGCTGACAGTAACCCGCGCCCTCACACGTCCGCTGCCCCTAAAGCGTTGTCGTACCCTCACCTGGACCATAAACCGTCCCCGTCCCCTAACCCTAACCCTAGCCCGAACCCTAACCCTAACCCTAACCCTTCCCCGAACCCTGACCCTCACCCGTCCCCTAATCCTAACCCGTACGCTGACACTAACCCGCGCCCTCACACGTCCGCTGCCCCTAAAGCGTTGTCGTACCCTCACCTGGACCCTAAACCGTCCCCGTCCCCTAACCCTAACCCTAGCCCGAACCCTAACCGTAACCCTTCCCCCAAGCCTGACCCTCACCCGTCCCCTAATCCTAACCCGTACGCTGACACTAACCCGCGCCCTCACACGTCCGCTGCCCCTAAAGCGTTGTCGTACCCTCACCTGGACCCTAAACCGTCCCCGTCCCCTAACCCTAACCCTAGCCCGAACCCTAACCCTAACCCTTCCCCGAAGCCTGACCCTCTCCCGTCCCCTAATCCTAACCCGTACGCTGACACTAACCCGCGCCCTCACACGTCCGCTGCCCCTAAAGCGTTGTCGTACCCTCACCTGGACCCTAAACCTTCCCCGTCCCCTAACCCTAACCCTAGCCCGAACCCTAACCCTAACCCTTCCCCGAAGCCTGACCCTCACCCGTCCCCTAATCCTAACCCGTACGCTGACACTAACCCGCGCCCTCACACGTCCGCTGCCCCTAAAGCGTTGTCGTACCCTCACCTGGACCCTAAACCGTCCCCGTCCCGTAACCCTAACCCTAGCCCGAACCCTAACCCTAACCCTTCCCCGAAGCCTGACCCTCACCCGTCCCCTAATCCTAACCCGTACGCTGACACTAACCCGCGCCCTCACACGTCCGCTGCCCCTAAAGCGTTGTCGTACCCTCACCTGGACCCTAAACCGTCCCCGTCCCCTAACCCTAACCCTAGCCCGAACCCTAACCCTAACCCTTCCCCGAAGCCTGACCCTCACCCGTCCCCTAATCCTAACCCGTACGCTGACACTAACCCGCGCCCTCACACGTCCGCTGCCCCTAAAGCGTTGTCGTACCCTCACCTGGACCCTTAACCGTCCCCGTCCCCTAACCCAAACCCTAGCCCGAACCCTAACCCTAACCCTTACCCGAAGCCTGACCCTCACCCGTCCCCTAATCCTAACCCGTACGCTGACACTAACCCGCGCCCTCACACGTCCGCTGCCCCTAAAGCGTTGTCGTACCCTCACCTGGACCCTAAACCGTCCCCGTCCCCTAACCCTAACCCTAGCCCGAACCCTAACCCTAACCCTACCCCGAAGCCTGACCCTCACCCGTCCCCTAATCCTAACCCGTACGCTGACACTAACCCGCGCCCTCACACGTCCGCTGCCCCTAAAGCGTTGTCGTACCCTCACCTGGACCCTAAACCGTCCCCGTCCCCTAACCCTAACCCTAGCCCGAACCCTAACCCTAACCCTTCCCCGAAGCCTGACCCTCACCCGTCCCCTAATCCTAACCCGTACGCTGACACTAACCCACGCCCTCACACGTCCGCTGCCCCTAAAGCGTTGTCGTACCCTCACCTGGACCCTAAACCGTCCCCGTCCCCTAACACTAACCCTAGCCCGAACCCTAACCCTAACCCTTCCCCGAAGCCTGACCCTCAGCCGTCCCCTAATCCTAACCCGTACGCTGACACTAACCCGCGCCCTCACACGTCCGCTGCCCCTAAAGCGTTGTCGTACCCTCATCTGGACCCTAAACCGTCCCCGTCCCCTAACCCTAACCCTAGCCCGAACCCTAAACCTAACCCTTCCCCGAAGCCTGACCCTCACCCGTCCCCTAATCCTAACCCGTACGCTGACACTAACCCGCGCCCTCACACGTACGCTCCCCCTAAAGCGTTGTCGTACCCTCACCTGGACCCTAACCCGTCCCCGTCCCCTAACCCTAACCCTAGCCCGAACCCTAACCCTAACCCTTCCCCGAAGCCTGAACCTCACCCGTCCCCTAATCCTAAACCGTACGCTGACACTAAGCCGCGCCCTCACACGTCCGCTCCCCCTAAAGCGTTGTCGTACCCTCACCTGGACCCTAAACCGTCCCCGTCCCCTAACCCTAACCCTAGCCCGAACCCTAACCCTAACCCTTCCCCGAACCCTGACCCTCACCCGTCCCCTAATCCTAACCCGTACGCTGACACTAACCCGCGCCCTCACATGTCCCTTCCCCCTAAAGCGTTGTCGTACCCTCACCTGGACCCTAACCCGTCCCCGTCCCCTAACCCTAACCCTAGCCCGAACCCTAACCCTAACCCTTCCCCGAAGCGTGACACTCACCCGTCCCCTAATCCTAACCCGTATGCTGACACTAACCCGCGCCCTCACACGTCCGCTGCCCCTAAAGCGTTGTCGTACCCTCACCTGGACCCTAAACCGTCCCCGTCCCCTAACCCTAACCCTAGCCCGAACCCTAACCCTAACCCTTCCCCGAAGCCTGACCCTCACCCGTCCCCTAATCCTAACCCGTACGCTGACAGTAACCCGCGCCCTCACACGTCCGCTGCCCCTAAAGCGTTTTCGTACCCTCACCTGGACCCTAAACCGTCCCCGTCCCCTAACCCTAACCCTAGCCCGAACCCTAACCCTAACCCTTCCCCGAAGCCTGACCCTCACCCGTCCCCTAATCCTAACCCGTACGCTGACACTAACCCACGCCCTCACACGTCCGCTCCCCCTAAAGCGTTGTCGTACCCTCACCTGGACCCTAAACCGTCCCCGTCCCCTAACCCTAACCCTAGCCCGAACTCTAAGCCTAACCCTTCCCCAAAGCCTGACCCTCACCCGTCCCCTAATCCTAAACCGTACGCTGACACTAACCCGCGCCCTCACACGTCCGCTCCCCCTAAAGCGTTGTCGTACCCTCACATGGACCCTAAACCGTCCCCGTCCCCTAACCCTAACCCTAGCCCGAACCCTAACCCTAACCCTTCCCCGAAGCCTGACCCTCACCCGTCCCCTAATCCTAACCCGTACGCTGACACTAACCCGCGCCCTCACACGTCCGCTGCCCCTAAAGCGTTGTCGTACCCTCACCTGGACCCTAAACCGTCCCCGTCCCCTAACCCTAACCCTAGCCCGAACCCTAACCCTAACCCTTCCCCGAAGCCTGACCCTCACCCGTCCCCTAATCCTAACCCGTACGCTGACACTAACCCGCGCCCTCACACGTCCGCTGCCCCTAAAGCGTTGTCGTACCCTCACCTGGACCCTAAACCGTCCCCGTCCCGTAACCCTAACCCTAGCCCGAACCCTAACCCTAACCCTTCCCCGAAGCCTGACCCTCACCCGTCCCCTAATCCTAACCCGTACGCTGACACTAACCCGCGCCCTCACACGTCCGCTCCCCCTAAAGCGTTGTCGTACCCTCACCTGGACCCTAAACCGTCCCCGTCCCCTAACCCTAACCCTAGCCCGAACCCTAACCCTAACCCTTCCCCGAAGCCTGACCCTCACCCGTCCCCTAATCCTAACCCGTACGCTGACACTAACCCGCGCCCTCACACGTCCGCTCCCCCTAAAGCGTTGTCGTACCCTCACCTGGACCCTAAACCGTCCCCGTCCCCTAACCCTAACCCTAGCCCGAACCCTAACCCTAACCCTTCCCCGAAGCCTGATCCTCACCCGTCCCCTAATCTTAACCCGTACGCTGACACTAACCCGCGCCCTCACACGTCCGCTGCCCCTAAAGCGTTGTCGTACCCTCACCTGGACCCTAAACCGTCCCCGTCCCCTAACCCTAACCCTAGCCCGAACCCTAACCCTAACCCTTCCCCGAAGCCTGACCCTCACCCGTCCCCTAATCCTAACCCGTACGCTGACACTAACCCGCGCCCTCACACGTCCGCTGACCCTAAAGCGTTGTCGTACCCTCACCTGGACCCTAAACCGTCCCCGTCCCCTAACCCTAACCCTAGCCCGAACCCTAACCCTAACCCTTCCCCGAAGCCTGACCCTCACCCGTCCCCTAATCCTAACCCGTACGCTGACACTAACCCGCGCCCTCACACGTCCGCTGCCCCTAAAGCGTTGTCGTACCCTCACCTGGACCCTAAACCGTCCCCGTCCCCTAACCCTAACCCTAGCCCGAACCCTAACCCTAACCCTTCCCCGAAGCCTGAGCCTCACCCGTCCCCTAATCCTAACCCGTACGCTGACACTAACCCGCGCCCTCACACGTCCGCTCCCCCTAAAGCGTTGTCGTACCCTCACCTGGACCCTAAACCGTCCCCGTCCCCTAACCCTAACCCTAGCCCGAACCCTAACCCTAACCCTTCCCCGAAGCCTGACCCTCACCCGTCCCCTAATCCTAACCCGTACGCTGACACTAACCCGCGCCCTCACACGTCCGCTCCCCCTAAAGCGTTGTCGTACCCTCACCTGGACCCTAAACCGTCCCCGTCCCCTAACCCTAACCCTAGCCCGAACCCTAACCCTAACCCTTCCCCGAAGCCTGACCCTCACCCGTCCCCTAATCCTAACCCGTACGCTGACACTAACCCGCGCCCTCACACGTCCGCTCCCCCTAAAGCGTTGTCGTACCCTCACCTGGACCCTAAACCGTCCCCGTCCCCTAACCCTAACCCTAGCCCGAACCCTAACCCTAACCCTTCCCCGAAGCCTAACCCTCACCCGTCCCCTAATCCTAACCCGTACGCTGACACTAACCCGCGCCCTCACACGTCCGCTCCCCCTAAAGCGTTGTCGTACCCTCACCTGGACCCTAAACCGTCCCCGTCCCCTAACCCTAACCCTAGCCCGAACCCTAACCCTAACCCTTCCCCGAAGCCTGACCCTCACCCGTCCCCTAATCCTAACCCGTACGCTGACACTAACCCGCGCCCTCACACGTCCGCTGCCCCTAAAGCGTTGTCGTACCCTCACCTGGACCCTAAACCGTCCCCGTCCTCTAACCCTAACCCTAGCCCGAACCCTAACCCTAACCCTTCCCCGAAGCCTGACCCTCACCCGTCCCCTAATCCTAACCCGTACGCTGACACTAACCCGCGCCCTCACACGTCCGCTGCCCCTAAAGCGTTGTCGTACCCTCACCTGGACCCTAAACCGTCCCCGTCCCCTAACCCTAACCCTAGCCCGAACCCTAACCCTAACCCTTCCCCGAACCCTGACCCTCACCCGTCCCCTAATCCTAACCCGTACGCTGACACTAACCCGCGCCCTCACACGTCCGCTGCCCCTAAAGCGTTGTCGTACCCTCACCTGGACCCTAAACCGTCCCCGTCCCCTAACCCTAACCCTAGCCCGAACCCTAACCCTAACCCTTCCCCGAAGCCTGACCCTCACCCGTCCCCTAATCCTAACCCGTACGCTGACACTAACCCGCGCCCTCACACGTACGCTGCCCCTAAAGCGTTGTCGTACCCTCACCTGGACCCTAACCCGTCCCCGTCCCCTAACCCTAACCCTAGCCCGAACCCTAACCCTAACACTTCCCCGAAGCCTGACCCTCAGCCGTCCCCTAATCCTAACACGTACGCTGACACTAACCTGCGCCCTCACACGTACGCTCCCCCTAAAGCGTTGTCGTACCCTCACCTGGACCCTAAACCGTCCCCGTCCCCTAACCCTAGCCCCAACATTAACCCTAACCCTTCCCCGAAGCCTGACCCTCACCCGTCCCCTAATCCTAACCCGTACGCTGACACTTACCCGCGCCCTCACACGTCCGCTGCCCCTAAAGCGTTGTCGTACCCTCACCTGGACCCTAAACCGTCCCCGTCCCCTAACCCTAACCCTAGCCCGAACCCTAACCCTAACAGTTCCCCGAAGCCTGACCCTCACCCGTCCCCTAATCCTAAACCGTACGCTGACACTAACCCGCGCCCTCACACGTCCGCTCCCCCTAAAGCGTTGTCGTACCCTCACCTGGACCCTAAACCGTCCCCGTCCCCTAACCCTAACCCTAGCCCGAACCCTAACCCTAACCCTTCCCCGAAGCCTGACCCTCACCCGTCCCCTAATCCTAACCCGTACGCTGACACTAACCCGCGCCCTCACACGTCCGCTGCCCCTAAAGCGTTGTCGTACCCTCACCTGGACCCTAAACCGTCCCCGTCCCCTAACCCTAACCCTAGCCCGAACCCTAACCCTAACCCTTCCCCGAAGCCTGACCCTCACCCGTCCCCTAATCCTAACCCGTACGCTGACACTAACCCGCGCCCTCACACGTCCGCTGCCCCTAAAGCGTTGTCGTACCCTCACCTGGACCCTAAACCGTCCCCGTCCCCTAACCCTAACCCTAGCCCGAACCCTAACCCTAACCCTTCCCCGAAGGCTGACCCTCACCCGTCCCCTAATCCTAACCCGTACGCTGACACTAACCCGCGGCCTCACACGTCCGCTCCCCCTAAAGCATTGTCGTACCCTCACCTGGACCCTAAACCGTCCCCGTCCCCTAATCCTAACCCTAGCCCGAACCCTAACCCTAACCCTTCCCCGAAGCCTGACCCTCACCCGTCCCCTAATCCTAACCCGTACGCTGACACTAACCCGCGCCCTCACACGTCCGCTCCCCCTAAAGCGTTGTCGTACCCTCACCTGGACCCTAAACCGTCCCCGTCCCCTAACCCTAACCCTAGCCCGAACCCTAACCCTAACCCTTCCCCGAAGCCTGATCCTCACCCGTCCCCTAATCCTAACCCGTACGCTGACACTAACCCGCGCCCTCACACGTCCGCTGCCCCTAAAGCGTTGTCGTACCCTCACCTGGACCCTAAACCGTCCCCGTCCCCTAACCCTAACCCTAGCCCGAACCCTAACCCTAACCCTTCCCCGAAGCCTGACCCTCACCCGTCCCCTAATCCTAACCCGTACGCTGACACTAAACCGCGCCCTCACACGTCCGCTCCCCCTAAAGCGTTGTCGTACCCTCACCTGGACCCTTAACCGTCCCCGTCCCCTAACCCTAACCCTAGCCCGAACCCGAACCCTAACCCTTCCCCGAAGCCTGACCCTCACCCGTCCCCTAATCCTAACCCGTACGCTGACACTAACCCGCGCCCTCACACGTCCGCTGCCCCTAAAGCGTTGTCGTACCCTCACCTGGACCCTAAACCGTCCCCGTCCTCTAACCCTAACCCTAGCCCGAACCCTAACCCTAACCCTTCCCCGAAGCCTGACCCTCACCCGTCCCCTAATCCTAACCCGTACGCTGACACTAACCCGCGCCCTCACACGTCCGCTGCCCCTAAAGCGTTGTCGTACCCTCACCTGGACCCTAAACCGTCCCCGTCCCCTAACCCTAACCCTAGCCCGAACCCTAACCCTAACCCTTCCCCGAACCCTGACCCTCACCCGTCCCCTAATCCTAACCGGTACGCTGACACTAACCCGCGCCCTCACACGTCCGCTGCCCCTAAAGCGTTGTCGTACCCTCACCTGGACCCTAAACCGTCCCCGTCCCTTAACCCTAACCCTAGCCCGAACCCTAACCCTAACCCTTCCCCGAAGCCTGACCCTCACCCGTCCCCTAATCCTAACCCGTACGCTGACACTAACCCGCGCCCTCACACGTACGCTGCCGCTAAAGCGTTGTCGTACCCTCACCTGGACCCTAACCCGTCCCCGTCCCCTAACCCTAACCCTAGCCCGAACCCTAACCCTAACACTTCCCCGAAGCCTGACCCTCAGCCGTCCCCTAATCCTAACACGTACGCTGACACTAACCTGCGCCCTCACACGTACGCTCCCCCTAAAGCGTTGTCGTACCCTCACCTGGACCCTAAACCGTCCCCGTCCCCTAACCCTAACCCTAGCCCCAACCCTAACCCTAACCCTTCCCGGAAGCCTGACCCTCACCCGTCCCCTAATCCTAACCCGTACGCTGACACTAACCCGCGCCCTCACACGTCCGCTGCCCCTAAAGCGTTGTCGTACCCTCACCTGGACCCTAAACCGTCCCCGTCCCCTAACCCTAACCCTAGCCCGAACCCTAACCCTAACAGTTCCCCGAAGCCTGACCCTCACCCGTCCCCTAATCCTAACCCGTACGCTGACACTAACCCGCGCCCTCACACGTCCGCTGCCCCTAAAGCGTTGTCGTACCCTCACCTGGACCCTAAACCGTCCCCGTGCCCTAACCCTAACCCTAGCCCGAACCCTAACCCTAACCCTTCCCCGAAGCCTGACCCTCACCCGTCCCCTAATCCTAAACCGTACGCTGACACTAACCCGCGCCCTCACACGTCCGCTCCCCCTAAAGCGTTGTCGTACCCTCACCTGGACCCTAAACCGTCCCCGTCCCCTAACCCTAACCCTAGCCCGAACCCTAACCCTAACCCTTCCCCGAAGCCTGACCCTCACCCGTCCCCTAATCCTAACCCGTACGCTGACACTAACCCGCGCCCTCACACGTCCGCTCCCCCTAAAGCGTTGTCGTACCCTCACCTGGACCCTAACCCGTCCCCGTCCCCTAACCCTAACCCTAGCCCGAACCCTAACCCTAACCCTTCCCCGAAGCCTGAACCTGACCCGTCCCCTAATCCTAAACCGTACGCTGACACTAACCCGCACCCTCACACGTCCGCTCCCCCTAAAGCGTTGTCGTACCCTCACCTGGACCCTAAACCGTCCCCGTCCCCTAACCCTAACCCTAGCCCGAACCCTAACCCTAACCCTTCCCCGAAGCCTGACCCTCACCCGTCCCCTAATCCTAACCCGTACGCTGACACTAACCCGCGCCCTCACATGTCCCTTCCCCCTAAAGCGTTGTCGTACCCTCACCTGGACCCTAACCCGTCCCCGTCCCCTAACCCTAACCCTAGCCCGAACCCTAACCCTAACCCTTCCCCGAACCCTGACCCTCACCCGTCCCCTAATCCTAACCCGTACGCTGACACTAACCCGCGCCCTCACACGTCCGCTGCCCCTAAAGCGTTGTCGTACCCTCACCTGGACCCTAAACCATCCCCGTCCCCTAACCCTAACCCTAGCCCGAACCCTAACCCTAACCCTTCCCCGAAGCCTGACCCTCACCCGTCCCCTAATCCTAACCCGTACGCTGACAGTAACCCGCGCCCTCACACGTCCGCTGCCCCTAAAGCGTTGTCGTACCCTCACCTGGACCCTAAACCGTCCCCGTCCCCTAACCCTAACCCTAGCCCGAACCCTAACCCTAACCCTTCCCCGAAGCCTGACCCTCACCCGTCCCCTAATCCTAACCCGTACGCTGACACTAACCCGCGCCCTCACACGTCCGCTGCCCCTAAAGCGTTGTCGTACCCTCACCTGGACCCTAAACCGTCCCCGTCCCCTAACCCTAACCCTAGCCCGAACCCTAACCCTAACCCTTCCCCCAAGCCTGACCCTCACCCGTCCCCTAATCCTAACCCGTACGCTGACACTAACCCGCGCCCTCACACGTCCGCTGCCCCTAAAGCGTTGTCGTACCCTCACCTGGACCCTAAACCGTCCCCGTCCCCTAACCCTAACCCTAGCCCGAACCCTAACCCTAACCCTTCCCCGAAGCCTGACCCTCACCCGTCCCCTAATCCTAACCCGTACGCTGACACTAACCCACGCCCTCACACGTACGCTGCCCCTAAAGCGTTGTCGTACCCTCACCTGGACCCTAAACCGTCCCCGTCCCCTAACCCTAACCCTAGCCCGAACCCTAACCCTAACCCTTCCCCGAAGCCTGACCCTCACCCGTCCCCTAATCCTAACCCGTACGCTGACACTAACCCGCGCCCTCACACGTCCGCTCCCCCTAAAGCGTTGTCGTACCCTCACCTGGACCCTAAACCGTCCCCGTCCCCTAACCCTAACCCTAGCCCGAACCCTAACCCTAACCCTACCCCGAAGCCTGACCCTCACCCGTCCCCTAATCCTAACCCGTACGCTGACACTAACCCGCGCCCTCACACGTCCGCTGCCCCTAAAGCGTTGTCGTACCCTCACCTGGACCCTAAACCGTCCCCGTCCCCTAACCCTAACCCTAGCCCGAACCCTAACCCTAACCCTTCCCCGAAGCCTGACCCTCACCCGTCCCCTAATCCTAACCCGTACGCTGACACTAACCCGCGCCCTCACACGTCCGCTGCCCCTAAAGCGTTGTCGTACCCTCACCTGGACCCTAAACCGTCCCCGTCCCCTAACCCTAACCCTAGCCCGAACCCTAACCCTAACCCTTCCCCGAAGCCTGACCCTCACCCATCCCCTAATCCTAACCCGTACGCTGACACTAACCCGCGCCCTCACATGTCCGCTCCCCCTAAAGCGTTGTCGTACCCTCACCTGGACCGTAAACCGTCCCCGTCCCCTAACCCTAACCCTAGCCCGAACCCTAACCCTAACCCTTCCCCGAAGCCTGACCCTCACCCGTCCCCTAATCCTAACCCGTACGCTGACACTAACCCGCGCCCTCACACGTCCGCTCCCCCTAAAGCGTTGTCGTACCCTCACCTGGACCCTAAACCGTCCCCGTCCCCTAACCCTAACCCTAGCCCGAACCCTAACCCTAACCCTTCCCCGAAGCCTGACCCTCACCCGTCCCCTAATCCTAACCCGTACGCTAACACTAACCCGCGCCCTCACACGTCCGCTGCCCCTAAAGCGTTGTCGTACCCTCACCTGGACCCTAAACCGTCCCCGTCCCCTAACCCTAACCCTAGCCCGAACCCTAACCCTAACCCTTCCCCGAAGCCTGACCCTCACCCGTCCCCTAATCCTAACCCGTACGCTGATACTAACCCGCGCCCTCACACGTCCGCTCCCCCTAAAGCGTTGTCGTACCCTCACCTGGACCCTAAACCGTCCCCGTCCCCTAACCCTAACCCTAGCCCGAACCCTAACCCTAACCCTACACCGAAGCCTGACCCTCACCCGTCCCCTAATCCTAACCCGTACGCTGACACTAACCCGCGCCCTCACACGTCCGCTGCCCCTAAAGCGTTGTCGTACCCTCACCTGGACCCTAAACCGTCCCCGTCCCCTAACCCTAACCCTAGCCCGAACCCTAACCCTAACCCTTCCCCGAAGCCTGACCCTCACCCGTCCCCAAATCCTAACCCGTACGCTGACACTAACCCGCGCCCTCACACGTCCGCTGCCCCTAAAGCGTTGTCGTACCCTCACCTGGACCCTAAACCGTCCCCGTCCCCTAACCCTAACCCTAGCCCGAACCCTAACCCTAACCCTTCCCCGAAGCCTGACCCTCACCCGTCCCCTAATCCTAACCCGTACGCTGACACTAACCCACGCCCTCACACGTCCGCTGCCCCTAAAGCGTTGTCGTACCCTCACCTGGACCCTAAACCGTCCCCGTCCCCTAACCCTAACCCTAGCCCGAACCCTAACCCTAACCCTTCCCCCAAGCCTGACCCTCACCCGTCCCCTAATCCTAACCCGTACGCTGACACTAACCCGCGCCCTCACACGTCCGCTGCCCCTAAAGCGTTGTCGTACCCTCACCTGGACCCTAAACCGTCCCCGTCCCCTAACCCTAACCCTAGCCCGAACCCTAACCCTAACCCTTCCCCGAAGCCTGACCCTCACCCGTCCCCTAATCCTAACCAGTACGCTGACACTAACCCGCGCCCTCACACGTCCGCTGCCCCTAAAGCGTTGTCGTACCCTCACCTGGACCCTAAACCGTCCCCGTCCCCTAACCCTAACCCTAGCCCGAACCCTAACCCTAACCCTTCCCCGAAGCCTGACCCTCACCCGTCCCCTAATCCTAACCCGTACGCTGACACTAACCCGCGCCCTCACACGTCCGCTGCCCCTAAAGCGTTGTCGTACCCTCACCTGGACCCTTAACCGTCCCCGTCCCCTAACCCAAACCCTAGCCCGAACCCTAACCCTAACCCTTACCCGAAGCCTGACCCTCACCCGTCCCCTAATCCTAACCCGTACGCTGACACTAACCCGCGCCCTCACACGTCCGCTGCCCCTAAAGCGTTGTCGTACCCTCACCTGGACCCTAAACCGTCCCCGTCCCCTAACCCTAACCCTAGCCCGAACCCTAACCCTAACCCTACCCCGAAGCCTGACCCTCACCCGTCCCCTAATCCTAACCCGTACGCTGACACTAACCCGCGCCCTCACACGTCCGCTGCCCCTAAAGCGTTGTCGTACCCTCACCTGGACCCTAAACCGTCCCCGTCCCCTAACCCTAACCCTAGCCCGAACCCTAACCCTAACCCTTCCCCGAAGCCTGACCCTCACCCGTCCCCTAATCCTAACCCGTACGCTGACACTAACCCGCGCCCTCACACGTCCGCTGCCCCTAAAGCGTTGTCGTACCCTCACCTGGACCCTTAACCGTCCCCGTCCCCTAACCCAAACCCTAGCCCGAACCCTAACCCTAACCCTTACCCGAAGCCTGACCCTCACCCGTCCCCTAATCCTAACCCGTACGCTGACACTAACCCGCGCCCTCACACGTCCGCTGCCCCTAAAGCGTTGTCGTACCCTCACCTGGACCCTAAACCGTCCCCGTCCCCTAACCCTAACCCTAGCCCGAACCCTAACCCTAACCCTACCCCGAAGCCTGACCCTCACCCGTCCCCTAATCCTAACCCGTACGCTGACACTAACCCGCGCCCTCACACGTCCGCTGCCCCTAAAGCGTTGTCGTACCCTCACCTGGACCCTAAACCGTCCCCGTCCCCTAACCCTAACCCTAGCCCGAACCCTAACCCTAACCCTTCCCCGAAGCCTGACCCTCACCCGTCCCCTAATCCTAACCCGTACGCTGACACTAACCCACGCCCTCACACGTCCGCTGCCCCTAAAGCGTTGTCGTACCCTCACCTGGACCCTAAACCGTCCCCGTCCCCTAACACTAACCCTAGCCCGAACCCTAACCCTAACCCTTCCCCGAAGCCTGACCCTCAGCCGTCCCCTAATCCTAACCCGTACGCTGACACTAACCCGCGCCCTCACACGTCCGCTGCCCCTAAAGCGTTGTCGTACCCTCATCTGGACCCTAAACCGTCCCCGTCCCCTAACCCTAACCCTAGCCCGAACCCTAAACCTAACCCTTCCCCGAAGCCTGACCCTCACCCGTCCCCTAATCCTAACCCGTACGCTGACACTAACCCGCGCCCTCACACGTACGCTCCCCCTAAAGCGTTGTCGTACCCTCACCTGGACCCTAACCCGTCCCCGTCCCCTAACCCTAACCCTAGCCCGAACCCTAACCCTAACCCTTCCCCGAAGCCTGAACCTCACCCGTCCCCTAATCCTAAACCGTACGCTGACACTAAGCCGCGCCCTCACACGTCCGCTCCCCCTAAAGCGTTGTCGTACCCTCACCTGGACCCTAAACCGTCCCCGTCCCCTAACCCTAACCCTAGCCCGAACCCTAACCCTAACCCTTCCCCGAACCCTGACCCTCACCCGTCCCCTAATCCTAACCCGTACGCTGACACTAACCCGCGCCCTCACATGTCCCTTCCCCCTAAAGCGTTGTCGTACCCTCACCTGGACCCTAACCCGTCCCCGTCCCCTAACCCTAACCCTAGCCCGAACCCTAACCCTAACCCTTCCCCGAAGCGTGACACTCACCCGTCCCCTAATCCTAACCCGTATGCTGACACTAACCCGCGCCCTCACACGTCCGCTGCCCCTAAAGCGTTGTCGTACCCTCACCTGGACCCTAAACCGTCCCCGTCCCCTAACCCTAACCCTAGCCCGAACCCTAACCCTAACCCTTCCCCGAAGCCTGACCCTCACCCGTCCCCTAATCCTAACCCGTACGCTGACAGTAACCCGCGCCCTCACACGTCCGCTGCCCCTAAAGCGTTTTCGTACCCTCACCTGGACCCTAAACCGTCCCCGTCCCCTAACCCTAACCCTAGCCCGAACCCTAACCCTAACCCTTCCCCGAAGCCTGACCCTCACCCGTCCCCTAATCCTAACCCGTACGCTGACACTAACCCACGCCCTCACACGTCCGCTCCCCCTAAAGCGTTGTCGTACCCTCACCTGGACCCTAAACCGTCCCCGTCCCCTAACCCTAACCCTAGCCCGAACTCTAAGCCTAACCCTTCCCCAAAGCCTGACCCTCACCCGTCCCCTAATCCTAAACCGTACGCTGACACTAACCCGCGCCCTCACACGTCCGCTCCCCCTAAAGCGTTGTCGTACCCTCACATGGACCCTAAACCGTCCCCGTCCCCTAACCCTAACCCTAGCCCGAACCCTAACCCTAACCCTTCCCCGAAGCCTGACCCTCACCCGTCCCCTAATCCTAACCCGTACGCTGACACTAACCCGCGCCCTCACACGTCCGCTGCCCCTAAAGCGTTGTCGTACCCTCACCTGGACCCTAAACCGTCCCCGTCCCCTAACCCTAACCCTAGCCCGAACCCTAACCCTAACCCTTCCCCGAAGCCTGACCCTCACCCGTCCCCTAATCCTAACCCGTACGCTGACACTAACCCGCGCCCTCACACGTCCGCTGCCCCTAAAGCGTTGTCGTACCCTCACCTGGACCCTAAACCGTCCCCGTCCCGTAACCCTAACCCTAGCCCGAACCCTAACCCTAACCCTTCCCCGAAGCCTGACCCTCACCCGTCCCCTAATCCTAACCCGTACGCTGACACTAACCCGCGCCCTCACACGTCCGCTCCCCCTAAAGCGTTGTCGTACCCTCACCTGGACCCTAAACCGTCCCCGTCCCCTAACCCTAACCCTAGCCCGAACCCTAACCCTAACCCTTCCCCGAAGCCTGACCCTCACCCGTCCCCTAATCCTAACCCGTACGCTGACACTAACCCGCGCCCTCACACGTCCGCTCCCCCTAAAGCGTTGTCGTACCCTCACCTGGACCCTAAACCGTCCCCGTCCCCTAACCCTAACCCTAGCCCGAACCCTAACCCTAACCCTTCCCCGAAGCCTGATCCTCACCCGTCCCCTAATCTTAACCCGTACGCTGACACTAACCCGCGCCCTCACACGTCCGCTGCCCCTAAAGCGTTGTCGTACCCTCACCTGGACCCTAAACCGTCCCCGTCCCCTAACCCTAACCCTAGCCCGAACCCTAACCCTAACCCTTCCCCGAAGCCTGACCCTCACCCGTCCCCTAATCCTAACCCGTACGCTGACACTAACCCGCGCCCTCACACGTCCGCTGACCCTAAAGCGTTGTCGTACCCTCACCTGGACCCTAAACCGTCCCCGTCCCCTAACCCTAACCCTAGCCCGAACCCTAACCCTAACCCTTCCCCGAAGCCTGACCCTCACCCGTCCCCTAATCCTAACCCGTACGCTGACACTAACCCGCGCCCTCACACGTCCGCTGCCCCTAAAGCGTTGTCGTACCCTCACCTGGACCCTAAACCGTCCCCGTCCCCTAACCCTAACCCTAGCCCGAACCCTAACCCTAACCCTTCCCCGAAGCCTGAGCCTCACCCGTCCCCTAATCCTAACCCGTACGCTGACACTAACCCGCGCCCTCACACGTCCGCTCCCCCTAAAGCGTTGTCGTACCCTCACCTGGACCCTAAACCGTCCCCGTCCCCTAACCCTAACCCTAGCCCGAACCCTAACCCTAACCCTTCCCCGAAGCCTGACCCTCACCCGTCCCCTAATCCTAACCCGTACGCTGACACTAACCCGCGCCCTCACACGTCCGCTCCCCCTAAAGCGTTGTCGTACCCTCACCTGGACCCTAAACCGTCCCCGTCCCCTAACCCTAACCCTAGCCCGAACCCTAACCCTAACCCTTCCCCGAAGCCTGACCCTCACCCGTCCCCTAATCCTAACCCGTACGCTGACACTAACCCGCGCCCTCACACGTCCGCTCCCCCTAAAGCGTTGTCGTACCCTCACCTGGACCCTAAACCGTCCCCGTCCCCTAACCCTAACCCTAGCCCGAACCCTAACCCTAACCCTTCCCCGAAGCCTAACCCTCACCCGTCCCCTAATCCTAACCCGTACGCTGACACTAACCCGCGCCCTCACACGTCCGCTCCCCCTAAAGCGTTGTCGTACCCTCACCTGGACCCTAAACCGTCCCCGTCCCCTAACCCTAACCCTAGCCCGAACCCTAACCCTAACCCTTCCCCGAAGCCTGACCCTCACCCGTCCCCTAATCATAACCCGTACGCTGACACTAACCCGCGCCCTCACACGTCCGCTGCCCCTAAAGCGTTGTCGTACCCTCACCTGGACCCTAAACCGTCCCCGTCCTCTAACCCTAACCCTAGCCCGAACCCTAACCCTAACCCTTCCCCGAAGCCTGACCCTCACCCGTCCCCTAATCCTAACCCGTACGCTGACACTAACCCGCGCCCTCACACGTCCGCTGCCCCTAAAGCGTTGTCGTACCCTCACCTGGACCCTAAACCGTCCCCGTCCCCTAACCCTAACCCTAGCCCGAACCCTAACCCTAACCCTTCCCCGAACCCTGACCCTCACCCGTCCCCTAATCCTAACCCGTACGCTGACACTAACCCGCGCCCTCACACGTCCGCTGCCCCTAAAGCGTTGTCGTACCCTCACCTGGACCCTAAACCGTCCCCGTCCCCTAACCCTAACCCTAGCCCGAACCCTAACCCTAACCCTTCCCCGAAGCCTGACCCTCACCCGTCCCCTAATCCTAACCCGTACGCTGACACTAACCCGCGCCCTCACACGTACGCTGCCCCTAAAGCGTTGTCGTACCCTCACCTGGACCCTAACCCGTCCCCGTCCCCTAACCCTAACCCTAGCCCGAACCCTAACCCTAACACTTCCCCGAAGCCTGACCCTCAGCCGTCCCCTAATCCTAACACGTACGCTGACACTAACCTGCGCCCTCACACGTACGCTCCCCCTAAAGCGTTGTCGTACCCTCACCTGGACCCTAAACCGTCCCCGTCCCCTAACCCTAGCCCCAACATTAACCCTAACCCTTCCCCGAAGCCTGACCCTCACCCGTCCCCTAATCCTAACCCGTACGCTGACACTTACCCGCGCCCTCACACGTCCGCTGCCCCTAAAGCGTTGTCGTACCCTCACCTGGACCCTAAACCGTCCCCGTCCCCTAACCCTAACCCTAGCCCGAACCCTAACCCTAACAGTTCCCCGAAGCCTGACCCTCACCCGTCCCCTAATCCTAAACCGTACGCTGACACTAACCCGCGCCCTCACACGTCCGCTCCCCCTAAAGCGTTGTCGTACCCTCACCTGGACCCTAAACCGTCCCCGTCCCCTAACCCTAACCCTAGCCCGAACCCTAACCCTAACCCTTCCCCGAAGCCTGACCCTCACCCGTCCCCTAATCCTAACCCGTACGCTGACACTAACCCGCGCCCTCACACGTCCGCTGCCCCTAAAGCGTTGTCGTACCCTCACCTGGACCCTAAACCGTCCCCGTCCCCTAACCCTAACCCTAGCCCGAACCCTAACCCTAACCCTTCCCCGAAGCCTGACCCTCACCCGTCCCCTAATCCTAACCCGTACGCTGACACTAACCCGCGCCCTCACACGTCCGCTGCCCCTAAAGCGTTGTCGTACCCTCACCTGGACCCTAAACCGTCCCCGTCCCCTAACCCTAACCCTAGCCCGAACCCTAACCCTAACCCTTCCCCGAAGGCTGACCCTCACCCGTCCCCTAATCCTAACCCGTACGCTGACACTAACCCGCGGCCTCACACGTCCGCTCCCCCTAAAGCATTGTCGTACCCTCACCTGGACCCTAAACCGTCCCCGTCCCCTAATCCTAACCCTAGCCCGAACCCTAACCCTAACCCTTCCCCGAAGCCTGACCCTCACCCGTCCCCTAATCCTAACCCGTACGCTGACACTAACCCGCGCCCTCACACGTCCGCTCCCCCTAAAGCGTTGTCGTACCCTCACCTGGACCCTAAACCGTCCCCGTCCCCTAACCCTAACCCTAGCCCGAACCCTAACCCTAACCCTTCCCCGAAGCCTGATCCTCACCCGTCCCCTAATCCTAACCCGTACGCTGACACTAACCCGCGCCCTCACACGTCCGCTGCCCCTAAAGCGTTGTCGTACCCTCACCTGGACCCTAAACCGTCCCCGTCCCCTAACCCTAACCCTAGCCCGAACCCTAACCCTAACCCTTCCCCGAAGCCTGACCCTCACCCGTCCCCTAATCCTAACCCGTACGCTGACACTAAACCGCGCCCTCACACGTCCGCTCCCCCTAAAGCGTTGTCGTACCCTCACCTGGACCCTTAACCGTCCCCGTCCCCTAACCCTAACCCTAGCCCGAACCCGAACCCTAACCCTTCCCCGAAGCCTGACCCTCACCCGTCCCCTAATCCTAACCCGTACGCTGACACTAACCCGCGCCCTCACACGTCCGCTGCCCCTAAAGCGTTGTCGTACCCTCACCTGGACCCTAAACCGTCCCCGTCCTCTAACCCTAACCCTAGCCCGAACCCTAACCCTAACCCTTCCCCGAAGCCTGACCCTCACCCGTCCCCTAATCCTAACCCGTACGCTGACACTAACCCGCGCCCTCACACGTCCGCTGCCCCTAAAGCGTTGTCGTACCCTCACCTGGACCCTAAACCGTCCCCGTCCCCTAACCCTAACCCTAGCCCGAACCCTAACCCTAACCCTTCCCCGAACCCTGACCCTCACCCGTCCCCTAATCCTAACCGGTACGCTGACACTAACCCGCGCCCTCACACGTCCGCTGCCCCTAAAGCGTTGTCGTACCCTCACCTGGACCCTAAACCGTCCCCGTCCCTTAACCCTAACCCTAGCCCGAACCCTAACCCTAACCCTTCCCCGAAGCCTGACCCTCACCCGTCCCCTAATCCTAACCCGTACGCTGACACTAACCCGCGCCCTCACACGTACGCTGCCCCTAAAGCGTTGTCGTACCCTCACCTGGACCCTAACCCGTCCCCGTCCCCTAACCCTAACCCTAGCCCGAACCCTAACCCTAACACTTCCCCGAAGCCTGACCCTCAGCCGTCCCCTAATCCTAACACGTACGCTGACACTAACCTGCGCCCTCACACGTACGCTCCCCCTAAAGCGTTGTCGTACCCTCACCTGGACCCTAAACCGTCCCCGTCCCCTAACCCTAACCCTAGCCCCAACCCTAACCCTAACCCTTCCCGGAAGCCTGACCCTCACCCGTCCCCTAATCCTAACCCGTACGCTGACACTAACCCGCGCCCTCACACGTCCGCTGCCCCTAAAGCGTTGTCGTACCCTCACCTGGACCCTAAACCGTCCCCGTCCCCTAACCCTAACCCTAGCCCGAACCCTAACCCTAACAGTTCCCCGAAGCCTGACCCTCACCCGTCCCCTAATCCTAACCCGTACGCTGACACTAACCCGCGCCCTCACACGTCCGCTGCCCCTAAAGCGTTGTCGTACCCTCACCTGGACCCTAAACCGTCCCCGTGCCCTAACCCTAACCCTAGCCCGAACCCTAACCCTAACCCTTCCCCGAAGCCTGACCCTCACCCGTCCCCTAATCCTAAACCGTACGCTGACACTAACCCGCGCCCTCACACGTCCGCTCCCCCTAAAGCGTTGTCGTACCCTCACCTGGACCCTAAACCGTCCCCGTCCCCTAACCCTAACCCTAGCCCGAACCCTAACCCTAACCCTTCCCCGAAGCCTGACCCTCACCCGTCCCCTAATCCTAACCCGTACGCTGACACTAACCCGCGCCCTCACACGTCCGCTCCCCCTAAAGCGTTGTCGTACCCTCACCTGGACCCTAACCCGTCCCCGTCCCCTAACCCTAACCCTAGCCCGAACCCTAACCCTAACCCTTCCCCGAAGCCTGAACCTGACCCGTCCCCTAATCCTAAACCGTACGCTGACACTAACCCGCACCCTCACACGTCCGCTCCCCCTAAAGCGTTGTCGTACCCTCACCTGGACCCTAAACCGTCCCCGTCCCCTAACCCTAACCCTAGCCCGAACCCTAACCCTAACCCTTCCCCGAAGCCTGACCCTCACCCGTCCCCTAATCCTAACCCGTACGCTGACACTAACCCGCGCCCTCACATGTCCCTTCCCCCTAAAGCGTTGTCGTACCCTCACCTGGACCCTAACCCGTCCCCGTCCCCTAACCCTAACCCTAGCCCGAACCCTAACCCTAACCCTTCCCCGAACCCTGACCCTCACCCGTCCCCTAATCCTAACCCGTACGCTGACACTAACCCGCGCCCTCACACGTCCGCTGCCCCTAAAGCGTTGTCGTACCCTCACCTGGACCCTAAATCATCCCCGTCCCCTAACCCTAACCCTAGCCCGAACCCTAACCCTAACCCTTCCCCGAAGCCTGACCCTCACCCGTCCCCTAATCCTAACCCGTACGCTGACAGTAACCCGCGCCCTCACACGTCCGCTGCCCCTAAAGCGTTGTCGTACCCTCACCTGGACCCTAAACCGTCCCCGTCCCCTAACCCTAACCCTAGCCCGAACCCTAACCCTAACCCTTCCCCGAAGCCTGACCCTCACCCGTCCCCTAATCCTAACCCGTACGCTGACACTAACCCGCGCCCTCACACGTCCGCTGCCCCTAAAGCGTTGTCGTACCCTCACCTGGACCCTAAACCGTCCCCGTCCCCTAACCCTAACCCTAGCCCGAACCCTAACCCTAACCCTTCCCCCAAGCCTGACCCTCACCCGTCCCCTAATCCTAACCCGTACGCTGACACTAACCCGCGCCCTCACACGTCCGCTGCCCCTAAAGCGTTGTCGTACCCTCACCTGGACCCTAAACCGTCCCCGTCCCCTAACCCTAACCCTAGCCCGAACCCTAACCCTAACCCTTCCCCGAAGCCTGACCCTCACCCGTCCCCTAATCCTAACCCGTACGCTGACACTAACCCACGCCCTCACACGTACGCTGCCCCTAAAGCGTTGTCGTACCCTCACCTGGACCCTAAACCGTCCCCGTCCCCTAACCCTAACCCTAGCCCGAACCCTAACCCTAACCCTTCCCCGAAGCCTGACCCTCACCCGTCCCCTAATCCTAACCCGTACGCTGACACTAACCCGCGCCCTCACACGTCCGCTCCCCCTAAAGCGTTGTCGTACCCTCACCTGGACCCTAAACCGTCCCCGTCCCCTAACCCTAACCCTAGCCCGAACCCTAACCCTAACCCTACCCCGAAGCCTGACCCTCACCCGTCCCCTAATCCTAACCCGTACGCTGACACTAACCCGCGCCCTCACACGTCCGCTGCCCCTAAAGCGTTGTCGTACCCTCACCTGGACCCTAAACCGTCCCCGTCCCCTAACCCTAACCCTAGCCCGAACCCTAACCCTAACCCTTCCCCGAAGCCTGACCCTCACCCGTCCCCTAATCCTAACCCGTACGCTGACACTAACCCGCGCCCTCACACGTCCGCTGCCCCTAAAGCGTTGTCGTACCCTCACCTGGACCCTAAACCGTCCCCGTCCCCTAACCCTAACCCTAGCCCGAACCCTAACCCTAACCCTTCCCCGAAGCCTGACCCTCACCCATCCCCTAATCCTAACCCGTACGCTGACACTAACCTGCGCCCTCACATGTCCGCTCCCCCTAAAGCGTTGTCGTACCCTCACCTGGACCGTAAACCGTCCCCGTCCCCTAACCCTAACCCTAGCCCGAACCCTAACCCTAACCCTTCCCCGAAGCCTGACCCTCACCCGTCCCCTAATCCTAACCCGTACGCTGACACTAACCCGCGCCCTCACACGTCCGCTCCCCCTAAAGCGTTGTCGTACCCTCACCTGGACCCTAAACCGTCCCCGTCCCCTAACCCTAACCCTAGCCCGAACCCTAACCCTAACCCTTCCCCGAAGCCTGACCCTCACCCGTCCCCTAATCCTAACCCGTACGCTAACACTAACCCGCGCCCTCACACGTCCGCTGCCCCTAAAGCGTTGTCGTACCCTCACCTGGACCCTAAACCGTCCCCGTCCCCTAACCCTAACCCTAGCCCGAACCCTAACCCTAACCCTTCCCCGAAGCCTGACCCTCACCCGTCCCCTAATCCTAACCCGTACGCTGATACTAACCCGCGCCCTCACACGTCCGCTCCCCCTAAAGCGTTGTCGTACCCTCACCTGGACCCTAAACCGTCCCCGTCCCCTAACCCTAACCCTAGCCCGAACCCTAACCCTAACCCTACACCGAAGCCTGACCCTCACCCGTCCCCTAATCCTAACCCGTACGCTGACACTAACCCGCGCCCTCACACGTCCGCTGCCCCTAAAGCGTTGTCGTACCCTCACCTGGACCCTAAACCGTCCCCGTCCCCTAACCCTAACCCTAGCCCGAACCCTAACCCTAACCCTTCCCCGAAGCCTGACCCTCACCCGTCCCCAAATCCTAACCCGTACGCTGACACTAACCCGCGCCCTCACACGTCCGCTGCCCCTAAAGCGTTGTCGTACCCTCACCTGGACCCTAAACCGTCCCCGTCCCCTAACCCTAACCCTAGCCCGAACCCTAACCCTAACCCTTCCCCGAAGCCTGACCCTCACCCGTCCCCTAATCCTAACCCGTACGCTGACACTAACCCACGCCCTCACACGTCCGCTGCCCCTAAAGCGTTGTCGTACCCTCACCTGGACCCTAAACCGTCCCCGTCCCCTAACCCTAACCCTAGCCCGAACCCTAACCCTAACCCTTCCCCCAAGCCTGACCCTCACCCGTCCCCTAATCCTAACCCGTACGCTGACACTAACCCGCGCCCTCACACGTCCGCTGCCCCTAAAGCGTTGTCGTACCCTCACCTGGACCCTAAACCGTCCCCGTCCCCTAACCCTAACCCTAGCCCGAACCCTAACCCTAACCCTTCCCCGAAGCCTGACCCTCACCCGTCCCCTAATCCTAACCAGTACGCTGACACTAACCCGCGCCCTCACACGTCCGCTGCCCCTAAAGCGTTGTCGTACCCTCACCTGGACCCTAAACCGTCCCCGTCCCCTAACCCTAACCCTAGCCCGAACCCTAACCCTAACCCTTCCCCGAAGCCTGACCCTCACCCGTCCCCTAATCCTAACCCGTACGCTGACACTAACCCGCGCCCTCACACGTCCACTCCCCCAAAGCGTTGTCGTACCCTCACCTGGACCCTAAACCGTCCCCGTCCCCTAACCCTAACCCTAGCCCGAACCCTAACCCTAACACTTCCCCGAAGCCTGACCCTCACCCGTCCCCTAATCCTAACCCGTACGCTGACACTAACCCGCGCCCTCACACGTACGCTCCCCCTAAAGCGTTGTCGTACCCTCACCTGGACCCTAACCCGTCCCCGTCCCCTAACCCTAACCCTAGCCCGAACCCTAACCCTAACCCTTCCCCGAAGCCTGAACCTCACCCGTCCCCTAATCCTAAACCGTACGCTGACACTAACCCGCGCCCTCACACGTACGCAACCCCTAAAGCGTTGTCGTACCCTCACCTGGACCCTAAACCGTCCCCGTCCCCTAACCCTAACCCTAGCCCGAACCCTAACCCTAACCCTTCCCCGAAACCTGACCCTCACCCGTCCCCTAATCCTAACCCGTACGCTGACACTAACCCGCGCCCTCACACGTCCGCTCCCCCTAAAGCGTTGTCGTACCCTCACCTGGACCCTAAACCGTCCCCGTCCCCTAACCCTAACCCTAGCCCGAACCCTAACCCTAACCCTTCCCCGAAGCCTGACCCTCACCCGTCCCCTAATCCTAACCCGTACGCTGACACTAACCCGCGCCCTCACACGTCCGCTCCCCCTAAAGCATTGTCGTACCCTCACCTGGACCCTAAACCGTCCCCGTCCCCTAACACTAACCCTAGCCCGAACCCTAACCCTAACCCTTCCCCGAAGCCTGACCCTCACCCGTCCCCTAATCCTAACCCGTACGCTGACACTAACCCGCGCCCTCACACGTCCGCTCCCCCAAAGCGTTGTCGTACCCTCACCTGGACCCTAAACCGTCCCCGTCCCCTAACCCTAACCCTAGCCCGAACCCTAACCCTAACCCTTCCCCGAAGCCTGATCCTCATCCGTCCCCTAATCCTAACCCGTACGCTGACACTAACCCGCGCCCTCACACGTCCGCTGCCCCTAAAGCGTTGTCGTACCCTCACCTGGACCCTAAACCGTCCCCGTCCCCTAACCCTAACCCTAGCCCGAACCCTAACCCTAACCCTTCCCCGAAGCCTGACCCTCACCCGTCCCCTAATCCTAACCCGTACGCTGACACTAACCCGCGCCCTCACACGTCCGCTGCCCCTAAAGCGTTGTCGTACCCTCACCTGGACCCTAAACCGTCCCCGTCCCCTAACCCTAACCCTAGCCCGAACCCTAACCCTAACCCTTCCCCGAAGCCTGACCCTCACCCGTCCCCTAATCCTAACCCGTACGCTGACAGTAACCCGCGCCCTCACACGTCCGCTCCACCTAAAGCGTTGTCGTACCCTCACCTGGACCCTAAACCGTCCCCGTCCCCTAACCCTAACCCTAGCCCGAACCCTAACCCTAACACTTCCCCGAAGCCTGACCCTCACCCGTCCCCTAATCCTAACCCGTACGCTGACACTAACCCGCGCCCTCACACGTACGCTCCCCCTAAAGCGTTGTCGTACCCTCACCTGGACCCTAACCCGTCCCCGTCCCCTAACCCTAACCCTAGCCCGAACCCTAACCCTAACCCTTCCCCGAAGCCTGAACCTCACCCGTCCCCTAATCCTAAACCGTACGCTGACACTAACCCGCGCCCTCACACGTACGCTCCCCCTAAAGCGTTGTCGTACCCTCACCTGGACCCTAAACCGTCCCCGTCCCCTAACCCTAACCCTAGCCCGAACCCTAACCCTAACCCTTCCCCGAACCCTGACCCTCACCCGTCCCCTAATCCTAACCCGTACGCTGACACTAACCCGCGCCCTCACACGTCCGCTGCCCCTAAAGCGTTGTCGTACCCTCACCTGGACCCTAAACCGTCCCCGTCCCCTAACCCTAACCCTAGCCCGAACCCTAACCCTAACCCTTCCCCGAAGCCTGACCCTCACCCGTCCCCTAATCCTAACCCGTACGCTGACACTAACCCGCGCCATCACACGTCCGCTGCCCCTAAAGCGTTGTCGTACCCTCACCTGGACCCTAAACCGTCCCCGTCCCCTAACCCTAACCCTAGCCTGAACCCTAACCCCAACCCTTCCCCGAAGCCTGACCCTCACCCGTCCCCTAATCCTAACCCGTACGCTGACAGTAACCCGCGCCCTCACACGTCCGCTGCCCCTAAAGCGTTGTCGTACCCTCACCTGGACCCTAAACCATCCCCGTCCCCTAACCCTAACCCTAGCCCGAACCCTAACCCTAACCCTTCCCCGAAGCCTGACCCTCACCCGTCCCCTAATCCTAACCCGTACGCTGATACTAACCCGCGCCCTCACACGTCCGCTGCCCCTAAAGCGTTGTCGTACCCTCACCTGGACCCTAAACCGTCCCCGTCCCCTAACCCTAACCCTAGCCCGAACCCTAACCCTAACCCTACCCCGAAGCCTGACCCTCACCCGTCCCCTAATCCTAACCCGTACACTGACACTAACCCGCTCCCTCACACGTCCGCTGCCCCTAAAGCGTTGTAGTACCCTCACCTGGACCCTAAACCGTCCCCGTCCCCTAACCCTAACCCTAGCCCGAACCCTAACCCTAACCCTTCCCCGAAGCCTGACCCTCACCCGTCCCCTAATCCTAAACCGTACGCTGACACTAACCCGCGCCCTCACACGTCCGCTCCCCCTAAAGCGTTGTCGTACCCTCACCTGGACCCTAAACCGTCCCCGTCCCCTAACCCTAACCCTAGCCCGAACCCTAACCCTAACCCTTCCCCGAAGCCTGACCCTCACCCGTCCCCTAATCCTAAACCGTACGCTGACACTAACCCGCGCCCTCACACGTACGCTCCCCCTAAAGCGTTGTCGTACCCTCACCTGGACCCTAACCCGTCCCCGTCCCCTAACCCTAACCCTAGCCCGAACCCTAACCCTAACCCTTCCCCGAAGCCTGAACCTCACCCGTCCCCTAATCCTAAACCGTACGCTGACACTAACCCGCGCCCTCACACGTCCGCTCCCCCTAAAGCGTTGTCGTACCCTCACCTGGACCCTAAACCGTCCCCGTCCCCTAACCCTAACCCTAGCCCGAACCCTAACCCTAACCCTTCCCCGAACCCTGACCCTCACCCGTCCCCTAATCCTAACCCGTACGCTGACACTAACCCGCGCCCTCACATGTCCCTTCCCCCTAAAGCGTTGTCGTACCCTCACCTGGACCCTAACCCGTCCCCGTCCCCTAACCCTAACCCTAGCCCGAACCCTAACCCTAACCCTTCCCCGAAGCCTGACCCTCACCCGTCCCCTAATCCTAACCCGTACGCTGACACTAACCCACGCCCTCACACGTCCGCTGCCCCTAAAGCGTTGTCGTACCCTCACCTGGACCCTAAACCGTCCCCGTCCCCTAACCCTAACCCTAGCCCGAACCCTAACCCTAACCCTTCCCCCAAGCCTGACCCTCACCCGTCCCCTAATCCTAACCCGTACGCTGACACTAACCCGCGCCCTCACACGTCCGCTGCCCCTAAAGCGTTGTCGTACCCTCACCTGGACCCTAAACCGTCCCCGTCCCCTAACCCTAACCCTAGCCCGAACCCTAACCCTAACCCTTCCCCGAAGCCTGACCCTCACCCGTCCCCTAATCCTAACCAGTACGCTGACACTAACCCGCGCCCTCACACGTCCGCTGCCCCTAAAGCGTTGTCGTACCCTCACCTGGACCCTAAACCGTCCCCGTCCCCTAACCCTAACCCTAGCCCGAACCCTAACCCTAACCCTTCCCCGAAGCCTGACCCTCACCCGTCCCCTAATCCTAACCCGTACGCTGACACTAACCCGCGCCCTCACACGTCCGCTCCCCCTAAAGCGTTGTCGTACCCTCACCTGGACCCTAAACCGTCCCCGTCCCCTAACCCTAACCCTAGCCCGAACCCTAACCCTTCCCCGAAGCCTGACCCTCACCCGTCCCCTAATCCTAACCCGTACGCTGACACTAACCCGCGCCCTCACACGTCCGCTCCCCCTAAAGCATTGTCGTACCCTCACCTGGACCCTAAACCGTCCCCGCCCCCTAACACTAACCCTAGCCTGAACCCTAACCCTAACCCTTCCCCGAAGCCTGACCCTCACCCGTCCCCTAATCCTAACCCGTACGCTGACACTAACCCGCTCCCTCACACGTCCGCTCCCCCAAAGCGTTGTCGTACCCTCACCTGGACCCTAAACCGTCCCCGTCCCCTAACCCTAACCCTAGCCCGAACCCTAACCCTAACCCTTCCCCGAAGCCTGATCCTCACCCGTCCCCTAATCCTAACCCGTACGCTGACACTAACCCGCGCCCTCACACGTCCGCTGCCCCTAAAGCGTTGTCGTACCCTCACCTGGACCCTAAACCGTCCCCGTCCCCTAACCCTAACCCTAGCCCGAACCCTAACCCTAACCCTTCCCTGAAACCTGACCCTCACCCGTCCCCTAATCCTAACCCGTACGCTGACACTAACCCGCGCCCTCACACGTCCGCTGCCCCTAAAGCGTTGTCGTACCCTCACCTGGACCCTAAACCGTCCCCGTCCCCTAACCCTAACCCTAGCCCGAACCCTAACCCTAACCCTTCCCCGAAGCCTGACACTCACCCGTCCCCTAATCCTAAACCGTACGCTGACACTAACCCGCGCCCTCACACGTCCGCTCCCCCTAAAGCGTTGTCGTACGCTCACCTGGACCCTAAACCGTCCCCGTCCCCTAACCCTAACCCTAGCCCGAACCCTAACCCTAACACTTCCCCGAAGCCTGACCCTCACCCGTCCCCTAATCCTAACCCGTACGCTGACACTAACCCGCGCCCTCACACGTACGCTCCCCCTAAAGCGTTGTCGTACCCTCACCTGGACCCTAACCCGTCCCCGTCCCCTAACCCTAACCCTAGCCCGAACCCTAACCCTAACCCTTCCCCGAAGCCTGAACCTCACCCGTCCCCTAATCCTAAACCGTACGCTGACACTAACCCGCGCCCTTACACGTCTGCTCCCCCTAAAGCGTTGTCGTACCCTCACCTGGACCCTAAACCGTCCCCGTCCCCTAACCCTAACCCTAGCCCGAACCCTAACCCTAACCCTTCCCCGAAGCCTGACCCTCACCCGTCCCCTAATCCTAACCCGTACGCTGACACTAACCCGCGCCCTCACATATCCCTTCCCCCTAAAACGTTGTCGTACCCTCACCTGGACCCTAACCCGTCCCCGTCCCCTAACCCTAACCCTAGCCCGAACCCTAACCCTAACCCTTCCCCGAAGCCTGAACCTCACCCGTCCCCTAATCCTAACCCGTACGCTGACACTAACCCGCGCCCTCACACGTCCGCTGCCCCTAAAGCGTTGTCGTACCCTCACCTGGACCCTAAACCGTCCCCGTCCCCTAACCCTAACCCTAGCCCGAACCCTAACCCTAACCCTTCCCCGAAGCCTGACCCTCAACCGTCCCCTAATCCTAACCCGTACGCTGACAGTAACCCGCGCCCTCACACGTCCGCTGCCCCTAAAGCGTTGTCGTACCCTCACCTGGACCCTAAACCGTGCCCGTCCCCTAACCCTAACCCTAGCCCGAACCCTAACCCTAACCCTAACCCTTCCCCGAAGCCTGACCCTCACCCGTCCCCTAATCCTAACCCGTACGCTGACACTAACCCGCGCCCTCACACGTCCGCTGCCCCTAAAGCGTTGTCGTACCCTCACCTGGACCCTAAACCGTCCCCGTCCCCTAACCCTAACCCTAGCCCGAACCCTAACCCTAACCCTTCCCCGAAGCCTGACCCTCACCCGTCCCCTAATCCTAACCCGTACGCTGACAATAACCCGCGCCCTCACACGTCCGCTGCCCCTAAAGCGTTGTCGTACCCTCACCTGGACCCTAAACCGTCCCCGTCCCCTAACCCTAACCCTAGCCTGAACCCTAACCCTAACCCTTCCCCGAAGCCTGACCCTCACCCGTCCCCTAATCCTAACCCGTACGCTGACACTAACCCGCGCCCTCACACGTCCGCTGCCCCTAAAGCGTTGTCGTACCCTCACCTGGACCCTAAACATTCCCCGTCCCCTAACCCTAACCCTAGCCCGAACCCTAACCCTAACCCTTCCCCGAAGCCTGACCCTCACCCGTCCCCTAATCCTAAACCGTACGCTGACACTAACCCGCGCCCTCACACGTCCGCTCCCCCTAAAGCGTTGTCGTACCCTCACCTGGACCCTAAACCGTCCCCGTCCCCTAACCCTAACCCTAGCCCGAACCCTAACCCTAACCCTTCCCCGAAGCCTGACCCTCACCCGTCCCCTAATCCTAACCCGTACGCTGACACTAACCCGCGCCCTCACACGTACGCTCCCCCTAAAGCGTTGTCGTACCCTCACCTGGACCCTAACCCGTCCCCGTCCCCTAACCCTAACCCTAGCCCGAACCCTAACCCTAACCCTTCCCCGAAGCCTGAACCTCACCCGTCCCCTAATCCTAAACCGTACGCTGACACTAACCCGCGCCCTCACACGTCCGCTCCCCCTAAAGCGTTGTCGTACCCTCACCTGGACCCTAAACCGTCCCCGTCCCCTAACCCTAACCCTAGCCCGAACCCTAACCCTAACCCTTCCCCGAACCCTGACCCTCACCCGTCCCCTAATCCTAACCCGTACGCTGACACTAACCCGCGCCCTCACATGTCCCTTCCCCCTAAAGCGTTGTCGTACCCTCACCTGGACCCTAACCCGTCCCCGTCCCCTAACCCTAACCCTAGCCCGAACCCTAACCCTAACGCTACCCCGAAGCCTGACCCTCACCCGTCCCCTAATCCTAACCCGTACGCTGACACTAACCCGCGCCCTCACACGTCCGCTGCCCCTAAAGCGTTGTCGTACCCTCACCTGGACCCTAAACCGTCCCCGTCCCCTAACCCTAACCGTAGCCCGAACCCTAACTCTAACCCTTCCCCGAAGCCTGACCCTCACCCGTCCCCTAATCCTAACCCGTACGCTGACAGTAACCCGCGCCCTCACACGTCCGCTGCCCCTAAAGCGTTGTCGTACCCTCACCTGGACCCTAAACCGTCCCCGTCCCCTAACCCTAACCCTAGCCCGAACCCTAACCCTAACCCTAACCCTTCCCCGAAGCCTGACCCTCACCCGTCCCCTAATCCTAACCCGTACGTTGACACTAACCCGCGCCCTCACACGTCCGCTGCCTCTAAAGCGTTGTCGTACCCTCACCTGGACCCTAAACCGTCCCCGTCCCCTAACCCTAACCCTAGCCCGAACCCTAAACCTAACCCTTCCCCGAAGCCTGACCCTCACCCGTCCCCTAATCCTAACCCGTACGCTGACACTAACCCGCGCCCTCACACGTCCGCTGCCCCTAAAGCGTTGTCGTACCCTCACCTGGACCCTAAACCGTCCCCGTCCCCTAACCCTAACCCTAGCCCGAACCCTAACCCTAACCCTTCCCCGAAGCCTGACCCTCACCCGTCCCCTAATCCTAACCCGTACGCTGACACTAACCCGCGCCCTCACACGTCCGCTCCCCCTAAAGCGTTGTCGTACCCTCACCTGGACCCTAACCCGTCCCCGTCCCCTAACCCTAACCCTAGCCCGAACCCTAAACCTAACCCTTCCCCGAAGCCTGACCCTCACCCGTCCCCTAATCCTAACCCGTACGCTGACACTAACCCGCGCCCTCACACGTCCGCTGCCCCTAAAGCGTTGTCGTACCCTCACCTGGACCCTAAACCGTCCCCGTCCCCTAACCCTAACCCTAGCCCGAACCCTAACCCTAACCCTTCCCCGAAGCCTGACCCTCACCCGTCCCCTAATCCTAACCCGTACGCTGACACTAACCCGCGCCCTCACACGTCCGCTCCCCCTAAAGCGTTGTCGTACCCTCACCTGGACCCTAAACCGTCCCCGTCCCCTAACCCTAACCCTAGCCCGAACCCTAACCCTAACCCTTCCCCGAAGCCTGACCCTCACCCGTCCCCTAATCCTAACCCGTACGCTGACACTAACCCGCGCCCTCACACGTCCGCTCCCCCTAAAGCATTGTCGTACCCTCACCTGGACCCTAAACCGTCCCCGTCCCCTAACCCTAACCCTAGCCCGAACCCTAATCCTAACCCTTCCCCGAAGCCTGACCCTCACCCGTCCCCTAATCCTAACCCGTACGCTGACACTAACCCGCGCCCTCACACGTCCGCTCCCCCTAAAGCGTTGTCGTACCCTCACCTGGACCCTAACCGTCGCCGTCCCCTTACCCTAACCCTAGCCCGAACCCTAACCCTAACCCTTCCCCGAAGCCTGATCCTCACCCGTCCCCTAATCCTAACCCGTACGCTGACACTAACCCGCGCCCTCACACGTCCGCTGCCCCTAAAGCGTTGTCGTACCCTCACCTGGACCCTAAACCGTCCCCGTCCCCTAACCCTAACCCTAGCCCGAACCCTAACCCTAACCCTTCCCCGAAGCCTGACCCTCACCCGTCCCCTAATCCTAAACCGTACGCTGACACTAACCCGCGCCCTCACACGTCCGCTCCCCCTAAAGCGTTGTCGTACGCTCACCTGGACCCTAAACCGTCCCCGTCCCCTAACCCTAACCCTAGCCCGAATCCTAACCCTAACACTTCCCCGAAGCCTGACCCTCACCCGTCCCCTAATCCTAACCCGTACGCTGACACTAACCCGCGCCCTCACACGTACGCTCCCCCTAAAGCGTTGTCGTACCCTCACCTGGACCCTAACCCGTCCCCGTCCCCTAACCCTAACCCTAGCCCGAACCCTAACCCTAACCCTAACCCTTCCCCGAAGCCTGACCCTCACCCGTCCCCTAATCCTAACCCGTACGCTGACACTAACCCGCGCCCTCACACGTCCGCTGCCCCTAAAGCGTTGTCGTACCCTCACCTGGACCCTAAACCGTCCCCGTCCCCTAACCCTAACCCTAGCCCGAACCCTAACCCTAACCCTTCCCCGAAGCCTGACCCTCACCCGTCCCCTAATCCTAACCCGTACGCTGACAGTAACCCGCGCCCTCACACGTCCGCTGCCCCTAAAGCGTTGTCGTACCCTCACCTGGACCCTAAACCGTCCCCGTCCCCTAACCCTAACCCTAGCCCGAACCCTAACCCTAACCCTTCCCCGAAGCCTGACCCTCACCCGTCCCCTAATCCTAACTCGTACGCTGACACTAACCCGCGCCCTCACACGTCCGCTGCCCCTAAAGCGTTGTCGTACCCTCACCTGGACCCTAAACCGTCCCCGTCCCCTAACCCTAACCCTACCCCGAACCCTAACCCTAACCCTTCCCCGAAGCCTGACCCTCACCCGTCCCATAATCCTAACCCGTACGCTGACACTAACCCGCGCCCTCACACGTCCGCTGCCCCTAAAGCGTTGTCGTACCCTCACCTGGACCCTAAACCGTCCGCATCCCGTAAACCTAACCCTAGTCCGAACCCTAACCCTAACCCTTCCCCGAAGCCTGACCCTCACCCGTCCTCTAATCCTAACCCGTACGCTGACACTAACCCGCGCCCTCACACGTCCGCTGCCCCTAAAGCGTTGTCGTACCCTCACCTGGACCCTAAACCGTCCCCGTCCCCTAACCCTAACCCTAGCCCGAACCCTAACCCTAAACCTTCCCCGAAGCCTGACCCTCACCCGTCCCCTAATCCTAACCCGTACGCTGACACTAACCCGCGCCCTCACACGTCCGCTGCCCCTAAAGCGTTGTCGTACCCTCACCTGGACCCTAAACCGTCCCCGTCCCCTAACCCTAACCCTAGCCCGAACCCTAACCCTAACCCTTCCCCGAAGCCTGACCCTCACCCGTCCCCTAATCCTAACCCGTACGCTGACACTAACCCGCGCCCTCACACGTCCGCTCCCCCTAAAGCATTGTCGTACCCTCACCTGGACCCTAAACCGTCCCCGTCCCCTAACCCTAACCCTAGCCCGAACCCTAATCCTAACCCTTCCCCGAAGCCTGACCCTCACCCGTCCCCTAATCCTAACCCGTACGCTGACACTAACCCGCGCCCTCACACGTCCGCTCCCCCTAAAGCGTTGTCGTACCCTCACCTGGACCCTAACCGTCGCCGTCCCCTTACCCTAACCCTAGCCCGAACCCTAACCCTAACCCTTCCCCGAAGCCTGATCCTCACCCGTCCCCTAATCCTAACCCGTACGCTGACACTAACCCGCGCCCTCACACGTCCGCTGCCCCTAAAGCGTTGTCGTACCCTCACCTGGACCCTAAACCGTCCCCGTCCCCTAACCCTAACCCTAGCCCGAACCCTAACCCTAACCCTTCCCCGAAGCCTGACCCTCACCCGTCCCTCAATCCTAACCCGTACGCTGACACTAACCCACGCCCTCACACGTCCGCTGCCCCTAAAGCGTTGTCGTACCCTCACCTGGACCCTAAACCGTCCCCGTCCCCTAACCCTAACCCTAGCCCGAACCCTAACCCTAACCCTTCCCCGAAGCCTGACCCTCACCCGTCCCCTAATCCTAACCCGTACGCTGACACTAACCCGCGCCCTCACACGTCCGCTGCCCCTAAAGCGTTGTCGTACCCTCACCTGGACCCTAAACCGTCCCCGTCCCCTAACCCTAACCCTAGCCCGAACCCTAACCCTAACCCTTCCCCGAAGCCTGACCCTCACCCGTCCCCTAATCCTAACCCGTACGCTGACACTAACCCGCGCCCTCACACGTCCGCTCCCCCTAAAGCGTTGTCGTACCCTCACCTGGACCCTAAACCGTCCCCGTCCCCTAACCCTAACCCTAGCCCGAACCCTAACCCTAACCCTTCCCCGAAGCCTGACCCTCACCCGTCCCCTAATCCTAACCCGTACGCTGACACTAACCCGCGGCCTCACACGTCCGCTCCCCCTAAAGCATTGTCGTACCCTCACCTGGACCCTAAACCGTCCCCGTCCCCTAACCCTAACCCTAGCCCGAACCCTAACCCTAACCCTTCCCCGAAGCCTGACCCTCACCCGTCCCCTAATCCTAACCCGTACGCTGACACTAACCCGCGCCCTCACACGTCCGCTCCCCCTAAAGCGTTGTCGTACCCTCACCTGGACCCTAAACCGTCCCCGTCCCCTAACCCTAACCCTAGCCCGAACCCTAACCCTAACCCTTCCCCGAAGCCTGATCCTCACCCGTCCCCTAATCCTAACCCCTACGCTGACACTAACCCGCGCCCTCACACGTCCGCTGCCCCTACAGCGTTGTCGTACCCTCACCTGGACCCTAAACCGTCCCCGTCCCCTAACCCTAACCCTAGCCCGAACCCTAACCCTAACCCTTCCCCGAAGCCTGACCCTCACCCGTCCCCTAATCCTAACCCGTACGCTGACACTAACCCGCGCCCTCACACGTCCGCTCCCCCTAAAGCGTTGTCGTACCCTCACCTGGACCCTTAACCGTCCCCGTCCCCTAACCCTAACCCTAGCCCGAACCCGAACCCTAACACTTCCCCGAAGCCTGACCCTCACCCGTCCCCTAATCCTAACCCGTACGCTGACACTAACCCGCGCCCTCACACGTCCGCTGCCCCTAAAGCGTTGTCGTACCCTCACCTGGACCCTAAACCGTCCCCGTCCCCTAACCCTAACCCTAGCCCGAACCCTAACCCTAACCCTTCCCCGAAGCCTGACCCTCACCCGTCCCCTAATCCTAACCCGTACGCTGACACTAACCCGCGCCCTCACACGTCCGCTGCCCCTAAAGCGTTGTCGTACCCTCACCTGGACCCTAAACCGTCCCCGTCCCCTAACCCTAACCCTAGCCCGAACCCTAACCCTAACCCTTCCCCGAACCCTGACCCTCACCCGTCCCCTAATCCTAACCCGTACGCTGACACTAACCCGCGCCCTCACACGTCCGCTGCCCCTAAAGCGTTGCGTACCCTCACCTGGACCCTAAACATTCCCCGTCCCCTAACCCTAACCCTAGCCCGAACCCTAACCCTAACCCTTCCCCGAAGCCTGACCCTCACCCGTCCCCTAATCCTAACCCGTACGCTGACACTAACCCGCGCCCTCACACGTACGCTGCCCCTAAAGCGTTGTCGTACCCTCACCTGGACCCTAACCCGTCCCCGTCCCCTAACCCTAACCCTAGCCCGAACCCTAACCCTAACCCTTCCCCGAAGCCTGACCCTCAGCCGTCCCCTAATCCTAACCCGTACGCTGACACTAACCTGCGCCCTCACACGTCCGCTCCCCCTAAAGCGTTGTCGTACACTCATCTGGACCCTAAACCGTCCCCGTCCCCTAACCCTAACCCTAGCCCGAACCCTAACCCTAACCCTTCCCCGAAGCCTGACCCTCACCCGTCCCCTAATCCTAACCCGTACGCTGACACTAACCCGCGCCCTCACACGTACGCTCCCCCTAAAGCGTTGTCGTACCCTCACCTGAACCCTAAACCGTCCCCGTCCCCTAACCCTAACCCTAGCCCGAACCCTAACCCTAAACCTTCCCCGAAGCCTGAATCTCACCCGTCCCCTAATCCTAAACCGTAAGCTGACACTAAACCGCGCCCTCACACGTCCGCTCCCCCTAAAGCGTTGTCGTACCCTCACCTGGACCCTAAACCGTCCCCGTCCCCTAACCCTAACCCTAGACCGAACCCTAACCCTAACCCTTCCCCGAAGCCTGACCCTCACCCGTCCCCTAATCCTAACCCGTACGCTGACACTAACACGCGCCCTCACATGTCCCTTCCCCCTAAAGCGTTGTCGTACCCTCACCTGGACCCTAACCCGTCACCGTCCCCTAACCCTAACCCTAGCCCGAACCCTAACCCTAACCCTTCCCCGAAGCCTGACCCTCACCCGTCCCCTAATCCTAACCCGTACGCTGACACTAACCCGCGCCCTCACACGTCCGCTGCCCCTAAAGCGTTGTCGTACCCTCACCTGGACCCTAAACCGTCCCCGTCCCCTAACCCTAACCCTAGCCCGAACCCTAACCCTAACCCTTCTCCGAAGCCTGACCCTCACCCGTCCCCTAATCCTAACCCGTACGCTGACACTAACCCGCGCCCTCACACGTCCGCTGCCCCTAAAGCGTTGTCGTACCCTCACCTGGACCCTAAACCGTCCCCGTCCCCTAACCCTAACCCTAGCCCGAACCCTAACCCTAACCCTTCCCCGAAGCCTGACCCTCACCCGTCCCCTAATCCTAACCCGTACGCTGACACTAACCCGCGCCCTCACACGTCCGCTGCCCCTAAAGCGTTGTCGTACCCTCACCTGGACCCTAAACCGTCCCCGTCCCCTAACCCTAACCCTAGCCCGAACCCTAACCCTAACCCTTCCCCGAAGCCTGACCCTCACCCGTCCCCTAATCCTAACCCGTACGCTGATACTAACCCGCGCCCTCACACGTCCGCTGCCCCTAAAGCGTTGTCGTACCCTCACCTGGACCCTAAACCGTCCCCGTCCCCTAACCCTAACCCTAGCCCGAACCCTAACCCTAACCCTACCCCGAAGCCTGACCCTCACCCGTCCCCTAATCCTAACCCGTACACTGACACTAACCCGCTCCCTCACACGTCCGCTGCCCCTAAAGCGTTGTAGTACCCTCACCTGGACCCTAAACCGTCCCCGTCCCCTAACCCTAACCCTAGCCCGAACCCTAACCCTAACCCTTCCCCGAAGCCTGACCCTCACCCGTCCCCTAATCCTAACCCGTACGCTGACAGTAACCCGCGCCCTCACACGTCCGCTGCCCGTAAAGCGTTGTCGTACCCTCACCTGGACCCTAAACCGTCCCCGTCCCCTAACCCTAACCCTAGCCCGAACCCTAACCCTAACCCTTCCCCGAAGCCTGACCCTCACCCGTCCCCTAATCCTAACCCGTACGCTGACACTAACCCGCGCCCTCACACGTCCGCTGCCCCTAAAGCGTTGTCGTACCCTCACCTGGACCCTAAACCGTCCCCGTCCCCTAACCCTAACCCTAGCCCGAACCCTAACCCTAACCCTTCCCCGAAGCCTGACCCTCACCCGTCCCCTAATCCTAACCCATACGCTGACAGTAACCCGTGCCCTCACACGTCCGCTGCCCCTAAAGCGTTGTCGTACCCTCACCTGGACCCTAAACCGTCCCCGTCCCGTAACCCTAACCCTAACCCGAACCCTAACCCTAACCCTTCCCCGAAGCCTGACCCTCACCCGTCCTCTAATCCTAACCCGTACGCTGACACTAACCCGCGCCCTCACACGTCCGCTGCCCCTAAAGCGTTGTCGTACCCTCACCTGGACCCTAAACCGTCCCCGTCCCCTAACCCTAACCCTAGCCCGAACCCTAACCCTAACCCTTCCCCGAAGCCTGACCCTCACCCGTCCCCTAATCCTAACCCGTACGCTGACACTAACCCGCGCCCTCACACGTCCGCTGCCCCTAAAGCGTTGTCGTACCCTCACCTGGACCCTAAACCGTCCCCGTCCCCTAACCCTAACCCTAGCCCGAACCCTAACCCTAACAGTTCCCCGAAGCCTGACCCTCACCCGTCCCCTAATCCTAACCCGTACGCTGACACTAACCCGCGCCCTCACACGTCCGCTCCCTCTAAAGCATTGTCGTACCCTCACCTGGACCCTAAACCGTCCCCGTCCCCTAACCCTAACCCTAGCCCGAACCCTAACCCTAACGCTTCCCCGAAGCCTGACCCTCACCCGTCCCCTAATCCTAACCTGAACGCTGACACTAACCCGCGCCCTCACACGTCCGCTGCCCCTAAAGCGTTGTCGTACCCTCACCTGGACCCTAAACCGTCCCCGTCCCCTAACCCTAACCCTAGCCCGAACCCTAACCCTAACCCTTCCCCGAAGCCTGACCCTCACCCGTCCCCTAATCCTAACCCGTACGCTGACACTAACCCGCGCCCTCACACGTCCGCTGCCCCTAAAGCGTTGTCGTACCCTCACCTGGACCCTAAACCGTCCCCGTCCCCTAACCCTAACCCTAGCCCGAACCCTAACCCTAACCCTTCCCCGAAGCCTGACCCTCACCCGTCCCTTAATCCTAACCCGTACGCTGACACTAACCCACGCCCTCACACGTCCGCTGCCCCTAAAACGTTGTCGTACCCTCACCTGGACCCTAAACCGTCCCCGTCCCCTAACCCTAACCCTAGCCCGAACCCTAACCCTAACCCTTCCCCGAAGCCTAACCCTCACCCGTCCCCTAATCCTAACCCGTACGCTGACACTAACCCGCGCCCTCACACGTCCGCTGCCCCTAAAGCGTTGTCGTACCCTCACCTGGACCCTAAACCGTCCCCGTCCCCTAACCCTAACCCTATCCCGAACCCTAACCCTAACCCTTCCCCGAAGCCTGACCCTCACCCGTCCCCTAATCCTAACCCGTACGCTGACACTAACCCGCGCCCTCACACGTCCGCTCCCCCTAAAGCGTTGTCGTACCCTCACCTGGACCCTAAACCGTCCCCGTCCCCTAACCCTAACCCTAGCCCGAACCCTAACCCTAACCCTTCCCCGAAGCCTGACCCTCACCCGTCCCCTAATCCTAACCCGTACGCTGACACTAACCCGCGGCCTCACACGTCCGCTCCCCCTAAAGCATTGTCGTACCCTCACCTGGACCCTAAACCGTCCCCGTCCCCTAACCCTAACCCTAGCCCGAACCCTAACCCTAACCCTTCCCCGAAGCCTGACCCTCACCCGTCCCCTAATCCTAACCCGTACGCTGACACTAACCCGCGCCCTCACACGTCCGCTCCCCCTAAAGCGTTGTCGTACCCTCACCTGGACCCTAAACCGTCCCCGTCCCCTAACCCTAACCCTAGCCCGAACCCTAACCCTAACCCTTCCCCGAAGCCTGATCCTCACCCGTCCCCTAATCCTAACCCGTACGCTGACACTAACCCGCGCCCTCACACGTCCGCTGCCCCTAAAGCGTTGTCGTACCCTCACCTGGACCCTAAACCGTCCCCGTCCCCTAACCCTAACCCTAGCCCGAACCCTAACCCTAACCCTTCCCCGAAGCCTGACCCTCACCCGTCCCCTAATCCTAACCCGTACGCTGACACTAACCCGCGCCCTCACACGTCCGCTCCCCCTAAAGCGTTGTCGTACCCTCACCTGGACCCTTAACCGTCCCCGTCCCCTAACCCTAACCCTAGCCCGAACCCGAACCCTAACACTTCCCCGAAGCCTGACCCTCACCCGTCCCCTAATCCTAACCCGTACGCTGACACTAACCCGCGCCCTCACACGTCCGCTGCCCCTAAAGCGTTGTCGTACCCTCACCTGGACCCTAAACCGTCCCCGTCCCCTAACCCTAACCCTAGCCCGAACCCTAACCCTAACCCTTCCCCGAAGCCTGACACTCACCCGTCCCCTAATCCTAACCCGTACGCTGACACTAACCCGCGCCCGCACACGTCCGCTGCCCCTAAAGCGTTGTCGTACCCTCACCTGGACCCTAAACCGTCCCCGTCCTCTAACCCTAACCCTAGCCTGAACCCTAACCCTAACCCTTCCCCGAAGCCTGACCCTCACCCGTCCCCTAATCCTAACCCGTACGCTGACACTAACCCGCGCCCTCACACGTCCGCTGCCCCTAAAGCGTTGTCGTACCCTCACCTGGACCCTAAACCGTCCCCGTCCCCTAACCCTAACCCTAGCCCGAACCCTAACCCTAACCCTTCCCCGAACCCTGACCCTCACCCGTCCCCTAATCCTAACCCGTACGCTGACACTAACCCGCGCCCTCACACGTCCGCTGCCCCTAAAGCGTTGTCGTACCCTCACCTGGACCCTAAACATTCCCCGTCCCCTAACCCTAACCCTAGCCCGAACCCTAACCCTAACCCTTCCCCGAAGCCTGACCCTCACCCGTCCCCTAATCCTAACCCGTACGCTGACACTAACCCGCGCCCTCACACGTCCGCTGCCCCTAAAGCGTTGTCGTACCCTCACCTGGACCCTAAACCGTCCCCGTCCCCTAACCCTAACCCTAGCCCGAACCCTAACCCTAACACTTCCCCGAAGCCTGACCCTCAGCCGTCCCCTAATCCTAACCCGTACGCTGACACTAACCTGCGCCCTCACACGTACGCTCCCCCTAAAGCGTTGTCGTACCCTCACCTGGACCCTAAACCGTCCCCGTCCCCTAACCCTAACCCTAGCCCCAACCCTAACCCTAACCCTTCCCCGAAGCCTGACCCTCACCCGGCCCCTAATCCTAACCCGTACGCTGACACTAACCCACGCCCTCACACGTCCGCTGCCCCTAAAGCGTTGTCGTACCCTCACCTGGACCCTAAACCGCCCCGTCCCCTAACCCTAACCCTAGCCCGAACCCTAACCCTAACAGTTCCCCGAAGCCTGACCCTCACCCGTCCCCTAATCCTAACCCGTACGCTGACACTAACCTGCGCCCTCACACGTCCGCTGCCCCTAAAGCGTTGTCGTACCCTCACCTGGACCCTCAACCGTCCCCGTCCCCTAACCCTAACCCTAGCCCGAACCCTAACCCTAACCCTTCCCCGAAGCCTGACCCTCACCCGTCCCCTAATCCTAAACCGTACGCTGACACTAACCCGCGCCCTCACACGTCCGCTCCCCCTAAAGCGTTGTCGTACCCTCACCTGGACCCTAAACCGTCCCCGTCCCCTAACCCTAACCCTAGCCCGAACCCTAACCCTAACCCTTCCCCGAAGCCTGACCCTCACCCGTCTCCTAATCCTAACCCGTACGCTGACACTAACCCGCGCCCTCACACGTACGCTCCCCCTAAAGCGTTGTCGTACCCTCACCTGGACCCTAACCCGTCCCCGTCCCCTAACCCTAACCCTAGCCCGAACCCTAACCCTAACCCTTCCCCGAAGCCTGAACCTCACCCGTCCCCTAATCCTAAACCGTACGCTGACACTAACCCGCGCCCTCACACGTCCGCTGCCCCTAAAGCGTTGTCGTACCCTCACCTGGACCCTAAACCGTCCCCGTCCCCTAACCCTAACCCTAGCCCGAACCCTAACCCTAACCCTTCCCCGAAGCCTGACCCTCACCCGTCCCCTAATCCTAACCCGTACGCTGACACTAACCCGCGCCCTCACATGTCCCTTCCCCCTAAAGCGTTGTCGTACCCTCACCTGGACCCTAACCCGTCCCCGTCCCCTAACCCTAACCCTAGCCCGAACCCTAACCCTAACCCTTCCCCGAAGCCTGACCCTCACCCGTCCCCTAATCCTAACCCGTACGCTGACACTAACCCGCGCCCTCACACGTCCGCTGCCCCTAAAGCGTTGTCGTACCCTCACCTGGACCCTAAACCGTCCCCGTCCCCTAACCCTAACCCTAGCCCGAACCCTAACCCTAACCCTTCCCCGAAGCCTGACCCTCACCCGTCCCCTAATCCTAACCCGTACGCTGACAGTAACCCGCGCCCTCACACGTCCGCTGCCCCTAAAGCGTTGTCGTACCCTCACCTGGACCCTAAACCGTCCCCGTCCCCTAACCCTAACCCTAGCCCGAACTCTAACCCTAACCCTTCCCCGAAGCCTGACCCTCACCCGTCCCCTAATCCTAACACGTACGCTGACACTAACCCGCGCCCTCACACGTCCGCTGCCCCTAAAGCGTTGTCGTACCCTCACCTGGACCCTAAACCGTCCCCGTCCCCTAACCCTAACCCTAGCCCGAACCCTAACCCTAACCCTTCCCCCAAGCCTGACCCTCACCCGTCCCCTAATCCTAACCCGTACGCTGACACTAACCCGCTCCCTCACACGTCCGCTGCCCCTAAAGCGTTGTCGTACCCTCACCTGGACCCTAAACCGTCCCCGTCCCCTAACCCTAACCCTAGCCCGAACCCTAACCCTAACCCTTCCCCGAAGCCTGACCCTCACCCGTCCCCTAATCCTAACCCGTACGCTGACACTAACCCGCGCCCTCACACGTACGCTGCCCCTAAAGCGTTGTCGTACCCTCACCTGGACCCTAAACCGTCCCCGTCCCCTAACCCTAACCCTAGCCCGAACCCTAACCCTAACCCTTCCCCGAAGCCTGACCCTCACCCGTCCCATAATCCTAACCCGTACGCTGACACTAACCCGCGCCCTCACACGTCCGCTCCCCCTAAAGCGTTGTCGTACCCTCACCTGGACCCTAAACTGTCCCCGTCCCCTAACCCTAACCCTAGCCCGAACCCTAACCCTAACCCTACCCCGAAGCCTGACCCTCACCCGTCCCCTAATCCTAACCCGTACGCTGACACTAACCCGCGCCCTCACACGTCCGCTGCCCCTAAAGCGTTGTCGTACCCTCACCTGGACCCTAAACCGTCCCCGTCCCCTAACCCTAACCCTAGCCCGAACCCTAACCCTAACCCTTCCCCGAAGCCTGACCCTCACCCGTCCCCTAATCCTAACCCGTACGCTGACACTAACCCGCGCCCTCACACGTCCGCTGCCCCTAAAGCGTTGTCGTACCCTCACCTGGACCCTAAACCGTCCCCGTCCCCTAACCCTAACCCTAGCCCGAACCCTAACCCTAACCCTTCCCCGAAGCCTGACCCTCACCCGTCCCCTAATCCTAACCCGTACACTGACACTAACCCGCGCCCTCACACGTCCGCTGCCCCTAAAGCGTTGTCGTACCCTCACCTGGACCCTAAACCGTCCCCGTCCTCTAACCCTAACCCTAGCCCGAACCCTAACCCTAACCCTTCCCCGAAGCCTGACCCTCACCCGTCCCCTAATCCTAACCCGTACGCTGACACTAACCCGCGCCCTCACACGTCCGCTGCCCCTAAAGCGTTGTCGTACCCTCACCTGGACCCTAAACCGTCCCCGTCCCCTAACCCTAACCCTAGCCCGAACCCTAACCCTAACCCTTCCCCGAAGCCTGACCCTCACCCGTCCCCTAATCCTAACCCGTACGCTGACACTAACCCGCGCCCTCACACGTCCGCTGCCCCTAAAGCGTTGTCGTACCCTCACCTGGACCCTAAACCGTCCCCGTCCTCTAACCCTAACCCTAGCCCGAACCCTAACCCTAACCCTTCCCCGAAGCCTGACCCTCACCCGTCCCCTAATCCTAACCCGTACGCTGACACTAACCCGCGCCCTCACACGTCCGCTGCCCCTAAAGCGTTGTCGTACCCTCACCTGGACCCTAAACCGTCCCCGTCCCCTAACCCTAACCCTAGCCCGAAGCCTAACCCTAACCCTTCCCCGAACCCTGACCCTCACCCGTCCCCTAATCCTAACCCGTACGCTGACACTAACCCGCGCCCTCACACGTCCGCTGCCCCTAAAGCGTTGTCGTACCCTCACCTGGACCCTAAACATTCCCCGTCCCCTAACCCTAACCCTAGCCCGAACCCTAACCCTAACCCTTCCCCGAAGCCTGACCCTCACCCGTCCCCTAATCCTAACCCGTACGCTGACACTAACCCGCGCCCTCACACGTCCGCTGCCCCTAAAGCGTTGTCGTACCCTCACCTGGACCCTAACCCGTCCCCGTCCCCTAACCCTAACCCTAGCCCGAACCCTAACCCTAACACTTCCCCGAAGCCTGACCCTCAGCCGTCCCCTAATCCTAACCCGTACGCTGACACTAACCTGCGCCCTCACACGTACGCTCCCCCTAAAGCGTTGTCGTACCCTCACCTGGACCCTAAACCGTCCCCGTCCCCTAACCCTAACCCTAGCCCCAACCCTAACCCTAACCCTTCCCCGAAGCCTGACCCTCACCCGGCCCCTAATCCTAACCCGTACGCTGACACTAACCCGCGCCCTCACACGTCCGCTGCCCCTAAAGCGTTGTCGTACCCTCACCTGGACCCTAAACCGTCCCCGTCCCCTAACCCTAACCCTAGCCCGAACCCTAACCCTCACAGTTCCCCGAAGCCTGACCCTCACCCGTCCCCTAATCCTAACCCGTACGCTGACACTAACCTGCGCCCTCACACGTCCGCTGCCCCTAAAGCGTTGTCGTACCCTCACCTGGACCCTAAACCGTCCCCGTCCCCTAACCCTAACCCTAGCCCGAACCCTAACCCTAACCCTTCCCCGAAGCCTGACCCTCACCCGTCCCCTAATCCTAAACCGTACGCTGACACTAACCCGCGCCCTCACACGTCCGCTCCCCCTAAAGCGTTGTCGTACCCTCACCTGGACCCTAAACCGTCCCCGTCCCCTAACCCTAACCCTAGCCCGAACCCTAACCCTAACCCTTCCCCGAAGCCTGACCCTCACCCGTCTCCTAATCCTAACCCGTACGCTGACACTAACCCGCGCCCTCACACGTACGCTCCCCCTAAAGCGTTGTCGTACCCTCACCTGGACCCTAACCCGTCCCCGTCCCCTAACCCTAACCCTAGCCCGAACCCTAACCCTAACCCTTCCCCGAAGCCTGAACCTCACCCGTCCCCTAATCCTAAACCGTACGCTGACACTAACCCGCGCCCTCACACGTCCGCTGCCCCTAAAGCGTTGTCGTACCCTCACCTGGACCCTAAACCGTCCCCGTCCCCTAACCCTAACCCTAGCCCGAACCCTAACCCTAACCCTTCCCCGAAGCCTGACCCTCACCCGTCCCCTAATCCTAACCCGTACGCTGACACTAACCCGCGCCCTCACATGTCCCTTCCCCCTAAAGCGTTGTCGTACCCTCACCTGGACCCTAACCCGTCCCCGTCCCCTAACCCTAACCCTAGCCCGAACCCTAACCCTAACCCTTCCCCGAAGCCTGACCCTCACCCGTCCCCTAATCCTAACCCGTACGCTGACACTAACCCGCGCCCTCACACGTCCGCTGCCCTTAAAGCGTTGTCGTACCCTCACCTGGACCCTAAACCGTCCCCGTCCCCTAACCCTAACCCTAGCCCGAACCCTAACCCTAACCCTTCCCCGAAGCCTGACCCTCACCCGTCCCCTAATCCTAACCCGTACGCTGACAGTAACCCGCGCCCTCACACGTCCGCTGCCCCTAAAGCGTTGTCGTACCCTCACCTGGACCCTAAACCGTCCCCGTCCCCTAACCCTAACCCTAGCCCGAACTCTAACCCTAACCCTTCCCCGAAGCCTGACCCTCACCCGTCCCCTAATCCTAACACGTACGCTGACACTAACCCGCGCCCTCACACGTCCGCTGCCCCTAAAGCGTTGTCGTACCCTCACCTGGACCCTAAACCGTCCCCGTCCCCTAACCCTAACCCTAGCCCGAACCCTAACCCTAACCCTTCCCCCAAGCCTGACCCTCACCCGTCCCCTAATCCTAACCCGTACGCTGACACTAACCCGCTCCCTCACACGTCCGCTGCCCCTAAAGCGTTGTCGTACCCTCACCTGGACCCTAAACCGTCCCCGTCCCCTAACCCTAACCCTAGCCCGAACCCTAACCCTAACCCTTCCCCGAAGCCTGACCCTCACCCGTCCCCTAATCCTAACCCGTACGCTGACACTAACCCGCGCCCTCACACGTACGCTGCCCCTAAAGCGTTGTCGTACCCTCACCTGGACCCTAAACCGTCCCCGTCCCCTAACCCTAACCCTAGCCCGAACCCTAACCCTAACCCTTCCCCGAAGCCTGACCCTCACCCGTCCCCTAATCCTAACCCGTACGCTGACACTAACCCGCGCCCTCACACGTCCGCTCCCCCTAAAGCGTTGTCGTACCCTCACCTGGACCCTAAACCGTCCCCGTCCCCTAACCCTAACCCTAGCCCGAACCCTAACCCTAACCCTACCCCGAAGCCTGACCCTCACCCGTCCCCTAATCCTAACCCGTACGCTGACACTAACCCGCGCCCTCACACGTCCGCTGCCCCTAAAGCGTTGTCGTACCCTCACCTGGACCCTAAACCGTCCCCGTCCCCTAACCCTAACCCTAGCCCGAACCCTAACCCTAACCCTTCCCCGAAGCCTGACCCTCACCCGTCCCCTAATCCTAACCCGTACGCTGACACTAACCCGCGCCCTCACACGTCCGCTGCCCCTAAAGCGTTGTCGTACCCTCACCTGGACCCTAAACCGTCCCCGTCCCCTAACCCTAACCCTAGCCCGAACCCTAACCCTAACCCTTCCCCGAAGCCTGACCCTCACCCGTCCCCTAATCCTAACCCGTACGCTGACACTAACCCGCGCCCTCACACGTCCGCTGCCCCTAAAGCGTTGTCGTACCCTCACCTGGACCCTAAACCGTCCCCGTCCTCTAACCCTAACCCTAGCCCGAACCCTAACCCTAACCCTTCCCCGAAGCCTGACCCTCACCCGTCCCCTAATCCTAACCCGTACGCTGACACTAACCCGCGCCCTCACACGTCCGCTGCCCCTAAAGCGTTGTCGTACCCTCACCTGGACCCTAAACCGTCCCCGTCCCCTAACCCTAACCCTAGCCCGAACCCTAACCCTAACCCTTCCCCGAAGCCTGACCCTCACCCGTCCCCTAATCCTAACCCGTACGCTGACACTAACCCGCGCCCTCACACGTCCGCTGCCCCTAAAGCGTTGTCGTACCCTCACCTGGACCCTAAACATTCCCCGTCCCCTAACCCTAACCCTAGCCCGAACCCTAACCCTAACCCTTCCCCGAAGCCTGACCCTCACCCGTCCCCTAATCCTAACCCGTACGCTGACACTAACCCGCGCCCTCACACGTCCGCTGCCCCTAAAGCGTTGTCGTACCCTCACCTGGACCCTAACCCGTCCCCGTCCCCTAACCCTAACCCTAGCCCGAACCCTAACCCTAACACTTCCCCGAAGCCTGACCCTCAGCCGTCCCCTAATCCTAACCCGTACGCTGACACTAACCTGCGCCCTCACACGTACGCTCCCCCTAAAGCGTTGTCGTACCCTCACCTGGACCCTAAACCGTCCCCGTCCCCTAACCCTAACCCTAGCCCCAACCCTAACCCTAACCCTTCCCCGAAGCCTGACCCTCACCCGGCCCCTAATCCTAACCCGTACGCTGACACTAACCCGCGCCCTCACACGTCCGCTGCCCCTAAAGCGTTGTCGTACCCTCACCTGGACCCTAAACCGTCCCCGTCCCCTAACCCTAACCCTAGCCCGAACCCTAACCCTAACAGTTCCCCGAAGCCTGACCCTCACCCGTCCCCTAATCCTAACCCGTACGCTGACACTAACCTGCGCCCTCACACGTCCGCTGCCCCTAAAGCGTTGTCGTACCCTCACCTGGACCCTAAACCGTCCCCGTCCCCTAACCCTAACCCTAGCCCGAACCCTAACCCTAACCCTTCCCCGAAGCCTGACCCTCACCCGTCCCCTAATCCTAAACCGTACGCTGACACTAACCCGCGCCCTCACACGTCCGCTCCCCCTAAAGCGTTGTCGTACCCTCACCTGGACCCTAAACCGTCCCCGTCCCCTAACCCTAACCCTAGCCCGAACCCTAACCCTAACCCTTCCCCGAAGCCTGACCCTCACCCGTCTCCTAATCCTAACCCGTACGCTGACACTAACCCGCGCCCTCACACGTACGCTCCCCCTAAAGCGTTGTCGTACCCTCACCTGGACCCTAACCCGTCCCCGTCCCCTAACCCTAACCCTAGCCCGAACCCTAACCCTAACCCTTCCCCGAAGCCTGAACCTCACCCGTCCCCTAATCCTAACCCGTACGCTGACAGTAACCCGCGCCCTCACACGTCCGCTGCCCCTAAAGCGTTGTCGTACCCTCACCTGGACCCTAAACCGTCCCCGTCCCCTAACCCTAACCCTAGCCCGAACTCTAACCCTAACCCTTCCCCTAAGCCTGACCCTCACCCGTCCCCTAATCCTAACACGTACGCTGACACTAACCCGCGCCCTCACACGTCCGCTGCCCCTAAAGCGTTGTCGTACCCTCACCTGGACCCTAAACCGTCCCTGTCCCCTAACCCTAACCCTAGCCCGAACCCTAACCCTAACCCTTCCCCCAAGCCTGACCCTCACCCGTCCCCTAATCCTAACCCGTACGCTGACACTAACCCGCGCCCTCACACGTCCGCTGCCCCTAAAGCGTTGTCGTACCCTCACCTGGACCCTAAACCGTCCCCGTCCCCTAACCCTAACCCTAGCCCGAACCCTAACCCTAACCCTTCCCCGAAGCCTGACCCTCACCCGTCCCCTAATCCTAACCCGTACGCTGACACTAACCCGCGCCCTCACACGTACGCTGCCCCTAAAGCGTTGTCGTACCCTCACCTGGACCCTAAACCGTCCCCGTCCCCTAACCCTAACCCTAGCCCGAACCCTAACCCTAACCCTTCCCCGAAGCCTGACCCTCACCCGTCCCCTAATCCTAACCCGTACGCTGACACTAACCCGCGCCCTCACACGTCCGCTCCCCCTAAAGCGTTGTCGTACCCTCACCTGGACCCTAAACCGTCCCCGTCCCCTAACCCTAACCCTAGCCCGAACCCTAACCCTAACCCTACCCCGAAGCCTGACCCTCACCCGTCCCCTAATCCTAACCCGTACGCTGACACTAACCCGCGCCCTCACACGTCCGCTGCCCCTAAAGCGTTGTCGTACCCTCACCTGGACCCTAAACCGTCCCCGTCCCCTAACCCTAACCCTAGCCCGAACCCTAACCCTAACCCTTCCCCGAAGCCTGACCCTCACCCGTCCCCTAATCCTAACCCGTACGCTGACACTAACCCGCGCCCTCACACGTCCGCTGCCCCTAAAGCGTTGTCGTACCCTCACCTGGACCCTAAACCGTCCCCGTCCCCTAACCCTAACCCTAGCCCGAACCCTAACCCTAACCCTTCCCCGAAGCCTGACCCTCACCCGTCCCCTAATCCTAACCCGTACGCTGACACTAACCCGTGCCCTCACACGTCCGCTGCCCCTAAAGCGTTGTCGTACCCTCACCTGGACCCTAAACCGTCCCCGTCCCCTAACCCTAACCCTAGCCCGAACCCTAACCCTAACCCTTCCCCGAAGCCTGACCCTCACCCATCCCCTAATCCTAACCCGTACGCTGACACTAACCCGCGCCCTCACACGTACGCTGCCCCTAAAGCGTTGTCGTACCCTCACCTGGACCCTAAACCGTCCCCGTCCCCTAACCCTAACCCTAGCCCGAACCCTAACCCTAACCCTTCCCCGAAGCCTGACCCTCACCCGTCCCCTAATCCTAACCCGTACGCTGACACTAACCCGCGCCCTCACACGTCCGCTCCCCCTAAAGCGTTGTCGTACCCTCACCTGGACCCTAAACCGTCCCCGTCCCCTAACCCTAACCCTAGCCCGAACCCTAACCCTAACCCTTCCCCGAAGCCTGACCCTCACCCGTCCCCTAATCCTAACCCGTACGCTGACACTAACCCGCGCCCTCACACGTCCGCTGCCCCTAAAGCGTTGTCGTACCCTCACCTGGACCCTAAACCGTCCCCGTCCCCTAACCCTAACCCTAGCCCGAACCCTAACCCTAACCCTTCCCCGAAGCCTGACCCTCACCCGTCCCCTAATCCTAACCCGTACGCTGACACTAACCCGCGCCCTCACACGTCCGCTCCCCCAAAGCGTTGTCGTACCCTCACCTGGACCCTAAACCGTCCCCGTCCCCTAACCCTAACCCTAGCCCGAACCCTAACCCTAACCCTTCCCCGAAGCCTGATCCTCACCCGTACCCTAATCCTAACCCGTACGCAGACACTAACCCGCGCCCTCACACGTCCGCTGCCCCTAAAGCGTTGTCGTACCCTCACCTGGACCCTAAACCGTCCCCGTCCCCTAACCCTAACCCTAGCCCGAACCCTAACCCTAAACCTTCCCCGAAGCCTGACCCTCACCCGTCCCCTAATCCTAACCCGTACGCTGACACTAACCCGCGCCCTCACACGTCCGCTGCCCCTAAAGCGTTGTCGTACCCTCACCTGGACCCTAAACCGTCCCCGTCCCCTAACCCTAACCCTAGCCCGAACCCTAACCCTAACCCTTCCCCGAAGCCTGACCCTCACCCGTCCCCTAATCCTAACCCGTACGCTGACACTAACCCGTGCCCTCACACGTCCGCTGCCCCTAAAGCGTTGTCGTACCCTCACCTGGACCCTAAACCGTCCCCGTCCCCTAAACCGAACCCTAGCCCGAACCCTAACCCTAACCCTTCCCCGAAGCCTGACCCTCACCCGTCCCCTAATCCTAAACCGTACGCTGACACTAACCCGCGCCCTCACACGTCCGCTCCCCCTAAAGCGTTGTCGTACCCTCACCTGGACCCTAAACCGTCCCCGTCCCCTAACCCTAACCCTAGCCCGAACCCTAACCCTAACCCTTCCCCGAAGCCTGACCCTCACCCGTCCCCTAATCCTAACCCGTACGCTGACACTAACCCGCGCCCTCACACGTACGCTCACCCTAAAGCGTTGTCGTACCCTCACCTGGACCCTAACCCGTCCCCGTCCCCTAACCCTAACCCTAGCCCGAACCCTAACCCTAACCCTTCCCCGAAGCCTGAACCTCACCCGTCCCCTAATCCTAAACCGTACGCTGACACTAACCCGCGCCCTCACACGTCCGCTCCCCCTAAAGCGTTGTCGTACCCTCACCTGGACCCTAAACCGTCCCCGTCCCCTAACCCTAACCCTAGCCCGAACCCTAACCCTAACCCTTCCCCGAACCCTGACCCTCACCCGTCCCCTAATCCTAACCCGTACGCTGACACTAACCCGCGCCCTCACATGTCCCTTCCCCCTAAAGCGTTGTCGTACCCTCACCTGGACCCTAACCCGTCCCCGTCCCCTAACCCTAACCCTAGCCCGAACCCTAACCCTAACCCTTCCCCGAAGCCTGACCCTCACCCGTCCCCTAATCCTAACCCGTACGCTACACTAACCCGCGCCCTCACACGTCCACTGCCCCTAAAGCGTTGTCGTACCCTCACCTGGACCCTAAACCGTCCCCGTCCCCTAACCCTAACCCTAGCCCGAACCCTAACCCTAACCCTTCCCCGAAGCCTGACCCTCACCCGTCCCCTAATCCTAACCCGTACGCTGACAGTAACCCGCGCCCTCACACGTCCGCTGCCCCTAAAGCGTTGTCGTACCCTCACCTGGACCCTAAACCGTCCCCGTCCCCTAACCCTAACCCTAGCCCGAACCCTAACCCTAACCCTAACCCTTCCCCGAAGCCTGACCCTCACCCGTCCCCTAATCCTAACCCGTACGCTGACACTAACCCGCGCCCTCACACGTCCGCTGCCCCTAAAGCGTTGTCGTACCCTCACCTGGACCCTAAACCGTCCCCGTCCCCTAACCCTAACCCTAGCCCGAACCCTAACCCTAACCCTTCCCCGAAGCCTGACCCTCACCCGTCCCCTAATCCTAACCCGTACGCTGATACTAACCCACGCCCTCACACGTCCGCTGCCCCTAAAGCGTTGTCGTACCCTCACCTGGACCCTAAACCGTCCCCGTCCCCTAACCCTAACCCTAGCCCGAACCCTAACCCTAACCCTACCCCGAAGCCTGACCCTCACCCGTCCCCTAATCCTAACCCGTACGCTGACACTAACCCGCGCCCTCACACGTCCGCTGCCCCTAAAGCGTTGTCGTACCCTCACCTGGACCCTAAACCGTCCCCGTCCCCTAACACTAACCCTAGCCCGAACCCTAACCCTAACCCTTCTCCGAAGCCTGACCCTCACCCGTCCCCTAATCCTAACCCGTACGCTGACACTAACCCGCGCCCTCACACGTCCGCTGCCCCTAAAGCGTTGTCGTACCCTCACCTGGACCCTAAACCGTCCCCGTCCCCTAACCCTAACCCTAGCCCGAACCCTAACCCTAAACCTTCCCCGAAGCCTGACCCTCACCCGTCCCCTAATCCTAACCCGTACGCTGACACTAACCCACGCCCTCACACGTCCGCTGCCCCTAAAGCGTTGTCGTACCCTCACCTGGACCCTAAACCGTCCCCGTCCCCTAACCCTAACCCTAGCCCGAACCCTAACCCTAACCCTTCCCCCAAGCCTGACCCTCACCCGTCCCCTAATCCTAACCCGTACGCTGACACTAACCCGCGCCCTCACACGTCCGCTGCCCCTAAAGCGTTGTCGTACCCTCACCTGGACCCTAAACCGTCCCCGTCCCCTAACCCTAACCCTAGCCCGAACCCTAACCCTAACCCTTCCCCGAAGCCTGACCCTCACCCGTCCCCTAATCCTAACCAGTACGCTGACACTAACCCGCGCCCTCACACGTCCGCTGCCCCTAAAGCGTTGTCGTACTCTCACCTGGACCCTAAACCGTCCCCATCACCTAACCCTAACCCTAGCCCGAACCCTAACCCTAACCCTTCCCCGAAGCCTGACCCTCACCCGTCCCCTAATCCTAACCCGTACGCTGACACTAACCCGCGCCCTCACACGTCCGCGCCCCCTAAAGCGTTGTCGTACCCTCACCTGGACCCTAAACCGTCCCCGTCCCCTAACCCTAACCCTAGCCCGAACCCTAACCCTAACCCTTCCCCGAAGCCTGACCCTCACCCGTCCCCTAATCCTAACCCGTACGCTGACACTAACCCGCGCCCTCACACGTCCGCTCCCCCTAAAGCATTGTCGTACCCTCACCTGGACCCTAAACCGTCCCCGTCCCCTAACCCTAACCCTAGCCCGAACCCTAACCCTAACCCTTCCCCGAAGCCTGACCCTCACCTGTCCCCTAATCCTAACCCGTACGCTGACACTAACCCGCGCCCTCACACGTCCGCTCCCCCAAAGCGTTGTCGTACCCTCACCTGGACCCTAAACCGTCCCCGTCCCCTAACCCTAACCCTAGCCCGAACCCTAACCCTAACCCTTCCCCGAAGCCTGATCCTCACCCGTCCCCTAATCCTAACCCGTACGCAGACACTAACCCGCGCCCTCACACGTCCGCTGCCCCTAAAGCGTTGTCGTACCCTCACCTGGACCCTAAACCGTCCCCGTCCCCTAACCCTAACTCTAGCCCGAACCCTAACCCTAAACCTTCCCCGAAGCCTGACCCTCACCCGTCCCCTAATCCTAACCCGTACGCTGACACTAACCCGCGCCCTCACACGTCCGCTGCCCCTAAAGCGTTGTCGTACCCTCACCTGGACCCTAAACCGTCCCCGTCCCCTAACCCTAACCCTAGCCCGAACCCTAACCCTAACCCTTCCCCGAAGCCTGACCCTCACCCGTCCCCTAATCCTAACCCGTACGCTGACACTAACCCGCGCCCTCACACGTCCGCTGCCCCTAAAGCGTTGTCGTACCCTCACCTGGACCCTAAACCGTCCCCGTCCCCTAACCCTAACCCTAGCCCGAACCCTAACCCTAACCCTTCCCCGAAGCCTGACCCTCACCCGTCCCCTAATCCTAAACCGTACGCTGACACTAACCCGCGCCCTCACACGTCCGCTCCCCCTAAAGCGTTGTCGTACCCTCACCTGGACCCTAAACCGTCCCCGTCCCCTAACCCTAACCCTAGCCCGAACCCTAACCCTAACCCTTCCCCGAAGCCTGACCCTCACCCGTCCCCTAATCCTAACCCGTACGCTGACACTAACCCGCGCCCTCACACGTACGCTCCCCCTAAAGCGTTGTCGTACCCTCACCTGGACCCTAACCCGTCCCCGTCCCCTAACCCTAACCCTAGCCCGAACCCTAACCCTAACCCTTCCCCGAAGCCTGAACCTCACCCGTCCCCTAATCCTAAACCGTACGCTGACACTAACCCGCGCCCTCACACGTCCGCTCCCCCTAAAGCGTTGTCGTACCCTCACCTGGACCCTAAACCGTCCCCGTCCCCTAACCCTAACCCTAGCCCGAACCCTAACCCTAACCCTTCCCCGAACCCTGACCCTCACCCGTCCCCTAATCCTAACCCGTACGCTGACACTAACCCGCGCCCTCACATGTCCCTTCCCCCTAAAGCGTTGTCGTACCCTCACCTGGACCCTAACCCGTCCCCGTCCCCTAACCCTAACCCTAGCCCGAACCCTAACCCTAACCCTTCCCCGAAGCCTGACCCTCACCCGTCCCCTAATCCTAACCCGTACGCTGACACTAACCCGCGCCCTCACACGTCCGCTGCCCCTAAAGCGTTGTCGTACCCTCACCTGGACCCTAAACCGTCCCCGTCCGCTAACCCTAACCCTAGCCCGAACCCTAACCCTAACCCTTCCCCGAAGCCTGACCCTCACCCGTCCCCTAATCCTAACCCGTACGCTGACACTAACCCGCGCCCTCACACGTCCGCTGCCCCTAAAGCGTTGTCGTACCCTCACCTGGACCCTAAACCGTCCCCGTCCCCTAACCCTAACCCTAGCCCGAACCCTAACCCTAACCCTAACCCTTCCCCGAAGCCTGACCCTCACCCGTCCCCTAATCCTAACCCGTACGCTGACACTAACCCGCGCCCTCACACGTACGCTCCCCCTAAAGCGTTGTCGTACCCTCACCTGGACCCTAACCCGTCCCCGTCCCCTAACCCTAACCCTAGCCCGAACCCTAACCCTAACCCTTCCCCGAAGCCTGAACCTCACCCGTCCCCTAATCCTAAACCGTACGCTGACACTAACCCGCGCCCTCACACGTCCGCTCCCCCTAAAGCGTTGTCGTACCCTCACCTGGACCCTAAACCGTCCCCGTCCCCTAACCCTAACCCTAGCCCGAACCCTAACCCTAACCTTTCCGCGAACCCTGACCCTCACCCGTCCCCTAATCCTAACCCGTACGCTGACACTAACCCGCGCCCTCACATGTCCCTTCCCCCTAAAGCGTTGTCGTACCCTCACCTGGACCCTAACCCGTCCCCGTCCCCTAACCCTAACCCTAGCCCGAACCCTAACCCTAACCCTTCCCCGAAGCCTGACCCTCACCCGTCCCCTAATCCTAACCCGTACGCTGACACTAACCCGCGCCCTCACACGTCCGCTGCCCCTAAAGCGTTGTCGTACCCTCACCTGGACCCTAAACCGTCCCCGTCCCCTAACCCTAACCCTAGCCCGAACCCTAACCCTAACCCTTCCCCGAAGCCTGACCCTCACCCGTCCCCTAATCCTAACCCGTACGCTGACAGTAACCCGCGCCCTCACACGTCCGCTGCCCCTAAAGCGTTGTCGTACCCTCACCTGGACCCTAAACCGTCCCCGTCCCCTAACCCTAACCCTAGCCCGAACCCTAACCCTAACCCTAACCCTTCCCCGAAACCTGACCCTCACCCGTCCCCTAATCCTAACCCGTACGCTGACACTAACCCGCGCCCTCACACGTCCGCTGCCCCTAAAGCGTTGTCGTACCCTCACCTGGACCCTAAACCGTCCCCGTCCCCTAACCCTAACCCTAGCCCGAACCCTAACCCTAACCCTTCCCCGAAGCCTGACCCTCACCCGTCCCCTAATCCTAACCCGTACGCTGACACTAACCCGCGCCCTCACACGTCCGCTGCCCCTAAAGCATTGTCGTACCCTCACCTGGACCCTAAACCGTCCCCGTCCCCTAACCCTAACCCTAGCCCGAACCCTAACCCTAACACTTCCCCGAAGCCTGACCCTCACCCGTCCCCTAATCCTAACCCGTACGCTGACACTAACCCGCCCCCTCACACGTCCGCTCCCCCTAAAGCGTTGTCGTACCCTCACCTGGACCCTAAACCGTCCCCGTCCCCTAACCCTAACCCTAGCCCGAACCCTAACCCTAACCCTTCCCCGAAGCCTGACCCTCACCCGTCCCCTAATCCTAACCCGTACGCTGACACTAACCCGCGCCCTCACACGTCCGCTGCCCCTAAAGCGTTGTCGTACCCTCACCTGGACCCTAAACCGTCCCCGTCCCCTAACCCTAACCCTAGCCCGAACCCTAACCCTAACCCTTCCCCGAAGCCTGACCCTCACCCGTCCCCTAATCCTAAACCGTACGCTGACACTAACCCGCGCCCTCACATGTCCGCTGCCCCTAAAGCGTTGTCGTACCCTCACCTGGACCCTAAACCGTCCCCGTCCCCTAACCCTAACCCTAGCCCGAACCCTAACCCTAACCCTTCCCCGAAGCCTGACCCTCACCCATCCCCTAATCCTAACCCGTACGCTGACACTAACCCGCGCCCTCACACGTCCGCTGCCCCTAAAGCGTTGTCGTACCCTCACCTGGACCCTAAACCGTCCCCGTCCCCTAACCCTAACCCTAGCCCGAACCCTAACCCTAACCATTCCCCGAAGCCTGACCCTCACCCGTCCCCTAATCCTAACCCGTACGCTGACACTAACCCGCGCCCTCACACGTCCGCTCCCCCTAAAGCGTTGTCGTACCCTCACCTGGACCCTAAACCGTCCCCGTCCTCTAACCCTAACCCTAGCCCGAACCCTAACCCTAACCCTTCCCCGAAGCCTGACCCTCACCCGTCCCCTAATCCTAACCCGTACGCTGACACTAACCCGCGCCCTCACACGTCCGCTGCCCCTAAAGCGTTGTCGTACCCTCACCTGGACCCTAAACCGTCCCCGTCCCCTAACCCTAACCCTAGCCCGAACCCTAACCCTAACCCTTCCCCGAAGCCTGACCCTCACCCGTCCCCTAATCCTAACCCGTACGCTGATACTAACCCGCGCCCTCACACGTCCGCTGCCCCTAAAGCGTTGTCGTACCCTCACCTGGACCCTAAACCGTCCCCGTCCCCTAACCCTAACCCTAGCCCGAACCCTAACCCTAACCCTACCCCGAAGCCTGACCCTCACCCGTCCCCTAATCCTAACCCGTACGCTGACACTAACCCGCGCCCTCACACGTCCGCTGCCCCTAAAGCGTTGTCGTACCCTCACCTGGACCCTAAACCGTCCCCGTCCCCTAACCCTAACCCTAGCCCGAACCCTAACCCTAACCCTTCCCCGAAGCCTGACCCTCACCCGTCCCCTAATCCTAACCCGTACGCTGACACTAACCCGCGCCCTCACACGTCCGCTGCCCCTAAAGCGTTGTCGTACCCTCACCTGGACCCTAAACCGTCCCCGTCCCGTAACCCTAACCCTAGCCCGAACCCTAATCCTAACCCTTCCCCGAAGCCTGACCCTCACCCGTCCCCTAATCCTAACCCGTACGCTGACACTAACCCGCGCCCTCACACGTCCGCTCCCCCTAAAGCGTTGTCGTACCCTCACCTGGACCCTAACCCGTCCCCGTCCCCTAACCCTAACCCTAGCCCGAACCCTAACCCTAACCCTTCCCCGAAGCCTGACCCTCACCCGTCCCCTAATCCTAAACCGTACGCTGACACTAACCCGCGCCCTCACACGTCCGCTCCCCCTAAAGCGTTGTCGTACCCTCACCTGGACCCTAAACCGTCCCCGTCCCCTAACCCTAACCCTAGCCCGAACCCTAACCCTAACCCTTCCCCGAAGCCTGACCCTCACCCGTCCCCTAATCCTAACCCGTACGCTGACACTAACCCGCGCCCTCACACGTCCGCTGCCCCTAAAGCGTTGTCGTACCCTCACCTGGACCCTAAACCGTCCCCGTCCCCTAACCCTAACCCTAGCCCGAACCCTAACCCTAACCCTTCCCCGAAGCCTGACCCTCACCCGTCCCCTAATCCTAAACCGTACGCTGACACTAACCCGCGCCCTCACACGTCCGCTCCCCCTAAAGCGTTGTCGTACCCTCACCTGGACCCTAAACCGTCCCCGTCCCCTAACCCTAACCCTAGCCCGAACCCTAACCCTAACCCTTCCCCGAAGCCTGACCCTCACCCGTCCCCTAATCCTAACCCGTACGCTGACATTAACCCGCGCCCTCACACGTACGCTCCCCCTAAAGCGTTGTCGTACCCTCACCTGGACCCTAACCCGTCCCCGTCCCCTAACCCTAACCCTAGCCCGAACCCTAACCCTAACCCTTCCCCGAAGCCTGAACCTCACCCGTCCCCTAATCCTAAACCGTACGCTGACACTAACCCGCGCCCTCACACGTCCGCTGCCCCTAAAGCGTTGTCGTACCCTCACCTGGACCCTAAACCGTCCCCGTCCCCTAACCCTAACCCTAGCCCGAACCCTAACCCTAACCCTTCCCCGAACCCTGACCCTCACCCGTCCCCTAATCCTAACCCGTACGCTGACACTAACCCGCGCCCTCACATGTCCCTTCCCCCTAAAGCGTTGTCGTACCCTCACCTGGACCCTAACCCGTCCCCGTCCCCTAACCCTAACCCTAGCCCGAACCCTAACCCTAACCCTTCCCCGAAGCCTGACCCTCACCCGTCCCCTAATCCTAACCCGTACGCTGACACTAACCCGCGCCCTCACATGTCCGCTGCCCCTAAAGCGTTGTCGTAACCTCACCTGGACCCTAAACCGTCCCCGTCCCCTAACCCTAACCCTAGCCCGAACCCTAACCCTAACCCTTCCCCGAAGCCTGACCCTCACCCGTCCCCTAATCCTAACCCGTACGCTGACAGTAACCCGCGCCCTCACACGTCCGCTGCCCCTAAAGCGTTGTCGTACCCTCACCTGGACCCTAAACCGTCCCCGTCCCCTAACCCTAACCCTAGCCCGAACCCTAACCCTAACCCTAACCCTTCCCCGAAGCCTGACCCTCACCCGTCCCCTAATCCTAACCCGTACGCTGACACTAACCCGCGCCCTCACACGTCCGCTGCCCCTAAAGCGTTGTCGTACCCTCACCTGGACCCTAAACCGTCCCCGTCCCCTAACCCTAACCCTAGCCCGAACCCTAAACCTAACCCTTCCCCGAAGCCTGACCCTCACCCGTCCCCTAATCCTAACCCGTACGCTGACACTAACCCGCCCCCTCACACGTCCGCTCCCCCTAAAGCGTTGTCGTACCCTCACCTGGACCCTAAACCGTCCCCGTCCCCTAACCCTAACCCTAGCCCGAACCCTAACCCTAACCCTTCCCCGAAGCCTGACCCTCACCCGTCCCCTAATCCTAACCCGTACGCTGACACTAACCCGCGCCCTCACACGTCCGCTGCCCCTAAAGCGTTGTCGTACCCTCACCTGGACCCTAAACCGTCCCCGTCCCCTAACCCTAACCCTAGCCCGAACCCTAACCCTAACCCTTCCCCGAAGCCTGACCCTCACCCGTCCCCTAATCCTAACCCGTACGCTGACACTAACCCGCGCCCTCACACGTCCGCTGCCCCTAAAGCGTTGTCGTACCCTCACCTGGACCCTAAACCGTCCCCGTCCCCTAACCCTAACCCTAGCCCGAACCCTAACCCTAACCCTTCCCCGAAGCCTGACCCTCACCCGTCCCCTAATCCTAACCCGTACGCTGACACTAACCCGCGCCCTCACACGTCCGCTGCCCCTAAAGCGTTGTCGTACCCTCACCTGGACCCTAAACCGTCCCCGTCCCCTAACCCTAACCCTAGCCCGAACCCTAACCCTAACCCTTCCCCGAAGCCTGACCCTCACCCGTCCCCTAATCCTAACCCGTACGCTGACACTAACCCGCGCCCTCACACGTCCGCTCCCCCTAAAGCGTTGTCGTACCCTCACCTGGACCCTAAACCGTCCCCGTCCCCTAACCCTAACCCTAGCCCGAACCCTAACCCTAACCCTTCCCCGAAGCCTGAACCTCACCCGTCCCCTAATCCTAAACCGTACGCTGACACTAACCCGCGCCCTCACACGTCCGCTCCCCCTAAAGCGTTGTCGTACCCTCACCTGGACCCTAAACCGTCCCCGTCCCCTAACCCTAACCCTAGCCCGAACCCTAACCCTAACCTTTCCGCGAACCCTGACCCTCACCCGTCCCCTAATCCTAACCCGTACGCTGACACTAACCCGCGCCCTCACATGTCCCTTCCCCCTAAAGCGTTGTCGTACCCTCACCTGGACCCTAACCCGTCCCCGTCCCCTAACCCTAATCCTAGCCCGAACCCTAACCCTAACCCTTCCCCGAAGCCTGACCCTCACCCGTCCCCTAATCCTAACCCGTACGCTGACACTAACCCGCGCCCTCACACGTCCGCTGCCCCTAAAGCGTTGTCGTACCCTCACCTGGACCCTAAACCGTCCCCGTCCCCTAACCCTAACCCTAGCCCGAACCCTAACCCTAACCCTTCCCCGAAGCCTGACCCTCACCCGTCCCCTAATCCTAACCCGTACGCTGACAGTAACCCGCGCCCTCACACGTCCGCTGCCCCTAAAGCGTTGTCGTACCCTCACCTGGACCCTAAACCGTCCCCGTCCCCTAACCCTAACCCTAGCCCGAACCCTAACCCTAACCCTAACCCTTCCCCGAAGCCTGACCCTCACCCGTCCCCTAATCCTAACCCGTACACTGACACTAACCCACGCCCTCACACGTCCGCTGCCCCTAAAGCGTTGTCGTACCCTCACCTGGACCCTAAACCGTCCCCGTCCCCTAACCCTAACCCTAGCCCGAACCCTAACCCTAACCCTTCCCCGAAGCCTGACCCTCACCCGTCCCCTAATCCTAACCCGTACGCTGACACTAACCCGCGCCCTCACACGTCCGCTGCCCCTAAAGCATTGTCGTACCCTCACCTGGACCCTAAACCGTCCCCGTCCCCTAACCCTAACCCTAGCCCGAACCCTAACCCTAACACTTCCCCGAAGCCTGACCCTCACCCGTCCCCTAATCCTAACCCGTACGCTGACACTAACCCGCCCCCTCACACGTCCGCTCCCCCTAAAGCGTTGTCGTACCCTCACCTGGACCCTAAACCGTCCCCGTCCCCTAACCCTAACCCTAGCCCGAACCCTAACCCTAACCCTTCCCCGAAGCCTGACCCTCACCCGTCCCCTAATCCTAACCCGTACGCTGACACTAACCCGCGCCCTCACACGTCCGCTGCCCCTAAAGCGTTGTCGTACCCTCACCTGGACCCTAAACCGTCCCCGTCCCCTAACCCTAACCCTAGCCCGAACCCTAACCCTAACCCTTCCCCGAAGCCTGACCCTCACCCGTCCCCTAATCCTAAACCGTACGCTGACACTAACCCGCGCCCTCACATGTCCGCTGCCCCTAAAGCGTTGTCGTACCCTCAGCTGGACCCTAAACCGTCCCCGTCCCCTAACCCTAACCCTAGCCCGAACCCTAACCCTAACCCTTCCCCGAAGCCTGACCCTCACCCGTCCCCTAATCCTAACCCGTACGCTGACACTAACCCGCGCCCTCACACGTCCGCTGCCCCTAAAGCGTTGTCGTACCCTCACCTGGACCCTAAACCGTCCCCGTCCCCTAACCCTAACCCTAGCCCGAACCCTAACCCTAACCATTCCCCGAAGCCTGACCCTCACCCGTCCCCTAATCCTAACCCGTACGCTGACACTAACCCGCGCCCTCACACGTCCGCTCCCCCTAAAGCGTTGTCGTACCCTCACCTGGACCCTAAACCGTCCCCGTCCCCTAACCCTAACCCTAGCCCGAACCCTAACCCTAACCCTTCCCCGAAGCCTGACCCTCACCCGTCCCCTAATCCTAACCCGTACGCTGACACTAACCCGCGCCCTCACACGTCCGCTGCCCCTAAAGCGTTGTCGTACCCTCACCTGGACCCTAAACCGTCCCCGTCCCCTAACCCTAACCCTAGCCCGAACCCTAACCCTAACCCTTCCCCGAAGCCTGACCCTCACCCGTCTCCTAATCCTAACCCGTACGCTGATACTAACCCGCGCCCTCACACGTCCGCTGCCCCTAAAGCGTTGTCGTACCCTCACCTGGACCCTAAACCGTCCCCGTCCCCTAACCCTAACCCTAGCCCGAACCCTAACCCTAACCCTACCCCGAAGCCTGACCCTCACCCGTCCCCTAATCCTAACCCGTACGCTGACACTAACCCGCGCCCTCACACGTCCGCTGCCCCTAAAGCGTTGTCGTACCCTCACCTGGACCCTAAACCGTCCCCGTCCCCTAACCCTAACCCTAGCCCGAACCCTAACCCTAACCCTTCCCCGAAGCCTGACCCTCACCCGTCCCCTAATCCTAACCCGTACGCTGACACTAACCCGCGCCCTCACACGTCCGCTGCCCCTAAAGCGTTGTCGTACCCTCACCTGGACCCTAAACCGTCCCCGTCCCGTAACCCTAACCCTAGCCCGAACCTTAATCCTAACCCTTCCCCGAAGCCTGACCCTCACCCGTCCCCTAATCCTAACCCGTACGCTGACACTAACCCGCGCCCTCACACGTCCGCTCCCCCTAAAGCGTTGTCGTACCCTCACCTGGACCCTAAACCGTCCCCGTCCCCTAACCCTAACCCTAGCCCGAACCCTAACCCTAACCCTTCCCCGAAGCCTGACCCTCACCCGTCCCCTAATCCTAACCCGTACGCTGACACTAACCCGCGCCCTCACACGTCCGCTCCCCCTAAAGCGTTGTCGTACCCTCACCTGGACCCTTAACCGTCCCCGTCCCCTAACCCTAACCCTAGCCAGAACCCTAACCCTAACCCTACCCCGAAGCCTGACCCTCACCCGTCCCCTAATCCTAACCCGTACGCTGACACTAACCCGCGCCCTCACACGTCCGCTGCCCCTAAAGCGTTGTCGTACCCTCACCTGGACCCTAAACCGTCCCCGTCCCCTAACCCTAACCCTAGCCCGAACCCTAACCCTAACCCTAACCCTTCCCCGAAGCCTGACCCTCACCCGTCCCCTAATCCTAACCCGTACGCTGACACTAACCCGCGCCCTCACACGTACGCTCCCCCTAAAGCGTTGTCGTACCCTCACCTGGACCCTAAACCGTCCCCGTCCCCTAACCCTAACCCTAGCCCGAACCCTAACCCTAACCCTTCCCCGAAGCCTGAACCTCACCCGTCCCCTAATCCTAAACCGTACGCTGACACTAACCCGCGCCCTCACACGTCCGCTCCCCCTAAAGCGTTGTCGTACCCTCACCTGGACCCTAAACCGTCCCCGTCCCCTAACCCTAACCCTAGCCCGAACCCTAACCCTAACCTTTCCGCGAACCCTGACCCTCACCCGTCCCCTAATCCTAACCCGTACGCTGACACTAACCCGCGCCCTCACATGTCCCTTCCCCCTAAAGCGTTGTCGTACCCTCACCTGGACCCTAACCCGTCCCCGTCCCCTAACCCTAACCCTAGCCCGAACCCTAACCCTAACCCTTCCCCGAAGCCTGACCCTCACCCGTCCCCTAATCCTAACCCGTACGCTGACACTAACCCGCGCCCTCACACGTCCGCTGCCCCTAAAGCGTTGTCGTACCCTCACCTGGACCCTAAACCGTCCCCGTCCCCTAACCCTAACCCTAGCCCGAACCCTAACCCTAACCCTTCCCCGAAGCCTGACCCTCACCCGTCCCCTAATCCTAACCCGTACGCTGACAGTAACCCGCGCCCTCACACGTCCGCTGCCCCTAAAGCGTTGTCGTACCCTCACCTGGACCCTAAACCGTCCCCGTCCCCTAACCCTAACCCTAGCCCGAACCCTAACCCTAACCCTAACCCTTCCCCGAAGCCTGACCCTCACCCGTCCCCTAATCCTAACCCGTACGCTGACACTAACCCGCGCCCTCACACGTCCGCTGCCCCTAAAGCGTTGTCGTACCCTCACCTGGACCCTAAACCGTCCCCGTCCCCTAACCCTAACCCTAGCCCGAACCCTAACCCTAACCCTTCCCCGAAGCCTGACCCTCACCCGTCCCCTAATCCTAACCCGTACGCTGACACTAACCCGCGCCCTCACACGTCCGCTGCCCCTAAAGCATTGTCGTACCCTCACCTGGACCCTAAACCGTCCCCGTCCCCTAACCCTAACCCTAGCCCGAACCCTAACCCTAACACTTCCCCGAAGCCTGACCCTCACCCGTCCCCTAATCCTAACCCGTACGCTGACACTAACCCGCCCCCTCACACGTCCGCTCCCCCTAAAGCGTTGTCGTACCCTCACCTGGACCCTAAACCGTCCCCGTCCCCTAACCCTAACCCTAGCCCGAACCCTAACCCTAACCCTTCCCCGAAGCCTGACCCTCACCCGTCCCCTAATCCTAACCCGTACGCTGACACTAACCCGCGCCCTCACACGTCCGCTGCCCCTAAAGCGTTGTCGTACCCTCACCTGGACCCTAAACCGTCCCCGTCCCCTAACCCTAACCCTAGCCCGAACCCTAACCCTAACCCTTCCCCGAAGCCTGACCCTCACCCGTCCCCTAATCCTAAACCGTACGCTGACACTAACCCACGCCCTCACATGTCCGCTGCCCCTAAAGCGTTGTCGTACCCTCAGCTGGACCCTAAACCGTCCCCGTCCCCTAACCCTAACCCTAGCCCGAACCCTAACCCTAACCCTTCCCCGAAGCCTGACCCTCACCCGTCCCCTAATCCTAACCCGTACGCTGACACTAACCCGCGCCCTCACACGTCCGCTGCCCCTAAAGCGTTGTCGTACCCTCACCTGGACCCTAAACCGTCCCCGTCCCCTAACCCTAACCCTAGCCCGAACCCTAACCCTAACCATTCCCCGAAGCCTGACCCTCACCCGTCCCCTAATCCTAACCCGTACGCTGACACTAACCCGCGCCCTCACACGTCCGCTCCCCCTAAAGCGTTGTCGTACCCTCACCTGGACCCTAAACCGTCCCCGTCCCCTAACCCTAACCCTAGCCCGAACCCTAACCCTAACCCTTCCCCGAAGCCTGACCCTCACCCGTCCCCTAATCCTAACCCGTACGCTGACACTAACCCGCGCCCTCACACGTCCGCTGCCCCTAAAGCGTTGTCGTACCCTCACCTGGACCCTAAACCGTCCCCGTCCCCTAACCCTAACCCTAGCCCGAACCCTAACCCTAACCCTTCCCCGAAGCCTGACCCTCACCCGTCTCCTAATCCTAACCCGTACGCTGATACTAACCCGCGCCCTCACACGTCCGCTGCCCCTAAAGCGTTGTCGTACCCTCACCTGGACCCTAAACCGTCCCCGTCCCCTAACCCTAACCCTAGCCCGAACCCTAACCCTAACCCTACCCCGAAGCCTGACCCTCACCCGTCCCCTAATCCTAACCCGTACGCTGACACTAACCCGCGCCCTCACACGTCCGCTGCCCCTAAAGCGTTGTCGTACCCTCACCTGGACCCTAAACCGTCCCCGTCCCCTAACCCTAACCCTAGCCCGAACCCTAACCCTAACCCTTCCCCGAAGCCTGACCCTCACCCGTCCCCTAATCCTAACCCGTACGCTGACACTAACCCGCGCCCTCACACGTCCGCTGCCCCTAAAGCGTTGTCGTACCCTCACCTGGACCCTAAACCGTCCCCGTCCCGTAACCCTAACCCTAGCCCGAACCCTAATCCTAACCCTTCCCCGAAGCCTGACCCTCACCCGTCCCCTAATCCTAACCCGTACGCTGACACTAACCCGCGCCCTCACACGTCCGCTCCCCCTAAAGCGTTGTCGTACCCTCACCTGGACCCTAAACCGTCCCCGTCCCCTAAACCTAACCCTAGCCCGAACCCTAACCCTAACCCTTCCCCGAAGCCTGACCCTCACCCGTCCCCTAATCCTAAACCGTACGCTGACACTAACCCGCGCCCTCACACGTCCGCTCCCCCTAAAGCGTTGTCGTACCCTCACCTGGACCCTAAACCGTCCCCGTCCCCTAACCCTAAACCTAGCCCGAACCCTAACCCTAACCCTTCCCCGAAGCCTGACCCTCACCCGTCCCCTAATCCTAACCCGTACGCTGACATTAACCCGCGCCCTCACACGTACGCTCCCCCTAAAGCGTTGTCGTACCCTCACCTGGACCCTAACCCGTCCCCGTCCCCTAACCCTAACCCTAGCCCGAACCCTAACCCTAACCCTTCCCCGAAGCCTGAACCTCACCCGTCCCCTAATCCTAAACCGTACGCTGACACTAACCCGCGCCCTCACACGTCCGCTGCCCCTAAAGCGTTGTCGTACCCTCACCTGGACCCTAAACCGTCCCCGTCCCCTAACCCTAACCCTAGCCCGAACCCTAACCCTAACCCTTCCCCGAACCCTGACCCTCACCCGTCCCCTAATCCTAACCCGTACGCTGACACTAACCCGCGCCCTCACATGTCCCTTCCCCCTAAAGCGTTGTCGTACCCTCACCTGGACCCTAACCCGTCCCCGTCCCCTAACCCTAACCCTAGCCCGAACCCTAACCCTAACCCTTCCCCGAAGCCTGACCCTCACCCGTCCCCTAATCCTAACCCGTACGCTGACACTAACCCGCGCCCTCACATGTCCGCTGCCCCTAAAGCGTTGTCGTAACCTCACCTGGACCCTAAACCGTCCCCGTCCCCTAACCCTAACCCTAGCCCGAACCCTAACCCTAACCCTTCCCCGAAGCCTGACCCTCACCCGTCCCCTAATCCTAACCCGTACGCTGACAGTAACCCGCGCCCTCACACGTCCGCTGCCCCTAAAGCGTTGTCGTACCCTCACCTGGACCCTAAACCGTCCCCGTCCCCTAACCCTAACCCTAGCCCGAACCCTAACCCTAACCCTAACCCTTCCCCGAAGCCTGACCCTCACCCGTCCCCTAATCCTAACCCGTACGCTGACACTAACCCGCGCCCTCACACGTCCGCTGCCCCTAAAGCGTTGTCGTACCCTCACCTGGACCCTAAACCGTCCCCGTCCCCTAACCCTAACCCTAGCCCGAACCCTAACCCTAACCCTTCCCCGAAGCCTGACCCTCACCCGTCCCCTAATCCTAACCCGTACGCTGACACTAACCCGCGCCCTCACACGTCCGCTGCCCCTAAAGCATTGTCGTACCCTCACCTGGACCCTAAACCGTCCCCGTCCCCTAACCCTAACCCTAGCCCGAACCCTAACCCTAACACTTCCCCGAAGCCTGACCCTCACCCGTCCCCTAATCCTAACCCGTACGCTGACACTAACCCGCCCCCTCACACGTCCGCTCCCCCTAAAGCGTTGTCGTACCCTCAACTGGACCCTAAACCGTCCCCGTCCCCTAACCCTAACCCTAGCCCGAACCCTAACCCTAACCCTTCCCCGAAGCCTGACCCTCACCCGTCCCCTAATCCTAACCCGTACGCTGACACTAACCCGCGCCCTCACACGTCCGCTGCCCCTAAAGCGTTGTCGTACCCTCACCTGGACCCTAAACCGTCCCCGTCCCCTAACCCTAACCCTAGCCCGAACCCTAACCCTAACCCTTCCCCGAAGCCTGACCCTCACCCGTCCCCTAATCCTAAACCGTACGCTGACACTAACCCGCGCCCTCACATGTCCGCTGCCCCTAAAGCGTTGTCGTACCCTCACCTGGACCCTAAACCGTCCCCGTCCCCTAACCCTAACCCTAGCCCGAACCCTAACCCTAACCCTTCCCCGAAGCCTGACCCTCACCCATCCCCTAATCCTAACCCGTACGCTGACACTAACCCGCGCCCTCACACGTCCGCTGCCCCTAAAGCGTTGTCGTACCCTCACCTGGACCCTAAACCGTCCCCGTCCCCTAACCCTAACCCTAGCCCGAACCCTAACCCTAACCATTCCCCGAAGCCTGACCCTCACCCGTCCCCTAATCCTAACCCGTACGCTGACACTAACCCGCGCCCTCACACGTCCGCTCCCCCTAAAGCGTTGTCGTACCCTCACCTGGACCCTAAACCGTCCCCGTCCCCTAACCCTAACCCTAGCCCGAACCCTAACCCTAACCCTTCCCCGAAGCCTGACCCTCACCCGTCCCCTAATCCTAACCCGTACGCTGACACTAACCCGCGCCCTCACACGTCCGCTGCCCCTAAAGCGTTGTCGTACCCTCACCTGGACCCTAAACCGTCCCCGTCCCCTAACCCTAACCCTAGCCCGAACCCTAACTCTAACCCTTCCCCGAAGCCTGACCCTCACCCGTCCCCTAATCCTAACCCGTACGCTGATACTAACCCGCGCCCTCACACGTCCGCTGCCCCTAAAGCGTTGTCGTACCCTCACCTGGACCCTAAACCGTCCCCGTCCCCTAACCCTAACCCTAGCCCGAACCCTAACCCTAACCCTACCCCGAAGCCTGACCCTCACCCGTCCCCTAATCCTAACCCGTACGCTGACACTAACCCGCGCCCTCACACGTCCGCTGCCCCTAAAGCGTTGTCGTACCCTCACCTGGACCCTAAACCGTCCCCGTCCCCTAACCCTAACCCTAGCCCGAACCCTAACCCTAACCCTTCCCCGAAGCCTGACCCTCACCCGTCCCCTAATCCTAACCCGTACGCTGACACTAACCCGCGCCCTCACACGTCCGCTGCCCCTAAAGCGTTGTCGTACCCTCACCTGGACCCTAAACCGTCCCCGTCCCGTAACCCTAACCCTAGCCCGAACCCTAATCCTAACCCTTCCCCGAAGCCTGACCCTCACCCGTCCCCTAATCCTAACCCGTACGCTGACACTAACCCGCGCCCTCACACGTCCGCTCCCCCTAAAGCGTTGTCGTACCCTCACCTGGACCCTAAACCGTCCCCGTCCCCTAACCCTAACCCTAGCCCGAACCCTAACCCTAACCCTTCCCCGAACCCTGACCCTCACCCGTCCCCTAATCCTAACCCGTACGCTGACACTAACCCGCGCCCTCACATGTCCCTTCCCCCTAAAGCGTTGTCGTACCCTCACCTGGACCCTAACCCGTCCCCGTCCCCTAACCCTAACCCTAGCCCGAACCCTAACCCTAACCCTTCCCCGAAGCCTGACCCTCACCCGTCCCCTAATCCTAACCCGTACGCTGACACTAACCCGCGCCCTCACATGTCCGCTGCCCCTAAAGCGTTGTCGTAACCTCACCTGGACCCTAAACCGTCCCCGTCCCCTAACCCTAACCCTAGCCCGAACCCTAACCCTAACCCTTCCCCGAAGCCTGACCCTCACCCGTCCCCTAATCCTAACCCGTACGCTGACAGTAACCCGCGCCCTCACACGTCCGCTGCCCCTAAAGCGTTGTCGTACCCTCACCTGGACCCTAAACCGTCCCCGTCCCCTAACCCTAACCCTAGCCCGAACCCTAACCCTAACCCTAACCCTTCCCCGAAGCCTGACCCTCACCCGTCCCCTAATCCTAACCCGTACGCTGACACTAACCCGCGCCCTCACACGTCCGCTGCCCCTAAAGCGTTGTCGTACCCTCACCTGGACCCTAAACCGTCCCCGTCCCCTAACCCTAACCCTAGCCCGAACCCTAACCCTAACCCTTCCCCGAAGCCTGACCCTCACCCGTCCCCTAATCCTAACCCGTACGCTGACACTAACCCGCGCCCTCACACGTCCGCTGCCCCTAAAGCATTGTCGTACCCTCACCTGGACCCTAAACCGTCCCCGTCCCCTAACCCTAACCCTAGCCCGAACCCTAACCCTAACACTTCCCCGAAGCCTGACCCTCACCCGTCCCCTAATCCTAACCCGTACGCTGACACTAACCCGCCCCCTCACACGTCCGCTCCCCCTAAAGCGTTGTCGTACCCTCAACTGGACCCTAAACCGTCCCCGTCCCCTAACCCTAACCCTAGCCCGAACCCTAACCCTAACCCTTCCCCGAAGCCTGACCCTCACCCGTCCCCTAATCCTAACCCGTACGCTGACACTAACCCGCGCCCTCACACGTCCGCTGCCCCTAAAGCGTTGTCGTACCCTCACCTGGACCCTAAACCGTCCCCGTCCCCTAACCCTAACCCTAGCCCGAACCCTAACCCTAACCCTTCCCCGAAGCCTGACCCTCACCCGTCCCCTAATCCTAAACCGTACGCTGACACTAACCCGCGCCCTCACATGTCCGCTGCCCCTAAAGCGTTGTCGTACCCTCACCTGGACCCTAAACCGTCCCCGTCCCCTAACCCTAACCCTAGCCCGAACCCTAACCCTAACCCTTCCCCGAAGCCTGACCCTCACCCATCCCCTAATCCTAACCCGTACGCTGACACTAACCCGCGCCCTCACACGTCCGCTGCCCCTAAAGCGTTGTCGTACCCTCACCTGGACCCTAAACCGTCCCCGTCCCCTAACCCTAACCCTAGCCCGAACCCTAACCCTAACCATTCCCCGAAGCCTGACCCTCACCCGTCCCCTAATCCTAACCCGTACGCTGACACTAACCCGCGCCCTCACACGTCCGCTCCCCCTAAAGCGTTGTCGTACCCTCACCTGGACCCTAAACCGTCCCCGTCCCCTAACCCTAACCCTAGCCCGAACCCTAACCCTAACCCTTCCCCGAAGCCTGACCCTCACCCGTCCCCTAATCCTAACCCGTACGCTGACACTAACCCGCGCCCTCACACGTCCGCTGCCCCTAAAGCGTTGTCGTACCCTCACCTGGACCCTAAACCGTCCCCGTCCCCTAACCCTAACCCTAGCCCGAACCCTAACTCTAACCCTTCCCCGAAGCCTGACCCTCACCCGTCCCCTAATCCTAACCCGTACGCTGATACTAACCCGCGCCCTCACACGTCCGCTGCCCCTAAAGCGTTGTCGTACCCTCACCTGGACCCTAAACCGTCCCCGTCCCCTAACCCTAACCCTAGCCCGAACCCTAACCCTAACCCTACCCCGAAGCCTGACCCTCACCCGTCCCCTAATCCTAACCCGTACGCTGACACTAACCCGCGCCCTCACACGTCCGCTGCCCCTAAAGCGTTGTCGTACCCTCACCTGGACCCTAAACCGTCCCCGTCCCCTAACCCTAACCCTAGCCCGAACCCTAACCCTAACCCTTCCCCGAAGCCTGACCCTCACCCGTCCCCTAATCCTAACCCGTACGCTGACACTAACCCGCGCCCTCACACGTCCGCTGCCCCTAAAGCGTTGTCGTACCCTCACCTGGACCCTAAACCGTCCCCGTCCCGTAACCCTAACCCTAGCCCGAACCCTAATCCTAACCCTTCCCCGAAGCCTGACCCTCACCCGTCCCCTAATCCTAACCCGTACGCTGACACTAACCCGCGCCCTCACACGTCCGCTCCCCCTAAAGCGTTGTCGTACCCTCACCTGGACCCTAAACCGTCCCCGTCCCCTAACCCTAACCCTAGCCCGAACCCTAACCCTAACGCTTCCCCGAAGCCTGACCCTCACCCGTCCCCTAATCCTAAACCGTACGCTGACACTAACCCGCGCCCTCACACGTCCGCTCCCCCTAAAGCGTTGTCGTACCCTCAACTGGACCCTAAACCGTCCCCGTCCCCTAACCCTAAACCTAGCCCGAACCCTAACCCTTACCCTTCCCCGAAGCCTGACCCTCACCCGTCCCCTAATCCTAACCCGTACGCTGACATTAATCCGCGCCCTCACACGTACGCTCCCCCTAAAGCGTTGTGGTACCCTCACCTGGACCCTAACCCGTCCCCGTCCCCTAACCCTAACCCTAGCCCGAACCCTAACCCTAACCCTTCCCCGAAGCCTGAACCTCACCCGTCCCCTAATCCTAAACCGTACGCTGACACTAACCCGCGCCCTCACACGTCCGCTGCCCCTAAAGCGTTATCGTACCCTCACCTGGACCCTAAACCGTCCCCGTCCCCTAACCCTAACCCTAGCCCGAACCCTAACCCTAACCCTTCCCCGAACCCTGACCCTCACCCGTCCCCTAATCCTAACCCGTACGCTGACACTAACCCGCGCCCTCACATGTCCCTTCCCCCTAAAGCGTTGTCGTACCCTCACCTGGACCCTAACCCGTCCCCGTCCCCTAACCCTAACCCTAGCCCGAACCCTAACCCTAACCCTTCCCCGAAGCCTGACCCTCACCCGTCCCCTAATCCTAACCCGTACGCTGACACTAACCCGCGCCCTCACATGTCCGCTGCCCCTAAAGCGTTGTCGTAACCTCACCTGGACCCTAAACCGTCCCCGTCCCCTAACCCTAACCCTAGCCCGAACCCTAACCCTAACCCTTCCCCGAAGCCTGACCCTCACCCGTCCCCTAATCCTAACCCGTACGCTGACAGTAACCCGCGCCCTCACACGTCCGCTGCCCCTAAAGCGTTGTCGTACCCTCACCTGGACCCTAAACCGTCCCCGTCCCCTAACCCTAACCCTAGCCCGAACCCTAACCCTAACCCTTCCCCGAAGCCTGACCCTCACCCGTGCCCTAATCCTAACCCGTACGCTGATACTAACCCGCGCCCTCACACGTCCGCTGCCCCTAAAGCGTTGTCGTACCCTCACCTGGACCCTAAACCGTCCCCGTCCCCTAACCCTAACCCTAGCCCGAACCCTAACCCTAACCCTACCCCGAAGCCTGACCCTCACCCGTCCCCTAATCCTAACCCGTACGCTGACACTAACCCGCGCCCTCACACGTCCGCTGCCCCTAAAGCGTTGTCGTACCCTCACCTGGACCCTAAACCGTCCCCGTCCCCTAACCCTAACCCTAGCCCGAACCCTAACCCTAACCCTTCCCCGAAGCCTGACCCTCACCCGTCCCCTAATCCTAACCCGTACGCTGACAGTAACCCGCGCCCTCACACGTCCGCTGCCCCTAAAGCGTTGTCGTACCCTCACCTGGACCCTAAACCGTCCCCGTCCCCTAACCCTAACCCTAGCCCGAACCCTAACCCTAACCCTTCCCCGAAGCCTGACCCTCACCCGTCCCCTAATCCTAACCCGTACGCTGACACTAACCCGCGCCCTCACACGTCCGCTGCCTCTAAAGCATTGTCGTACCCTCACCTGGACCCTAAACCGTCCCCGTCCCCTAACCCTAACCCTAGCCCGAACCCTAACCCTAACCCTTCCCCGAAGCCTGACCCTCACCCGTCCCCTAATCCTAACCCGTACGCTGACACTAACCCGCGCCCTCACACGTCCGCTCCCCCTAAAGCGTTGTCGTACCCTCACCTGGACCCTAAACCGTCCCCGTCCCCTAACCCTAACCCTAGCCCGAACCCTAACCCTAACCCTTCCCCGAAGCCTGACCCTCACCCGTCCCCTAATCCTAACCCGTACGCTGACACTAACCCGCGCCCTCACACGTCCGCGGCCCCTAAAGCGTTGTCGTACCCTCACCTGGACCCTAAACCGTCCCCGTCCCCTAACCCTAACCCTAGCCCGAACCCTAAACCTAACCGTTCCCCCAAGCCTGACCCTCACCCGTCCCCTAATCCTAACCCGTACGCTGACACTAACCCGCGCCCTCACACGTCCGCTGCCCCTAAAGCGTTGTCATACCCTCACCTGGACCCTAACCCGTCCCCGTCCCCTAACCCTAATCCTAGCCCGAACCCTAACCCTAACCCTTCCCTGAAGCCTGACCCTCACCCGTCCCCTAATCCTAACCCGTACGCTGACACTAACCCGCGCCCTCACACGTCCGCTGCCCCTAAAGCGTTGTCGAACCCTCACCTGGACCCTAAACCGTCCCCGTCCCCTAACCCTAACCCTAGCCCGAACCCTAACCCTAACCCTTCCCCGAAGCCTGACCCTCACCCGTCCCCTAATCCTAACCCGTACGCTGACACTAACCCGCGCCCTCACACGTCCGCTGCCCCTAAAGCGTTGTCGAACCCTCACCTGGACCCTAAACCGTCCCCGTCCCCTAACCCTAATCCTAGCCCGAACCCTAACCCTAACCCTTCCCTGAAGCCTGACCCTCACCCGTCCCCTAATCCTAACCCGTACGCTGACACTAACCCGCGCCCTCACACGTCCGCTGCCCCTAAAGCGTTGTCGAACCCTCACCTGGACCCTAAACCGTCCCCGTCCCCTAACCCTAACCCTAGCCCGAACCCTAACCCTAACCCTTCCCCGAAGCCTGACCCTCACCCGTCCCCTAATCCTAACCCGTACGCTGACACTAACCCGCGCCCTCACACGTCCGCTCCCCCTAAAGCGTTGTCGTACCCTCACCTGGACCCTAAACCGTCCCCGTCCCCTAACCCTAACCCTAGCCCGAACCCTAACCCTAACCCTTCCCCGAAGCCTGATCCTCACCCGTCCCCTAATCCTAACCCGTACGCTGACACTAACCCGCGCCCTCACACGTCCGCTGCCCCTAAAGTGTTGTCGTACCCTCACCTGGACCCTAAACCGTCCCCGTCCCCTAACCCAAACCCTAGCCCGAACCCTAACCCTAACCCTTCCCCGAAGCCTGACCCTCACCCGTCCCCTAATCCTAACCCGTACGCTGACACTAACCCGCGCCCTCACACGTCCGCTGCCCCTAAAGCGTTGTCGTACCCTCACCTGGACCCTTAACCGTCCCCGTCCCCTAATCCTAACCCTAGCCAGAACCCTAACCCTAACCCTACCCCGAAGCCTGACCCTCACCCGTCCCCTAATCCTAACCCGTACGCTGACACTAACCCGCGCCCTCAAACGTCCGCTCCCCCTAAAGCGTTGTCGTACCCTCACCTGGACCCTAAACCGTCCCCGTCCCCTAAACCTAACCCTAGCCCGAACCCTAACCCTAACCCTACCCCGAAGCCTGACCCTCACCCGTCCCCTAATCCTAACCCGTACGCAGACACTAACCCGCGCCCTCACACGTCCGCTGCCCCTAAAGCGTTGTCGTACCCTCACCTGGACCCTAAACCGTCCCCGTCCCCTAACCCTAACCCTAGCCCGAACCCTAACCCTAACCCTTCCCCGAAGCCTGACCCTCACCCGTCCCCTAATCCTAAACCGTACGCTGACACTAACCCGCGCCCTCACATGTCCGCTGCCCCTAAAGCGTTGTCGTACCCTCACCTGGACCCTAAACCGTCCCCGTCCCCTAACCCTAACCCTAGCCCGAACCCTAACCCTAACCCTTCCCCGAAGCCTGACCCTCACCCATCCCCTAATCCTAACCCGTACGCTGACACTAACCCGCGCCCTCACACGTCCGCTGCCCCTAAAGCGTTGTCGTACCCTCACCTGGACCCTAAACCGTCCCCGTCCCCTAACCCTAACCCTAGCCCGAACCCTAACCCTAACCATTCCCCGAAGCCTGACCCTCACCCGTCCCCTAATCCTAACCCGTACGCTGACACTAACCCGCGCCCTCACACGTCCGCTCCCCCTAAAGCGTTGTCGTACCCTCACCTGGACCCTAAACCGTCCCCGTCCCCTAACCCTAACCCTAGCCCGAACCCTAACCCTAACCCTTCCCCGAAGCCTGACCCTCACCCGTCCCCTAATCCTAACCCGTACGCTGACACTAACCCGCGCCCTCACACGTCCGCTGCCCCTAAAGCGTTGTCGTACCCTCACCTGGACCCTAAACCGTCCCCGTCCCCTAACCCTAACCCTAGCCCGAACCCTAACTCTAACCCTTCCCCGAAGCCTGACCCTCACCCGTCCCCTAATCCTAACCCGTACGCTGATACTAACCCGCGCCCTCACACGTCCGCTGCCCCTAAAGCGTTGTCGTACCCTCACCTGGACCCTAAACCGTCCCCGTCCCCTAACCCTAACCCTAGCCCGAACCCTAACCCTAACCCTACCCCGAAGCCTGACCCTCACCCGTCCCCTAATCCTAACCCGTACGCTGACACTAACCCGCGCCCTCACACGTCCGCTGCCCCTAAAGCGTTGTCGTACCCTCACCTGGACCCTAAACCGTCCCCGTCCCCTAACCCTAACCCTAGCCCGAACCCTAACCCTAACCCTTCCCCGAAGCCTGACCCTCACCCGTCCCCTAATCCTAACCCGTACGCTGACACTAACCCGCGCCCTCACACGTCCGCTGCCCCTAAAGCGTTGTCGTACCCTCACCTGGACCCTAAACCGTCCCCGTCCCGTAACCCTAACCCTAGCCCGAACCCTAATCCTAACCCTTCCCCGAAGCCTGACCCTCACCCGTCCCCTAATCCTAACCCGTACGCTGACACTAACCCGCGCCCTCACACGTCCGCTCCCCCTAAAGCGTTGTCGTACCCTCACCTGGACCCTAAACCGTCCCCGTCCCCTAACCCTAACCCTAGCCCGAACCCTAACCCTAACGCTTCCCCGAAGCCTGACCCTCACCCGTCCCCTAATCCTAAACCGTACGCTGACACTAACCCGCGCCCTCACACGTCCGCTCCGCCTAAAGCGTTGTCGTACCCTCAACTGGACCCTAAACCGTCCCCGTCCCCTAACCCTAAACCTAGCCCGAACCCTAACCCTTACCCTTCCCCGAAGCCTGACCCTCACCCGTCCCCTAATCCTAACCCGTACGCTGACATTAATCCGCGCCCTCACACGTACGCTCCCCCTAAAGCGTTGTGGTACCCTCACCTGGACCCTAACCCGTCCCCGTCCCCTAACCCTAACCCTAGCCCGAACCCTAACCCTAACCCTTCCCCGAAGCCTGAACCTCACCCGTCCCCTAATCCTAAACCGTACGCTGACACTAACCCGCGCCCTCACACGTCCGCTGCCCCTAAAGCGTTATCGTACCCTCACCTGGACCCTAAACCGTCCCCGTCCCCTAACCCTAACCCTAGCCCGAACCCTAACCCTAACCCTTCCCCGAACCCTGACCCTCACCCGTCCCCTAATCCTAACCCGTACGCTGACACTAACCCGCGCCCTCACATGTCCCTTCCCCCTAAAGCGTTGTCGTACCCTCACCTGGACCCTAAACCGTCCCCGTCCCCTAACCCTAACCCTAGCCCGAACCCTAACCCTAACCCTTCCCCGAAGCCTGACCCTCACCCGTCCCCTAATCCTAACCCGTACGCTGACACTAACCCGCGCCCTCACATGTCCGCTGCCCCTAAAGCGTTGTCGTAACCTCACCTGGACCCTAAACCGTCCCCGTCCCCTAACCCTAACCCTAGCCCGAACCCTAACCCTAACAGTTCCCCGAAGCCTGACCCTCACCCGTCCCCTAATCCTAACCCGTACGCTGACAGTAACCCGCGCCCTCACACGTCCGCTGCCCCTAAAGCGTTGTCGTACCCTCACCTGGACCCTAAACCGTCCCCGTCCCCTAACCCTAACCCTAGCCCGAACCCTAACCCTAACCCTTCCCCGAAGCCTGACCCTCACCCGTCCCCTAATCCTAACCCGTACGCTGACACTAACCCGCGCCCTCACACGTCCGCTGCCCCTAAAGCGTTGTCGTACCCTCACCTGGACCCTAAACCGTCCCCGTCCCCTAACCCTAACCCTAGCCCGAACCCTAACCCTAACCCTACCCCGAAGCCTGACCCTCACCCGTCCCCTAATCCTAACCCGTACGCTGACACTAACCCGCGCCCTCACACGTCCGCTGCCCCTAAAGCGTTGTCGTACCCTCACCTGGACCCTAAACCGTCCCCGTCCCCTAACCCTAACCCTAGCCCGAACCCTAACCCTAACCCTTCCCCGAAGCCTGACCCTCACCCGTCCCCTAATCCTAACCCGTACGCTGACAGTAACCCGCGCCCTCACACGTCCGCTGCCCCTAAAGCGTTGTCGTACCCTCACCTGGACCCTAAACCGTCCCCGTCCCCTAACCCTAACCCTAGCCCGAACCCTAACCCTAACCCTTCCCCGAAGCCTGACCCTCACCCGTCCCCTAATCCTAACCCGTACGCTGACACTAACCCGCGCCCTCACACGTCCGCTGCCTCTAAAGCATTGTCGTACCCTCACCTGGACCCTAAACCGTCCCCGTCCCCTAACCCTAACCCTAGCCCGAACCCTAACCCTAACCCTTCCCCGAAGCCTGACCCTCACCCGTCCCCTAATCCTAACCCGTACGCTGACACTAACCCGCGCCCTCACACGTCCGCTCCCCCTAAAGCGTTGTCGTACCCTCACCTGGACCCTAAACCGTCCCCGTCCCCTAACCCTAACCCTAGCCCGAACCCTAACCCTAACCCTTCCCCGAAGCCTGACCCTCACCCGTCCCCTAATCCTAACCCGTACGCTGACACTAACCCGCGCCCTCACACGTCCGCTGCCCCTAAAGCGTTGTCGTACCCTCACCTGGACCCTAAACCGTCCCCGTCCCCTAACCCTAAACCTAGCCCGAACCCTAAACCTAACCGTTCCCCCAAGCCTGACCCTCACCCGTCCCCTAATCCTAACCCGTACGCTGACACTAACCCGCGCCCTCACACGTCCGCTGCCCCTAAAGCGTTGTCATACCCTCACCTGGACCCTAACCCGTCCCCGTCCCCTAACCCTAATCCTAGCCCGAACCCTAACCCTAACCCTTCCCTGAAGCCTGACCCTCACCCGTCCCCTAATCCTAACCCGTACGCTGACACTAACCCGCGCCCTCACACGTCCGCTGCCCCTAAAGCGTTGTCGAACCCTCACCTGGACCCTAAACCGTCCCCGTCCCCTAACCCTAACCCTAGCCCGAACCCTAACCCTAACCCTTCCCCGAAGCCTGACCCTCACCCGTCCCCTAATCCTAACCCGTACGCTGACACTAACCCGCGCCCTCACACGTCCGCTCCCCCTAAAGCGTTGTCGTACCCTCACCTGGACCCTAAACCGTCCCCGTCCCCTAACCCTAACCCTAGCCCGAACCCTAACCCTAACCCTTCCCCGAAGCCTGACCCTCACCCGTCCCCTAATCCTAACCCGTACGCTGACACTAACCCGCGCCCTCATACGTCCGCGCCCCCAAAGCGTTGTCGTACCCTCACCTGGACCCTAAACCGTCCCCGTCCCCTAACCCTAACCCTAGCCCGAACCCTAACCCTAACCCTTCCCCGAAGCCTGATCCTCACCCGTCCCCTAATCCTAACCCGTACGCTGACACTAACCCGCGCCCTCACACGTCCGCTGCCCCTAAAGTGTTGTCGTACCCTCACCTGGACCCTAAACCGTCCCCGTCCCCTAACCCAAACCCTAGCCCGAACCCTAACCCTAACCCTTCCCCGAAGCCTGACCCTCACCCGTCCCCTAATCCTAACCCGTACGCTGACACTAACCCGCGCCCTCACACGTCCGCTGCCCCTAAAGCGTTGTCGTACCCTCACCTGGACCCTTAACCGTCCCCGTCCCCTAATCCTAACCCTAGCCAGAACCCTAACCCTAACCCTACCCCGAAGCCTGACCCTCACCCGTCCCCTAATCCTAACCCGTACGCTGACACTAACCCGCGCCCTCAAACGTCCGCTCCCCCTAAAGCGTTGTCGTACCCTCACCTGGACCCTAAACCGTCCCCGTCCCCTAAACCTAACCCTAGCCCGAACCCTAACCCTAACCCTACCCCGAAGCCTGACCCTCACCCGTCCCCTAATCCTAACCCGTACGCTGACACTAACCCGCGCCCTCACACGTCCGCTGCCCCTAAAGCGTTGTCGTACCCTCACCTGGACCCTAAACCGTCCCCGTCCCCTAACCCTAACCCTAGCCCGAACCCTAACCCTAACCCTTCCCTGAAGCCTGACCCTCACCCGTCCCCTAATCCTAACCCGTACGCTGACACTAACCCGCGCCCTCACACGTCCGCTGCCCCTAAAGCGTTGTCGAACCCTCACCTGGACCCTAAACCGTCCCCGTCCCCTAACCCTAACCCTAGCCCGAACCCTAACCCTAACCCTTCCCCGAAGCCTGACCCTCACCCGTCCCCTAATCCTAACCCGTACGCTGACACTAACCCGCGCCTCACACGTCCGCTGCCCCTAAAGCGTTGTCGTACCCTCACCTGGACCCTAAACCGTCCCCGTCCCCTAACCCTAACCCTAGCCCGAACCCTAACCCTAACCCTTCCCCGAAGCCTGACCCTCACCCGTCCCCTAATCCTAACCCGTACGCTGACACTAACCCGCGCCCTCACACGTCCGCTGCCCCTAAAGCGTTGTCGTACCCTCACCTGGACCCTAAACCGTCCCCGTCCCCTAACCCTAACCCTAGCCCGAACCCTAACCCTAAACCTTCCCCGAAGCCTGACCCTCACCCGTCCCCTAATCCTAACCCGTACGCTGACACTAACCCGCGCCCTCACACGTCCGCTGCCCCTAAAGCGTTGTCGTACCCTCACCTGGACCCTAAACCGTCCCCGTCCCCTAACCCTAACCCTAGCCCGAACCCTAACCCTAACCCTTCCCCGAAGCCTGACCCTCACCCGTCCCCTAATCCTAACCCGTACGCTGACACTAACCCGCGCCCGCACACGTCCGCTGCCCCTAAAGCGTTGTCGTACCCTCACCTGGACCCTAAACCGTCCCCGTCCCCTAACCCTAACCCTAGCCCGAACCCTAACCCTAACCCTTCCCCGAAGCCTGACCCTCACCCGTCCCCTAATCCTAACCCGTACGCTGACACTAACCCGCGCCCTCACACGTCCGCTGCCCCTAAAGCGTTGTCGTACCCTCACCTGGACCCTAAACCGTCCCCGTCCCCTAACCCTAACCCTAGCCCGAACCCTAACCCTAACCCTTCCCCGAAGCCTGACCCTCACCCGTCCCCTAATCCTAACCCGTACGCTGATACTAACCCGCGCCCTCACACGTCCGCTGCCCCTAAAGCGTTGTCGTACCCTCACCTGGACCCTAAACCGTCCCCGTCCCCTAACCCTAACCCTAGCCCGAACCCTAACCCTAACCCTACCCCGAAGCCTGACCCTCACCCGTCCCCTAATCCTAACCCGTACGCTGACACTAACCCGCGCCCTCACACGTCCGCTGCCCCTAAAGCGTTGTCGTACCCTCACCTGGACCCTAAACCGTCCCCGTCCCCTAACCCTAACCCTAGCCCGAACCCTAACCCTAACCCTTCCCCGAAGCCTGACCCTCACCCGTCCCCTAATCCTAACCCGTACGCTGACAGTAACCCGCGCCCTCACACGTCCGCTGCCCCTAAAGCGTTGTCGTACCCTCACCTGGACCCTAAACCGTCCCCGTCCCCTAACCCTAACCCTAGCCCGAACCCTAACCCTAACCCTTCCCCGAAGCCTGACCCTCACCCGTCCCCTAATCCTAACCCGTACGCTGACACTAACCCGCGCCCTCACACGTCCGCTGCCCCTAAAGCGTTGTCGTACCCTCACCTGGACCCTAAACCGTCCCCGTCCCCTAACCCTAACCCTAGCCCGAACCCTAACCCTAACCCTTCCCCGAAGCCTGACCCTCACCCGTCCCCTAATCCTAACCCGTACGCTGACACTGACCCGCGCCCTCACACGTCCGCTCCCCCTAAAGCGTTGTCGTACCCTCACCTGGACCCTAAACCGTCCCCGTCCCCTAACCCTAACCCTAGCCCGAACCCTAACCCTAACGCTACCCCCGAAGCCTGACCCTCACCCGTCCCCTAATCCTAACCCGTACGCTGACACTAACCCGCGCCCTCACACGTCGGCTGCCCCTAAAGCGTTGTCGTACCCTCACCTGGACCCTAAACCGTCCCCGTACCCTAACCCTAACCCTAGCCCGAACCCTAACCCTAACCCTTCCCCGAAGCCTGACCCTCACCCGTCCCCTAATCCTAACCCGTACGCTGACACTAACCCGCGCCCTCACACGTCCGCTGCCCCTAAAGCGTTGTCGTACCCTCACCTGGACCCTAAACCGTCCCCGTCCCCTAACCCTAACCCTAGCCCAAACCCTAACCCTAACCCTTCCCCGAAGCCTGACCCTCACCCGTCCCCTAATCCTAACCCGTACGCTGACACTGACCCGCGCCCTCACACGTCCGCTCCCCCTAAAGCGTTGTCGTACCCTCACCTGGACCCTAAACCGTCCCCGTCCCCTAACCCTAACCCTAGCCCGAACCCTAACCCTAACCCTACCCCGAAGCCTGACCCTCACCCGTCCCCTAATCCTAACCCGTACGCTGACTCTAACCCGCGCCCTCACACGTCCGCTGCCCCTAAAGCGTTGTCGTACCCTCACCTGGACCCTAAACCGTCCCCGTCCCCTAACCCTAACCCTAGCCCGAACCCTAACCCTAACCCTACCCCGAAGCCTGACCCTCACCCGTCCCCTAATCCTAACCCGTACGCTGACACTAACCCGCGCCCTCACACGTCCGCTGCCCCTAAAGCGTTGTCGTACCCTCACCTGGACCCTAAACCGTCCCCGTCCCCTAACCCTAACCCTAGCCCGAACCCTAACCCTAACCCTTCCCCGAAGCCTGACCCTCACCCGTCCCCTAATCCTAACCCGTACGCTGACACTAACCCGCGCCCTCACACGTCCGCTCCCCCTAAAGCGTTGTCGTACCCTCACCTGGACCCTTAACCGTCCCCGTCCCCTAATCCTAACCCGTACGCTGACACTAACCCGCGCCCTCACACGTCCGCTCCCCCTAAAGCGTTGTCGTACCCTCACCTGGACCCTTAACCGTCCCCGTCCCCTAACCCTAACCCTAGCCAGAAGCCTAACCCTAACCCTACCCCGAAGCCTGACCCTCACCCGTCCCCTAATCCTAACCCGTACGCTGACACTAACCCGCGCCCTCACACGTCCGCTCCCCCTAAAGCGTTGTCGTACCCTCACCTGGACCCTAAACCGTCCCCGTCCCCTAACCCTAACCCTAGCCCGAACCCTAACCCTAACCCTTCCCCGAAGCCTGACCCTCACCCGTCCCCTAATCCTAACCCGTACGCTGACACTAACCCGCGCCCTCACACGTCCGCTGCCCCTAAAGCGTTGTCGTACCCTCACCTGGACCCTAAACCGTCCCCGTCCCCTAACCCTAACCCTAGCCCGAACCCTAACCCTAACCCTTCCCCGAAGCCGGACCCTCACCCGTCCCCTAATCCTAACCCGTACGCTGATACTAACCCGCGCCCTCACACGTCCGCTGCCCCTAAAGCGTTGTCGTACCCTCACCTGGACCCTAAACCGTCCCCGTCCCCTAACCCTAACCCTAGCCCGAACCCTAACCCTAACCCTACACCGAAGCCTGACCCTCACCCGTCCCCTAATCCTAACCCGTACGCTGACACTAACCCGCGCCCTCACACGTCCGCTGCCCCTAAAGCGTTGTCGTACCCTCACCTGGACCCTAAACCGTCCCCGTCCCCTAACCCTAACCCTAGCCCGAACCCTAACCCTAACCCTTCCCCGAAGCCTGACCCTCACCCGTCCCCTAATCCTAACCCGTACGCTGACAGTAACCCGCGCCCTCACACGTCCGCTGCCCCTAAAGCGTTGTCGTACCCTCACCTGGACCCTAAACCGTCCCCGTCCCCTAACCCTAACCCTAGCCCGAACCCTAACCCTAACCCTTCCCCGAAGCCTGACCCTCACCCGTCCCCTAATCCTAACCCGTACGCTGACACTAACCCGCGCCCTCACACGTCCGCTGCCCCTAAAGCGTTGTCGTAACCTCACCTGGACCCTAAACCGTCCCCGTCCCCTAACCCTAACCCTAGCCCGAACCCTAACCCTAACCCTACCCCGAAGCCTGACCCTCACCCGTCCCCTAATCCTAACCCGTACGCTGACACTAACCCGCGCCCTCACACGTCCGCTCCCCCTAAAGCGTTGTCGTACCCTCACCTGGACCCTAAACCGTCCCCGTCCCCTAACCCTAACCCTAGCCCGAACCCTAACCCTAACCCTACCCCGAAGCCTGACCCTCACCCGTCCCCTAATCCTAACCCGTACGCTGACACTAACCCGCGCCCTCACACGTCCGCTGCCCCTAAAGCGTTGTCGTACCCTCACCTGGACCCTAAACCGTCCCCGTCCCCTAACCCTAACCCTAGCCCGAACCCTAACCCTAACCCTTCCCTGAAGCCTGACCCTCACCCGTCCCCTAATCCTAACCCGTACGCTGACACTAACCCGCGCCCCCACACGTCCGCTGCCCCTAAAGCGTTGTCGAACCCTCACCTGGACCCTAAACCGTCCCCGTCCCCTAACCCTAACCCTAGCCCGAACCCTAACCCTAACCCTTCCCCGAAGCCTGACCCTCACCCGTCCCCTAATCCTAACCCGTACGCTGACACTAACCCGCGCCTCACACGTCCGCTGCCCCTAAAGCGTTGTCGTACCCTCACCTGGACCCTAAACCGTCCCCGTCCCCTAACCCTAACCCTAGCCCGAACCCTAAACCTAACCCTTCCCCGAAGCCTGACCCTCACCCGTCCCCTAATCCTAACCCGTACGCTGATACTAACCCGCGCCCTCACACGTCCGCTGCCCCTAAAGCGTTGTCGTACCCTCACCTGGACCCTAAACCGTCCCCGTCCCCTAACCCTAACCCTAGCCCGAACCCTAACCCTAACCCTACCCCGAAGCCTGACCCTCACCCGTCCCCTAATCCTAACCCGTACGCTGACACTAACCCGCGCCCTCACACGTCCGCTGCCCCTAAAGCGTTGTCGTACCCTCACCTGGACCCTAAACCGTCCCCGTCCCCTAACCCTAACCCTAGCCCGAACCCTAACCCTAACCCTTCCCCGAAGCCTGACCCTCACCCGTCCCCTAATCCTAACCCGTACGCTGACAGTAACCCGCGCCCTCACACGTCCGCTGCCCCTAAAGCGTTGTCGTACCCTCACCTGGACCCTAAACCGTCCCCGTCCCCTAACCCTAACCCTAGCCCGAACCCTAACCCTAACCCTTCCCCGAAGCCTGACCCTCACCCGTCCCCTAATCCTAACCCGTACGCTGACACTAACCCGCGCCCTCACACGTCCGCTGCCCCTAAAGCGTTGTCGTACCCTCACCTGGACCCTAAACCGTCCCCGTCCCCTAACCCTAACCCTAGCCCGAACCCTAACCCTAACCCTTCCCCCAAGCCTGACCCTCACCCGTCCCCTAATCCTAACCCGTACGCTGACACTAACCCGCGCCCTCACACGTCCGCTGCCCCTAAAGCGTTGTCGTACCCTCACCTGGACCCTAAACCGTCCCCGTCCCCTAACCCTAACCCTAGCCCGAACCCTAACCCTAACCCTTCCCCGAAGCCTGACCCTCACCCGTCCCCTAATCCTAACCCGTACGCTGACACTGACCCGTGCCCTCTCACGTCCGCTCCCCCTAAAGCGTTGTCGTACCCTCACCTGGACCCTAAACCGTCCCCGTCCCCTAACCCTAACCCTAGCCCGAACCCTAACCCTAACGCTACCCCGAAGCCTGACCCTCACCCGTCCCCTAATCCTAACCCGTACGCTGACACTAACCCGCGCCCTCACACGTCCGCTGCCCCTAAAGCGTTGTCGTACCCTCACCTGGACCCTAAACCGTCCCCGTCCCCTAACCCTAACCCTAGCCCGAACCCTAACCCTAACCCTACCCCGAAGCCTGACCCTCACCCGTCCCCTAATCCTAACCCGTACGCTGACACTAACCCGCGCCCTCACACGTACGCTGCCCCTAAAGCGTTGTCGTACCCTCACCTGGACCCTAAACCGTCCCCGTCCCCTAACCCTAACCCTAGCCCGAACCCTAACCCTAACCCTTCCCCGAAGCCTGACCCTCACCCGTCCCCTAATCCTAACCCGTACGCTGACAGTAACCCACGCCCTCACACGTCCGCTGCCCCTAAAGCGTTGTCGTACCCTCACCTGGACCCTAAACCGTCCCCGTCCCCTAACCCTAACCCTAGCCCGAACCCTAACCCTAACCCTTCCCCGAAGCCTGACCCTCACCCGTCCCCTAATCCTAACCCGTACGCTGACACTAACCCGCGCCCTCACACGTCCGCTGCCCCTAAAGCGTTGTCGTACCCTCACCTGGACCCTAAACCGTCCCCGTCCCCTAACCCTAATCCTAGCCCGAACCCTAACCCTAACCCTTCCCCCAAGCCTGACCCTCACCCGTCCCCTAATCCTAACCCGTACGCTGACACTAACCCGCGCCCTCACACGTCCGCTGCCCCTAAAGCGTTGTCGTACCCTCACCTGGACCCTAAACCGTCCCCGTCCCCTAACCCTAACCCTAGCCCGAACCCTAACCCTAACCCTTCCCCGAAGCCTGACCCTCAACCGTCCCCTAATCCTAACCCGTACGCTGACACTAACCCGCGCCCTCACACGTCCGCTGCCCTTAAAGCGTTGTCGTACCCTCACCTGGACCCTAAACCGTCCCCGTCCCCTAACCCTAACCCTAGCCCGAACCCTAACCCTAACCCTTCCCCGAAGCCTGACCCTCACCCGTCCCCTAATCCTAACCCGTACGCTGACACTAACCCGCGCCCTCACACGTCCGCTGCCCCTAAAGCGTTGTCGTACCCTCACCTGGACCCTAAACCGTCCCCGTCCCCTAACCCTAACCCTAGCCCGAACCCTAACCCTAACCCTTCCCCGAAGCCTGACCCTCACCCGTCCCCTAATCCTAACCCGTACGCTGACACTGACCCGCGCCCTCACACGTCCGCTCCCCCTAAAGCGTTGTCGTACCCTCACCTGGACCCTAAACCGTCCCCGTCCCCTAACCCTGACCCTAGCCCGAACCCTAACCCTAACCCTTCCCCGAAGCCTGACCCTCACCCGTCCCCTAATCCTAACCCGTACGCTGACACTAACCCGCGCCCTCACACGTCCGCTGCCCCTAAAGCGTTGTCGTACCCTCACCTGGACCCTAAACCGTCCCCGTCCCCTAACCCTAACCCTAGCCCGAACCCTAACCCTAACCGTTCCCCCAAGCCTGACCCTCACCCGTCCCCTAATCCTAACCCGTACGCTGACACTAACCCGCGCCCTCACACGTCCGCTGCCCCTAAAGCGTTGTCATACCCTCACCTGGACCCTAAACCGTCCCCGTCCCCTAACCCTAATCCTAGCCCGAACCCTAACCCTAACCCTTCCCCGAAGCCTGACCCTCACCCGTCCCCTAATCCTAACCCGTACGCTGACACTAACCCGCGCCCTCACACGTCCGCTGCCCCTAAAGCGTTGTCGTACCCTCACCTGGACCCTAAACCGTCCCCGTCCCCTAACCCTAACCCTAGCCCGAACCCTAACCCTAACCCTACCCCGAAGCCTGACCCTCACCCGTCCCCTAATCCTAACCCGTACGCTGACACTAACCCGCGCCCTCACACGTCCGCTCCCCCTAAAGCGTTGTCGTACCCTCACCTGGACCCTAAACCGTCCCCGTCCCCTAACCCTAACCCTAGCCCGAACCCTAACCCTAACCCTTCCCCGAAGCCTGACCCTCACCCGTCCCCTAATCCTAACCCGTACGCTGACACTAACCCGCGCCCTCACACGTCCGCTCCCCCTAAAGCGTTGTCGTACCCTCACCTGGACCCTAAACCGTCCCCGTCCCCTAACCCTAACCCTAGCCCGAACCCTAACCCTAACCCTTCCCCGAAGCCTGACCCTCACCCGTCCCCTAATCCTAACCCGTACGCTGACACTAACCCGCGCCCTCACACGTCCGTGCCCCCAAAGCGTTGTCGTACCCTCACCTGGACCCTAAACCGTCCCCGTCCCCTAACCCTAACCCTAGCCCGAACCCTAACCCTAACCCTTCCCCGAAGCCTGATCCTCACCCGTCCCCTAATCCTAACCCGTACGCTGACACTAACCCGCGCCCTCACACGTCCGCTGCCCCTAAAGCGTTGTCGTACCCTCACCTGGACCCTAAACCGTCCCCGTCCCCTAACCCTAACCCTAGCCCGAACCCTAACCCTAACCCTTCCCTGAAGCCTGACCCTCACCCGTCCCCTAATCCTAACCCGTACGCTGACACTAACCCGCGCCCTCACACGTCCGCTCCCCCTAAAGCGTTGTCGTACCCTCACCTGGACCCTTAACCGTCCCCGTCCCCTAACCCTAACCCTAGCCAGAACCCTAACCCTAACCCTACCCCGAAGCCTGACCCTCACCCGTCCCCTAATCCTAACCCGTACGCTGACACTAACCCGCGCCCTCACACGTCCGCTCCCCCTAAAGCGTTGTCGTACCCTCACCTGGACCCTAAACCGTCCCCGTCCCCTAACCCTAACCCTAGCCCGAACCCTAAACCTAACCCTACCCCGAAGCCTGACCCTCACCCGTCCCCTAATCCTAACCCGTACGCTGACACTAACCCGCGCCCTCACACGTCCGCTGCCCCTAAAGCGTTGTCGTACCCTCACCTGGACCCTAAACCGTCCCCGTCCCCTAACCCTAACCCTAGCACGAACCCTAACCCTAACCCTTCCCCGAAGCCTGACCCTCACCCGTCCCCTAATCCTAACCCGTACGCTGACACTAACCCGCGCCCTCACACGTCCGCTGCCCCTAAAGCGTTGTCGAACCCTCACCTGGACCCTAAACCGTCCCCGTCCCCTAACCCTAACCCTAGCCCGAACCCTAACCCTAACCCTTCCCCGAAGCCTGACCCTCACCCGTCCCCTAATCCTAACCCGTACGCTGACACTAACCCGCGCCTCACACGTCCGCTGCCCCTAAAGCGTTGTCGTACCCTCACCTGGACCCTAAACCGTCCCCGTCCCCTAACCCTAACCCTAGCCCGAACCCTAACCCTAACCCTTCCCCGAAGCCTGACCCTCACCCGTCCCCTAATCCTAACCCGTACGCTGACACTAACCCGCGCCCTCACACGTCCGCTGCCCCTAAAGCGTTGTCGTACCCTCACCTGGACCCTAAACCGTCCCCGTCCCCTAACCCTAACCCTAGCCCGAACCCTAACCCTAACCCTTCCCCGAAGCCTGACCCTCACCCGTCCCCTAATCCTAACCCGTACGCTGACACTAACCCGCGCCCTCACACGTCCGCTGCCCCTAAAGCGTTGTCGTACCCTCACCTGGACCCTAAACCGTCCCCGTCCCCTAACCCTAACCCTAGCCCGAACCCTAACCCTAACCCTTCCCCGAAGCCTGACCCTCACCCGTCCCCTAATCCTAACCCGTACGCTGACACTAACCCGCGCCCTCACACGTCCGCTGCCCCTAAAGCGTTGTCGTACCCTCACCTGGACCCTAAACCGTCCCCGTCCCCAAACCCTAACCCTAGCCCGAACCCTAACCCTAACCCTTCCCCGAAGCCTGACCCTCACCCGTCCCCTAATCCTAACCCGTACGCTGACACTAACCCGCGCCCTCACACGTCCGCTCCCCCTAAAGCGTTGTCGTACCCTCACCTGGACCCTAAACCGTCCCCGTCCCCTAACCCTAACCCTAGCCCGAACCCTAACCCTAACCCTTCCCCGAAGCCTGACCCTCACCCGTCCCCTAATCCTAACCCGTACGCTGACACTAACCCGCGCCCTCACACGTCCGCTGCCCCTAAAGCGTTGTCGTACCCTCACCTGGACCCTAAACCGTCCCCGTCCCCTAACCCTAACCCTAGCCCGAACCCTAACCCTAACCCTTCCCCGAAGCCTGACCCTCACCCGTCCCCTAATCCTAACCCGTACGCTGATACTAACCCGCGCCCTCACACGTCCGCTGCCCCTAAAGCGTTGTCGTACCCTCACCTGGACCCTAAACCGTCCCCATCCCCTAACCCTAACCCTAGCCCGAACCCTAACCCTAACCCTACCCCGAAGCCTGACCCTCACCCGTCCCCTAATCCTAACCCGTACGCTGACACTAACCCGCGCCCTCAGACGTCCGCTGCCCCTAAAGCGTTGTCGTACCCTCACCTGGACCCTAAACCGTCCCCGTCCCCTAACCCTAACCCTAACCCGAACCCTAACCCTAACCCTTCCCCGAAGCCTGACCCTCACCCGTCCCCTAATCCTAACCCGTACGCTGACACTGACCCGCGCCCTCACACGTCCGCTCCCCCTAAAGCGTTGTCGTACCCTCACCTGGACCCTAAACCGTCCCCGTCCCCTAACCCTAACCCTAGCCCGAACCCTAACCCTAACGCTACCCCGAAGCCTGACCCTCACCCGTCCCCTAATCCTAACCCGTACGCTGACACTAACCCGCGCCCTCACACGTCCGCTGCCCCTAAAGCGTTGTCGTACCCTAAACTGGACCCTAAACCGTCCCCGTCCCCTAACCCTAACCCTAGCCCGAACCCTAACCCTAACCCTTCCCCGAAGCCTGACCCTCACCCGTCCCCTAATCCTAACCCGTACGCTGACACTAACCCGCGCCCTCACACGTACGCTGCCCCTAAAGCGTTGTCGTACCCTCACCTGGACCCTAAACGGTCCCCGTCCCCTAACCCTAACCCTAGCCCGAACCCTAACCCTAACCCTTCCCCGAAGCCTGACCCTCACCCGTCCCCTAATCCTAACCCGTACGCTGACAGTAACCTGCGCCCTCACACGTCCGCTGCCCCTAAAGCGTTGTCGTACCCTCACCTGGACCCTAAACCGTCCCCGTCCCCTAACCCTAACCCTAGCCCGAACCCTAACCCTAACCCTTCCCCGAAGCCTGACCCTCACCCGTCCCCTAATCCTAACCCGTACGCTGACACTAACCCGCGCCCTCACACGTCCACTGCCCCTAAAGCGTTGTCGTACCCTCACCTGGACCCTAAACCGTCCCCGTCCCCTAACCCTAACCCTAGCCCGAACCCTAACCCTAACCCTTCCCCGAAGCCTGACCCTCACCCGTCCCCTAATCCTAACCCGTACGCTGACAGTAACCCGCGCCCTCACACGTCCGCTGCCCCTAAAGCGTTGTCGTACCCTCACCTGGACCCTAAACCGTCCCCGTCCCCTAACCCTAACCCTAGCCCGAACCCTAACCCTAACCCTTCCCCGAAGCCTGACCCTCAACCGTCCCCTAATCCTAACCCGTACGCTGACACTAACCCGCGCCCTCACACGTCCGCTGCCCTTAAAGCGTTGTCGTACCCTCACCTGGACCCTAAACCGTCCCCGTCCCCTAACCCTAACCCTAGCCCGAACCCTAACCCTAACCCTTCCCCGAAGCCTGACCCTCACCCGTCCCCTAATCCTAACCCGTACGCTGACACTAACCCGCGCGCTCACACGTCCGCTGCCCCTAAAGCGTTGTCGTACCCTCACCTGGACCCTAAACCGTCCCCGTCCCCTAACCCTAACCCTAGCCCGAACCCTAACCCTAACGCTACCCCGAAGCCTGACCCTCACCCGTCCCCTAATCCTAACCCGTACGCTGACACTAACCCGCGCCCTCACACGTCCGCTGCCCCTAAAGCGTTGTCGTACCCTCACCTGGACCCTAAACCGTCCCCGTCCCCTAACCCTAACCCTAGCCCGAACCCTAACCCTAACCCTTCCCCGAAGCCTGACCCTCACCCGTCCCCTAATCCTATCCCGTACGCTGACACTAACCCGCGCCCTCACACGTCCGCTGCCCCTAAAGCGTTGTCGTACCCTCACCTGGACCCTAAACCGTCCCCGTCCCCTAACCCTAACCCTAGCCCGAACCCTAACCCTAACCCTTCCCCGAAGCCTGACCCTCACCCGTCCCCTAATCCTAACCCGTACGCTGACACTAACCCGCGCCCTCACACGTCCGCTGCCCCTAAAGCGTTGTCGTACCCTCACCTGGACCCTAAACCGTCCCCGTCCCCTAACCCTAACCCTAGCCCGAACCCTAACCCTAACCCTTCCCCGAAGCCTGACCCTCACCCGTCCCCTAATCCTAACCCGTACGCTGACACTAACCCGCGCCCTCACACGTCCGCTGCCCCTAAAGCGTTGTCGTACCCTCACCTGGACCCTAAACCGTCCCCGTCCCCTAACCCTAACCCTAGCCCGAACCCTAACCCTAACCCTTCCCCCAAGCCTGACCTTCACCCGTCCCCTAATCCTAACCCGTACGCTGACACTAACCCGCGCCCTCACACGTCCGCTGCCCCTAAAGCGTTGTCGTACCCTCACCTGGACCCTAAACCGTCCCCGTCCCCTAACCCTAACCCTAGCCCGAACCCTAACCCTAACCCTTCCCCGAAGCCTGACCCTCACCCGTCCCCTAATCCTAACCCATACGCTGACACTAACCCGCGCCCTCACACGTCCGCTGCCCCTAAAGCGTTGTCGTACCCTCACCTGGACCCTAAACCGTCCCCGTCCCCTAACCCTAACCCTAGCCCGAACCCTAACCCTAACCCTTCCCCCAAGCCTGACCCTCACCCGTCCCCTAATCCTAACCCGTACGCTGACACTAACCCGCGCCCTCACACGTCCGCTGCCCCTAAAGCGTTGTCGTACCCTCACCTGGACCCTAAACCGTCCCCGTCCCCTAACCCTAACCCTAGCCCGAACCCTAACCCTAACCCTTCCCCGAAGCCTGACCCTCACCCGTCCCCTAATCCTAACCCGTACGCTGACACTGACCCGCGCCCTCACACGTCCGCTGCCCTTAAAGCGTTGTCGTAACCTCACCTGGACCCTAAACCGTCCCCGTCCCCTAACCCTAACCCTAGCCCGAACCCTAACCCTAACCCTTCCCCGAAGCCTGACCCTCACCCGTCCCCTAATCCTAACCCGTACGCTGACACTAACCCGCGCCCTCACACGTCCGCTGCCCCTAAAGCGTTGTCGTACCCTCACCTGGACCCTAAACCGTCCCCGTCCCCTAACCCTAACCCTAGCCCGAACCCTAACCCTAACCCTTTCCCGAAGCCTGACCCTCACCCGTCCCCTAATCCTAACCCGTACGCTGACACTAACCCGCGCCCTCACACGTCCGCTGCCCCTAAAGCGTTGTCGTACCCTCACCTGGACCCTAAACCGTCCCCGTCCCCTAACCCTAACCCTAGCCCGAACCCTAACCCTAACCCTTCCCCGAAGCCTGACCCTCACCCGTCCCCTAATCCTAACCCGTACGCTGATACTAACCCGCGCCCTCACACGTCCGCTGCCCCTAAAGCGTTGTCGTACCCTCACCTGGACCCTAAACCGTCCCCGTCCCCTAACCCTAACCCTAGCCCGAACCCTAACCCTAACCCTACCCCGAAGCCTGACCCTCACCCGTCCCCTAATCCTAACCCGTACGCTGACACTAACCCGCGCCCTCAGACGTCCGCTGCCCCTAAAGCGTTGTCGTACCCTCACCTGGACCCTAAACCGTCCCCGTCCCCTAACCCTAACCCTAGCCCGAACCCTAACCCTAACCCTTCCCCGAAGCCTGACCCTCACCCGTCCCCTAATCCTAACCCGTACGCTGACAGTAACCCGCGCCCTCACACGTCCGCTGCCCCTAAAGCGTTGTCGTACCCTCACCTGGACCCTAAACCGTCCCCGTCCCCTAACCCTAACCCTAGCCCGAACCCTAACCCTAACCCTTCCCCGAAGCCTGACCCTCAACCGTCCCCTAATCCTAACCCGTACGCTGACACTAACCCGCGCCCTCACACGTCCGCTGCCCTTAAAGCGTTGTCGTACCCTCACCTGGACCCTAAACCGTCCCCGTCCCCTAACCCTAACCCTAGCCCGAACCCTAACCCTAACCCTTCCCCGAAGCCTGACCCTCACCCGTCCCCTAATCCTAACCTGTACGCTGACACTAACCCGCGCGCTCACACGTCCGCTGCCCCTAAAGCGTTGTCGTACCCTCACCTGGACCCTAAACCGTCCCCGTCCCCTAACCCTAACCCTAGCCCGAACCCTAACCCTAACCCTTCCCCGAAGCCTGACCCTCACCCGTCCCCTAATCCTAACCCGTACGCTGACACTGACCCGCGCCCTCACACGTCCGCTCCCCCTAAAGCGTTGTCGTACCCTCACCTGGACCCTAAACCGTCCCCGTCCCCTAACCCTAACCCTAGCCCGAACCCTAACCCTAACGCTACCCCGAAGCCTGACCCTCACCCGTCCCCTAATCCTAACCCGTACGCTGACACTAACCCGCGCCCTCACACGTCCGCTGCCCCTAAAGCGTTGTCGTACCCTCACCTGGACCCTACACCGTCCCCGTCCCCTAACCCTAACCCTAGCCCGAACCCTAACCCTAACCCTTCCCCGAAGCCTGACCCTCACCCGTCCCCTAATCCTAACCCGTACGCTGACACTAACCCGCGCCCTCACACGTCCGCTGCCCCTAAAGCGTTGTCGTACCCTCACCTGGACCCTAAACCGTCCCCGTCCCCTAACCCTAACCCTAGCCCGAACCCTAACCCTAACGCTACCCCGAAGCCTGACCCTCACCCGTCCCCTAATCCTAACCCGTACGCTGACACTAACCCGCGCCCTCACACGTCCGCTGCCCCTAAAGCGTTGTCGTACCCTCACCTGGACCCTAAACCGTCCCCGTCCCCTAACCCTAACCCTAGCCCGAACCCTAACCCTAACCCTTCCCCGAAGCCTGACCCTCACCCGTCCCCTAATCCTATCCCGTACGCTGACACTAACCCGCGCCCTCACACGTCCGCTGCCCCTAAAGCGTTGTCGTACCCTCACCTGGACCCTAAACCGTCCCCGTCCCCTAACCCTAACCCTAGCCCGAACCCTAACCCTAACCCTTCCCCGAAGCCTGACCCTCACCCGTCCCCTAATCCTAACCCGTACGCTGACACTAACCCGCGCCCTCACACGTCCGCTGCCCCTAAAGCGTTGTCGTACCCTCACCTGGACCCTAAACCGTCCCCGTCCCCTAACCCTAACCCTAGCCCGAACCCTAACCCTAACCCTTCCCCGAAGCCTGACCCTCACCCGTCCCCTAATCCTAACCCGTACGCTGACACTAACCCGCGCCCTCACACGTCCGCTGCCCCTAAAGCGTTGTCGTACCCTCACCTGGACCCTAAACCGTCCCCGTCCCCTAACCCTAACCCTAGCCCGAACCCTAACCCTAACCCTTCCCCCAAGCCTGACCTTCACCCGTCCCCTAATCCTAACCCGTACGCTGACACTAACCCGCGCCCTCACACGTCCGCTGCCCCTAAAGCGTTGTCGTACCCTCACCTGGACCCTAAACCGTCCCCGTCCCCTAACCCTAACCCTAGCCCGAACCCTAACCCTAACCCTTCCCCGAAGCCTGACCCTCACCCGTCCCCTAATCCTAACCCATACGCTGACACTAACCCGCGCCCTCACACGTCCGCTGCCCCTAAAGCGTTGTCGTACCCTCACCTGGACCCTAAACCGTCCCCGTCCCCTAACCCTAACCCTAGCCCGAACCCTAACCCTAACCCTTCCCCCAAGCCTGACCCTCACCCGTCCCCTAATCCTAACCCGTACGCTGACACTAACCCGCGCCCTCACACGTCCGCTGCCCCTAAAGCGTTGTCGTACCCTCACCTGGACCCTAAACCGTCCCCGTCCCCTAACCCTAACCCTAGCCCGAACCCTAACCCTAACCCTTCCCCGAAGCCTGACCCTCACCCGTCCCCTAATCCTAACCCGTACGCTGACACTGACCCGCGCCCTCACACGTCCGCTGCCCTTAAAGCGTTGTCGTAACCTCACCTGGACCCTAAACCGTCCCCGTCCCCTAACCCTAACCCTAGCCCGAACCCTAACCCTAACCCTTCCCCGAAGCCTGACCCTCACCCGTCCCCTAATCCTAACCCGTACGCTGACACTAACCCGCGCCCTCACACGTCCGCTGCCCCTAAAGCGTTGTCGTACCCTCACCTGGACCCTAAACCGTCCCCGTCCCCTAACCCTAACCCTAGCCCGAACCCTAACCCTAACCCTTTCCCGAAGCCTGACCCTCACCCGTCCCCTAATCCTAACCCGTACGCTGACACTAACCCGCGCCCTCACACGTCCGCTGCCCCTAAAGCGTTGTCGTACCCTCACCTGGACCCTAAACCGTCCCCGTCCCCTAACCCTAACCCTAGCCCGAACCCTAACCCTAACCCTTCCCCGAAGCCTGACCCTCACCCGTCCCCTAATCCTAACCCGTACGCTGATACTAACCCGCGCCCTCACACGTCCGCTGCCCCTAAAGCGTTGTCGTACCCTCACCTGGACCCTAAACCGTCCCCGTCCCCTAACCCTAACCCTAGCCCGAACCCTAACCCTAACCCTACCCCGAAGCCTGACCCTCACCCGTCCCCTAATCCTAACCCGTACGCTGACACTAACCCGCGCCCTCAGACGTCCGCTGCCCCTAAAGCGTTGTCGTACCCTCACCTGGACCCTAAACCGTCCCCGTCCCCTAACCTTAACCCTAACCCGAACCCTAACCCTAACCCTTCCCCGAAGCCTGACCCTCACCCGTCCCCTAATCCTAACCCGTACGCTGACAGTAACCCGCGCCCTCACACGTCCGCTGCCCCTAAAGCGTTGTCGTACCCTCACCTGGACCCTAAACCGTCCCCGTCCCCTAACCCTAACCCTAGCCCGAACCCTAACCCTAACCCTTCCCCGAAGCCTGACCCTCAACCGTCCCCTAATCCTAACCCGTACGCTGACACTAACCCGCGCCCTCACACGTCCGCTGCCCTTAAAGCGTTGTCGTACCCTCACCTGGACCCTAAACCGTCCCCGTCCCCTAACCCTAACCCTAGCCCGAACCCTAACCCTAACCCTTCCCCGAAGCCTGACCCTCACCCGTCCCCTAATCCTAACCCGTACGCTGACACTAACCCGCGCGCTCACACGTCCGCTGCCCCTAAAGCGTTGTCGTACCCTCACCTGGACCCTAAACCGTCCCCGTCCCCTAACCCTAACCCTAGCCCGAACCCTAACCCTAACCCTTCCCCGAAGCCTGACCCTCACCCGTCCCCTAATCCTAACCCGTACGCTGACACTGACCCGCGCCCTCACACGTCCGCTCCCCCTAAAGCGTTGTCGTACCCTCACCTGGACCCTAAACCGTCCCCGTCCCCTAACCCTAACCCTAGCCCGAACCCTAACCCTAACGCTACCCCGAAGCCTGACCCTCACCCGTCCCCTAATCCTAACCCGTACGCTGACACTAACCCGCGCCCTCACACGTCCGCTGCCCCTAAAGCGTTGTCGTACCCTCACCTGGACCCTAAACCGTCCCCGTCCCCTAACCCTAACCCTAGCCCGAACCCTAACCCTAACCCTTCCCCGAAGCCTGACCCTCACCCGTCCCCTAATCCTAACCCGTACGCTGACACTAACCCGCGCCCTCACACGTCCGCTGCCCCTAAAGCGTTGTCGTACCCTCACCTGGACCCTAAACCGTCCCCGTCCCCTAACCCTAACCCTAGCCCGAACCCTAACCCTAACCCTTCCCCGAAGCCTGACCCTCACCCGTCCCCTAATCCTAACCCGTACGCTGACACTAACCCGCGCCCTCACACGTCCGCTGCCCCTAAAGCGTTGTCGTACCCTCACCTGGACCCTAAACCGTCCCCGTCCCCTAACCCTAACCCTAGCCCGAACCCTAACCCTAACCCTTCCCCCAAGCCTGAACTTCACCCGTCCCCTAATCCTAACCCGTACGCTGACACTAACCCGCGCCCTCACACGTCCGCTGCCCCTAAAGCGTTGTCGTACCCTCACCTGGACCCTAAACCGTCCCCGTCCCCTAACCCTAACCCTAGCCCGAACCCTAACCCTAACCCTTCCCCGAAGCCTGACCCTCACCCGTCCCCTAATCCTAACCCATACGCTGACACTAATCCGCGCCCTCACACGTCCGCTGCCCCTAAAGCGTTGTCGTACCCTCACCTGGACCCTAAACCGTCCCCGTCCCCTAACCCTAACCCTAGCCCGAACCCTAACCCTAACCCTTCCCCCAAGCCTGACCCTCACCCGTCCCCTAATCCTAACCCGTACGCTGACACTAACCCGCGCCCTCACACGTCCGCTGCCCCTAAAGCGTTGTCGTACCCTCACCTGGACCCTAAACCGTCCCCGTCCCCTAACCCTAACCCTAGCCCGAACCCTAACCCTAACCCTTCCCCGAAGCCTGACCCTCACCCGTCCCCTAATCCTAACCCGTACGCTGACACTGACCCGCGCCCTCAGACGTCCGCTGCCCCTAAAGCGTTGTCGTACCCTCACCTGGACCCTAAACCGTCCCCGTCCCCTAACCCTAACCCTAGCCCGAACCCTAACCCTAACCCTTCCCCGAAGCCTGACCCTCACCCGTCCCCTAATCCTAACCCGTACGCTGACAGTAACCCGCGCCCTCACACGTCCGCTGCCCCTAAAGCGTTGTCGTACCCTCACCTGGACCCTAAACCGTCCCCGTCCCCTAACCCTAACCCTAGCCCGAACCCTAACCCTAACCCTTCCCCGAAGCCTGACCCTCAACCGTCCCCTAATCCTAACCCGTACGCTGACACTAACCCGCGCCCTCACACGTCCGCTGCCCTTAAAGCGTTGTCGTACCCTCACCTGGACCCTAAACCGTCCCCGTCCCCTAACCCTAACCCTAGCCCGAACCCTAACCCTAACCCTTCCCCGAAGCCTGACCCTCACCCGTCCCCTAATCCTAACCCGTACGCTGACACTAACCCGCGCGCTCACACGTCCGCTGCCCCTAAAGCGTTGTCGTACCCTCACCTGGACCCTAAACCGTCCCCGTCCCCTAACCCTAACCCTAGCCCGAACCCTAACCCTAACCCTTCCCCGAAGCCTGACCCTCACCCGTCCCCTAATCCTAACCCGTACGCTGACACTGACCCGCGCCCTCACACGTCCGCTCCCCCTAAAGCGTTGTCGTACCCTCACCTGGACCCTAAACCGTCCCCGTCCCCTAACCCTAACCCTAGCCCGAACCCTAACCCTAACGCTACCCCGAAGCCTGACCCTCACCCGTCCCCTAATCCTAACCCGTACGCTGACACTAACCCGCGCCCTCACACGTCCGCTGCCCCTAAAGCGTTGTCGTACCCTCACCTGGACCCTAAACCGTCCCCGTCCCCTAACCCTAACCCTAGCCCGAACCCTAACCCTAACCCTTCCCCGAAGCCTGACCCTCACCCGTCCCCTAATCCTAACCCGTACGCTGACACTAACCCGCGCCCTCACACGTCCGCTGCCCCTAAAGCGTTGTCGTACCCTCACCTGGACCCTAAACCGTCCCCGTCCCCTAACCCTAACCCTAGCCCGAACCCTAACCCTAACGCTACCCCGAAGCCTGACCCTCACCCGTCCCCTAATCCTAACCCGTACGCTGACACTAACCCGCGCCCTCACACGTCCGCTGCCCCTAAAGCGTTGTCGTACCCTCACCTGGACCCTAAACCGTCCCCGTCCCCTAACCCTAACCCTAGCCCGAACCCTAACCCTAACCCTTCCCCGAAGCCTGACCCTCACCCGTCCCCTAATCCTATCCCGTACGCTGACACTAACCCGCGCCCTCACACGTCCGCTGCCCCTAAAGCGTTGTCGTACCCTCACCTGGACCCTAAACCGTCCCCGTCCCCTAACCCTAACCCTAGCCCGAACCCTAACCCTAACCCTTCCCCGAAGCCTGACCCTCACCCGTCCCCTAATCCTAACCCGTACGCTGACACTAACCCGCGCCCTCACACGTCCGCTGCCCCTAAAGCGTTGTCGTACCCTCACCTGGACCCTAAACCGTCCCCGTCCCCTAACCCTAACCCTAGCCCGAACCCTAACCCTAACCCTTCCCCGAAGCCTGACCCTCACCCGTCCCCTAATCCTAACCCGTACGCTGACACTAACCCGCGCCCTCACACGTCCGCTGCCCCTAAAGCGTTGTCGTACCCTCACCTGGACCCTAAACCGTCCCCGTCCCCTAACCCTAACCCTAGCCCGAACCCTAACCCTAACCCTTCCCCCAAGCCTGACCTTCACCCGTCCCCTAATCCTAACCCGTACGCTGACACTAACCCGCGCCCTCACACGTCCGCTGCCCCTAAAGCGTTGTCGTACCCTCACCTGGACCCTAAACCGTCCCCGTCCCCTAACCCTAACCCTAGCCCGAACCCTAACCCTAACCCTTCCCCGAAGCCTGACCCTCACCCGTCCCCTAATCCTAACCCATACGCTGACACTAACCCGCGCCCTCACACGTCCGCTGCCCCTAAAGCGTTGTCGTACCCTCACCTGGACCCTAAACCGTCCCCGTCCCCTAACCCTAACCCTAGCCCGAACCCTAACCCTAACCCTTCCCCCAAGCCTGACCCTCACCCGTCCCCTAATCCTAACCCGTACGCTGACACTAACCCGCGCCCTCACACGTCCGCTGCCCCTAAAGCGTTGTCGTACCCTCACCTGGACCCTAAACCGTCCCCGTCCCCTAACCCTAACCCTAGCCCGAACCCTAACCCTAACCCTTCCCCGAAGCCTGACCCTCACCCGTCCCCTAATCCTAACCCGTACGCTGACACTGACCCGCGCCCTCACACGTCCGCTGCCCTTAAAGCGTTGTCGTAACCTCACCTGGACCCTAAACCGTCCCCGTCCCCTAACCCTAACCCTAGCCCGAACCCTAACCCTAACCCTTCCCCGAAGCCTGACCCTCACCCGTCCCCTAATCCTAACCCGTACGCTGACACTAACCCGCGCCCTCACACGTCCGCTGCCCCTAAAGCGTTGTCGTACCCTCACCTGGACCCTAAACCGTCCCCGTCCCCTAACCCTAACCCTAGCCCGAACCCTAACCCTAACCCTTTCCCGAAGCCTGACCCTCACCCGTCCCCTAATCCTAACCCGTACGCTGACACTAACCCGCGCCCTCACACGTCCGCTGCCCCTAAAGCGTTGTCGTACCCTCACCTGGACCCTAAACCGTCCCCGTCCCCTAACCCTAACCCTAGCCCGAACCCTAACCCTAACCCTTCCCCGAAGCCTGACCCTCACCCGTCCCCTAATCCTAACCCGTACGCTGATACTAACCCGCGCCCTCACACGTCCGCTGCCCCTAAAGCGTTGTCGTACCCTCACCTGGACCCTAAACCGTCCCCGTCCCCTAACCCTAACCCTAGCCCGAACCCTAACCCTAACCCTACCCCGAAGCCTGACCCTCACCCGTCCCCTAATCCTAACCCGTACGCTGACACTAACCCGCGCCCTCAGACGTCCGCTGCCCCTAAAGCGTTGTCGTACCCTCACCTGGACCCTAAACCGTCCCCGTCCCCTAACCCTAACCCTAACCCGAACCCTAACCCTAACCCTTCCCCGAAGCCTGACCCTCACCCGTCCCCTAATCCTAACCCGTACGCTGACAGTAACCCGCGCCCTCACACGTCCGCTGCCCCTAAAGCGTTGTCGTACCCTCACCTGGACCCTAAACCGTCCCCGTCCCCTAACCCTAACCCTAGCCCGAACCCTAACCCTAACCCTTCCCCGAAGCCTGACCCTCAACCGTCCCCTAATCCTAACCCGTACGCTGACACTAACCCGCGCCCTCACACGTCCGCTGCCCTTAAAGCGTTGTCGTACCCTCACCTGGACCCTAAACCGTCCCCGTCCCCTAACCCTAACCCTAGCCCGAACCCTAACCCTAACCCTTCCCCGAAGCCTGACCCTCACCCGTCCCCTAATCCTAACCCGTACGCTGACACTAACCCGCGCGCTCACACGTCCGCTGCCCCTAAAGCGTTGTCGTACCCTCACCTGGACCCTAAACCGTCCCCGTCCCCTAACCCTAACCCTAGCCCGAACCCTAACCCTAACCCTTCCCCGAAGCCTGACCCTCACCCGTCCCCTAATCCTAACCCGTACGCTGACACTGACCCGCGCCCTCACACGTCCGCTCCCCCTAAAGCGTTGTCGTACCCTCACCTGGACCCTAAACCGTCCCCGTCCCCTAACCCTAACCCTAGCCCGAACCCTAACCCTAACGCTACCCCGAAGCCTGACCCTCACCCGTCCCCTAATCCTAACCCGTACGCTGACACTAACCCGCGCCCTCACACGTCCGCTGCCCCTAAAGCGTTGTCGTACCCTCACCTGGACCCTAAACCGTCCCCGTCCCCTAACCCTAACCCTAGCCCGAACCCTAACCCTAACCCTTCCCCGAAGCCTGACCCTCACCCGTCCCCTAATCCTAACCCGTACGCTGACACTAACCCGCGCCCTCACACGTCCGCTGCCCCTAAAGCGTTGTCGTACCCTCACCTGGACCCTAAACCGTCCCCGTCCCCTAACCCTAACCCTAGCCCGAACCCTAACCCTAACCCTTCCCCGAAGCCTGACCCTCACCCGTCCCCTAATCCTAACCCGTACGCTGACACTAACCCGCGCCCTCACACGTCCGCTGCCCCTAAAGCGTTGTCGTACCCTCACCTGGACCCTAAACCGTCCCCGTCCCCTAACCCTAACCCTAGCCCGAACCCTAACCCTAACCCTTCCCCCAAGCCTGACCTTCACCCGTCCCCTAATCCTAACCCGTACGCTGACACTAACCCGCGCCCTCACACGTCCGCTGCCCCTAAAGCGTTGTCGTACCCTCACCTGGACCCTAAACCGTCCCCGTCCCCTAACCCTAACCCTAGCCCGAACCCTAACCCTAACCCTTCCCCGAAGCCTGACCCTCACCCGTCCCCTAATCCTAACCCATACGCTGACACTAATCCGCGCCCTCACATGTCCGCTGCCCCTAAAGCGTTGTCGTACCCTCACCTGGACCCTAAACCGTCCCCGTCCCCTAACCCTAACCCTAGCCCGAACCCTAACCCTAACCCTTCCCCCAAGCCTGACCCTCACCCGTCCCCTAATCCTAACCCGTACGCTGACACTAACCCGCGCCCTCACACGTCCGCTGCCCCTAAAGCGTTGTCGTACCCTCACCTGGACCCTAAACCGTCCCCGTCCCCTAACCCTAACCCTAGCCCGAACCCTAACCCTAACCCTTCCCCGAAGCCTGACCCTCACCCGTCCCCTAATCCTAACCCGTACGCTGACACTGACCCGCGCCCTCACACGTCCGCTGCCCTTAAAGCGTTGTCGTAACCTCACCTGGACCCTAAACCGTCCCCGTCCCCTAACCCTAACCCTAGCCCGAACCCTAACCCTAACCCTTCCCCGAAGCCTGACCCTCACCCGTCCCCTAATCCTAACCCGTACGCTGACACTAACCCGCGCCCTCACACGTCCGCTGCCCCTAAAGCGTTGTCGTACCCTCACCTGGACCCTAAACCGTCCCCGTCCCCTAACCCTAACCCTAGCCCGAACCCTAACCCTAACCCTTTCCCGAAGCCTGACCCTCACCCGTCCCCTAATCCTAACCCGTACGCTGACACTAACCCGCGCCCTCACACGTCCGCTGCCCCTAAAGCGTTGTCGTACCCTCACCTGGACCCTAAACCGTCCCCGTCCCCTAACCCTAACCCTAGCCCGAACCCTAACCCTAACCCTTCCCCGAAGCCTGACCCTCAACCGTCCCCTAATCCTAACCCGTACGCTGACACTAACCCGCGCCCTCACACGTCCGCGCCCCCAAAGCGTTGTCGTACCCTCACCTGGACCCTAAACCGTCCCCGTCCCCTAACCCTAACCCTAGCCCGAACCCTAACCCTAACCCTTCCCCGAAGCCTGATCCTCACCCGTCCCCTAATCCTAACCCGTACGCTGACACTAACCCGCGCCCTCACACGTCCGCTGCCCCTAAAGCGTTGTCGTACCCTCACCTGGACCCTAAACCGTCCCCGTCCCCTAACCCTAACCCTAGCCCGAACCCTAACCCTAACCCTTCCCCGAAGCCTGACCCTCACCCGTCCCCTAATCCTAACCCGTACGCTGACACTAACCCGCGCCCTCACACGTCCGCTGCCCCTAAAGCGTTGTCGTACCCTCACCTGGACCCTTAACCGTCCCCGTCCCCTAACCCTAACCCTAGCCCGAACCCTAACCCTAACCCTACCCCGAAGCCTGACCCTCACCCGTCCCCTAATCCTAACCCGTACGCTGACACTAACCCGCGCCCTCACACGTCCGCTCCCCCTAAAGCGTTGTCGTACCCTCACCTGGACCCTAAACCGTCCCCGTCCCCTAACCCTAACCCTAGCCCGAACCCTAACCCTAACCCTACCCCGAAGCCTGACCCTCACCCGTCCCCTAATCCTAACCCGTACGCTGACACTAACCCGCGCCCTCACACGTCCGCTGCCCCTAAAGCGTTGTCGTACCCTCACCTGGACCCTAAACCGTCCCCGTCCCCTAACCCTAACCCTAGCCCGAACCCTAACCCTAACCCTTCCCCGAAGCCTGACCCTCACCCGTCCCCTAATCCTAACCCGTACGCTGACACTAACCCGCGCCCTCACACGTCCGCTCCCCCTAAAGCGTTGTCGTACCCTCACCTGGACCCTAAACCGTCCCCGTCCCCTAACCCTAACCCTAGCCCGAACCCTAACCCTAACACTTCCCCGAAGCCTGACCCTCACCCGTCCCCTAATCCTAACCCGTACGCTGACACTAACCCGCGCCTCACACGTCCGCTGCCCCTAAAGCGTTGTCGTACCCTCACCTGGACCCTAAACCGTCCCCGTCCCCTAACCCTAACCCTAGCCGGAACCCTAACCCTAACCCTTCCCCGAAGCCTGACCCTCACCCGTCCCCTAATCCTAACCCGTATGCTGACACTAACCCGCGCCTCACACGTCCGCTGCCCCTAAAGCGTTGTCGTACCCTCACCTGGACCCTAAACCGTCCCCGTCCCCTAACCCTAACCCTAGCCCGAACCCTAACCCTAACCCTTCCCCGAAGCCTGATCCTCACCCGTCCCCTAATCCTAACCCGTACGCTGACACTAACCCGCGCCCTCACACGTCCGCTGCCCCTAAAGCGTTTTCGTACCCTCACCTGGACCCTAAACCGTCCCCGTCCCCTAACCCTAACCCTAGCCCGAACCCTAACCCTAACCCTTCCCCCAAGCCTGACCCTCACCCGTCCCCTAATCCTAACCCGTACGCTGACACTAACCCGCGCCCTCACACGTCCGCTGCCCCTAAAGCGTTGTCGTACCCTCACCTGGACCCTAAACCGTCCCCGTCCCCTAACCCTAACCCTAGCCCGAACCCTAACCCTAACACTTCCCCGAAGCCTGACCCTCACCCGTCCCCTAATCCTAACCCGTACGCTGACACTAACCCGCGCCCTCACACGTCCGCTGCCCCTAAAGCGTTGTCGTACCCTCACCTGGACCCTAAACCGTCCCCGTCCCCTAACCCTAACCCTAGCCCGAACCCTAACCCTAACCCTTCCCCGAAGCCTGACCCTCACCCGTCCCCTAATCCTAACCCGTACGCTGACACTAACCCGCGCCCTCACACGTCCGCTGCCCCTAAAGCGTTGTCGTACCCTCACCTGGACCCTAAACCGTCCCCGTCCCCTAACCCTAACCCTAGCCCAAACCCTAACCCTAACCCTTCCCCGAAGCCTGACCCTCACCCGTCCCCTAATCCTAACCCGTACGCTGACACTAACCCGCGCCCTCACACGTCCGCTCCCCCTAAAGCGTTGTCGTACCCTCACCTGGACCCTAAACCGTCCCCGTCCCCTAACCCTAACCCTAGCCCGAACCCTAACCCTAACCCTTCCCCGAAGCCTGACCCTCACCCGTCCCCTAATCCTAACCCGTACGCTGACACTAACCCGCGCCCTCACACGTCCGCTGCCCCTAAAGCGTTGTCGTACCCTCACCTGGACCCTAAACCGTCCCCGTCCCCTAACCCTAACCCTAGCCCGAACCCTAACCCTAACACTTCCCCGAAGCCTGACCCTCACCCGTCCCCTAATCCTAACCCGTACGCTGATACTAACCCGCGCCCTCACACGTCCGCTGCCCCTAAAGCGTTGTCGTACCCTCACCTGGACCCTAAACCGTCCCCGTCCCCTAACCCTAACCCTAGCCCGAACCCTAACCCTAACCCTACCCCGAAGCCTGACCCTCACCCGTCCCCTAATCCTAACCCGTACGCTGACACTAACCCGCGCCCTCACACGTCCGCTGCCCCTAAAGCGTTGTCGTACCCTCACCTGGACCCTAAACCGTCCCCGTCCCCTAACCCTAACCCTAGCCCGAACCCTAACCCTAACCCTTCCCCGAAGCCTGACCCTCACCCGTCCCCTAATCCTAACCCGTACGCTGACAGTAACCCGCGCCCTCACACGTCCGCTGCCCCTAAAGCGTTGTCGTACCCTCACCTGGACCCTAAACCGTCCCCGTCCCCTAACCCTAACCCTAGCCCGAACCCTAACCCTAACCCTTCCCCGAAGCCTGACCCTCACCCGTCCCCTAATCCTAACCCGTACGCTGACACTAACCCGCGCCCTCACACGTCCGCTCCCCCTAAAGCGTTGTCGTACCCTCACCTGGACCCTAAACCGTCCCCGTCCCCTAACCCTAACCCTAGCCCGAACCCTAACCCTAACCCTTCCCCGAAGCCTGACCCTCACCCGTCCCCTAATCCTAACCCGTACGCTGACACTAACCCGCGCCCTCACACGTCCGCTCCCCCTAAAGCGTTGTCGTACCCTCACCTGGACCCTTAACCGTCCCCGTCCCCTAATCCTAACCCTAGCCAGAACCCTAACCCTAACCCTACCCCGAAGCCTGACCCTCACCCGTCCCCTAATCCTAACCCGTACGCTGACACTAACCCGCGCCCTCACACGTCCGCTCCCCCTAAAGCGTTGTCGTACCCTCACCTGGACCCTAAACCGTCCCCGTCCCCTAACCCTAACCCTAGCCCGAACCCTAACCCTAACCCTACCCCGAAGCCTGACCCTCACCCGTCCCCTAATCCTAACCCGTACGCTGACACTAACCCGCGCCCTCACACGTCCGCTGCCCCTAAAGCGTTGTCGTACCCTCACCTGGACCCTAAACCGTCCCCGTCCCCTAACCCTAACCCTAGCCCGAACCCTAACCCTAACCCTTCCCTGAAGCCTGACCTTCACCCGTCCCCTAATCCTAACCCGTACGCTGACACTAACCCGCGCCCTCACACGTCCGCTGCCCCTAAAGCGTTGTCGAAACCTCACCTGGACCCTAAACCGTCCCCGTCCCCTAACCCTAACCCTAGCCCGAACCCTAACCCTAACCCTTCCCCGAAGCCTGACCCTCACCCGTCCCCTAATCCTAACCCGTACGCTGACACTAACCCGCGCCTCACACGTCCGCTGCCCCTAAAGCGTTGTCGTACCCTCACCTGGACCCTAAACCGTCCCCGTCCCCTAACCCTAACCCTAGCCCGAACCCTAACCCTAACCCTTCCCCGAAGCCTGACCCTCACCCGTCCCCTAATCCTAACCCGTACGCTGACACTAACCCGCGCCCTCACACGTCCGCTGCCCCTAAAGCGTTGTCGTACCCTCACCTGGACCCTAAACCGTCCCCGTCCCCTAACCCTAACCCTAGCCCGAACCCTAACCCTAACCCTTCCCCGAAGCCTGACCCTCACCCGTCCCCTAATCCTAACCCGTACGCTGACACTAACCCGCGCCCTCACACGTCCGCTGCCCCTAAAGCGTTGTCGTACCCTCACCTGGACCCTAAACCGTCCCCGTCCCCTAACCCTAACCCTAGCCCGAACCCTAACCCTAACCCTTCCCCGAAGCCTGACCCTCACCCGTCCCCTAATCCTAACCCGTACGCTGACACTAACCCGCGCCCGCACACGTCCGCTGCCCCTAAAGCGTTGTCGTACCCTCACCTGGACCCTAAACCGTCCCCGTCCCCTAACCCTAACCCTAGCCCGAACCCTAACCCTAACCCTTCCCCGAAGCCTGACCCTCACCCGTCCCCTAATCCTAACCCGTACGCTGACACTAACCCGCGCCCTCACACGTCCGCTCCCCCTAAAGCGTTGTCGTACCCTCACCTGGACCCTAAACCGTCCCCGTCCCCTAACCCTAACCCTAGCCCGAACCCTAACCCTAACCCTTCCCCGAAGCCTGACCCTCACCCGTCCCCTAATCCTAACCCGTACGCTGACACTAACCCGCGCCCTCACACGTCCGCTGCCCCTAAAGCGTTGTCGTACCCTCACCTGGACCCTAAACCGTCCCCGTCCCCTAACCCTAACCCTAGCCCGAACCCTAACCCTAACCCTTCCCCGAAGCCTGACCCTCACCCGTCCCCTAATCCTAACCCGTACGCTGACACTAACCCGCGCCCTCACACGTCCGCTGCCCCTAAAGCGTTGTCGTACCCTCACCTGGACCCTAAACCGTCCCCGTCCCCTAACCCTAACCCTAGCCCGAACCCTAACCCTAACCCTTCCCCGAAGCCTGACCCTCACCCGTCCCCTAATCCTAACCCGTACGCTGACAGTAACCCGCGCCCTCACACGTCCGCTGCCCCTAAAGCGTTGTCGTACCCTCACCTGGACCCTAAACCGTCCCCGTCCCCTAACCCTAACCCTAGCCCGAACCCTAACCCTAACCCTTCCCCCAAGCCTGACCCTCACCCGTCCCCTAATCCTAACCCGTACGCTGACACTAACCCGCGCCCTCACACGTCCGCTGCCCCTAAAGCGTTGTCGTACCCTCACCTGGACCCTAAACCGTCCCCGTCCCCTAACCCTAACCCTAGCCCGAACCCTAACCCTAACCCTTCCCCGAAGCCTGACCCTCACCCGTCCCCTAATCCTAACCCGTACGCTGACACTGACCCGCGCCCTCACACGTCCGCTCCCCCTAAAGCGTTGTCGTACCCTCACCTGGACCCTAAACCGTCCCCGTCCCCTAACCCTAACCCTAGCCCGAACCCTAACCCTAACGCTACCCCGAAGCCTGACCCTCACCCGTCCCCTAATCCTAACCCGTACGCTGACACTAACCCGCGCCCTCACACGTCCGCTGCCCCTAAAGCGTTGTCGTACCCTCACCTGGACCCTAAACCGTCCCCGTCCCCTAACCCTAACCCTAGCCCGAACCCTAACCCTAACCCTACCCCGAAGCCTGACCCTCACCCGTCCCCTAATCCTAACCCGTACGCTGACACTAACCCGCGCCCTCACACGTCCGCTGCCCCTAAAGCGTTGTCGTACCCTCACCTGGACCCTAAACCGTCCCCGTCCCCTAACCCTAACCCTAGCCCGAACCCTAACCCTAACCCTTCCCCGAAGCCTGACCCTCACCCGTCCCCTAATCCTAACCCGTACGCTGACACTAACCCGCGCCCTCACACGTCGGCTCCCCCTAAAGCGTTGTCGTACCCTCACCTGGACCCTTAACCGTCCCCGTCCCCTAACCCTAACCCTAGCCAGAACCCTAACCCTAACCCTACCCCGAAGCCTGACCCTCACCCGTCCCCTAATCCTAACCCGTACGCTGACACTAACCCGCGCCCTCACACGTCCGCTCCCCCTAAAGCGTTGTCGTACCCTCACCTGGACCCTAAACCGTCCCCGTCCCCTAACCCTATCCCTAGCCCGAACCCTAACCCTAACCCTACCCCGAAGCCTGACCCTCACCCGTCCCCTAATCCTAACCCGTACGCTGACACTAACCCGCGCCCTCACACGTCCGCTGCCCCTAAAGCGTTGTCGTACCCTCACCTGGACCCTAAACCGTCCCCGTCCCCTAACCCTAACCCTAGCCCGAACCCTAACCCTAACCCTTCCCTGAAGCCTGACCCTCACCCGTCCCCTAATCCTAACCCGTACGCAGACACTAACCCGCGCCCTCACACGTCCGCTGCCCCTAAAGCGTTGTCGAACCCTCACCTGGACCCTAAACCGTCCCCGTCCCCTAACCCTAACCCTAGCCCGAACCCTAACCCTAACCCTTCCCCGAAGCCTGACCCTCACCCGTCCCCTAATCCTAACCCGTACGCTGACACTAACCCGCGCCTCACACGTCCGCTGCCCCTAAAGCGTTGTCGTACCCTCACCTGGACCCTAAACCGTCCCCGTCCCCTAACCCTAACCCTAGCCCGAACCCTAACCCTAACCCTTCCCCGAAGCCTGACCCTCACCCGTCCCCTAATCCTAACCCGTACGCTGATACTAACCCGCGCCCTCACACGTCCGCTGCCCCTAAAGCGTTGTCGTACCCTCACCTGGACCCTAAACCGTCCCCGTCCCCTAACCCTAACCCTAGCCCGAACCCTAACCCTAACCCTACCCCGAAGCCTGACCCTCACCCGTCCCCTAATTCTAACCCGTACGCTGACACTAACCCGCGCCCTCACACGTCCGCTGCCCCTAAAGCGTTGTCGTACCCTCACCTGGACCCTAAACCGTCCCCGTCCCCTAACCCTAACCCTAGCCCGAACCCTAACCCTAACCCTTCCCCGAAGCCTGACCCTCACCCGTCCCCTAATCCTAACCCGTACGCTGACAGTAACCCGCGCCCTCACACGTCCGCTGCCCCTAAAGCGTTGTCGTACCCTCACCTGGACCCTAAACCGTCCCCGTCCCCTAACCCTAACCCTAGCCCGAACCCTAACCCTAACCCTTCCCCGAAGCCTGACCCTCACCCGTCCCCTAATCCTAACCCGTACGCTGACAGTAACCCGCGCCCTCACACGTCCGCTGCCCCTAAAGCGTTGTCGTACCCTCACCTGGACCCTAAACCGTCCCCGTCCCCTAACCCTAACCCTAGCCCGAACCCTAACCCTAACCCTTCCCCGAAGCCTGACCCTCACCCGTCCCCTAATCCTAACCCGTACGCTGACACTAACCCGCGCCCTCACACGTCCGCTGCCCCTAAAGCGTTGTCGTACCCTCACCTGGACCCTAAACCGTCCCCGTCCCCTAACCCTAATCCTAGCCCGAACCCTAACCCTAACCCTTCCCCCAAGCCTGACCCTCACCCGTCCCCTAATCCTAACCCGTACGCTGACACTAACCCGCGCCCTCACACGTCCGCTGCCCCTAAAGCGTTGTCGTACCCTCACCTGGACCCTAAACCGTCCCCGTCCCCTAACCCTAACCCTAGCCCGAACCCTAACCCTAACCCTTCCCCGAAGTCTGACCCTCAACCGTCCCCTAATCCTAACCCGTACGCTGACACTAACCCGCGCCCTCACACGTCCGCTGCCCTTAAAGCGTTGTCGTACCCTCACCTGGACCCTAAACCGTCCCCGTCCCCTAACCCTAACCCTAGCCCGAACCCTAACCCTAACCCTTCCCCGAAGCCTGACCCTCACCCGTCCCCTAATCCTAACCCGTACGCTGACACTAACCCGCGCCCTCACACGTCCGCTGCCCCTAAAGCGTTGTCGTACCCTCACCTGGACCCTAAACCGTCCCCGTCCCCTAACCCTAACCCTAGCCCGAACCCTAACCCTAACCCTTCCCCGAAGCCTGACCCTCACCCGTCCCCTAATCCTAACCCGTACGCTGACACTGACCCGCGCCCTCACACGTCCGCTCCCCCTAAAGCGTTGTCGTACCCTCACCTGGACCCTAAACCGTCCCCGTCCCCTAACCCTAACCCTAGCCCGAACCCTAACCCTAACCCTTCCCCGAAGCCTGACCCTCACCCGTCCCCTAATCCTAACCCGTACGCTGACACTAACCCGCGCCCTCACACGTCCGCTGCCCCTAAAGCGTTGTCGTACCCTCACCTGGACCCTAAACCGTCCCCGTCCCCTAACCCTAACCCTAGCCCGAACCCTAAACCTAACCGTTCCCCCAAGCCTGACCCTCACCCGTCCCCTAATCCTAACCCGTACGCTGACACTAACCCGCGCCCTCACACGTCCGCTGCCCCTAAAGCGTTGTCATACCCTCACCTGGACCCTAAACCGTCCCCGTCCCCTAACCCTAATCCTAGCCCGAACCCTAACCCTAACCCTTCCCCGAAGCCTGACCCTCACCCGTCCCCTAATCCTAACCCGTACGCTGACACTAACCCGCGCCCTCACACGTCCGCTGCCCCTAAAGCGTTGTCGTACCCTCACCTGGACCCTAAACCGTCCCCGTCCCCTAACCCTAACCCTAGCCCGAACCCTAACCCTAACCCTTCCCCGAAGCCTGACCCTCACCCGTCCCCTAATCCTAACCCGTACGCTGACACTAACCCGCGCCCTCACACGTCCGCTGCCCCTAAAGCGTTGTCGTACCCTCACCTGGACCCTAAACCGTCCCCGTCCCCTAACCCTAACCCTAGCCCGAACCCTAACCCTAACCCTTCCCCGAAGCCTGACCCTCACCCGTCCCCTAATCCTAACCCGTACGCTGACACTAACCCGCGCCCTCACACGTCCGCTCCCCCTAAAGCGTTGTCGTACCCTCACCTGGACCCTAAACCGTCCCCGTCCCCTAACCCTAACCCTAGCCCGAACCCTAACCCTAACCCTTCCCCGAAGCCTGACCCTCACCCGTCCCCTAATCCTAACCCGTACGCTGACACTAACCCGCGCCCTCACACGTCCGCGCCCCCAAAGCGTTGTCGTACCCTCACCTGGACCCTAAACCGTCCCCGTCCCCTAACCCTAACCCTAGCCCGAACCCTAACCCTAACCCTTCCCCGAAGCCTGATCCTCACCCGTCCCCTAATCCTAACCCGTACGCTGACACTAACCCGCGCCCTCACACGTCCGCTGCCTCTAAAGCGTTGTCGTACCCTCACCTGGACCCTAAACCGTCCCCGTCCCCTAACCCTAACCCTAGCCCGAACCCTAACCCTAACCCTTCCCCGAAGCCTGACCCTCACCCGTCCCTTAATCCTAACCCGTACGCTGACACTAACCCGCGCCCTCACACGTCCGCTCCCCCTAAAGCGTTGTCGTACCCTCACCTGGACCCTTAACCGTCCCCGTCCCCTAACCCTAACCCTAGCCAGAACCCTAACCCTAACCCTACCCCGAAGCCTGACCCTCACCCGTCCCCTAATCCTAACCCGTACGCTGACACTAACCCGCGCCCTCACACGTCCGCTCCCCCTAAAGCGTTGTCGTACCCTCACCTGGACCCTAAACCGTCCCCGTCCCCTAACCCTAACCCTAGCCCGAACCCTAAACCTAACCCTACCCCGAAGCCTGACCCTCACCCGTCCCCTAATCCTAACCCGTACGCTGACACTAACCCGCGCCCTCACACGTCCGCTGCCCCTAAAGCGTTGTCGTACCCTCACCTGGACCCTAAACCGTCCCCGTCCCCTAACCCTAACCCTAGCCCGAACCCTAACCCTAACCCTTCCCCGAAGCCTGACCCTCACCCGTCCCCTAATCCTAACCCGTACGCTGACACTAACCCGCGCCCTCACACGTCCGCTGCCCCTAAAGCGTTGTCGAACCCTCACCTGGACCCTAAACCGTCCCCGTCCCCTAACCCTAACCCTAGCCCGAACCCTAACCCTAACCCTTCCCCGAAGCCTGACCCTCACCCGTCCCCTAATCCTAACCCGTACGCTGACACTAACCCGCGCCTCACACGTCCGCTGCCCCTAAAGCGTTGTCATACCCTCACCTGGACCCTAAACCGTCCCCGTCCCCTAACCCTAACCCTAGCCCGAACCCTAACCCTAACCCTTCCCCGAAGCCTGACCCTCACCCGTCCCCTAATCCTAACCCGTACGCTGACACTAACCCGCGCCCTCACACGTCCGCTGCCCCTAAAGCGTTGTCGTACCCTCACCTGGACCCTAAACCGTCCCCGTCCCCTAACCCTAACCCTAGCCCGAACCCTAACCCTAACCCTTCCCCGAAGCCTGACCCTCACCCGTCCCCTAATCCTAACCCGTACGCTGACACTAACCCGCGCCCTCACACGTCCGCTGCCCCTAAAGCGTTGTCGTACCCTCACCTGGACCCTAAACCGTCCCCGTCCCCTAACCCTAACCCTAGCCCGAACCCTAACCCTAACCCTTCCCCGAAGCCTGACCCTCACCCGTCCCCTAATCCTAACCCGTACGCTGACACTAACCCGCGCCCTCACACGTCCGCTGCCCCTAAAGCGTTGTCGTACCCTCACCTGGACCCTAAACCGTCCCCGTCCCCTAACCCTAACCCTAGCCCGAACCCTAACCCTAACCCTTCCCCGAAGCCTGACCCTCACCCGTCCCCTAATCCTAACCCGTACGCTGATACTAACCCGCGCCCTCACACGTCCGCTGCCCCTAAAGCGTTGTCGTACCCTCACCTGGACCCTAAACCGTCCCCGTCCCCTAACCCTAACCCTAGCCCGAACCCTAACCCTAACCCTACCCCGAAGCCTGACCCTCACCCGTCCCCTAATCCTAACCCGTACGCTGACACTAACCCGCGCCCTCACACGTCCGCTGCCCCTAAAGCGTTGTCGTACCCTCACCTGGACCCTAAACCGTCCCCGTCCCCTAACCCTAACCCTAGCCCGAACCCTAACCCTAACCCTTCCCCGAAGCCTGACCCTCACCCGTCCCCTAATCCTAACCCGTACGCTGACACTGACCCGCGCCCTCACACGTCCGCTCCCCCTAAAGCGTTGTCGTACCCTCACCTGGACCCTAAACCGTCCCCGTCCCCTAACCCTAACCCTAGCCCGAACCCTAACCCTAACGCTACCCCGAAGCCTGACCCTCACCCGTCCCCTAATCCTAACCCGTACGCTGACACTAACCCGCGCCCTCACACGTCCGCTGCCCCTAAAGCGTTGTCGTACCCTCACCTGGACCCTAAACCGTCCCCGTCCCCTAACCCTAACCCTAGCCCGAACCCTAACCCTAACCCTACCCCGAAGCCTGACCCTCACCCGTCTCCTAATCCTAACCCGTACGCTGACACTAACCCGCGCCCTCACACGTACGCTGCCCCTAAAGCGTTGTCGTACCCTCACCTGGACCCTAAACCGTCCCCGTCCCCTAACCCTAACCCTAGCCCGAACCCTAACCCTTCCCCGAAGCCTGACCCTCACCCGTCCCCTAATCCTAACCCGTACGCTGACAGTAACCCGCGCCCTCACACGTCCGCTGCCCCTAAAGCGTTGTCGTACCCTCACCTGGACCCTAAACCGTCCCCGTCCCCTAACCCTAACCCTAGCCCGAACCCTAACCCTAACCCTTCCCCGAAGCCTGACCCTCACCCGTCCCCTAATCCTAACCCGTACGCTGACACTAACCCGCGCCCTCACACGTCCGCTGCCCCTAAAGCGTTGTCGTACCCTCACCTGGACCCTAAACCGTCCCCGTCCCCTAACCCTAACCCTAGCCCGAACCCTAACCCTAACCCTTCCCCGAAGCCTGACCCTCACCCGTCCCCTAATCCTAACCCGTACGCTGACAGTAACCCGCGCCCTCACACGTCCGCTGCCCCTAAAGCGTTGTCGTACCCTCACCTGGACCCTAAACCGTCCCCGTCCCCTAACCCTAACCCTAGCCCGAACCCTAACCCTAACCCTTCCCCGAAGCCTGACCCTCAACGGTCCCCTAATCCTAACCCGTACGCTGACGCTAACCCGCGCCCTCACACGTCCGCTGCCCTTAAAGCGTTGTCGTACCCTCACCTGGACCCTAAACCGTCCCCGTCCCCTAACCCTAACCCTAGCCCGAACCCTAACCCTAACCCTTCCCCGAAGCCTGACCCTCACCCGTACCCTAATCCTAACCCGTACGCTGACACTAACCCGCGCCCTCACACGTCCGCTGCCCCTAAAGCGTTGTCGTACCCTCACCTGGACCCTAAACCGTCCCCGTCCCCTAACCCTAACCCTAGCCCGAACCCTAACCCTAACCCTTCCCCGAAGCCTGACCCTCACCCGTCCCCTAATCCTAACCCGTACGCTGACACTGACCCGCGCCCTCACACGTCCGCTCCCCCTAAAGCGTTGTCGTACCCTCACCTGGACCCTAAACCGTCCCCGTCCCCTAACCCTAACCCTAGCCCGAACCCTAACCCTAACGCTACCCCGAAGCCTGACCCTCACCCGTCCCCTAATCCTAACCCGTACGCTGACACTAACCCGCGCCCTCACACGTCCGCTGCCCCTAAAGCGTTGTCGTACCCTCACCTGGACCCTAAACCGTCCCCGTCCCCTAACCCTAACCCTAGCCCGAACCCTAACCCTAACCCTTCCCCGAAGCCTGACCCTCACCCGTCCCCTAATCCTAACCCGTACGCTGACACTAACCCGCGCCCTCACACGTCCGCTGCCCCTAAAGCGTTGTCGTACCCTCACCTGGACCCTAAACCGTCCCCGTCCCCTAACCCTAACCCTAGCCCGAACCCTAACCCTAACGCTACCCCGAAGCCTGACCCTCACCCGTCCCCTAATCCTAACCCGTACGCTGACACTAACCCGCGCCCTCACACGTCCGCTGCCCCTAAAGCGTTGTCGTACCCTCACCTGGACCCTAAACCGTCCCCGTCCCCTAACCCTAACCCTAGCCCGAACCCTAACCCTAACCCTTCCCCGAAGCCTGACCCTCACCCGTCCCCTAATCCTAACCCGTACGCTGACACTAACCCGCGCCCTCACACGTCCGCTGCCCCTAAAGCGTTGTCGTACCCTCACCTGGACCCTAAACCGTCCCCGTCCCCTAACCCTAACCCTAGCCCGAACCCTAACCCTAACCCTTCCCCGAAGCCTGACCCTCACCCGTCCCCTAATCCTAACCCGTACGCTGACACTAACCCGCGCCCTCACACGTCCGCTGCCCCTAAAGCGTTGTCGTACCCTCACCTGGACCCTAAACCGTCCCCGTCCCCTAACCCTAACCCTAGCCCGAACCCTAACCCTAACCCTTCCCCGAAACCTGACCCTCACCCGTCCCCTAATCCTAACCCGTACGCTGACACTAACCCGCGCCCTCACACGTCCGCTGCCCCTAAAGCGTTGTCGTACCCTCACCTGGACCCTAAACCGTCCCCGTCCCCTAACCCTAACCCTAGCCCGAACCCTAACCCTAACCCTTCCCCCAAGCCTGACCCTCACCCGTCCCCTAATCCTAACCCGTACGCTGACACTAACCCGCGCCCTCACACGTCCGCTGCCCCTAAAGCGTTGTCGTACCCTCACCTGGACCCTAAACCGTCCCCGTCCCCTAACCCTAACCCTAGCCCGAACCCTAACCCTAACCCTTCCCCGAAGCCTGACCCTCACCCGTCCCCTAATCCTAACCCGTACGCTGACACTAACCCGCGCCCTCACACGTCCGCTGCCCCTAAAGCGTTGTCGTACCCTCACCTGGACCCTAAACCGTCCCCGTCCCCTAACCCTAACCCTAGCCCGAACCCTAACCCTAACCCTTCCCCGAAGCCTGACCCTCACCCGTCCCCTAATCCTAACCCGTACGCTGACACTAACCCGCGCCCTCACACGGCCGCTGCCCCTAAAGCGTTGTCGTACCCTCACCTGGACCCTAAACCGTCCCCGTCCCCTAACCCTAACCCTAGCCCGAACCCTAACCCTAACCCTTCCCCGAAGCCTGACCCTCACCCGTCCCCTAATCCTAACCCGTACGCTGACACTGGCCCGCGCCCTCACACGTCCGCTGCCCCTAAAGCGTTGTCGTACCCTCACCTGGACCCTAAACCGTCCCCGTCCCCTAACCCTAACCCTAGCCCGAACCCTAACCCTAACCCTTCCCCGAAGCCTGACCCTCACCCGTCCCCTAATCCTAACCCGTACGCTGACACTGACCCGCGGCCTCACACGTCCGCTGCCCCTAAAGCGTTGTCGTACCCTCACCTGGACCCTAAACCGTCCCCGTCCCCTAACCCTAACCCTAGCCCGAACCCTAACCCTAACCCTTCCCCGAAGCCTGACCCTCACCCGTCCCCTAATCCTAACCCGTACGCTGACACTGACCCGCGCCCTCACACGTCCGCTGCCCCTAAAGCGTTGTCGTACCCTCACCTGGACCCTAAACCGTCCCCGTCCCCTAACCCTAACCCTAGCCCGAACCCTAACCCAAACCCTTCCCCGAAGCCTGACCCTCACCCGTCCCCTAATCCTAACCCGTACGCTGACACTGACCCGCGGCCTCACACGTCCGCTGCCCCTAAAGCGTTGTCGTACCCTCACCTGGACCCTAAACCGTCCCCGTCCCCTAACCCTAACCCTAGACCGAACCCTAACCCTAACCCTTCCCCGAAGCCTGACCCTCACCCGTCCCCTAATCCTAACCCGTACGCTGACACTGACCCGCGCCCTCACACGTCCGCTGCCCTTAAAGCGTTGTCGTAACCTCACCTGGACCCTAAACCGTCCCCGTCCCCTAACCCTAACCCTAGCCCGAACCCTAACCCTAACCCTTCCCCGAAGCCTGACCCTCACCCGTCCCCTAATCCTAACCCGTACGCTGACACTAACCCGCGCCCTCACACGTCCGCTGCCCCTAAAGCGTTGTCGTACCCTCACCTGGACCCTAAACCGTCCCCGTCCCCTAACCCTAACCCTAGCCCGAACCCTAACCCTAACCCTTCCCCGAAGCCTGACCCTCACCCGTCCCCTAATCCTAACCCGTACGCTGACACTGACCCGCGCCCTCACACGTCCGCTCCCCCTAAAGCGTTGTCGTACCCTCACCTGGACCCTAAACCGTCCCCGTCCCCTAACCCTAACCCTAGCCCGAACCCTAACCCTAACGCTACCCCGAAGCCTGACCCTCACCCGTCCCCTAATCCTAACCCGTACGCTGACACTAACCCGCGCCCTCACACGTCCGCTGCCCCTAAAGCGTTGTCGTACCCTCACCTGGACCCTAAACCGTCCCCGTCCCCTAACCCTAACCCTAGCCCGAACCCTAACCCTAACCCTTCCCCGAAGCCGGACCCTCACCCGTCCCCTAATCCTAACCCGTACGCTGACACTAACCCGCGCCCTCACACGTCCGCTCCCCCTAAAGCGTTGTCGTACCCTCACCTGGACCCTAAACCGTCCCCGTCCCCTAACCCTAACCCTAGCCCGAACCCTAACCCTAACCCTTCCCCGAAGCCTGACCCTCACCCGTCCCCTAATCCTAACCCGTACGCTGACACTAACCCGCGCCCTCACACGTCCGCTCCCCCTAAAGCGTTGTCGTACCCTCACCTGGACCCTTAACCGTCCCCGTCCCCTAACCCTAACCCTAGCCCGAACCCTAACCCTAACCCTTCCCCGAAGCCTGACCCTCACCCGTCCCCTAATCCTAACCCGTACGCTGACACTAACCCGCGCCCTCACACGTCCGCTGCCCCTAAAGCGTTGTCGTACCCTCACCTGGACCCTAAACCGTCCCCGTCCCCTAACCCTAACCCTAGCCCGAACCCTAACCCTAACCCTTCCCCGAAGCCTGACCCTCACCCGTCCCCTAATCCTAACCCGTACGCTGACACTAACCCGCGCCCTCACACGTCCGCTGCCCCTAAAGCGTTGTCGTACCCTCACCTGGACCCTAAACCGTCCCCGTCCCCTAACCCTAACCCTAGCCCGAACCCGAACCCTAACCCTAACCCTTCCCCGAAGCCTGACCCTCACCCGTCCCCTAATCCTAACCCGTACGCTGACACTAACCCGCGCCCTCACACGTCCGCTGCCCCTAAAGCGTTGTCGTACCCTCACCTGGACCCTAAACCGTCCCCGTCCCCTAACCCTAACCCTAGCCCGAACCCTAACCCTAACCTTACCCCGAAGCCTGACCCTCACCCGTCCCCTAATCCTAACCCGTACGCTGACACTAACCCACGCCCTCACACGTCCGCTGCCCCTAAAGCGTTGTCGTACCCTCACCTGGACCCTAAACCGTCCCCGTCCCCTAACCCTAACCCTAGCCCGAACCCTAACCCTAACCCTTCCCCCAAGCCTGACCCTCACCCGTCCCCTAATCCTAACCCGTACGCTGACACTAACCCGCGCCCTCACACGTCCGCTGCCCCTAAAGCGTTGTCGTACCCTCACCTGGACCCTAAACCGTCCCCGTCCCCTAACCCTAACCCTAGCCCGAACCCTAACCCTAACCCTTCCCCGAAGCCTGACCCTCACCCGTCCCCTAATCCTAACCCGTACGCTGACACTAACCCTCGCCCTCACACGTCCGCTGCCCTTAAAGCGTTGTCGTACCCTCACCTGGACCCTAAACCGTCCCCGTCCCCTAACCCTAACCCTAGCCCGAACCCTAACCCTAACCCTTCCCCGAAGCCTGACCCTCACCCGTCCCCTAATCCTAACCCGTACGCTGACACTAACCCGCGCCCTCACACGTCCGCTCCCCCTAAAGCGTTGTCGTACCCTCACCTGGACCCTAAACCGTCCATGTCCCCTAACCCTAACCCTAGCCCGAACCCTAACCCTAACCCTTCCCCGAAGCCTGACCCTCACCCGTCCCCTAATCCTAACCCGTACGCTGACACTAACCCGCGCCCTCACACGTCCGCTGCCCCTAAAGCGTTGTCGTACCCTCACCTGGACCCTAAACCGTCCCCGTCCCCTAACCCTAACCCTAGCCCGAACCCTAACCCTAACCCTTCCCCGAAGCCTGACCCTCACCCGTCCCCTAATCCTAACCCGTACGCTGACACTAACCCGCGCTCTCACACGTCCGCTCCCCCTAAAGCGTTGTCGTACCCTCACCTGGACCCTAAACCGTCCCCGTCCCCTAACCCTAACCCTAGCCCGAACCCTAACCCTAACCCTTCCCCGAAGCCTGACCCTCACCCGTCCCCTAATCCTAAGCCGTACGCTGACACTAACCCGCGCCCTCACACGTCCGCTGCCCCTAAAGCGTTGTCGTACCCTCACCTGGACCCTAAACCGTCCCCGTCCCCTAACCCTAACCCTAGCCCGAACCCTAACCCTAACCCTTCCCCGAAGCCTGACCCTCACCCGTCCCCTAATCCTAACCCGTACGCTGACACTAACCCACGCCCTCACACGTCCGCTGCCCCTAAAGCGTTGTCGTACCCTCACCTGGACCCTAAACCGTCCCCGTCCCCTAACCCTAACCCTAGCCCGAACCCTAACCCTAACCCTTCCCCGAAGCCTGACCCTCACCCGTCCCCTAATCCTAAGCTATACGCTGACACTAACCCGCGCCCTCACACGTCCGCTGCCCCTAAAGCGTTGTCGTACCCTCACCTGGACCCTAAACCGTCCCCGTCCCCTAACCCTAACCCTAGCCCGAACCCTAACCCTAACCCTTCCCCGAAGCCTGATCCTCACCCGTCCCCTAATCCTAACCCGTACGCTGACACTAACCCGCGCCCTCACACGTCCGCTGCCCCTAAAGCGTTGTCGTACCCTCACCTGGACCCTAAACCGTCCCCGTCCCCTAACCCTAACCCTAGCCCGAACCCTAACCCTAACCCTTCCCCGAAGCCTGACCCTCACCCGTCCCCTAATCCTAACCCGTACGCTGACACTAACCCGCGCCCTCACACGTCCGCTGCCCCTAAAGCGTTGTCGTACCCTCACCTGGACCCTAAACCGTCCCCGTCCCCTAACCCTAACCCTAGCCCGAACCCTAACCCTAACCCTTCCCCGAAGCCTGACCCTCACCCGTCCCCTTATCCTAACCCGTACGCTGACACTAACCCGCGCCCTCACACGTCCGCTGCCCCTAAAGCGTTGTCGTACCCTCACCTGGACCCTAAACCGTCCCCATCCCCTAACCCTAACCCTAGCCCGAACCCTAACCCTACCCCTTCCCCGAAGCCTGATCCTCACCCGTCCCCTAAACCTAACCCGTACGCTGACACTAACCCACGCACTCACACGTCCGCTGCCCCTAAAGCGTTGTCGTACCCTCACCTGGACCCTAAACCGTCCCCGTCCCCTAACCCTAACCCTAGCCCGAACCCAAACCCTAACCCTTCCCCGAAGCCTGACCCTCACCCGTCCCCTAATCCTAACCCGTACGCTGACACTAACCCGCGCCCTCACACGTCCGCTGCCCCTAAAGCGTTGTCGTACCCTCACCTGGACCCTAAACCGTCCCCGTCCCCTAACCCTAACCCTAGCCCGAACCCTAACCCTAACCCTTCCCCGAAGCCTGACCCTCACCCGTCCCCTAATCCTAACCCGTACGCTGACACTAACCCGCGCCCTCACACGTCCGCTGCCCCTAAAGCGTTGTCGTACCCTCACCTGGACCCTAAACCGTCCCCGTCCCCTAACCCTAACCCTAGCCCGAACCCTAACCCTAACCCTTCCCCGAAGCCTGACCCTCACCCGTCCCCTAATCCTAACCCGTACGCTGACACTAACCCGCGCCCTCACACGTCCGCTGCCCCTAAAGCGTTGTCGTACCCTCACCTGGACCCTAAACTGTCCCCGTCCCCTAACCCTAACCCTAGCCCGAACCCTAACCCTAACCCTTTCCCGAAGCCTGACCCTCACCCGTCCCCTAATCCTAACCCGTACGCTGACACTAACCCGCGCCCTCACACGTCCGCTCCCCCTAAAGCGTTGTCGTACCCTCACCTGGACCCTAAACCGTCCCCGTCCCCTAACCCTAACCCTAGCCCGAACCCTAACCCTAACCCTTCCCCGAAGCCTGACCCTCACCCGTCCCCTAATCCTAACCCGTACGCTGACACTAACCCGCGCCCTCACACGTCCGCTGCCCCTAAAGCGTTGTCGTACCCTCACCTGGACCCTAAACCGTCCCCGTCCCCTAACCCTAACCCTAGCCCGAACCCTAACCCTAACCCTTCCCCGAAGCCTGACCCTCACCCGTCCCCTAATCCTAACCCGTACGCTGACACTAACCCGCGCCCTCACACGTCCGCTCCCCCTAAAGTGTTGTCGTACCCTCACCTGGACCCTAAACCGTCCCCGTCCCCTAACCCTAACCCTAGCCCGAACCCTAACCCTAACCCTTCCCCGAAGCCTGACCCTCACCCGTCCCCTAATCCTAACCCGTACGCTGACACTAACCCGCGCCCTCACACGTCCGCTCCCCCTAAAGCGTTGTCGTACCCTCACCTGGACCCTAAACCGTCCCCGTCCCCTAACCCTAACCCTAGCCCGAACCCTAACCCTAACCCTACCCCGAAGCCTGACCCTCACCCGTCCCCTAATCCTAACCCGTACGCTGACACGAACCCGCGCCCTCACACGTCCGCTGCCCCTAAAGCGTTGTCGTACCCTCACCTGGACCCTAAACCGTCCCCGTCCCCTAACCCTAACCCTAGCCCGAACCCTAACCCTAACCCTTCCCCGAAGCCTGACCCTCACCCGTCCCCTAATCCTAACCCGTACGCTGACACTAACCCGCGCCCTCACACGTCCGCTGCCCCTAAAGCGTTGTCGTACCCTCACCTGGACCCTAAACCGTCCCCGTCCCCTAACCCTAACCCTAGCCCGAACCCTAGCCCTAACCCTTCCCCGAAGCCTGACCCTCACCCGTCCCCTAATCCTAACCCGTACGCTGACACTAACCCGCGCCCTCACACGTCCGCTCCCCCTAAAGCGTTGTTGTACCCTCACCTGGACCCTAAACCGTCCCCGTCCCCTAACCCTAACCCTAGCCCGAACCCTAACCCTAACCCTTCCCCGAAGCCTGACCCTCACCCGTCCCCTAATCCTAACCCGTACGCTGACACTAACCCGCGCCCTCACACGTCCGCTGCCCCTAAAGCGTTGTCGTACCCTCACCTGGACCCTAAACCGTCCCCGTCCCCTAACCCTAACCCTAGCCCGAACCCTAACCCTAACCCTTCCCCGAAGCCTGACCCTCACCCGTCCCCTAATCCTAACCCGTACGCTGACACTAACCCGCGCCCTCACACGTCCGCTCCCCCTAAAGCGTTGTCGTACCCTCACCTGGACCCTAAACCGTCCCCGTCCCCTAACCCTAACCCTAGCCCGAACCCTAACCCTAACCCTTCCCCGAAGCCTGACCCTCACCCGTCCCCTAATCCTAACCCGTACGCTGACACTAACCCGCGCCCTCACACGTCCGCTGCCCCTAAAGCGTTGTAGTACCCTCACCTGGACCCTAAACCGTCCCCGTCCCCTAACCCTAACCCTAGCCCGAACCCTAACCCTAACCCTACCCCGAAGCCTGACCCTCACCCGTCCCCTAATCCTAACCCGTACGCTGACACTAACCCGCGCCCTCACACGTCCGCTGCCCCTAAAGCGTTGTCGTACCCTCACCTGGACCCTAAACCGTCCCCGTCCCCTAACCCTAACCCTAGCCCGAACCCTAACCCTAACCCTTCCCCGAAGCCTGACCCTCACCCGTCCCCTAATCCTAACCCGTACGCTGACACTAACCCGCGCCCTCACACGTCCGCTCCCCCTAAAGCGTTGTCGTACCCTCACCTGGACCCTAAACCGTCCCCGTCCCCTAACCCTAACCCTAGCCCGAACCCTAACCCTAACCCTACCCCGAAGCCTGACCCTCACCCGTCCCCTAATCCTAACCCGTACGCTGACACTAACCCGCGCCCTCACACGTCCGCTGCCCCTAAAGCGTTGTCGTACCCTCACCTGGACCCTAAACCGTCCCCGTCCCCTAACCCTAACCCTAGCCCGAACCCTAGCCCTAACCCTTCCCCGAAGCCTGACCCTCACCCGTCCCCTAATCCTAACCCGTACGCTGACACTAACCCGCGCCCTCACACGTCCGCTCCCCCTAAAGCGTTGTTGTACCCTCACCTGGACCCTAAACCGTCCCCGTCCCCTAACCCTAACCCTAGCCCGAACCCTAACCCTAACCCTTCCCCGAAGCCTGACCCTCACCCGTCCCCTAATCCTAACCCGTACGCTGACAGTAACCCGCGCCCTCACACGTCCGCTGCCCCTAAAGCGTTGTCGTACCCGCACCTGGACCCTAAACCGTCCCCGTCCCCTAACCCTAACCCTAGCCCGAACCCTAACCCTAACCCTTCCCCGAAGCCTGACCCTCACCCGTCCCCTAATCCTAACCCGTACGCTGACACTAAGCCGCGCCCTCACACGTCCGCTGCCCCTAAAGCGTTGTCGTACCCTCACCTGGACCCTAAACCGTCCCCGTCCCCTAACCCTAACCCTAGCCCGAACCCTAACCCTAACACTTCCCCGAAGCCTGACCCTCACCCGTCCCCCAATCCTAACCCGTACGCTGACGCTAACCCGCGCCCTCACACGTACGCTCCCCCTAAAGCGTTGTCGTACCCTCACCTGGACCCTAAACCGTCCCCGTCCCCTAACCCTAGCCCGAACCCTAACCCTAACCCTTCCCCGAAGCCTGACCCTCACCCGTCCCCTAATCCTAACCCGTACGCTGACGCTAACCCGCGCCCTCACACGTACGCTCCCCCTAAAGCGTTGTCGTACCCTCACGTGGAACCTAAACCGTCCCCGTTCCCTAACCCTAACCCTAGCCCGAACCCTAACCCTAACCCTTCCCCGAAGCCTGACCCTCACCCATCCCCTAATCCTAACCCGTACGCTGACACTAACCCGCGCCCTCACACGTACGCTCCCCCTAAAGCGTTGTCGTACCCTCACCTGGACCCTAAACCGTCCCTGTCCCCTAACCCTAACCCTAGCTTGAACCCTAACCCTAACACTTCCCCGAAGCCTGACCCTCCCCCGTCCCCTAATCCTAACCCGGACGCTGACACTGACCCGCGCCCTGACACGTATGGTCCCCCTAAAGCGTTGTCGTACCCTCACCTGGACCCTAAACTGTCCCCGTCCCCTAACCCTAACCCTAGCCCGAACCCTAACCCTAACCCTTCCCCGAAGCCTGACCCTCACCCGTCCCCTAATCCTAACCAGTACGCTGACACTAACCCACGCCCTCACACGTACGCTCCCCCTACAGCGTTGTCATACCCTCACCTGGACCCTAAACCGTCCCCATCCCCTAACCCTAACCCTAGCCCGAAGCCTAACCCTAACCCTTCCCCGAAGCCTGACCCTCACCCGTCCCCTAATCCTAACCCGTACGCTGACACTAACCCGCGCCCTCACACGTCCGCTGCCCCTAAAGCGTTGTCGTACCCTCACCTGGACCCTAAACCGTCCCCGTCCCCTAACCCTAACCCTAGCCCGAACCCTAACCCTAACCCTTCCCCGAAGCCTGACCCTCACCCGTCCCCTAATCCTAACCCGTACGCTGACACTAACCCGCGCCCTCACACGTCCGCTGCCCCTAAAGCGTTGTCGTACCCTCACCTGGACCCTAAACCGTCCCCGTCCCCTAACCCTAACCCTAGCCCGAACCCTAACCCTAACCCTTTCCCGAAGCCTGACCCTCACCCGTCCCCTAATCCTAACCCGTACGCTGACACTAACCCGCGCCCTCACACGTCCGCTCCCCCTAAAGCGTTGTCGTACCCTCACCTGGACCCTGAACCGTCCCCGTCCCCTAACCCTAACCCTAGCCCGAACCCTAACCCTAACCCTTCCCCGAAGCCTGACCCTCACCCGTCCCCTAATCCTAACCCGTACCCTGACACTAACCGGCACCCTCACACGTACGCTCCCCCTACAGCGTTGTCGTACCCTCACCTGGACCCTAAACCGTCCCCGTCCCCTAACCCTAACCCTAGCCCGAACCCTAACCCTAAACCTTCCCCGAAGCCTGACCCTCACCCGTCCCCCAATCCTAACCCGTACGCTGACGCTAACCCGCGCCCTCACACGTACGCTCCCCCTAAAGCGTTGTCGTACCCTCACCTGGACCCTAAACCGTCCCCGTCCCCTAACCCTAACCCTAGCCCGAACCCTAACCCTAACCCTTCCCCGAAGCCTGACCCTCACCCGTCCCCTAATCCTAACCCGTACGCTGACGCTAACCCGCGCCCTCACACGTACGCTCCCGCTAAACCGTTGTCGTACCCTCACCTGGACCCTAAACCTTCCCCTAACCCTAACCCTAACCGTAACCCTAACCCTAACCCTAACCCTTCCCTGTCCCCTAACCCTAACCCTAGCCCGAACCCTAACCCTAACCCTTCCCCGAAGCCTGACCCTCACCCGTCCCCTAATCCTAACCCGTACGCTGAGGCTAATCCGCGCCCTCACACGTACGCTCCCCCTACAGCGTTGTCGTACCCTCATCTGGACCCTAAACCGTCCCCGTCCCCTAACCCTAACCCTAGCCCGAACCCTAACCCTAACCCTTCCCCGAAGCCTGACCCTCACCCGTCCCCTAATCCTAACCCGTACGCTGACACTAACCCGCGCCCTCACACGTACGCTCCCCCTAAAGCGTTGTCGTACCCTCAACTGGATCCTAAACCGTCCCCATCCCCTAACCCTAACCCTAGCCCGAACCCTAACCCTAACCCTTCCCCGAAGCCTGACCCTCACCCGTCCCCTAATCCTAACCCGTACGCTGACTCTAACCCGCGCCCTCACACGTACGCTCCCCCTACAGCGTTGTCGTACCCTCACCTGGACCCTAAACCGTCCCCGTCCCCTAACCCTAACCCTAGCCCGAAACCTAACCCTAACCCTTCCCCGAAGCCTGACCCTCACCCGTCCCCTAATCCTAACCCGTACGCTGACGCTAACCCGCGCCCTCACACATACGCTCCCACTAAACCGTTGTCGTACCCTCACCTGGACCCTAAACCGTCCCCGTCCCCTAACCCTAACCCTAGCCCGAACCCTAACCCTAACCCTTCCCCAAAGCCTGACCCTCACCCGTCCCCTAATCCTAACCCGTACGCTGACGATAACCCGCGCCCTCACACGTACGCTCCCCCTAAAGCGTTGTCATACCCTCACCTGGACCCTAAACCGTCCCCGTCCACTAACCCTAACCCTAGCCCGAACCCTAACCCTAACACTTCCCCGAAGCCTGACCCTCACCCGTCCCCCAATCCTAACCCGTACGCTGACGCTAACCCGCGCCCTCACACGTACGCTCCCCCTAAAGCGTTGTCGTACCCTCACCTGGACCCTAAACCGTCCCGGTCCCCTAACCCTAACCCTAGCCCGAACCCTAACCCTAACACTTCCCCGAAGCCTGACCCTCACCCGTCCCCCAATCCTAACCCGTACGCTGACGCTAACCCGCGCCCTCACACGTACGCTCCCCCTAAAGCGTTGTCGTACCCTCACCTGGACCCTAAACCGTCCCCGTCCCCTAACCCTAACCCTAGCCCGAACCCTAACCCTAACCCTTCCCCGAAGCCTGACCCTCACCCGTCCCCTAATCCTAACCCGTACGCTGACGCTAACCCGCGCCCTCACACGTACGCTCCCCCTAAAGCGTTGTCGTACCCTCACGTGGAACCTAAACCGTCCCCGTTCCCTAACCCTAACCCTAGCCCGAACCCTAACCCTAACCCTTCCCCGAAGCCTGACCCTCACCCATCCCCTAATCCTAACCCGTACGCTGACACTAACCCGCGCCCTCACACGTACGCTCCCCCTAAAGCGTTGTCGTACCCTCACCTGGACCCTAAACCGTCCCTGTCCCCTAACCCTAACCCTAGCTTGAACCCTAACCCTAACACTTCCCCGAAGCCTGACCCTCACACGTCCCCTAATCCTAACCCGGACGTTGACACTAAACCGCGCCCTCACATGTACGCTCCCCATAAAGTGTTGTCGTACCCTCACTTGGACCTTAAACCATCCCCGTCCCCTAACCCTAACCCTAGGCCGAACCCTAACCGTAACCCTTCCCCGAAGCCTGACCCTCACCCGTCCCCTAATCCTAACCCGTACGCTGACACTAACCCGCGCCCTCACACGTCCGCTGCCCCTAAAGCGTTGTCGTACCCTCACCTGGACCCTAAACCGTCCCCGTCCCCTAACCCTAACCCTAGCCCGAACCCTAACCCTAACCCTTCCCCGAAGCCTGACCCTCACCCGTCCCCTAATCCTAACCCGTACGCTGACACTAACCCGCGCCCTCAGACGTCCGCTGCCCCTAAAGCGTTGTCGTACCCTCACCTGGACCCTAAACCGTCCCCGTCCCCTAACCCTAACCCTAGCCCGAACCCTAACCCTAACCCTTCCCCGAAGCCTGACCCTCACCCGTCCCCTAATCCTAACCCGTACGCTGACGCTAACCCGCGCCCTCACACGTACGCTCCCCCTAAAGCGTTGTCGTACCCTCACGTGGAACCTAAACCGTCCCCGTTCCCTAACCCTAACCCTAGCCCGAACCCTAACCCTAACCCTTCCCCGAAGCCTGACCCTCACCCATCCCCTAATCCTAACCCGTACGCTGACACTAACCCGCGCCCTCACACGTACGCTCCCCCTAAAGCGTTGTCGTACCCTCACCTGGACCCTAAACCGTCCCTGTCCCCTAACCCTAACCCTAGCTTGAACCCTAACCCTAACACTTCCCCGAAGCCTGACCCTCACACGTCCCCTAATCCTAACCCGGACGTTGACACTAAACCGCGCCCTCACATGTACGCTCCCCCTAAAGTGTTGTCGTACCCTCACTTGGACCTTAAACCGTCCCCGTCCCCTAACCCTAACCCTAGGCCGAACCCTAACCGTAACCCTTCCCCGAAGCCTGACCCTCACCCGTCCCCTAATCCTAACCCGTACGCTGACGCTAACCCGCGCCCTCACACGTCCGCTGCCCCTAAAGCGTTGTCGTACCCTCACCTGGACCCTAAACCGTCCCCGTCCCCTAACCCTAACCCTAGCCCGAACCCTAACCCTAACCCTTCCCCGAAGCCTGACCCTCACCCGTCCCCTAATCCTAACCCGTACGCTGACACTAACCCGCGCCCTCACACGTCCGCTCCCCCTAAAGCGTTGTCGTACCCTCACCTGGACCCTAAACCGTCCCCGTCCCCTAACCCTAACCCTAGCCCGAACCCTAACCCTAACCCTTCCCCGAAGCCTGACCCTCACCCGTCCCCTAATCCTAACCCGGACGTTGACACTAAACCGCGCCCTCACATGTACGCTCCCCCTAAAGTGTTGTCGTACCCTCACCTGGACCCTAAACCATCCCCGTCCCCTAACCCTAACCCTAGGCCGAACCCTAACCCTAACCCTTCCCCGAAGCCTGACCCTCACCCGTCCCCTAATCCTAAACCGTACGCTGACACTAACCCGCGCCCTCACACGTACGCTCCCCATACAGCGTTGTCGTGCCCTCACCTAGACCCTAAACCGTCCCTGTCCCCTAGCCCTAACCCTAGCCCGAACCCTAACCCTAACCCTTCCCCGAAGCCTGACCCTCACCCATCCCCTAATCCTAACCCGTACGCTGACACTAACCCGTGCCCTCACACGTACGCTCCCCATACAGCGTTGTCGTACCCTCACCTGGACCCTAAACCGTCCCCGTCCCCTAACCCTAACCCGAGCCCAAACCCTAACCCTAACACTTCCCCGAAGCCTGACCCTCACCCGTCCCCTAATCCTAACCCGGACGTTGACACTAACCCGCGCCCTCATATGTACGCTCCCTCTAAAGTGTTGTCGTACCCTCACCTGGACCCTAAACCATCCCCGTCCCCTAACCCTAACCCTAGGCCGAACCCTAACCCTAACCCTTCCCCGAAGCCTGACCCTCACCCGTCCCCTAATCCTAAGCCGTACGCTGACACTTACCCGCGCCCTCACACGTACGCTCCCCATACAGCGTTGTCGTACCCTCACCTGGACCCTAAACCGTCCCCGTCCCCAACCCGAACCCTAACCCTAACCCTTCCCCGAAGCCTGACCCTCACCCGTCCCCTAATCCTAACCCGTACGCTGCCACGAACCCGCGCCCTCACACGTACGCTCCCCCTAAAGCGTTGTCGTACCCTCACCTGGACCCTAAACCGTCCTCTAACCCTAACCCTAACCCTAGCCCGAACCCTAACCCTAACCCTTCCCCGAAGCCTGACCCTCACCCGTCCCCTAATCCTAACCCGTACGCTGACACTAACCCGCGCCCTCACACGTACGCTCCCACTAAAGCGTTGTCGTACACTCACCTGGACCCTAAACCATCCCCGTCCCCTAACCCTAACCCTAGCCCGAACCCTAACCCTAACCCTTCCCCGAAGCCTGACCCTCACCCGTCCCCTAACCCTAACCCGTACGCTGACGCTAACCCGCACCCTCACACGTACGCTCCCCCTAAAGCGTTGTCATACCCTCACCTGGACCCTAAACCGTCCCCGTCCACTAACCCTAACCCTAGCCCGAACCCTAACCCTAACCCTTCCCCGAAGCCTGACCCTCACCCGTCCCCTAATCCTAACGTGTACGCTGACACTAACCCGCGCCCTCACACGTACGCTCCCCCTGCAGCGTTGTCGTACCCTCAACTGGACCCTAAACCGTCCCCGTCCCCTAACTCTAAACCTAGCCCGAACCCTAACCCTAACCCTTCCCCGAAGCCTGACCCTCACCCGTCCCCTAATCCTAACCCGTACGCTGACACTAACCCGCGCCCTCACACGTACGCTCCCCATACAGCGTTGTCGTACCCTCACCTGGACCCTAAACCGTCCCCGTCCCCAACCCGAACCCTAACCCTAACCCTTCCCCGAAGCCTGACCCTCACCCGTCCCCTAATCCTAACCCGTACGCTGCCACGAACCCGCGCCCTCACACGTACGCTCCCCCTAAAGCGTTGTCGTACCCTCACCTGGACCCTAAACCGTCCCCGTCCCCTAACCCTAACCCTAGCCCGAACCCTAACCCTAACCCTTCCCCGAAGCCTGACCCTCACCCGTCCCCTAATCCTAACCCGTACGCTAACACTAACCCGTGCCCTCACACGTACGCTCCCCCTAAACCGTTGTCATACCCTCCCCTGGACCCTAAACCGTCCCCATCCCCTAACCCTAACCCTAGCCCGAACCCTAACCCTAACACTTCCCCGAAGCCTTACCCTCACCCGTCCCCTAATCCTAACCCGTACGCTAACACTACCCCGTGCCCTCACACGTACGCTCCCCCTAAACCGTTGTCGTACCCTCACCTGGACCCTAAACCGTCCCCGTCCCCTAACCCTAACCCTAGCCCGAACCCTAACCCTAACCCTTCCCCGAAGCCTGACCCTCACCCGTCCCCTAATCCTAACCCGTACGCTAACACTAACCCGTGCCCTCACACGTACGCTCCCCCTAAACCGTTGTCGTACCCTCACCTGGACCCTAAACCGTCCCCGGCCCCTAACCCTAACCCTAGCCCGAATCCTATCCGTAACCCTTCCCCGAAGCCTTACCCTAACGCGTCCCCTAATCCTAACCCGTACGCTAACACTAACCCGTGCCCTCACACGTACGCTCCCCCTAAACCGTTGTCGTACCCTCACCTGGACCCTAAACCGTCCCCGTCCCCTAACCCTAACCCTATCCCGAACCCCTAACCCCTAACCCCCTAACCCTAACCCCCTAACCCTAACCCTCTAACCCTAACCCTAACCCTCTAACCCTAACCCTAACCCTAACCCCTAACCCTAACCGTAACCCCTAACCCCTAACCCTAACACTAACGCTAACCCCTAACCCTAACCCTCTAACCCTCACCCCAATCCCAACCCCTAACCCTAACCCTAACCCCTAACCCTAACCCTAACCACTAACCCTAACCGTAACCCTAACCCTAAACCCTAACCCTAACCCTAACCCTAACCCTAAACCCTAAACCTAACCCTAACCCTAACCCTAGCTTCTTAGATGATGGTATTGTTTTGCTTCTCCACTTCACTTCTGAGCTGGAATAAAAACTGTCGAAAACTACAAGAAACCACGCTAAGCTCAAGTCAGCGTTCCTCAAAAACCAAGGTTCGGTTCCACTGTTCATTTCACCACTTGTTAGTTCAACACAGCATCTGCCTTTTCCAGAGCTGAGAGTCCGTTCAAGTTTTCAGGTGAATATAAGCAGTAAGCAGTAAACCCCCAAACAAGCGTCTCTAAACTCTGGGGACCAAAGTCAGTTACACCCACTACCAGGGCACAGCGTGGAAGGGTGCCCGGGGCCCCCTCAGGCCTAGGGTCTCCGGCCCGACCATGGTGCGCCCCGTCAAGAACGTGCAGGTAAGGCTGGGAGCCAAGGACTGCCAGAGAGATGCCACAGGTGGCCTGGACGGCTGGCTGGCCCCGCATGGCACTTAGGCCTACTCCTCCGGGCGGCCCAAGGCCGGGCCCCGCCTCCCAGGCCGGACGGACCCTCCGGCCTCAAGCTGGCCAACTTCAAGGGGAGGGGAGCTCGGAGCAGGGCTCAGGGGGCCCCTCTGGGTCCGTGAACTGTACAGTGTGACCGCCCAGGGCGTCAATTCCACCCTTCCCTCTGCGCCCAGAGTGTCTAAAGGTCCCTGGGCCGTCGCAGAGCGGTGGCCAAGAGGTCCCTGGAAGGGGCGGCTGCAACCGGCCCCCTCCAGGGCGCCTGGCCGGCTGACGCTGCCCCGGCTCGTGCAGACGGTCCCGCACCTCCTTCCCGGGACCCCTCCCGGCCCCCCGCGCCACAGGCGCCGCCGTTCGGCCAGGTCTCCCGGGCAAAAGCCGCCGCCGCGCTTCCGAGGCGGGTCCGCGCGCCCACCCGCGGCCAGGCCGCTCACCTGTCCCGGGGGTCGGTCCAGCTGATCCTCCGGGTGTTGGAGTGGATGTAGAAGACTTTGCGTCGCAGTCCCCGGCCTCCTCCCAGCCCCGGGGTAGCGGCAGCTGCCCGCTCCCGGCCCTTCTAGGCATGGTCGGCGGCCTCGCCGGCTAGCGGCGCCTCCATAGGGACCCGGCACGGGACGCGGCGGGAACGCCACGGGAACGCGACTACGCGGCCGCACCCGGCCGCCGGCGAGGGGCTGCGGGGCGTGGGGCGGGGCCACGCGCGGGGGCGCGTCAGGAAACTCTGCTCTCGGCCCCGCCGGGATTGCTCCACCATGTCTGCATCGGAGCAGGCAAACGAATCCTCCTCCCTCCTCCTCCCTCCTCCTCCCTCCTCCTTCTCCCCGTCCCCGTCCCGCTGTGGGCCCGAAGGGTCGCGGCGCCCACGCTGCGCGAGCCGCCTCCGTCGGGGCTCGGATCCGGAAGCTCCGCGGACGGGAGGCCGCGGCGGCAGCGGATCTCCTCATTTGCCTTCGATTACCATGCGCCCCGCCCGGGGCCCGCCCCCGCCCCCGCCCCCGCCCACTCCTCCCGCGCTCGGCTCGTCCGCACGCCCGTTCCTGGCCGCCAAGTTCTGCGGCTCCGGATACCCGCTGCGCCTGCCGGAACGGCGCCGTGTCTTTTTAGGCAGCTCTTCTGGAGAGGGGTCTAAGAAGGGACTTGTGTCTGAAACCTTTCTAGAGCCATTTCCCGTCTTTTGAACCATTGCCTGGGGATTCTCTCTCCTAGATTAGTGACAGGCTACCACCTTCTCTTAGGAAACCTCACTGGTGGGTGCTGCTTGAAATTTAATTTTAGTAACCTGATTTTTTCCCTTTTTTTATCGAAGTATGGTTGGTTTACATTGTGTTAATTTCTGCTTACAGCAAACTAATTTACTTACACATATATATACATCCTTTTTTTCATATTCTTTTCCATTATGGTTTATCATAGGCTATTGAATATAGTTCCCTGTGCTTTACAGTAGGACCCTGTTGTTTATCCATTCTGTATATAAAAGCTCACATCTGCTGACCCAAACCTCCCACTCCATCCCTCCCCAACCCCTTCCCCCTTGGCAACCACCAGTCGTTCTCTATGTCCCTGATTCTCTTTCTGTTTCATAGATAGGTTCATATTCTAGGTTCCACATATAAGTGATATCATATGGTATTTGGCTTCCTCTTTCTGACTTACTTCACCTAGTATGGTCCATCCATGTTGCTGCAAATGGCATTATTTCATTCTTTTTTATGGTTGAGTAGTATTCCATTGTTTGCATGTACCACATCTTCTTCATGCATTCTTCTGTCAATGGACATTTAGGTTGTTTCCATGTCTTGGCTATTGTGAATAGTGCTGCTATGAACACAGGGGTGCATGTATCTTTCTGAATTATAGTTTTGTCTGGATATATGCCCAGGAGTGGGATTGCTGGGTCATATGGTAGTTCTATTTTTAGTTTTCTGAGGAACCTGCATACTATTCTCCACAGTGGTGGCACCAACTTACATTCCCACCAACAGTGTAGGATGGTTCCCTTTTCTCCACACTATCCGCAGCATCTGTTATTTGTAGACTTTAGGGACGGCAATTCTGACCAATGTGAAGTGGTACCTCATGGTAGTTTTGATTTGCATTTCTCTTTTAGTGACCTGATTTTATTTCTTCTCCTCTCACTTCTTTACTTCCAAGTGTACATGTTTGACTGTGTATGTGTGGGTATCTTAGTGTGTTTCTTTCTCCTTGGTCTTCCCACATTAAAGTCTAGTAAAAAAGAGTTGACCCAGTTTTCTCTGATTAAAAACCAATAAAGCCCAAATCACTAGAAAATCCAGGATTAAAAGGTGTTTGCACATACCACAGTTTTTAAATACCCTTATTTGTAGACATATACGTGCAATATTGAATGTTTGCTCCCCGCATTTTACAGTACTTTCTTAGATTACAGCCCCACCAGTAAGAAGCACAATTTAAATAAATGTGAAGTCATAATAGATGTAAAACATTTGAAGTCATAATAGGGTTCTTTGCACTTTTTCTTTGCACTTTTCAATCAGAGGCATTTTGATCAGAACCATCTGCTAGTTATCGTTTCTTTTCCTTTCTCCGCAAACTGCTGCACCTAGCCACCAGAATTCACCAAAGAAAGCTTGCAGTCAGTGTCAGCTGATGGGCGAATGTTTCTGTTATACTTAGTGTTCAGCAACATCACTACCTCTGCAGATCTCTGCTGCTGATAGTAAACTAAGAAATCATTGACCAAAATTCACTGCGTAGAAACTGAGCTGAGGGGCTCTACCAGCTGTATGACCTTGGGCAAGTTATCTCTTGGTACCCTGCTTCTTCCTCTGGAGAAAGAGGTGATGATTATACTAGCACCTACCTCATAGGGTGGTTACGAGTCTAAAATGAGTTGACACACGTGAGATGCTCCCGACGTGGCCCGGCGTGTAGTTTGTGCTCATTAAGGGTTAACTCTGGCCATTACAATGCATATCCCTTAGTTGGCCAGTGAGCAATGTTCAGTTCTCACAGCCTGTTATGGGCTGGATTGTGTCCCACCCCAGTTCATATGCTGAAGTCCTAACCTCCAGTGTCTCAGAATGTGACTGTATTTGAAAGTAGATCTTTAAAGAGATAATTAAGGTGAAGTGTGGTCATGGGGGTGAGCCCTAACCCAATGTGTCTTTATAAGAAGAGGAGATTAGGACACAGACACACACAGCGGAAGGACCATGTGCAGACACACTTTCTACAAGCCGAGGAGAGAGGGCTTCAGGAGAAAACAATGCTGTCCACGCCTTCATCTTGGACTTGCAGACTTCAGAAAATAACTTTCTGTCGTTTAAGCCACTTGGTCTGTGGTAAATACTAATGTTTTGGGGCTTTGTTATGGCAGCCTTAGCAAACTAGTCCACAGCCCAGTCTCAAGCTTTGTCCTTGAAACTGGGTGCAGTCTTGGGTTTCCTGTCCTTGAACCCTGCTGCTTCTCCCCCTTCTCTGGCTACTCAGTGCTCCCCCCTGGCTCCTCTGCCATCTCTGCACCCCAGAATAGAAATGTTGCCCAGGTTCCTTCTCAGCACCCTTCTCTTTCTTTCTACGTTTTCTCACAAGGTGATTATCCGTTTTCCCGGCTCCGCCTCTGGCCATCACACAGAAGAATTCCAAATCTATAGCTCTAGTTTCACCCTTCCTGACCTCTACACAGACTCCTCAGATGCCTGTTAGACATCTTCACGGCTGTGTCTTACTAATAAATCCTCCAGCCAAACCCACTGTCTTTTCATACTTTTTCCTCCTCTTTTGCCCCTTCCCTTAATGACTTCCTTATCTTCTTAGAGACCCAAAATATGAAACCACCCAACCATCGCTTATTTCCTTCCCTCACCGCTCCCTTGTCCCCAAGCCCCATAAACTCAATTCCCACAAAGTTTTCCATACTTCTCACCTGTCCCAGTCACCTCACAAGTCCAGGACCCATCAGCAGTTGCCCAACATTTGGCAAAATTACTCCTTATTTCCCCTGCCTTCAGCTTTGGATCTACATCCTTCAAGGAGTTATTTTCCTAAAACACAAATGCTAGTATTTTCTTCCCAAAATATCTTAGTGGCCCTTTGTTGCCTAATTTAACAAATAAAGCCCAAATTACTTCCATTGGCATTCAGGATTTTCTATGATCTATTAAATAGCCCTCCTTTTCAACTTTAAAGGATATTTTTTAAAATATCCACAAAATCAGCAAATATACTTTACACTGCTGCCGTATCAGACTACTTCAGAACCAGTTGTCAAACCTGCAGGAAGCAAGCATTTATGTTCTGCAAATATATTGCCCTTGTCTTCTGTATATTACAAGACTTCCCTTCAAGGCAGGTCCTACGTGGTAAATGGAACAAAGGAGAATTCTGATGTTTTTTATAAATGCTATTTTTAATTTCATGGATTCCCATCACACCTTTTGTTGTTGTTGTTTTCCACTTTGATTGAAATATAATTGACACACATCATTGTATATGTTTAAGGTGTACAGCTTAATGATTTGACTTACATACGTTGAGAAGCAATCATCATAGAAGGTTTAGGTATCTTGCATCATCTCATGTAGATACAAAAACAAAGAGAAAGAAAAAAATATTTCTCCTTGTGATGAGAACTCTTACGGTTTACTCTCTCAGCTTCCCTACATATCACACAGCAGTCATCATGTTGTACATGACATCTCTAGTACTTACTTACCTTATGAATGGAAATTTGTTCCTTTGACCACCTTCCTCTAATTCCCCCTTCCCCTACCCTCCGCCTCTGGTAACCACAAGTCAGATTTCTTTTCTTATGAGGTTGTTGGGCTTTTTGTTTTCTTTTGTCTTTTAGATTCCACATATAAGGGAGATCATGCAGTATTTGCCTTTCTCTCTCTGATTTATTTCACTAAGCATAATGCCCTCAAGGCCTATCCATGTTGCTGCAAATCCTTGTTTTCTGTGGCCGAAATACATGTATATGCGGATGTTTATACACACACACACACATACCACAACTTCTTTATCTATTCATCTGTAAATGGCCGCTGCAGTGAACCTGGGGGCTCAGATATCTCTTAGACATAGTGTCTTGGTTTACTTCAGATATATTCCTAGAAGTGGAATTGCTGGATCATGTGGTAGTTGTATTTTTAACGTTTTGAAGAGCCTGCATATTGTTAGTGGCTGCACCAATTTACAGTCTTTCCAACGGTGCACAGGGTTCCCATGTCTCCTCATCCTCGCCCACATCGGTCCTCTTGGCTTCTTGCTGATGGCCATCCTAACAGGCCTGAGGTGATATCTCATTGTGGTTTTGCCCTCATCACATTTTATCCACATTAAACTGTAGACCTGAGGATAATAATTTGGGTGTATGCATCTGTCATTCATCCTAGGTCTATTTATAAAACTTCAAGGATACCATGGCCCTGCACCCACAACTGCAAATGATCAAGGCCCAGAAGCACTCCTTGGAAAGTGTCAAGAGTCCAAGACTCAAGTCTATTGCAATCAAATGTATTTCCAGTGAGCCTTGCATAAATGTTCTGAAGGACCCTTGCATAAGTGGTAGAATTCATATGTGAAATCCTGCATAGTAAGCGAAAGGAAATGAAACCTCAGTTCAGTCTTGTTCGTGGGGCAAATCCAAGATTCACAGGTTTCCGGTAGCAGGTGTTCAGCAGATAAAGGATCGAGTCTTGGCAGGGAAAGGGAGATCTGTGTGAGGGCTGTAATTTTGGAGTTTTCCCCCAGGAGACGAACAGAACTGTGCCAAAGGATGGATCGCCCGCCAGGGAGTACAGAGGGAGAAGAGAGGCGTGAACCTTCAGTGTGCACACGCAGAAAGGAGAATTCATGAAAAGTGATCCCAATCTAGCAGTCAGTGCTTAGATAAATGAGAAAAAAAATGAGGGGAAAAAAAGAGAAAAAGAAAAAGACATTATCTCTCAGTTATGTTTTCTATCTTAAGAATTTATCCAAATCTTCGTCAACACGATCTAAGAACATTTTGTTTTTCTTTCTGCTTAACTTGCTTTAAACTTTTAAACTATTTTGGTATCATTCTTTAGCATGGGCAGAGAGAAGGTTTTTTTAAAAGGGGTTCTTTGGGGATCATTAAATATAGTTTTTAATCTGTTTCACTTGATTTTTATTTTAGTAATACCCAGAAGAATATTCATCTATGAATCAGTCTGAAATAATGGAGCTTGCAATAATTGTATTTTGGAGAAATAGGTCAGTTCACAGCTGCCACCAAAAAGGTAACATCTTGTAGCAATAGTTCTTTCTGAAGGTCGGTCATCAAAACTGTTGCTAAGTCACCCAGTCCATGTGTTTTAAACTTGACATTAATGGTTAGAAACCTACACATGTAGTTTGTTTGGGGGGGCGGTGCAAATTTTTGAAGAACAATACTTTAGGTTAAGGTAGATGGGGAGTTTGGGGCCAAAATTCCATCAATAATATTACTCCAGTGCACTTCACCTGAGTTGAGAAAGGTCATATAGGTTCTTCCCCAATTATGAACATTTGACTGATGAACTTTCATACACACAATTCAGTACCTGTAGACTGAACCCTCTTCCTGCCCTCCGGGTTTTTCCTGGGACACCGGAGAGGGCATGAGATGCTGCTGCCACCTGGTGGTCAACAGGGGTAACTAACATTTACCCCCAAGCTGTTCCCTCCGGGCATCCTCCATCCAGTTCAGTCCATGTCTGCTGTGTTCAGTTAACATTTACTGAGCTTACATGAGGGCCAGGCATTGTGATCATTCCTAAGGGGACATGCCTGTCCCTGTATACTTTTCCTTTTTTACCATTTACAATTTAGTTTATTTAATCTCATGCAATTGCTTTCTTGGGAACGGACTCATTCCCTTTTACCCTCTCTGTCCCCCATCCTCGCTCAGTTCTTTGTCGGTTCCTTTAGAAATGGTTAGCTCTCTTCTCCTTCTTGCTTAGCCTCCATCTGGGCACCACCAATGACACTAACCATGTCTTAAAGCGAAAATGTTATGCTGTTAGACATTATTCCAAAGAAAAAGGAAATCATACAATTTATAATTTTTCCACAGACTTCTAAAGGCTTCAAAAGGGCCCAGAGTTTCACAAAAGATGCTTTTTGTCTTCCTGTCTAATTGCATCTACACTATTTTTATTCATCTTTCCTGAGGCACCAACATTGAAGAAAAATATTTCTAATTCTTTTCATCCATTTTCTATTTTCTAGCCATAGTAAATTTTCCTTTTTCTTTTTTTATTTCTGTATTATTCTTTATACAACTGTATTTGATAAAGAACATATTAAATAGATATAAAAGAGAAAAACTGTGATACATACTTAATAGCATTTACCATAATGCCGACTAGCAACGTATCAGACACGCTCTTTCCTTTTTCTCCAGCAACTTTTCTGATTTTGCACCAAGCTGAGCACGCACAGTGAGCTGTGAAAATGAACAATGGTCGGGGACAGCTAAGTTAAAAGTCAGATTCCAAATATTTGGAGGGGAAAAAATTAAATGGTCGTGTTCTCTGGTGAAGACACTGATCGTTTAGCAGAATTTTGGAATCAGCCACGCGTGTAAGGAAAATGTAAATGCAGATTTTGGGGCTCCTCCTGTGGCTCCCTCCTTTCCATAAATTTTCCTTTTTCTATTTCTCAGCTCATTGGGGGTTACATCAGCTTGCTTGAGATTGTTAGTAAGCATAATCATCATTGATAAAACCGCTTTTAGGGAAAATTCATTTGAATTCAAACAAGTAGCTAAAAGCTTTTGAAATGTAGTCCACTTCAACAAGAGACGTTTCTGCAATTAAAAAACATAAATTAGGGGCTATTTTGTTTATAATATTAAAAAGATTTGTAACTTCATAGTTTAACTTATCACGGAATCTCTAAATAACGTGATCTCCTGAATGCATTTAAATTGTGATTCAATTGTAAAACATTTAGAAATAGAAGTTGCTATAAATCCAGTGGGGGTAAACACAGAGCCAGTAAGAATCAAAGAATTTGGGAAGAATCACACAATTTCAGTATTCTGTTAGTTCCACTAAGTGTGCACATATCAAATAGTCTTATTGGTAATCAAAGCATTTGGGAAGACTAATTATAATAAGAACTATGTAACCTTCAAATAAATTCCTAGAATTCCTGGTGGGATTGCTAAATCAAAGGGTATATACATTTGTAATTTTGATAGATATTGCCAAGTTTCCCTCCATAGAGATTATACCAATTACATTTGTATCCATTTTTAAATCCCCAAAGACGTCATTATTGGTTGATGCAGTCAGTGTTTATTAAATTTATCCAAACATTTATGGTTTCCTTTGCTATTCATTCCTTCCTCATCTCTGGCCCTCCATATGGGATTATTTTCCTTTTTAAAAGTACATCCTTGGACTTCCCTGGTGGCGCAGTGGTTAAGATGCCACCAGCCAATGCAGCAGACACGGGTTCGAGTCCTGGTCCAGGAAGATCCCACATGCCGCCGCAGAGCAACTAAGCCCGTGCGCCACAACTACCGAGCCTGTGCTCTAGAGCCCGTGAGCCACAACTACTGAGCCCATGCGCCACAACTACTGAAGCCCGTGCACCTACAGCCCGTTCTCCGCAGCAAGAGAAGCCACCGCAATGAGAAGCCCGCCCACCGCAATGAAGAGTAGCCCCCCCTCGCCACAACTAGAGGAAGCCTGTGCACAGCAACGAAGACCCAACGCAGCCAAAAATAAATAAATAAAATTAATTTAAAAGTATATCCCTCAGAATTTCCTTTAGTGAGTTTCTGCTGTGGTGAACTCTCTGTTTTGTTTGAATGAAAATGTCTTTATTTGTCCTCCTCCCTGAAATAATTCTAGTCTGACAATTATGGTCTCTTAGCACGTTGAAAAATCTCATCCTTTAAGCTTCCTTTGTTGCTATTAAGGACTTAGGTCTCAGTCTGACTGTAACTCTTTCCAAGGTAATTCATGTTTCCCCCTGTGGTTGCTTTTAAGGTCTTTCGCTTTGGATTTTAAAATAATTGATATTGTCTTAGGGTTTTTCAGAAACTTCCTTTGCTTTGTTTTAGTTTCCTTTGATGTGTCTAGATGTGGATTTTCTTTTTCCTGTTTAATATTTGATGAACTTCTTAAATCTGTGGATTTGTCTCTTTTATTAGTCATTAGTTATTATCCTTTTAAATATGGTCTTTTGCTTATTTATTTCATCCTCTCTAGACTCTCAATAAATGTATATCAGACCCTCCTCTTCTATCTTCTATGCCTTTAATCCTCTCTTCTGTATTTTTTGTCTTCTGTGCTGCGCTCTAGATAATTTCTTCTGACCAACATCAACATCCGGTTCAGGAATGTTCTCTTTAGCTCTGTCTCGCCTGCTGTGAAACTCTTTTTGACTAATTAATTTCAGTTACAGAGTTTTTCAATTTTAGAGGTTCTATTTGTTTCTTTGTTAATGCAATGTTTATAGTTTCTGGTTTCCTGGAGATATTTTCAAGCTAGTTTTTTACTCCTTGACGCATAAAAGCAGCTGCTTCGCAGCATATGCCTGGGCATCCCAGTGTCTGAGGTGTCTGTGGTGGCCATGAACATGCACCTCTCAGATATCTGGCGACTAAGAGCATAAATAGCTGTTGGCACCAGCTGCTGTGCTCTGGTGCCCATGACCACATTCACGCAGAGGACACGTCCAGGCACAGCAAGGACCCGGAGGAAGACCTGTTTATGGGAGACACGAGACTCCTTTGACAGGTGACTTTGGCTCAAGGACTCCCCTCCGGCCTTACTGAACTTTCTTAGCGCTGCGTTGCAGTTTAAGACTCTCCCACCTAACCTTCCACCCTTCCTTGTCTCCTTCACAGGGGCCTGAACTGCAGTGCGGTAGGTCCCTAAGCCCCCGCCATTCCCTTTATGCCTCTTCGTTTTCCTTCACGGGCATTTCCCCTCATAAATCCTTGCATGTCTAGTCTTGTCTTGGTGTCTGCTTCCTGGAGCACCTCAACTAGCCCGAGCGGTACCAGGAATAACCCAAGACGGTAGATGAGAAATGTGCATCTGAGATTGCCCCACGCACTGCTAAGTGGACCAAGAGGACGCCAACCCGGTTGGGCGGTGGGGCACGAACCGTCCTTGGCACAGGGTGGAGGCTTAATTACTAACGATTTCATCAGCGGTGATGTGAAAAAGTGCCCCAGTGCCAGGGCTACACCAATGATGCAGGCACTCAAGCGATATGGGGGAGCCATACCTACAAAAACAGAGTTGACTGATTACTGTTAAATTGTACTGGTGCCCTGCAGAGGGATAATGAGAAACTGAGGGCAGTTAATGGCTAAGTGTGAGAGGCTCAGTGGTAACTTACAGAGGGGCCCTTCTCTCCTGCAGTGGAAGAGCAGATGCAGTGGAGAGTAGGCTGAAGACAGCTGTTAGAGACATCTGCAAGCTTAGCCATGGCAGGCCTGTAACACAAAAATTTGAGCCCCGTTGGGGAAAACCTGAGACTCTGAAACATACGATGGGGTCACCTGAATGGATGCCCTGCGCGTGTCAGCTCTGTGACCACCAGCTACCTCCATCCTCCAGGCTTACAGAGGTGCCCACCCTTCCCCAGTCAGAGTTAGCACTTGTGCTAGATGGGAAGACACTGCATAGACCTTGCCTACGAGGCAACTGTTGTCCCCTCTTGGGGGTCCCCACCTCTTCTCTTGGCAGCCAGAATGATCACTAGGGTTACATCCCAGTGCAACCCAGCTGAAGATGGGCTGGGCATGATAAGGAAGGAAAGAGACCATACACCAAAAGAATGACAGGAAGCATCCAGCATCTGCTGGCAAGAGCCAGGGGGGCAGCCCTGGAATTAAATTTTAAAGATGCTCACTCAAGGCTAGTGGAATCTGGGACTGGATAAGCAATTTCTTGGGAGATGGGATTTAATATCCTGGCAAGGACCCCAGGGGATGGGGAGAATTCCTTGCTGGGATAGCTCCTGGAAGCCTGGAGAAAGGGATGACCAGTACGCAGCTAAGTGGAAAGACCTGAGGTACCCAGGCAAACGGTAGAGTCAGGAGACGCTGGGATGGATGGATGGTCTCACTTCAATGAGATGGGATGACCAAGAAGTCTCTGTGAGACACACATACTCTAGAGGGTGGGAAATGAACCCTGTGAAGACTCAGAGCCCTGCCATTGGACAGAAGACTTTAGAGCTCAGAGATCTGGCACATCCTGGGACATCTCCTCTAAAATAACATCCCAGCTCAGGGCTCGAACCCGTGCCCCCTGCATTGGCAGGCGGATTCTTAACCACTGTGCCACCAGGGAAGCCCTCTTGCAGTTTCTAAAAACTACTTACATGTTGGAGCTGATTGAAAAAGAGTAAATGTATTACATTTTGAGTATTTTGCAAACAAAAAGGATTTTGAATGGCCCTGTTGCTAGGCATGAGAAATATATTTCCAGTGTTATTTTGACTTTTAGTAACTCTTTGAATGACATAACCCTTCTGATTGTGCCTCAGAAGAGTGGCCATGGAGGAAAATTTGTATTTCTTTTGTGAGCTTTGGTGAAAAGAAATCCACAGAATTCCATCTAAAGTTTAGGTAGCCTGAAGACTAAAGAGATTTGCTTATTTCTGGTTTTCTTGATTACTTTTGTTAGATTTTTTAATTTTATTTTGGAGCATTTTATAATAGCTACGGAGTCAGTTTGCCTCGGAATGAATCCTGGCCTCTATTTATGAGCTACGTGAAATTGGGCAAACAATTTGTTATCTTTCTGTCTCAGTTTCTTCTCCTGTAACAAGGGTAGAATAATAATATGTACTTCATGGAGCTGTTGTAAGGAACAAATCAGATGATGTCTGTAAAGTGCCTAGCTCAATAAAGCTTAGCTGTCCTTGTCATTTTTAATGGTTGAAAAATATCCCACTCTATGACTATCATAACTTATTTAGCCAACTGCCCATTGATAGATATTTACATTGCTTCTAATATTTTTGCTGTAATAAACAAAATTTGGTAAATATACGAAGATGTGGAGCAAAGGGATTTCTTATATACTGTTAGTGGGAGTGTAAATAGGTATCAACCCTTTAGGAAATAGTTTGACACTACTCTGTAAAGTTGAATATGAACATACCATGTGACTCACTAATTCCATGCCTAGGCATACATCCTAGAGAAACTGTTACATAACTGTGCCAGGAGATTTGTGTAAGAACATGCATAGCAGCCTTGTTCTTGGTAGCCCTAATGGAAAGGACCCAAATGTCCAACAGCAGTAGACTGGATAAAGGTGGCCTTGGAAACAAATGAACTACCACTACGTGCAACCCAGGAGAAACTCACAAGCATTTGACATTTGACAAACAAAGCAGGTCATATCCTAAAATTCATATGGAATCTCAAGGGACCCTAATACTCAAAATAATCTTGAAAAAGAAGAAAAAGTTGGAGGTCTCACACATCCTGGTTTCAAAACTTACTAGAAACCTCTAGTAATCACAAGACTTTGCTGCTGGCTGAAAGACAGACATATAGACCAATGGAACAGAATAGACAGCTAAGAAGTCAACCTTTACGTGTACACTCAAATGATTGTCGACAACCATTCAATGAGAAAAGGACAGTCTCTTCAACACATGTGATGGGAAAACTGGGTATAGACAGGCAGAGAATGAACGTGGACTCTTACCTTACACCATACGCAAAAATTAACTCAAAATGAATCAAAGACCTAAAACTATAAAACTCTTTGAAGAAAACATAGCGGAAAAGCTTCTTGAACTCTGGACTTGGCAAAGATTTCTTGGATATGACACCAAAAACACAGACAAAAAAATGAGATCGAAATTAAAGAGTTCTGTGCATCAAAGGACAAAGTTAGCAGAGAAAAAAACAACCTACAGAATGGGAGAAACATTTGCGAATTATATATCTGATAAGGAGTTAATATCCAGACTATATAAAGAACTTCTGAAACACAACAACAAAAAAACAAGCAACCCAATTAAAACATGGAGAAGGGACTTGAATAAACATTTATCAAAAAAAAGATACACAAATGGCAATAGACACATGAAAAAAATGCTCAACATTATTAATCATTAGTGCAAATCAACACTAGTGAGATACTACCTTACATCCATCAGTATGGCCACTATTAAAAAAAACAAACAAACAGAAAATAACAAGTGTTGATGAGAATGTGGAGAGATTGGAACATTTGTTTACTGTTAGTAGGAATTTAAAGCAGTGCTACTGCCGTGGAAGACAGTGTGGCAGTGCCTCAAACAATTAAAACTAGAACTACCATGTGATCCAGCAATTCCTCTTTTGTGTATATACTGAAAAGAATTGAAAGCAAGGACTCGAAGACATATTTGTACATCCATGTTCATAGCAGCATTATTCACAACAGCCAAAATGTGGAAGGAACCCAAGTATCCATCAATGGATAAATAGGTAATCAAAATGCGGTATACATATATACAATGAAATGTTTTTCAGCTTTAAAAAGTAATGAAATTCTGATACATGCTACAGCATGGAGACCTTGAGGACATTATGCTAAGGGAAATAAGCCAGTCAATAAAGGACAAATACTGTATGAGTCCCCTTATTTGAGGTACCTGGATTAGTAAAATGCATAGAGACAGAAGTAGAATGGTGGTTGCTAGGAGCTTGGGGGCAGCGGGGAATGAGGAATTACTGTGTGACAGGCACAGAGTTTCCACTTCGTGAGACAAAAAAGAGTTCTGTGGATGGATAGTGGTGATGAAAGCATAATAGTGTGACTGTACTTAATGCCACAACTGTACACTTGAATATGGTTAAGGTGGTAAAGTTTATATTATGTGTATTTTACCACAATATAAAAAAAGGAGCAGGTCACAAAATAATACATACAATAAAATTTCACTTACACAAAGTTCAAAAACAGGCAAAACTATGTTTTCATAGATGGTAAAACTGCCAAAAAAAAAAAAAAAAGCAAGGAAGTGATTCTTAGAAACATCAAAAGAAATGGCAATCGTTTCTACTGGGGACAGGGTGGGATGAGGGAGGGACTTTTAGGTGTTGCTGCCTACATTCTGTTTCTTGGTTCAGGTTATATACGGATGTTTGCCTTATTACCCTCTTGAACTGTACAGATACTTTAGATATCATTTATATTTGATATATTTCATAGTTAAAAAGGAAAAGAAAAAGTTAAAAGCACTTTACTGCCACAGATTATTCAATCAGACAATAAAAATTAAAAAATAAATACAATTTTAAAAAGCATCAGGTGAATTTCTTTTAACCTAAATAATTCAGCTCAGTGTGGAAAGGAAAGATGTGCTTAACAAATATCTAACTTAAAACTCTGCTTGCAAGTGTTTCTGGTGACCGACCAGGCAGGCATCATCAGTATCATCACCCACAAGAATTTGCTGGGCACTCACGATGTGCTTTATCTGAGATGAATGCTGTGATTTCTGATGAAAAAAATCCTTGAAGCATATTATTCACTAGTAGCCAGCAACTTTTTGCATTCCAAGAACTTCAAATAAAATATAAACAACTTCAGATTCTCTTGAGTATTAAAGACAAAAATAATACACGCCATGCCCACAGCATCTAAAGAGCTGGATGCTCTCCCCTGGGATGAGGAGCTGGGAAGCACATGGTCAACATCAAGGATTTGGAGGAGGTTATCGCCGTAAAATATGAAGGATCAGCAATAGAATAAGGAAGTAAATCCTGGTAGAGTCAGAGGGCGATTACTATATTGCAGCGCTAATGAACGAATTACAGCTACACATGACAACCTGGACGAACCAATGCTAAGGGGGAAACATGTCACAAAAGAATATAAACATCATGATTTTATTTAAAAGTCCATATGATGTTCATAAGTATGCAAAGCTATTCTGTATTGTTGGGAATGCATATTTGGGGGAAAATAATGAGAGCGTGACCTGCATAGGGAGGAAGGGGCAGGGGGCGACTAGGAAATGATGGTTAGGGAGCTGCTCTCTGACAACCGTCATTTGCTGTTTCTTGACTTGGGTCATGGTTACACCTGTGCTTGTGTTAGACTCTACGTTTGTATCTGTTATATGGCTCAAAGCATCAATAAAAAGCATGACGGCATTTTACTCGTTGTGAGAAACGTGAAGATGGAGCCCATAATGTTTTGCTGTGGCGATTTTCCTCTTGAGCCGCCCAGACCTTTCTAAGATACTGACTTTCATGAACTAGAAAAGTCTTTTCTTTCTCTTGATCAGACCAGGGGCACGTCAATGGGGGAGAGGGGAGGGTGTGTGTTGTTTTCTTGGTTTTTCTTTCTCTTTCTATTGCTATTTCTCCTTCCTTGGCTATAAGGAGAGAATTGAGCCCAACGAGAGTCTTTTCCGCCTGTCAATACAGGGGACACGGGTTCGAGCCCTGGTCCAGGAAGATCCCACGTGCCGCGGAGAAACTAAGCCCGTGCGCCACAACTACTAAGCCTGCGCTCTAGAGCCCGTGAGCCACAACCACTGAGCCCACGTGCCACAACTACTGAAGCCCACGCGCCTAGAGCCCGTGCTCCACAACAAGAGAGGCCACCGCAATGAGAAACCCGCGCACCGAAATGAAGAGTAGCCTCCGCTCACCGCAACTAGAGAAAGCCCACGCGCAGCAACGAGGACCCAACGCAGCTAAAAATAAATAAATAAAATATTTTTTTTTAAAAAAAGAGCCTTTCCAAAGACTTCGTTTTTTTTAGAAACGTGTGTGTGTGCGCATGTCTGACCCGTGAAAGGATAAAATTAAACCCTTGGGGAGAGCCACTGTACATAACTTAGTGCTAAAGAACCGGTCTTCTGAAGAGCAATTGACATCTGCAGTGTGTCAGGAGTTTGTAATAAATATTCCACACAGGAACACCTGGTTCTCAGGGTCTCGGGAAAGGGGTTTGCCGGAACCTATTCTTGTAAACTGTTGGCAGTCTGCCTCTCTAGTGCAGAAACATTTCATTTCTGTGAACCATCTTGTACTTTAAATGTTCAAAGTGAATCGGTAACTCACAGTAGCAGCAACAAACCTGCCTTAGAAACTGTCCACGTAATAAAAGGAAAAGTGTAAGAGGAACTCATCCACGAAAAACGATCTTCTTCCCATTTCTGAGGGAGTGAGAGACAGCTGCTGCTCAGAGCAAAAGTTATCAAGAGTTATTTTAAGACTTTATTTTAATGTAATTTGTTTCAGCATTCACTTAAGCCTTTGGGAGAGAGGAAAGGTATATACGATAGTATCACAGAGGGAGGCTTGATTTAAAATATGATCCCGTTTTTTGACATAAGCTGTAGATCTAAGCCTTAGGTCTTGACAATATTGTGCATGAAATATATTGAAAACCCACCTCCAGAGAACTCCTCCAAATGCTAATAAAAATGGAACAACTATTCTCTAAAATGTAGAGCTGAGCGCTCAGGAAAGCATCACCCAGAGAAATACCGGGAGCTGTGAGCACATGGCTGGAAGCAGCAGCAAAGTGTCCCTTGGAAATAGAAACTTGGGTTTAACTTTCCTGTGGGTACAAGAAACGGGGTCTTGGGCCTCCTGTGGGCAGAGGTAGGAACTGAGATCCCCCACGTAAATGTGGAGCCCTTGAAAGACAGTAACCTCAGGGAAAGAGTAGATTCGGCAAATACCCATGGTCCCAGCAAACGGATGTCAGTTTATGGTCATTTCTTGGTTTGGGGGTACCTGGACCATGACAGTGTATTTACTTTGACAGACTCTTACCCGAAGAACCATTTAATTTTCCTCTTCAGGAAGAATAAAACTACACTCAGAAGGAAAGACCAAATTACAAGAATAAATAGAAAGCAAACAAATGTATACACTTTGGCTAAATTTAAAACGCACTAGCTAAACTAACAACAATAATGACTAATTTGAGAATATGTGAACAATGTTGTAACTGAGCTACTGGAAAATGTAACATATAAGATTATAGGCATTTTAAAATGCATTTTGAAACCCTGGTGACATTTGAAAAGAGAGTGAGGATATTGGTTAACTTTTGGCTTTAAGTCAAATATACATCATGAGTAGTAAGAGTAACTCCTAAAGAATCAATGTAGAACACATAACTTACAAATGAGTTGAAAATAAAAGAGAGAAGTAATGAAAATTACTAATTCACTAGGAGATGGGAAAGGAGAAATAGGAAGCAAAGTATGGAAAGTAGCATGAAAATAAGATGGTGGAAATAGATCCAATATATCAGTAGTTTTAACAAACATAAATGGATACAATATCATTTTAAAATTGTATTTTAAAAATTTGTGCTATATTCTGTATTCAAGAGATATACTTAAATCATAACGACCCAGAAAGGTTAAAAGTAAGGAATCAGAACAAACTGAAACCAAACATACACTATCCAAAACCAAAACAGAAGCAAAAAAGAACAAAACTTGTGAGCTCTACCAATAACAGGCGTCAAGGAGTTGAAGGTGAAAAGCGTTATTGGGGATCATGAAAATCATTAAATAATGAATGAATTCACCTAAAAATATAATTCTGAAATTGTATGCACCTAATAACATAGCCTCAAATGTAAAGTGCAGATATTGACAGAAGAGTGTGAGAAATAAACAAAAGCACCAGTGTAAGGAGAGGTTTTTAACCACATCACTCTTTGTAATTGATAGATCAGGCAGGTAAGAGTTTAGCAAAGACATATAATGTTTTAATAACACAACAAGTGTGACCCAATTGCTATATAAAAAACCCTATGCCTCACAGAGAATAGACATAATTTTTACGTATATGTGCAAGATACAGGGTCACAAAGCAAATACCAACAAATACCAAAGCATTTTTATCATATCGGCCACCATTCTCTTACCTCAATGCTATTAACTTGAAATTAATAACAAATAGACAACAAAGTTTCATATATTTTGAAATTTAAAAGAACTTCTAAAACATAGTAGCTAAAAAATTATAATGGTATGATAATTGCTAATGTTAACTGAGCAACGACTATGTGCCAGGCACTCTTCAATGCATCTTTCATGGATTGGCCAATGTAATGCTTGTAAAGACCCTGTGCCATAAGAACTATCATTATCTCCATTTGCAGTAAATGAAACTGAGGAACAGAGTGGTTCAATATCTTCTCCAAGAGGCAGAACTGAAACGGAGCAGGACCCTAGAGTCCTTGCCCCCCACCCCCAGGTCCTCAGCCCACCTTTTGTCTGTGGAAAAACTTAAGCCAAAGAATAAGTTTCATCAGAGAAGTGAGAAAATGCAGAAACAAAGGAAAACAGTCAAAGGAGACCAGATAATGATAGTTCAGTCATAAAGCAAAAAGTCAAGGACCTTTAGGTCCTCCTCAAGGGCTATAGATAATATTCTGAGCCGTATCCTGTGAGCTGTCTTGTAGATACTAAACTCCACCATGTGGAAGAAGTTAACACCTGATGACCAGACTGTAGCCATGACATGAGCTGCCACAATTCCGAGAACTGGCCTCAAGGAGATAGGAACAAACCAACCCAGGAACTGAAGACTAACTGTACTCGAAACAATCAAGATGACGCTGGTCAGACCACCGATGATCAATTTCAAGATGACGGTCAGAGCTGACTGTGCTGTTTCTGCATGTAGCCCCTCCCTTCACCTATAAAAGCTCTTGCCCCCTGACTGTCAGTGGGGAGGGGGCGTCAGCTTTTGGACAGGAGTCCGCCCTCCCCACCAAGGTTGCAGGCATCCAAAATAAAGCAAACTTTCCTTTCCACCAACCTGGCCTCTGTATTGAGCTTTTGAGCAGCAAGCGGCCAGATGCCACTTTCAGTTACAAAACCATCCTCTTTATCACAACCCAAAACTGCTTCTCCACTTAGAAAATAAGTCTGTAACTGAATGATCATGAAAATAAAACATGTAGAAATATGCAGGGTCCATCAAAAGTGGTAGTGACTAGGATATTTATGATCGTAAATGCCATAGCTTAGCAAAAAAAAAAAAAAAAGACTGGAAAAAGAATGAGATATACACTCAGCAGAATGAACCTGAAAATAGGAGATACAAGGAATTAATAGAAAGCATAAATTAATAAAATAGAAAACAAAGAAACAGTAAAGAAGATTATAAAAACCAAAGCTGATTCACTGCAATAAAGTGGTAAGGCCTGCAAGTAAGATGGAGCAGGAAAAACATGAGATGAAGCGCACACACCACACACAACGCACTAAGACTAAGTAAGACAAATTGCCAAGAGGGAGCAGAGATCTTGAAAACCAGGGGAGAGTGCTATTCACAACTTAATGCCAATGCTGGGAACATATAAAATGGACAATTTCCCCAAATAAATATAACTTATCAAAAGGGACTGGAAAAGGAACAGAAAAGCTGAATATCAAAAGTCATGGAAGAATTTTATCAGTAGTTAAAAATCGACCAAAAAACCTAACCCCAGAAGTCTTAAGTGTATAACAAATGATTATCTGGATGATATAATAAGAGCTCTTAAATAGCAAATGAGGAAACGCTTCCCAACTCAGACCAGAATAGTTGAAGAAAGGAAAGTTACAAAGACTCTCATCTGCAAACATTGGTACAAAAATCCTAAGTAAATTTTGGCAAACTGAGCTTTGGCAATATAGAAATAAAGGAATATATCATGAACAAATTGGATTAATTGCAGAGTGCAAAGATGGTTTAAAATTAGAAAATTGCTTTTATGTAATTTGTCACATTAACAGATTAAAAGAGAAAAAGCTAGAGCATCTGGGAAAACACAGATATAGCACTTGATAAAATTCAACATCAGTTCATGATAACACTTTGTTTTTATAAAAACAGGAATAGAAAAGAACTTGCTTGACCTATTTTTTTTTTTAATTTCCCAAGAAAATTAAAATCTGAAACCAACTTAGCAGAATACTGGGCCCAGGTGTTTGTGGTGTAATTCTCTGAACTTGGTTTTTGGTTTGTTTTGGTTTGGTTTGGTTTGGGATCATCTAGAATTTAAATGGAAAAATAATTGAAATGATAAAGGAAATGATGGCATAGAAAATTTATAAAATAGAGACACTGATGAAACAAGAGAAAATAAATGATCACTAAAAAAATAAATAAGAGGACCATTATAGACACCACATTTCAGATGTTGTGTTAGTCCGTTCAGGCTGCTTTAACAAAATACCACCAACCAGGTGGCTTATAGACAACAGAAATTTGTTCCTCACAGTTCTGGAGGCTGGAGGTCCAAGGTCAAGACGCTGGTAGATTCAGTGCTGGTGAGGGGGGTGATCTGCTTCCTGGTTCATAGGCAGCTGTCTTTTCACTGTGTTCTCACGTGGTGGAAGGGGGTAAGGGACATTTTTGGGGTCTCTTGTAGAAGAGCGCTAATCCTATTCACGAGGGCTCTGCCTCTCCCGAAAGCGCCACCTCCTATTACGGTTACATTGGGTGTCAGATTTCAACAGATGAATTTTGGAGGGACATAAACATTCAGTCTGTGGCAAATGGTTAGCCAATAAAAATAAAGGGTTCAGAGAATTGGGAAATGGAAAAGAAGGGGTGAAAACTTACAAGACATGGAAAAAGAAGGACCAGTGAGAACAACAGAAGTTCATCTAGATGAAAAGTAGAAGGAATCAAAATGGCAGTTCGAATCTAGTAAAATAGGTTTGTGGGAACAAGGAGTGTTAATTTTAAAAAAATAAGAGGAAGAAGAGGAGGAGAGGAAGGGAAAAAATATACCACTCACCCTGTTAATATATTAAGCAGAACACTTCCTTTCGGGACCAAGGGTTTTTCACCTCACCTGGGCTGGAGAGCTAACATCATGCTGTGCTCCCGCTATGGCTTTTTTGTGGAACCAGAGAGCTGTCAGCCAGGCACATCTCTAATTGAGGTGCAGACACTGAACATGCACACAGACAGTGGCCCGACCACACGTGAATACGGAACGTTGATCCACAAACCTGCAGCAACTAGCCCAGGAATTCAGCCTGCTCTGAGTCAGACTTACAGGAAGTCAGGCTACTCTCCAGGAGCAGTGCAGGGAGCCAAACAATAACCTCTGTACCAATCAGTTCAAAGTGGCCAGGACTTGAATAATAACTGACAGCTTCCTTAATTTTGTCCCTGCTTCCGTCTTAGCACCAACCAGAGAAAGCCACACATACACCCCTAACTGATCACATAGGATGGCCCGCTTCTAGTTACTCCATCTACAGCTTCCTTGGGCCAGCAGCCTCCAGTCAGCACACACCTGAAGCCTTCCTTTCCTTCCTCTAATGAAGCTTTCCCACTCCTCTGCTGCCTTTGGTCTCTGCCAAAACACAGGTGTTGACTCCCATGTTACAGCAAAGCTCTGGGTATATCACCTCTGCTTGACCTCATTTGGTTGGTCTCCATTTATTTCTGCACAGTCAGGACATTAAGTTTACATTGAGTGTCTGCTACAAATGCACATTCTGGTGGAGAACATCTAGGACCTGGACCCAAGAGAGCAGATGAGCTGGTTGGGAAGCTAATACAGCAAAACTGAACAGTTTTTGACGTAATCGTATAAATTGATGAGGCTGATTACCATAAACTCTGACTGATTCCTGCTACACCATGAGCTCCTTTAGGGAGAAGAACACCATGACTATACTGTTTCACAAAATTCTCAGACTGGCTTGAGCAGAAATGGGAAGTTCTTTCACCTGCCCAAGATGTCCTGTTGGACATGGCTTCCGGGTTGGTCTGACAGAGAGGAGAAACAATGTCAGCAGGATTCTCCTCTCCACCGTGCATCCCCTAGGCTGGCTCCTTGCTCAGGTTTTATGGTGGTAACTCCTGGGCCCACTTCCCAGAAGCTCTGGGCTTCTGCATCCGGGTTGCAAGATGCTGCAGGGAAAGGCAAGCTTCACACATTTGCACCCAAACTTGATAAAGAGTGTAAGCCTCTCCTTCCCAGAAGCCTCAGCCAGTGTCTTCACGTCCTCCTGGGTCCTCTTGGGTTAAATCCCCACCTCTGAAGCAAGGAAGATGGGAAGTGGTGATTGGCGTGAGCCTATGTGAACTCACTCTTGCAGTCAGAGGTGGATGGGATCAGTCTCATACAAATCTCATAAATAGGCGAGCAGAAGTGGTTTTCCAAAGGAGGCTGGGAGTAATGCTTCCCAATGAGAGAACATGGAGACTAGTTAAGAAACATCATACTGTCTCTACTTGCATAACTTGCATTCATTTACCCAACAAAGTATTCTGAGCTGTGCCTACTTGTGCTTCCCAACAATGTGCTGTGCTTTGGGGATTCAGACATAAGATACACTGGCCCTACCATTGAGGAACTTATCATAACAGAGTGGAGGCGGAAAAATAAGCATTTAGATGCAATAGTGTGAAAAGCTCTGATAAGGGATGCAGAGGGTTCCATGGGAACGACCCCTTTAAAGCAGCACAGAACAGGAGGAGAAAAAGAAAGACGGAGGTGGGGGGAGGAGCGACATGAGGAAAGCTTTCCCCAAGGGGTGGAGCCTGAGCTGAGTTTTTACCACCTGTAGTCATTAGCCTTGCCTGTGTGGGAGCATCTTCAAATGCACAGAAACCTGAGACTGCATGGCCCATCTGGGGAATTTAAGTAGCTCAACACGACTGCAGAGTTTGGTGAAGAAAGGGGGGTGTTTTGAAAGTTGAATGAATAAGCAGGATCCTGACCGTAAAAGGCCTTAAACACCCAATGAAGAAGATTGGATATTATTCGGAAGGCGGAAGGAAGCCACTGAAGGATTTCAAGCAGATTTATATTTTAGAAAAATGACTCTGAAGAATAGCTTGGGGATATGTCTTTGGGAGGTGGAGGGTGGGACAGGAAGCAATGCAAAAGGCAGGGAACCAGCTGGAATCTGTCGCAGTCAGACCTGAGGAGGACCTGAAATGAGGGAGGAGAAAGAGAGCTGGAGTCAAAGGGACAAACGTAGGAAGCAATGAAGGAGAAGGAACAGCAGGATGGGTTGGGTGTCTATTGCCGTCTATCAAACCATCCCAGAAGATTATAGCTGAAATCAAGAAGTTGACTGATGTGTTTCTTTTTGGTAGTTTGGGCGGGGCCTGGAGGGAACAGCTCATCTATGCTCTACTTGGCCTTAGCTACGGCTCCTTGACTGAGGTTGGAGGACACATTTCCAAGATGGCCCATGGAACATCAATGCATATGGTTGATGAGTTAGTTAGTGCTGGCTGTCAGCCGCGTTGAGAGGGTGAATGTAAAATCAAGCTACCAACACTTCTAGCTTAAGTTAAACCTGGGATGACACAGCCTTCTGTTCTTTTCTATATGTGCCCGCACCCACACCATTTCCTCTAACTCTAAGCTCTGCCATGTTCTGGTGCATCCCTTGACCCATGGCCCAGAGAATCCCCACTGCAGTGGCCACTCTGTCCTCACTTGAAACGTCCCAGATCTGGAACCAACCTGATTCCTGGCAGGTGGGAATCTAAGGAGTCCTAGGCTGGTCTCTGGATAGTCTAGCATCTTAAGACCTTTCCATTCATCCCTCCATCCATTCAAAAAATATTTCTACTTGTCTTCATGTTGCCTAGTCATGTATTTGGTAAGACCTTGCCATGCTGACTTTTTATTTGGTTTATTCATTAGATTCTTGCCTTATACCTTATGACTAAGGCCAACCTTGTACTCACTTTCTTGTTTCAAATTTCCTGAGTCTTTTTCTTCTGCCTGGTATTCCAGTTCCTCTGGAAACCAAACCCTACTTGTTCTTGTCACCTTGGGGTGGAGGGAAGTTCAAGTGCCGATCCTTAAGCTCTCCAGGCCTCAATTATGTCATATGACCTTTAAGGTCCTCGTGTGAATCGTTGCCCACGTGCCGTTGCTGAACCTTTGGCTCCTGCCCATTTCTCCGGGTGCTCGCTGTCCCGGCTGTTTCCTCTCTGTTTGCTCTGGCAGAAGTTACTCCAGTGCTTGGCTCCCTGTGGTCTGGCGTGGTGCCTTGGCTTAGCCCAGATTCCTGCTTCCTGCAGAAGGAGGACATTTCCCATCCAGCCCCCAGAGGGGCCAAGTGGATGGGAGGTGTTTTCTGCTCTTGAGGCATCTTTAACACAGAGAAAGAAACAGATAGGAAATCCTTAGCTACAGTGCTAGGTAGACAGAGCTGGGAGGATGAGGTCTCAGGGTCGCAGAGGAGGATCTCATGGGACCATCAAGGGTGGGGGGCCTAAGTCACCGGGGGATTTTTCTACCTGTTGTCAGGAACAGATGGCTTTGTTTCAGGAACTGTGGTGTCTGCTGTCTTCCTGGACTTTGTATCATCTTCCCTCGCCCTTGCTTTTTAGAGTGTCTGTTCTCTGTAGTCGGAGCCGTGTCTCCCATTCCTAGCTTATTGGCTAAACGCAGACAAATGTGTCCTGAGCTCCGACCAGAACAGACTCACTAGTCTCCAGCTTTCCCGCGACATTCGTGCGTTCCCGAGTTCACAGACTCACACGGCGGCTGGGAGGTGGCAGTGGGGAGCCAGGATTGAAGCTGGGGCAGCCTCAGGGTGGCAGTTTTAACCAGAAGGCGGCCAAGGGGGTTCCGTGCCAAGCGAGCTAGTGTGACAAATCTGAGGAGTTAGGAAAGGACAGAGATGTGAGAATAAACAGCAAAGTCTGTGACCAAGAAATTTGAAGGTGGGCTTGGGCAACGGGAGAGAAGTAGCTCTCCAGTGACGCAGCGAATGCAGGCTATACCGTGAGCCCTTGTTCTATGTTTGCTCACTGAGGACGGAGCTGCCCTCTGCAGAGCGAAGCGTGGAAACGTCTGCGTAGGCTTCAGGGATAGGGCAGTGACTTCAAGAGATTTGGCTTAAATACTGACCCCTCTGCGTTAACGCTTTTCAGTGTATGTTTTCTGCTTTCCAACATACCCTGAAGCCCCATGAAGGAAGCACCAGTCCCGTCTCTTATATTCCAACATTTAACCCAATGCTGTCCACAAAATGCTTCTTTTTATAATGTGAAAGAAAAGAAACAAGAAAGTTGATTCTGTGGGAAGATAAATTCCGGGCCTTGGTAGGGATGGAATGGGGCCCTAATGCTTACACTGGGGATTTCTAGGTGGATGAAACTGCTACATTCTCCTGAGTCCTGTGGGACTGCAGGAGTGGCCCACACTGCCTGGTTGGAAGACGGTGGGCCTCCTTGCGTGGAGACCATGTGGTAAGAGGGTGCCTTACAGGACAAACCTTGTCTTCCTCAGGATCTGCCTGCACCTCTGATCCTGGCCACAAGATCCATAATTAGGGCCGAATATCAGCCCAACCTGACTGGGGGAGAGCTGAGCCCGCTAAGGGGCCAGAGGGATTCTGTACCAAAGCGGCTACAGAACCCGGCCATCGCGTCCCGGCAGGACCCCGGGAGCGTGCCTGCAGGAGGGCGCTGCCCACAGCTGGCTAAGGGAGAGTGTGTCCGCGTGGGCTCTCTCCTGTCACGCAGGATTTAACTCCCAGGCAAGGGCTCCAGGGCTCGGCTCTAACATCCTGCTTGGATGACTTCTAGGAACTTGGAAAAAGTGTCGGCCTGCATAAGATGAGGTCAAGGTGGCAGAACTGCCACAGCAGACTCTGGAGCAAAAGAACCACTCAGAGAAGTAGGCGTGAGAGAATAGGTCCCTCTGTACGATCAGCCCACCGTGTTCCCTGGTGATGAGAAATGCCTGGGCAACGGGCACCAGCATCGCTGAGAGACTGGGCGGTGGCTTCCTCCTGCAGACCAGGGCTGACAGTGGAGGCGCTCGTACAGAGCTGCTCTCCCTGGTAGCGGTAGGGACAACGGGATCCCCAAACTAGCAGAGGCCAGGCGGCAGCACTTAATAATTGTCAGAAGCTAGATGGCATGATTGCTGTAAGGACAGTAAGTTTATAATGACATGAGGGTGTTGGTTTGTGGAGGCTAGTCTATGGGGGGGTCTGTAGTGGCTAATAGAACACGCGGTTTCTAGGGGCAAGATAAATGGGCAGCCAGCAAGGGGCTTGCTTAACATACTGAATAAAAGCCTCAGTGCAGTTTTAAGCTTTAAAAAGAGATCAGTTTCGCGGCCTGGGTTCAATCCCTGATTGGGGAACTGAGATCCCGCAAGCCCCTCGGTGCGGCCAAAAAAAAAAAAGAGAGAGAGAGAGATCAGGATTGGGTATGAGGAGGCCAAAGTCAGCCGTCTCCAATGCAAAGGTACAACCTCTTGCACAATTTCAAAACCTAAGCCGGTTTTCAACCCAGAGTTCATTGACTGAAGGAGAGGCCAGGTCCCCATTGGTAAGGTCCCGGTATATATAGTATATACGGAAACGGTGGCCACCCATGTGGGTACCATATACGAGAAAGAGGGGAACACCCAGATCTCCCCAGGGCTGTTAGATACTGCAGTGGAGTTAACACTGATACCCTGGGAGCCAAATGCCCAGGTGACCTCTCTGTGAGAGCAGGGAAACGTGGGTGTCAGAAAATAAAGTCATTGATAAAGTCTGCGTCACACTGGGTCCACATATCCCGTCCACACCCTCACCTCCACCTCCCACCCCAGTGGCTATTTTCCTGGTTCCAGGATACAGAATCAGATGCTCACACTTGGCAACCGGCAGAATTCTCACGATGACTCCCAGACTGTGGAATAAGAACTATCACAGTGCGAAAGGCCAAGTGGACGCTATTAAAACCACCCCCTCTGACCACGACAGTAAATATCTCTTTTCAGAAGGATCGCAGAGATTCGTGCCACCCTCGAAGACTTACACGTCTGACCAAATCACTCAAAATGGTGGCTCTCTTTGGAATTCCATTTTAATGCACCAGACCGGCCCCCGCGAAATCTGGATGGATTATGGCAGATGACGGTCGGCGGTCACAAGCTAAACTGCAATATCCCCATTTTAGCTGCTGTTCTGGATATGGTATCTTTACTAGAGCAGATTACCTAGGACTGGATAGATGGTATGCGGCTATTAATCTGGAAAATGCATTCTTTCCACCCTCATCAGGAAGGGGGATCAGTTCTCATTCCGTGGGAACTAGAGTTTGCTTTCACTGTCTTGCCCCAGAACTATGTTATTCTCCTGCTGTAGCTTATTCCTAATAACTATCAGGTTTTTGGGAATGGCAGCAAGTATTTGAGGGTTTATCACCTAGTTCTGTATATTAAGATAGAACATAAACCTAGAAAATATGATAAGCTTTTCAGCTAAAGTCTATGCTCATTATTCCGCGGGAGGCTAACCCCACAAGCCCGTCATTGTCAAAGCTGTAAGACTCAGAGTTTTGACTTGAGAGATGGTAGTAAATATACTTCTATTAAATTTCCGGCAGCAAGTCACTGGAAATCATTACATGGTTGTTATGCATACTAATAAGTTTATGAAAATTGTCCAAAAACTGAAAGCTTGGGCAGCCCCTCTGCTTTAAGTGACCAGTGTACCTCGGTGTAGAAAAGCAGGTCTAGACTCACAGTCATTTCTTTTTTTTTCACACAAGGTCACTTATAGTGGTGGCAATTTGATTACATATTTCACTATTTCTTTCAATACTCATTAAGATCAAAAGGCGTCTCTTTGTCCACCAACTGTTCTCCATGAATAAAGAGAGGACAGATTGACTAAATCGTCGTTTAATGGGTTAAATAAACATTAACTAAACAAGAAAATACCTGTTTACATAGCATGGCTTTTCAGAGTTACATAGAATCAAAAGCCATAGAGAACGTCTTCCCTGAGGATATATTGCACATATGCTGGGAGCAGATCTGCCCTCTGTTCCTCAGTGCTCTCCTCCAACAGGAAACAGAAATATCTCACAGCAGGTGAACGTGGCAGCCATTACTCTTTCACTCTGTCTGCCATTGACCTAGCGTGATGTCCACCAGTAGCCTTGGATAGAGGCATTTTGCCAAGAATTGTTCTGCTTTCTCTTTATGCATAATATTGGCCATTAACTTCTGGGCTGGTTTTACATTTCTCTTTTTTAAAATTGAATACATTTGGCATATGACATTGTGTGAATTTAAGGTGGGCAACGTGTACATTTGATACATTTATATATTGTAATGGTCTGTTACTGTCACTATCTGTTCTTTGTCTTTAGGGATAAAATTAATCAGATGTTTACTTGGAAAGCAACATTATGCTTTCGTTCCAGAAAGCCTTGTATGGATACTAGAAAGGTCACTGACTGGTCTGGAAAAGATGCAAAAATTCTGATGGCTTCGTGTTATCATGCAACAAAATTTCAGTACAGGGAGTGCCCAGGGGCAAAGAGTGAATGGACTACTAGTTGAATGAAATCCAATTTTCAGATATTTATTATCCGTCGTCCTATTCACACTTTTATTTTCCAGTGCTTGTAGGAAATCACCACCTTCGCAGACTCAGTTGTCCCGGCATGCACGAATTCACGTTCTATATTTGTACTGGGGTCTCGTTTATTATACATGTGTGTGATGTTGTTTTGAGTCGCGGTATGTATGTTATTATTTCATTATTGTTTTTATACTTCAATCAACCACTCTGAGCCACTAATCCACTTTTGTGAAATGGAGCGAAGATTCAACATGTGAGTCAGAATAAAAGGCGTGTTTCAGTAAGCACTACCGCGTGAGTGGTTAGGAAGCACAGAAACCAGAAGGTAGCGGATCCTGTTTACTGGATCATGCTCCCTCCAAAATGATCAGCACAGTGTGTGGTTTCTGTGCAACCTCTAAACTCATAATATTTTTAGTTCTTTCATGGCATTTCCGCAAAAATATTAGTTGATCTTGCATTTAAAGTGCATGACATAATATATAAGAACAACATTGCTTTGTAGCTTTTCCTCTGCAGCTTCCTGCAGGCTGCTTAATAGTCTACAGGGAGGTGACCTGTGGTCTGTGGGTTTCTGCCTTTCCCACCCCAAGGATTAGAGAAATATCTGCCTATATTTTTAAAAAGTTTTCCTCATAGTTTCATTTTTTTACATTTAATTCTTTAATTCTCTGGACTTTATTTTGGCATATGAAAAGATGTGAGTATCTTTCTCATCCCTCAAAAAGTTAGCTTATTACTTAGGGTTATTCACTGAATAATTTTCATTTTCTTCATTTATTTCAAATGCCACATTTTTTGCATATACTTTCTTATATACCTAGGCACAACTTCTGGGGCTCCAGTCATGCTGGCTGCATGTGGGTCTTTCTTTTCTGTTCCACTCACTGGTTCCTCCTTCTATTCTTACATCTGCACCAGATGACTTTATATATGCTTAATAGGTTTTAATATTTGGTAGTGCAAAGTCCACCTAATTTTTCTCCTACTTTCAAAATTTTATTGGCTATTCTTTCCCAAGGGATGTGTGTATTACTTAGTGATTTTTGATTTGGGTTTTGACTTTTATGCACTTGACTATGAGAGCATTCTCCAAATATGGGATGTTCTTCTCCTTGTAGTCTTATTATTACTATTAACAGGCAATTTAAATAAGATAAAAAAGCATTATCTCATCTTTGCCATCTCAGTTTCTGAGGGTGCTACCAACGTGAAACATTTTATAAGAACCCCTTCATATTGTGACTTTAAGTTTTCCTAGTCTGGGATGCTGAGAAGAATGACCTGATGTGGATCTCATCAACCAATGCAATACGCTGACTTTTTTCTCCCGTGGCTTGTGGAAATAGTGCCACAATATATGGACCAAAGCAATTACGATTCAGACTACATTTCTGGGGTGCTAAAATAGCCAACTGAAAAGTGAACAATTTAGTCGGCCAATCAGTTTCTTTGTTTCTGTGGTCCTAAGCAATCAAATGTCTCCCACACTCCACCCACCCTGACCCAAACCACCTTCTTGAATTAGCTAACTCAGCAAGTTCAGTTTGGGCACCAGGAGGCCCAACCTTAAAGTAGCAGCTTATTAAAAAGTACACACCAAAAACCTGTGGGTCTTGGTAAGCGTTTGCCTACTCTCTGCTAGAGTGTCAGCAAACATCTTAGAGATTCAGATGGGTCACGAAGCATCTTGTGATTAGGTGATCTGAAGCAAAGACCCATCGGTGGCCTAGTATTGTTAGTAGTTAAATGTGATTTGGCTTCCGTAATCAGAATTCATGAAATGAAAACAGAGCGGGTACGACCGTTTCACTTGCTGGGCCAAGTTAGGTTTCTCTGTGGACTTCAAGAGGTGTTTTGTTTTTCTTAGTGTTGTTTCATTATATTTGTAATTAGCCCTTGTGAAGCAGAGGCTCTTTTACATTCTGCGGTGATGCATTACAGCTTTCACTACAACAAATACCCGTGACCCCTGTTGCCTAACTGTAAACAGTGCTAGTTACCAGACTCATTAGGAAACTAGCAGATGGCTTCTGAAGCCCTTGCTGGAGTTGGAATCCACTGGCAGCCTGCAACACACAAATATTTATCTTTAAACGGTATAAAATATGTCAGAAGGGTCTGCGATCTGTTTTTGTTAGTATTAAGTGCAGTCTGATCCTAACAAGAAAAATTTCTTCGATTACACTTTTTTGTTTGTTTGTTGCTTACCCTGTGTGAACTGATTCTCCAAATTTTTTTCTGGCTTCCCTTTTAGAAGAACAAAGTTTTCTCAACTTCTCACTTTTATCTTTTACTTATTCCACAAATATTTATTAAACTCCTACTATGAGCTAAGCTAAAATATTAGAGATGCAATGATGAATATGCTATAGTAGATGCTCAATAAATATGTACTGTAAAAATTAAACTGAAGGTCAGTTTTATTTTATATAGTGATGCTCTTCAGCTAAATAGTACTTGAACACTGTTTCCTAGACATAGAACCATACCATTTTTGTCTATAAACATTTCCTTAAACTATAAAATGTTAGAAATTAGAGAAAGTGTTAAAAACTTTTCTTAGTCCAACACATGAAATTTTCAGAGCTAAGACTCACCCAGATAATTCCGTGGCAATTAACTGAGTACTTACTGTGTTTCAGCACTTACCTATGATAAGGACTTTATTTCCTCACTTAATTCTGTATTGTTTAAACAATCCATGGGGAAGGTACTATTTTCCCATTTTACAGATAAGATTAACTTTCAAATGTTAATTGAGCTGCCCAAGTTCTCCCGGTGGCAGAGCCCAAATTCAAAAGGAAGCAGTCTGACATGAGACCCCATACTACTTTGAACTATTTTGCATTAATTTCAACAGCTTTCGCATCTAGACCTCCGTATACCTACAACAGTCTGTTCCTACCCAGCATTTTGGGGGAGAGCATATTACTAGTACTTAACTGTTCAGACTTCGGAGCCAGCCTGCTTGGTTCAATCAGATCTTGGCTCTGCCGTTTAAAGCTGTGTGACTTTGAACAAATTACTTGATCTCACTTTGCCTTGTTTTCTTCATTTAGAAATTAAAGATAATTATAATACCTACTTCATAGGGTTGACGTGAGGATTAAAGGACTTAATGTAATACGTGCAAAGCGCTTAAGAGAGCGTGCAGGGCGAACGGTCATGCTATTATTATACAATTAGCTATAACTGCTGTTATTATCGTCATAGTTGTGGAAGAGTCAGTTGCTCCTATTTGAGCTCCACGCGGCCATACAGCAATCCAGGCCCAGTGTTGCTACATCTTCTGATTTTTAAAGAGAAGATGGAAACCTAGGTTTTGGGTATTTTTTTTTTTAAATGTGAGTTCTCTTATTTTTAAATGTTAGCACCTAATGCAAATTTTCAAAACTGCTGAGCGAGCCAAAGAAATTGTGTCTGTGGGCCGTATTCAGGCCGTCATAGCCCGTTGTGGCCTCTGGTGGAAGAACGGCAGTGAAAACCCACAGAATAAGGACCAGGGAATGCAGACATGTGGGTGGGGAAGGTCCTGCCACTTGGATACCCAGGTCTTTGGGAGATTCAGTCACTCGGCCTAGAATTTTATAGACTTGACCAGGTCTGACGGGCTTGGTTCCCACCATTGTGTTTCTAACTAGTAAGAACACCCTTCATGTATTCTTCTCCCCTGAAAGATGATCAGTTTGAATCAATTACTTAAAACAAAACAAAAAGGGATTGAATGGTGAAGGAAAGTTTACAAGATTTCCATTTTCAGAAACTATAATCCTCACATTACCCACAGAAAAAGAGTTGCTTAGAATGAAAAAAGCAGAACAAAAACAAAAGTGTGCTATGAGTTTCCGTGGCAATTAAAACGATCATGTATCATATATTTATTTCCATTTCTGTGATGGTTATACCAGTGTGTCTGGGCTTGGTCATAATATACTGTGGTCCATAAGGCAACACTTAACTATTTTCAAAATGTATCTAACTGGAAGTTAGTTTATCTGCCAAGTGTACCAGCACTCGAGTCCTTTACAACCTGACTGTCTGCAGTCACAGCAGAAGTCACACTGGCCTGGACTCCTGCCCCAGCCCGGCTCCCTACACCCATTCCAGCTGTTCTAGCAGCCGCCCAGGGATGCACTCCAGCTGATACAAATGTCCTGAGGTAGAGACTTGGCTTGAAAAGCTCAGCTGTGGTTAATGAGCAGCCATTTTAAAGAATAAGTAAATAAAAGGATTCATAGGATTAAGAAGCACTGTGTGGTCAAGGGATGTCAGTGAAAGGAAACAGGATGGTCTGTGTGTGCTGCCACACCTCTCCTCCGTGCTGTCCAGAAGGACTGAATACACTTACCACTCAAGAGGGAAAATATCCTACACAAGGGGTTTCAGTCTCTCTCTTCTCTGTTGAAGAATGCCAAGCTCAGCATTGTGTTTTATGGGTAATAACTTGTTCTATTCATTCATTTGTTAATTGATGTAACAAACATTCACTCCTCTCCTACCACGTCCAAGGCACGGGGGTGCGGGGGTGAGGGGAGCTGCAGATACAACAGTGAGTGAGATACAGTTCCTGCCCTCAAGCAGCTCAGGAGCCGGTGGGAGAGGCAGACGAGTGGAAACAAGATGCATGGAGATGAGAGCTGGGAGAGGGGAAACCAGAGGAGGCCTCACAGAGGAAGAGGCATCCATCTCCTTTACTTTGCGGTGAAGTCTGATCTTCAAATGCAGCAGCTCGGTCTGTCTGATTAGAAGGCAGAATGGCCAGCCCTGAGAAGCCTCCTGCAGTTGGAAGGGAGTCCGAACCGGAAGGAAGGGCTCCCCGGGGGTATCATAGGAGCACAGCCTGCTCTGAGCTCTCCACCTCCTCCAGGACACGTCCTACCTTGACAGTGCTGTGGTGTGGGGACCCCGCAGGCCAAGTGCACACCGGGGCCCCCTCCCTGCGGACAGCGGAGTGAAGGACACGGTGCTGGTCCTTCCCTCCAGCCTCTCCGCTTCCATCATCCTACTTCTGTGTATTGATCTCACTGCCGTCTCTCACTTTGGAGTCTCTTCTCTTTCCCCTTTTCTCCCCTCTCCATCAATCGCTCACTTTTCTTCCCAGGGTAGAGCATTTCCTTTTATCTCAGGGCCTGGTGGGTAGGAAAGGGGCTCATGGGACGCCCAGTCCCATGCTGGCTGCACTTAGCAGCTCAGACTCGGCCGCCTTCAGGAGAGGGATGGCCCTGCAAGTGGATCTGATGTGATTTCTTGCCTGTAGGAGGTGAAAGAACAAGCTGCGTCTCCAGAACTGAGCAGAGCTGGTCTCCCATGTGGAAGGAAAATCTTTCCTCTAGATACCGGTCCCAGCCTGTCTCTGTTCTGGGTGTGGCATTAGGGGGGTTCAGAGATACCAGTGTCTCTAGGCGGCCGAAAGGTTGCACTGTTCCAGAGAGGAAAGGCTAAATGGGCATGTCACACGCAAAATGCGATGGTGCTGACGGCACAATTGTCGGGTGGAGGTGCTCGGGGGACTAATGACTTGAGCTGGAGCGAAAACAAGAATGAAAGATTTGTATTCCACCTGCACTCCCTCGAATCACACTGCCCTATGGGAGCCATCAATAATTCATGATATTACCACGCAGCAGAGGACCCCAGAGATGCGCACATATGGATGAATACTTCTCCATTTTTACTGCACTTTTAAAGCATGCCAAAAAATATTAAAAGCTCATGAAAGAAAAGAACTTGGCTTAATGGTGACTGATCTCATCCCTGAACACGGTCCATGGTACCACAAGTTTACCAGCCATCTGTGCTGATTGGGACAGTCCCATTTCTCACTAGCTGCGGTCCCAGATGTCTGGACGTTCCAGATAAACTCTTGGGTTTGGGGATTAGCTTTTACCGGGAGGAACACAGTCTTAGGAGACTAAATTCCATTTGATTGCAGAAATACCTTGAGAAAAGAAGTAGACGTTGGTAAATAAGACGCTGAATTTGTCAGTTGATGAGTATTTATTTTACCAAGCAATGCCGATGGACCTCTTGAGCTTAAAGTTGATTCCTCACGTTGTGGCTTGGCCAGGGCAGACCACACCACAGCCAAGCCCTCACTGGCTCATAACGCCTACTCGTCCAGCCAGCTGTGCTGAAGCTTTGCTGCTCAGCAGCACGCAGGGCACACATCGCTCTGTGCTTCCTCGTGCAGGAGGGAAATAGGCTTCTAGTCTTTTAATAAATAATTCTAGTTAGTCCCCCACGCCCACCCCCAGCACGTACACACAAAACCAAGAGGAAGCACAGAGAAGGGAGCCATCCCCTGACGATGCTGACAGGTAGAGTTGACCAGGTCTAGCTGTGCATGGCAGGGGCAGGCGTGCTCCCCGGCGCACTCAGCCCCAGCTCTAGGCAGAGGTCAGGAGGACGAGCGCCGCTCTGGATGATGGATCTAACAGCGGTCCTGGAAGCCGCGTGGAGTTGGGGAAGCAGTACTTTGAAGTGACCTGGCTCAGGGATATGGAGGAGGCCACTCTGGAAAGTCACCAGGCCGCCCTCAGACTATGTGCAAGCTGGAAGATGAACCTTTAGGAAACCCTACGTCACCGAGATTACAGGATTTGTTACCCGAGCTTATCATCACCTACTACATGAATAGCTTGTTGAGGAAATTCCCTGGCCCTTCAGTGATTAGGACTCTGTGCTTTCCCTGCCGAGGGCCCGGGTTTGATCCCTGATGGGGGAGCTAAGATCCCCCCCAGCCATGTGGTGTGGCCAAAAAAGAAAAAAAGAAAAAAGAGGGGACAGTTGATCTTTTCCTAAAACAAAACCACAAATCCGTAAGTATACTTATTGTGCCCCAATTTCGTGCAAGGCAGCCTAAGGGTGAGAGCCCTCCCTGGAGAGTAGTTTCTCCTTGGGAGACTCTGACTTACCAGCCATTGTTCCCAGGGGTGCCCAAGGACACCCCTAAACTCTGAAGGCTGGTGACAGTCCCATTCAGGAATATCCGTCACTCACCACCGACTCTTGTGGGGAAAGCATTGTCTCTGATGCCAGAAACTCAAATTACATTTGATATTTAACATCATTTAATCCTATCTATTTACTTATTTAAAACAACTGTGACTTTCTTAGTTTGAAGTGCGCATTAAAGCACATTTTGTACTTGCTGGCAGATTAGTAACTTTTGAAACACAACATTTGATGTAATTTCAGATGCCTCATTTTCTTCCCAAATTAGATTGCCATAAAGCCCTACTGCTGCTCCCATCACAAAACTTCCAAAGCATCCCTCTCCTTGCACCTTCACTCCTAATGGGCCAAATTTTAAAACTAACTCTGACTTTTGGGTGTGTAGTAAGGGGTGGGTGGAGCAGAGCAGAGAAAGCCAGTTATCTCTGAAAGTTTCATGAGAGGCTCGCTTGTTATAAAATCCTTTTGAGTGGGTACCTGTTGGAGCTTATCCTTGGAAAGAGAGAACGAATGCTTTCTATTTTGTTGGTATCTTCACCATGGAACTTTAAGTAAAGAAGACTGAAAACTGATTGGGGAAGGAAAGAAGGGAGAAGAGAGTGATGAATGTTTTCAATTCTCAAGTGCAAAGAAATTTCAGTGAGCTGTAAACTTTGAGTGCATGTATAACTTTTTATTTTCCCTTGATGTATGATTACGTTTACTAGCTCTTTTGTTTTAATAGATCTTAATTGGAGTATAGTTGCTTCACAATACTGTGTTAGTTTCTGTTGTACAACAAAGTGAATCAGCCATATGCATACATATGTCCCCATATCCCCTCCCTCTTGAGCCTCCCTCCCACCCTCCTTATCCCACCCCTCTAGGTCATCGCAAAGCACCGAACTGATCTCCCTGTGCTATGCGGCTGCTTCCCACTAGCTATTTTACATTAGGTAGTGTATATATGTTGATGCTACTCTCACTTCGCCCCAGCTTTCCCCTCCCCTACCATGTCCTCAAGTCCATTCTCTATATCTACGTCTTTATTCCTGCCCTGCCCCTAGGTTCATCAGAACCTTTTTTTTTTTTTTAGATTCCATATATATGTGTTAGCATACGGTATTTGTTTTTCTCTTTCTGACTTACCTCACTCTTGATCGTTAACATTTACACACCAGTTGTAGCAGCAACGTATGTTATATTCATTTGCAAATTAGTTTCCAATCTAGTATATCTCCAGAAAAGGGAATGAAATCCTACTAAAGAACACAAGACAGCTCTCATAAACCAGAATATTCTATTTTTGACAGAAACTAAAGGGAAGAGGGAGAGAGGAGAACTGAAGGTTTGCTAAGCGTTTACCATGAAGGGCGCTCGCTGCTGTAACGTTGCTACATACTTCATCCTGTAATTCTCACTCCAGCCCTGAAGGTAGAAAAGATCCCCATTCTATACATGAGGAGTCTGAGCCTTGAGAAAATGTGGGAATTCCCTAAATCCAGCTGCTCTCACCAGGGAAGCGTGGCGCTTGCTCGCGGATCCTGGTGCGTCTCACTCCAGAGCTGGCTCGCTTTGCCACTCTGCCAGACCGGCCACGGGGAGATGCCACATCACGACTCTGTCTTCAAGTCACATCTAGTCCAACTGGCTCTCCAAAGGAGTGAGGGCATGCATCTTCAACGGGGCCATATTACCCCCAAGGATGCAGCGTTGGTTCTTGGGAGCAATAACCTCATAGTTATCATGAAGTACGAGTATACATGTAGTACAGAAATAGATATCTAGTATACCTATACTATTAAAATTTCATGGAGGGGAACGATTAGGGAAAAAAGTGTCTAAAAATATATATATATATATATCCTTGGGCTTCCCTGGTGGCGCAGTGGTTGGGAGTCCGCCTGCCGATGCGGGGGACACGGGTTCGTGCCCCGGTCCGGGAGGATCCCATGTGCCGCGGAGCGGCTGGGCCCGTGAGCCATGGCCGCTGAGCCTGCGCGTCCGGAGCCTGTGCTCCGCAACGGGAGAGGCCACAGCAGTGAGAGGCCCGCGTACCGCCAAAAAAAAAAAAAAAAAAAAGGAATCTCCTTATGATAATGACGAAAAGGGTTGTGAACATGGGGCAAAGGGAAAGAGTAGAGGCACGGGTGGCTGTTAGACCTGCCGTTGTGCACTTGACGATCTGGAGCCTCCACAGGGGGGTGACCTGGAACCCCGGGGTCCTCCAGCTCTTTCTCCCCGTTCTGAGCATGGAAGTCCAGAGGAGGCACAGGCCACGGCTGTATGGAGAGTCTGGTGCTAGATGCAACCCAGTCCTTTCACTCTCTAGCTCTTGTTGGGAACGTTGCTGGCGGATTCATCCCACACACAGCAACGGCAAAACGTCTCGGAGGAAATGAACAGGCGCTCCTTTCCTTAAGCAGCGTGGGGACGCCTGAGGTGGGAACACTCACTGGGGCAAAGATTCAAAGACCCTCACATCCATCCGGTTCACGGAACCTCTGGATCAGGCCACATGTGGAGCTCTCCAACTGCTTTGGTGTAATTGGCACCAAGGGTGAGGTAGGTGGAAGGCTTTTCAGAGAATGAAACGTATCCTTAGGTCTACCTAAAGATTCCTCCACCCAAGTGGGCTTTGAAGCTTTTCCCCTGTGAGCTCAGGGGTTTACCCTCTCGCTCCTACAGGGAACAGCGGAAGCGGCTGCAAGGATGGAATCCTTTTGTATCACTTCCCTGTCTTGACAGAGCAGAATTTAAGACAGGCATCCTCTGCATTATGGCCCTGCTCAGCCATCATTTTAAAAACGACATCAGCGGTAGTCCTACGATCAATTAAAAAAAAAAAAAAAAAGGTGAGAAATGAAAACTAAAGAACAGGGCTCCAATACCTGCACCTTCTCTGCATTGTGATGGGCTACTACGTGTTTTCAGGAACTTCTGTCTTTGTCTTGAGGAAGAGAAAAGACCGCTAACGATTTTTAAATGCAAAACAAAGGAAGACTCTGTTAAGGGTAGGAGGAAAGCTCTACATTTAGGTCACTCACTAGCACACTTAAAAGAAAATGTCTCCAGTGACCATAAATAATTGGATATCTTACGGGGGCACACAATGCGTCAGATAGCTCCCTTCCCCTTTATCTGCGTTTTTGATACCTGGTAGGAGGGAGTGGGGGAGACACACTTCACAGTGAATGGAGGTAGATAAAAGGGGAAGATCTGACAGTTGCCCTTATTACCGTGCCGTATCATTTACCTCAGCCAGGAGTCACTAACGCACCAGGTCACCCCCGGGGTCGAGGGCAAGACGGGGAGTTTACATCGCCAAGCAGGGTAGCTTGCTGGCTGGGGGCACACATCAAAGTGTGACAACAAACATGAGAAGAAGATTTATCCAGGTACAGAGATCAAGATAACAGTGCTCTCCTTGCAATATTCTCCCACTGTGGTGGAAGGGATGCTTTAAATTTCAACATCGGTTCTTTCTGATCTTTTGAGAAGGGGCAAACACAATTAAAGGGTTAGTGAAATATCCTGTTTCTTTAGAAGTGGGCCCTTCCTAATAATGTATTGTTTCACTAAAGTCTTTCTCTGCACCAACTCCAAATTTCAAGTAGAAATCTCCCCCTCTTTTACGGTGACAAAATATACATAACGTAAAGTTTACCATTTTTAAGTGTACAGTTCAGTGGCATCAAGTACATTCCTATTCTTGTACAACCATCTCTACCATCCGTCTCCAGAACCTTTCTATTTTCTTCAACTGAAACTCTGTACCCATTAAATACCAACTCCCCATTCTTCCCATAACCTCATAACCCCAGCCCCTGATAGCCACTACTCTACTTTCAATTTCTATACATTTGACTAATCTAGGTAACTCATAAAAGTGGAATCATACGACATGTGTCCTTTTGCGTCTGACTTACTTCACTTAGCACAACGCCCGCCGGGTTCTTGCATGTTGTAGCGTGTGTCAGAATTGCATTCCTTTTTAAGAGTGACTGACATTCCATTGTATGTAAAGACCACATTTTGTTCATCCAATCATCCGTTGACAGACATCTGGATTGTTTCCATCCTTTGGCTATTGTGAATAATGCTGCTGTGAACATGGGTGTATAAGTATCTGTTTGAGTCTCTGCTTTCAATTCTTTCGTATACCCAGAAGTGGAAAGCTAGATCACATGGTGATTCTATGTTTAATTTTTTGAGGAACTACCATGCTGTTTTTCTCCCCCCCTCCCCATTTTTTTTGTACCTTAAACATATGTGGCTTTTTTATTGGGCAATATATGAAATTGGTTCTGTACACTGAATAGTTTGAAATAGGTTATAGTTTGCACAACAGCATTGGTTGCCGTTTATAGTCTCCGAACAGTAGGTATCTGGACAGTAAGGTAGCAGGTGAGAGATACCCAGTAAGCATTGTTTCCCATGAGACATTATTTCAGTGAGATCAAGCGTGCAGTCCTTAATGTCAAGCCAAAGACAGCAACAAAGTAGATGTCACTAACCCAGGGTGGCTATTCTCCACTTGGGACATGGGACTTGCAGCCACATAAGAACTCCTATGTGTTCTGAATTCAGTTCACCAGTGCAGAGTTCCCTGAGACCTTGGAGTAGTGGCGGTACAGGGAGATTTGGGAGACCTGGGTACTAATCCTAATCCAGCCATAAATAATGTGTGACATTGAAAAAGACCTTTAGCCTCTCAGACCCATAGCTTCCCTAAGGACATTTGAGTTCAGTGTTCTCTAAATTACTTAGAGCTTCGTAATCCTCTGATGTAACAGTTACCTTGATACTATGCTGTTGTTAAACACTGATGACTCCTTTTAAATCTGGCTCCTTTAATGAATCCAGTAATTTTCAAAAAACCTGTAATAATTCTTCACTTTTTGTTCCCGTTTACTGAAAGCTCAGTTATGGAGGATTTCTAGTTGCAGCAACATTTCAGCAGCTCCACTGGGTGTTTTTGGTTTTGCCTATTTGCTTAGCACTTGTGAGTTTCCCTGGTTTCACCTCTCTCAACATTGTGAGGTCTGAAAAGCACCCTTGGAAAGAGAAAAACATTGGGGGCCTCCCAAAGGCTGGGCAGGTCCAGTGAGTGTCTGTAATTGTACGAAGATACCAATTTCCCTGCAGTTGAAATAAAATTAAGTGCAGAAAATAAGATTTTATGTCTGTACAGAGTCATAGGTTATTGTCCTCTCAAAGGCTACTGTGAGATAAATACGATTTCTCAGGTTTTCATGAAAAAATGATTTGAATATTGGGCCTAGAGTTCCAAGTTCAAACTATTTGTTTATTATAGTTCTCGGTATAACAGTGCTTGAAGGCTGACCAAAATTTCTAGGGCCATTGAGAAAACCCGTTGGTGGGAATTTTTGATTTGCAAGAAAGACAATACCAACTTAAAGTATACTTTCTTATTAGCTAAAATCTTGGCCAAGCTTCTGGTAGAAAAGGCTGGTCCTGTGAAATGTGCCCTCCAGGTCCTCTGATTCTGCGAGGGGTTTATTTGTTCTAAATGGTAGGCACAGATGTTTGTGTTTTGTTTCTGACGTTGCTTAACTTTCTGTGACGAACGGTAGGATTTCAAGCAGTCTCAAATTTCTGCAATGATAAGGAAAACCAGCAAATGACTGTGTCACAGCATTAGGGAGATCATGATATGATTAAATAATGAAACTTTTGCACTGCCACTACTGGTAAGGGGGTATTTGTGTTACACTGAAATCTAAAATACAACGAAGTATATAAAATATATATGTATGACAAAGACCAGTGTCCAAAGAATCTATCACCCAAAGGAAAAAATAGAACATTTCTAGTGCCTGGGAAGGCCCATGTGTCCTTCCTCCAGTACCTCCTACTGTTTTCCCCGGAGGAGTGGTTTATAGCCCTCATTACACATTAGCATCACCTGAGGGGCTTTTGAACCATACTGATGCCAGTACTGGCTATACATTAGAATGGGGGATTATTCTAATATAGTATAATATAATAGTCAGCTTTGATTCTATTATGCTGCATAGAGCTAAGGGTAAAACCCGCTGCACTAAAGAGTTCTTCTCAAACTTCAAAGTGTTCAAATCCCCTAAAGATCCTGTTAAAGCGTAGCCCCTGAGGGCTTGTACATATTTCTGATCAGGCCATTCATAAGAGGGGGTATTCAAGGGCCAATAAACATACAAAGAGGCACTCAATCTCATTATTTTTCAGGGAAATACAAATTAAAACCACAGTGGGTTAAAATTAATTCACCAAAACGGCCAAAGTTAAAAAGGCTGGCACTATTACAGGATGGCAAGGCATGTTTTGTGGTAGCGTAGTGGTACAACCCCTTTGGAAAATTAGCATTATCTATTGAAGTTAAATATATACTTGTATATACCCTATGCCCAAACAATTTCACTATGAGCTAGAGACCCAACAGAATGCACACTCATGTGTTTAAAAGACATTAACAGTAGTGTTCGTACAGCATCAGTCAGCCAAAACTAGAAACAACCAAATCTCCGATTAACATTAGCAGCGATAAGTAAATTGTGTTATACTCCTGTGATGGAATGCTATTGGTGATGAGAATGAACAAACTGCTGTTCTACATAACAGCATGGAGGAATCTCACAGACATGATGCTGAGTGAGAGAAGCCAAACACAAAAGAATATATATTATGAGTTTGATAGATGAGAACATACAGAGTCCATTTATATAAAGTTCAAACACAGGCAAAACAAATCTACAGTGTTAGAAGTCAGTGTGGTTGCTACCTGTGGGGCAGAGGGAAGAAGTGGTGACTGAATGCAGGCAAGGTAAGGGGGGTCTTGGGAATTGGTAATCTTCCTTTTATTAACCTGGATGGAAGTCCCGTGCGAGTATTCACTTGCTTATAGTTCATCGAGCCGAACACTTATGGTCTGTGCCCTTTTCTATATAGTGCACATCACTGTACTTCACGTATGCTGTATATGCTATCCACCAATAAAATAGTGTATGTATATGTTTTCAAACCTCGGGCTGGGAACTGAGCAGGGTTTCAGCTGAAAAGTGCAAATCACTGTCACTTTCGTTGACCGAAGCCTCTAGTAATTTCACCTTACAGCAGCTTTAAAAAATTGCTTTTTTTTAGGAATGAACAAACTTTTAAAGGTCGAATCTGCATACCTAAAGCAATGAAATGATGACAAATGTCAAGGGTCTTCACTTATGCTTTGACATGCAGACATAATGATAATTAAGAAATCTCTCAAGTAAAGTTTCTTATCTTCCTTCCTCATTTTTTGAACTCTGGGTTACTTTTCAAATTTACAAATTGCTGCTAAGCACATGCTAGCATTAAGTACATTAACGTTCCTCAGAACAAATGTCACAGTGAATACAAACCCTATCCTTACTTAGAACATATGGCTTTAACAACAGTGATAATTTTTCATGCACCAGAGATGAACAGTTTGGCTTGTGCCTTTTTTTATGAATTCAGTCTGTTCTGGTCCCAAGCTTGTAGTATGCCTCTTTCTCTCTGAATGGCTCTCAAAAATGAGATGACAATCTGTAGACATTTCCCTTTACCACCAAGCGTCCTAATCTTTTGGAAGACGTGGGAACAGATGAAAGTATTTGGTTCTGGGAATGGAAATTACAGATGGATAGAATCCCACTACAGTGAGCTTCACTGGCATTTTCTATTGAGCAATTAGCCCTTGTCCGACTGAAAAGGCTTCCTGCCATGTCCGGCAGGGAATGCATAAGGCAATGTCGGTTTTTATTTATTCCAGAAAAAGAAAATATTTTTTTTATTTTTAGCTTCCTTAAATTCCAGATAAATGTATTCTTTTGCCAAAGAGAATGATTTTCCACATCAAAGGCTAAGACTCTGTATGTGTGTCTGTATACATAGTATGTCCCTTATCTTGTGACTGGAATATAAATGTGACTGTAAATAAAAGGTGTATTAGAGGTACGATTTGTTCCATTAATTTGTTTTACAAATTATTTAAAATCCAGTTAATTTAATCTAAGTTTTAATATAGTGAAGCTACATGCCAGAAGGTTGCGTGACAAAAATGCTATAAATGATATAGTAACTCATCTAAAACAAGATTTTCTCAAAGCAGCACAGACACAATAAAAACCACCAGGTGTCTCTTACTTGGGTATATGCTGTCATTAGTCAAAAGTAAGTACACATGCAAGGAAAAATACTGAGAAAGACTTGTTTTATAAAACTGACCAAAATACTGATGGATACTCTCCTTTATGTGAACAGTCTCAGACCTTTTAGAATAAAGCATATTGAAATGCTACCAGTTATTCTGTGTACTTCTGTCACTAGTTTTTCCCAGTCTTTAAAAGGCTATATACTTCTACTCAGACATGCCAAGAACACATGGCTTATTCCTATAATTGTTATAATCTTGTTTCAGACTTCCAGTCTATGTGTATAGTAGGTTTGTGGGAGAGGAGGAAGGATTTGCCAGTTAATGCTTTCTCTTCCAGTTCAAATACACTCCTCCAGGTAAATGCTCAGATGTTCAGAGTTTTTCCCGCTTGCTTTTTCCTCCTCCAGATGTTGGGTATAGAGACAAGCTTCAGTGTCCTCTTGGTGGTCAGAAGAGGAGGCCTCAGGTCGGCAAGTTCAGGTCCTGTGCTGTGCTCTGAGCCTTTGTTGCTGTCGGGGTTGAAGTCCCCATCGCCTGCTGCCTGCGCACTGCTGACAGCCACTGTGCTGTGCTCTGAGCCTTTGTTGCTGTCGGGGTTGAAGTCCCCATCGCCTGCTGCCTGCGCACTGCTGGCAGCCACTGTTGGCACCTGAGGCTGATGAGCTTGTGGTCTATCCTCTCGGCTGGTCAGGGCTCTATTGTCGTCCCGTGCTCTCTCAATCCTACCTCAGCTCTTGCCGTTACTGACACTATGGCTCTTAATGGTTTCCAGCTTCTGCCTTTGCTTCCTCCCTTCACTCCTTCCTTTCTGCCTTTCTCCCTCCGTGCTCCCTTCCTCCATTTCTCTCTCCCTCCCTTCTGTCTTCTCCTCCACTAATATTTGTTGAGTATCTGCTATGTGTAAAGCACTGCATTAGGTACATGGAGTCCAGGAATAACGCTAAGACCCCTGCCCCCTTGGAGCTTACATTTTAATGAGGGGGCTCAAACAATAAGCAACAAGCAGTCAATCGAATAGTATGTTCAAAGGTGATGAGGGCTATGGGAAAAAGACGAGAAAAATTAAAGCAGGGTAAATGAGGTCACCATGGGGGAACGGGCAGTAAAGCAGTAAAACAGAGTGGATGGAAGAGGCAGGGACAGCCAGGCTTTGTGGTACCCAAAGCTTGTAAAGTTTGGGGGGTTTCCTCCTTAAGAAATAAATGCAAAATTGGGAATTAAAAACTTGGTCCCCAAAGCGAACATTTGTGGAATGAGAAAAGATTATAAGAAATTAGTCACATCAGAGTTATAGGTCCCTATCTTCTGCTTAAACCATTTATCAGAAACGTTTACATAGAAATACTTCCTAACTGTAAACCCATGTCCTGTTCTCCACACTCGACTACCAGCAACTTCCAGCCCTCATGGAGGCTTGTGTGAGTGATGTGTCTGGCAACTTAAACTTCGCTAGCTTCACACATCACTCTGCCTCTACAGGTGTGTCTCACTGAGAAGGGAAGATTTGTCCAGGACTTGAAGGACAGAGAAATCTGCAAAAGACTGTTCCAGGAAGAGGGAACAGCTAGAGCAAATTCCATAACAGTCTCCACCTGTGCCACCTGGCTGCTTTGTTCATGAGCACTTTTGCAAGCACTGGGGTGGCAAGGATAGAGGCTGGCTAACATCAGCTGGATGAGCCATACCATCTCTCTGGCTGTTTAATGCCCTGTATGTGGCAGAAGCTCTCTGATAGGCATTATCGCACAATGGAAAGAGCCTCACACTTTGTGTCCACTTCCGTAGGTTCATCCATATGTCTCTTCCCTATAGACCTCCTTGTTCCCTTCCAAACCTACCCCTCTGATGCCCATAACAAATGTGCCAAAAGTATTCACCACTGCCCGAGAGTCCACGTATATACTTACCTTCGACCACTTCTCTCTCGATACAGAGGGATCACTAGGTACAGTGCCCATTGCTTTGCCCAGTGTAATCGTTGCCTTTCAAGGGCATCTCTGAGTGGATCTACAGGGCAGCAGCTGTCTGCTCTAGCTCACTTCAACATAGCCTGTTGACTCATCTTTGAACCAGCCCTTATTTTCTTCTGGTGAACTGGCCGTAGCTGTGAGGTGAGAGAGAGGTGATGGTGCATGAATTCGTTTTCTAGGGCTGTTGTAACAGAATATCACAAACCGAGTGGCTTAAAACAACAGAAATTGTGCACTGTACATTGGTGTCTGGCCAATGGTGAGAATGGAGACTGAAATGCACGCAGTGATTTTCAGGACTGCATCTACACAAAGGGAGGACTTCTAGTTGCACAAAGGCTAACAGAGGTCCTGTGGGAGAATTTTAAGGTGCACTGTTGTCATGTAGTTTAGCCCTACTTTATCAGGGGCAGAGCCAAGGTTAAGGTGATTTGAAGGTTACCCAAAGATTTTATACCTTAAGCATCCCAATTACTTTGTATCTTTGGAGTCATAGTGGGGTCCAAGAAACAGAAAGCAACATATCCGAGTCAAAAATCAGAAAGAAATTTGGCGGATAAGACTCAACAGCAACAAAGAAATTTTTTATTATGTATTTGTCCAACAAAAAATAAAAACAGGTCTTCCCTGGTGGCACAGTCGTTGAGAATCTGCCTGCTAATGCAGGGGACACGGGTTCGAGCCCTGGTCTGGGAAGATCCCACATGCCGTGGAGCAACTAGGCCCGTGAGCCACAACTACTGAGCCTGCACGTCTGGAGCCTGTGCTCTGCAACAAGAGAGGCCGCGATAGTGAGAGGCCCGTGCACCGCGATGAAGAGTGGCCCCCGCTTGCCACAACTAGAGAGAGTCCTCACACAGAAACGAAGACCCAACACAGCCAAAAATAAATTAATTAATTATTTTTAAAAAAATAAATAAAAACAAATTTCAAGGCACGTCTTGAAAACGGGTTAGGAAGTACCTGAAAAGTTCCCAGTATATTATAGCTGGCAAATGAAAATAATTTATAGTAATTATTACTACCAGTTACATATATATGTACATTTTATTGCTATTTCCTTAATTGATTGCTGTTTCTTATCTAATATTTATTACTTATTTTGTGGATACAAAACTACTCAGAGGGGTCTCAGTATTTATCATTTTATTTTTCTGAACATAAAAATTCATACAGCTTTCACAAGTTTGGGTACAATCCTTGTCCCACAATTCTGTTTTTTTCCTATAAGGTTTTAAGTTATTCAACTATATATCTCCTACTATGGACTTTTTCAGGATCTTAACTTTCCTGTCCAAGAAGATAATACTGTAGATTCTGCATTATTTACGTGGGCCGTTTTGTCAGTGGCAATTACAGTGTGGTTCACGTCTCATAACTAATTCCCCTTGCTCCTTCCCACCCAGCCTAGCTCAAAATTTCCACTTATTCTTTGATATTTTTTTATTCCTAATATTTAAGATTCTTCTTTTACAACATCTGCATGGCTTTCTGCTTCCCCCATGTCACCACCCTATAGCTGCTATTTAGATTCTTGCAATGCCTCCTAACTAGTCTTTCTAACTTCAACATCTACTCTATCCAATCTAACCCCTATACTGCTTTTAGATTGTTTTTCCCCAAATTCTCCTTTCATCATGTCATTTCCCTGGCCAAAATTTTCAGTGGTGCCCCATCATCCCTAGTAGCAATCTCAAAACTCATTTGATTGTGTACATATCAGTAAAGGTATTTTGAGCATGCACCCCTAGTGTGTCTGTGTCTGTGTGTGTGTGTGCGCGCGCACACGTGTATTTATTTATTTATTTATAACTTATACATGTATACTCCTATCTCTACATATACTTAATTAAGCTTAACTTTAAACTCTTTTAGATAAAAATAATTATAAATGGAAGTTCTAATATTTTTCTTCTGCCATCCTAAAGGAACATTTAGTGCAACTCATTTTGGGTAATTATATGTAGGCAGAATATTTTTAAAACTCAGAGAGGGGGCAGTGGAATGCTGTTCCGCTGTCCGTGGTGCTGAACTATGATTGCACATTACCACATCATTGTATCTCCTGACCTTCGGATACTGGGGATTCCTTTCTAACTTTCCCCCATATTAAAAAACAAAAACAAAAACAAAAACTTTCTGTTTATTTTGCTTGTTTGTTTGTTTGTTTTTGGCCACGCTGCGCAGCTTGTGGCTTCTTAGTTCCCCAACCAGGGATTGAAACCGGGCGCTCGGCAGTGAAAGTGCCACATCCCAACGACCTGGACCTCCAGGGAAGTCCCTCCTCCATATTTCTTAAACAAAAGGAAATGCTATAGACTATGCTCTCAATAGGATTCTAGTTCCTAACGTGGAATTCCAGAGGAGTAAAGATTCTTTTTCCTCCATACTGAAGAGCAAAGTATCTCTTTTCCTTGTAAAGAAGCAGACTGAAAATAAAAAGAAATGGAGGGTTTAAGTAAGTCTCCATATTAGCTGAATCATTTCATTTCTCTGTTGAAAAACACAGTCAAGGAAGATGTTAAAAGAAGATTCTAATACTCATGTTTTCTTAATTTTATAGCTTCATAACCAAGAATGATTGAAAATAGGAGAAAGAAGTACTGTCAAAGATTATACAGTACAATGAAGTTGTACAGTGAGGCTCAAGAATATAAATGTTAGCAGGTACTTGAATACTTCTGTGACTGTTGGCTATTAGAAACAAGACTGTAAATGTCTGCCTTGAGGAAGATTCTGATGATCTATAAAATGTCAACTGATGTTGTCACAAATCAGTGGTTCACATGAATCTCATAAAGATTGTAGAACCTGCAGCACTTGTTATATAAATGATGAAAGATTATTTCCTCTTTAAATCTCCAGCTAGCTGCAGTTCAACTGAATGCAAATTAGAAAGCTTAAGTGACATCCAGAGTGTTGAAAAATAGTTAGGGGTTTCTCATATAAGTAAAAATATATTGAGAACTTAGAAAAACAGAACAATATCTTGTTATTAATGGTTCTACTTTAATGTTATTAGAGAATTTACAACGATTATAGCAAATTCCAGTAGACCATTTTAAAACTTACTTTTTCCTCTCTATGGCAACAACTCTCTGGTCACTTGACACTGAGAAAAACTAGTATTTGATTGTGGATATCACCATCAATGTTCAACTTCATTATTAACTGTAACATTTGAATACTCAGTGCACTGAAATTCTTCTTTGATGCAAGTTTTTAACATAGATTTCCATTTAATAAATGTTTGTTTGCAAATGTTATGTGCCAGGCCATGCAGATACAGAGATTAAAAAGACAGAGTCTGGGGGCTTCCCTGGTGGTGCAGTGGTTAAGAATCTGCCTGCCAATGCAGGGGACATGGGTTCCAGCCCTGGTCCGGGAAGACCCCACATGCTGCAGAGCAACTAAGCCTGTGCACCACAACTACTGAGCCTGTGCTCTGGAGCTCGCAAGCCACAACTACTGAGCTCACGTGCCACAACTACTGAAGCTCACATGCCTAGAGCCTGTGCTCCGCAACAAGAGAAGCCACCACAATGAGAAGACCGTGCACCACAACGAAGACCCAACACAGCCCAAAATAAATAAATTAATTAACTTAAAAAAAAAGACAGACTCTGACTTTAGAAATTTCATGATCCAGTGAAGGACACAGACAAGAAGATAAACTAATATCACTATATTATATTGCATGGTAGATGTATAAACAGAATATCATGTCAGCACATAGAGAAGTACCTAATCAGACTGGGACAGTCTTCCCAGATGAACTGATGCTTCAGCTCACTCTTCCAAGGACAGTAGGAGTCAGCTAGGAAAGCAAAAGTCATTGCAGAGAAAGAAAGTCATTGCAGACTTTGAAGTCATTGAAGAAAGTCATTGCAGAGAAAGAAAGCAGTATATGCAGGGGCAAAGAGGTGTGAGACAGCAGAGCAAGATTTGGAAATTAAATGCACTTCATTATCGTGACACAACAGGTATGAATGGGCAAAATTCAAGATCAGAAAGAGCTATGTAGAGGATTCTAAGGAGTTTGGATGTTCCCTGAGAATAAAGGGGAGGTATTATTAAAGGAATCTGAGCAGTGAGGGGACATGATATTATTTGCATATTAAGAAAGTCCTTCTGACAATAATGTAAGGAGTAGATTCACAAATAGTCACAAAAAAGGGAGACGATTTTGGAATATCAGAGAAATATTGAGTCATCAATCAAGTCATTGAAAGTGAAGATGGAGAATAACAGATAGATTTAAAAGATATTTAGGCTATAGTTTCAATAGACATAATGAACAATTAATTTTGGGGCAAGGAAGAGAGAAAAGTCTCAGATAATCCCAAAGTTTTGTGTGGGGAAAAAGATATCACTTGCTGAGCACGGGGATGCAGAAGGAGGAACATAGTTGGGGGACAGATAATGTGAGTTTTGGACATGCTGTGCTTGAGTACCTACGGGTCATATAAGCAGAGATGTCCAGCAGGAAGAAGCATACTTGATTTTGAAGCTCTGAAGAGCAATGTTGGCTCAAAGGAGATATTTGGGAGTCTTCAGTGGTAGGTGGAACCATGTGTACGATCCTCAGAGAGAATGCGTAGAATGAAGAGAGAATCAGGTAAAGTCTCCAGGGAAAGATAATATTTAAGCAGTGATCGGAGGAAGAGGAACCATCAAAGGAAGAATAAACTTGAGTAAACAGAGAGGTCAGAAGAAAACAAAGAGAATGTGTATCATAGAAGCCAGCAGAGGAGGAGTTTCCAAAAGTGGAAACAGTCAACAGTGACTACGAAGACAGAGTCTGTACCTGACTCACCCTCGTTGGTCATTTTTTGACCAATTGAAATTTATATTCTATTCATATTAGATACTAAATATAAAAATATTATGTTTAAATAAATTACTTAAAATATACATGGTCAAATTATAGACATTACAGCTAACAATTATGACCAGACCAGTACATCTTCACTCTTTTATTCTTATGGTTATGCCAGAGGCGTTTCTTATTGTGCTTGAAGCAAAGCCTGGAACCATATAGAGCAACTATTCCTGAGATTCCCCAGTGTAAAAATGAAATTTTATGTTCTAGAAATGAACTCTAATATATGACTGAGGGGACCCTTTTGAGAGAGTCTTTATAATGCCATAATATAACTACTTGGCACTCACAAATTCAGCCATTCAGGTTTTTATATTTGTCATAATGTCAGAAATTACCCTGAGGAGTCCAGAGAGTAGAAATACTTTGAATATGATGGAAACATATTCAGAGTTCTCAACACTGTCACGTAAACATTGAACCTAAATAATTGAATGAGAAAAATACATTTTAAAAGGTTTATTCCATGAGTTAAGGTCATAGCATTTTATAATAATCTCAAAAAGAATGCTGAAATCTAAAACTGGGATACCAGTCTTTCAGGGCTAAAATACAAGTTAGTTGAAACTCAGAAAATTACTTGTTAGATGTGGTGCTTGCATGTGTGTGTATGGGAGTGTGTCAGTTTTATGGGGTGTCTGCCCATGACACATCTAGAATCTAGATTGCCTAAGAGGCAGGATGGCATATATGAGCAGGAAATGGTGCACACCTCCCAAAGGCGTATAAGTTTTAGATGATCTGCTCAGTTTCCTTCTGGTTTCTCAAAGGGGATGCATTGTTTTTTGTTTTTTGTTTTTAGCCGTGCAGCATGCAGGATCTAGGTTCCCTGACCAGGGATCGAACCCATGCCTCCTGCAGTGGAAGTTCGGAGTCCCAACCACTGGAACGCCAGGGATGCATTCTTATATCCCATATATCTGCTCACTTAAACAAGATGTGGTTTGAACAAAAGTCAACCAGTTTTTCACAACTAGTTAATTTGTTAGGAAATAAGTGTAGGCATCATACCTGCGAGAGCTTATGGTGGTTGCCATAAACAACCACCCACAAAACATACACTAGTTCCTTCAACTTATTATCTTGAAAATTTACAAAACTAAGGAAAAGTTGAAAGAGTAGTGCATTTATTTACCTTTCATCTAGAATCACCAGTTGTTTAGCCACATTTGCTTGATCAGTCTGTATGTAGGACCATTTTTTTAAAAAATAGTTTTCTTTGAACCATTTGAAAATAAGTTGTAGACATCATGACACATATTCCTAAGAATGAGGACATCTCCTGTATAACCACAGCAGCATTAGCAAACCCAAGAAGTGTAACACTGGTATAATAATCTTATCTACCCATGTTTAGATCTCCCCAGTGTCCCTTTAATAGCCAGGATCTAATCAAGAGTCACACACTACATTTAATTATCATGTCTCCTTAGTCTCCTTCAACCTAGAACAATCTCGCACCTATTTTCTCTGTTGGCGCTGTTTATGACATGGATATGTTTAAAGAATCAAACTAGTTGTCTTGTAGAATATCCCACAATCTGAATTTGTGTGTTAACAGTTTACTAGGGCTACTGTAACAAAGTGCCACAAACCAGGTGGCTTGAAACAACAGGAATTTGTTGATTCACAGTTCTGGAGGCTAGAAGTCCAAGATCAAGGAGTTGACAGGGCCACACTCCCTCCAAAGGCTCTAGGGGAGAATCCTTTCTTGCTTCTTCCAGCTTCTGGTGGCTCTTGGTGTTCCTTGGCCTTGGATAACATAACTCCAATCTCTGCCTTTGTGTCTTCACATGGTGACCTTATGAGGACACCACTTGTTGGATTTAAGGTCCACCCTACTCCAGTATGACCTTATTTTGACCTAACTAATTATATCTGCAAAGACCCTATTTCCAAATAAGGTCACATTGTGAGGTACTGGGGGTTAGGGCCTCAACATATGAATTTTGAGGAAAACACAATTCAACCTGTAATAGTGTGATTGTTTCGTATGATTCAATTGAGCTTGAAGATTTTTGTCGAGAATATTTCGTAAGTGATGTGGGGTACTCCCAATTGAATCAGTTTGTCCCATTATTGGCGATGCTAAATTTGTTCACTTAGGGTGGGGTCTGCCAGATTTCTTTTGTTATTAATAAGTAATTAATAAGTAATCTGTGAGGGTGGGAAAAAAACAAGACAAGGTGAAAAGCAAGTCATTATTTGGAAGCTCCTACACAGGTAGGAGAGGGGAAGAGTGAGACAGGGCAGGAAAGCAGCCTGTGTGGGGAAGAACATCAAGCTACTCATCGCTGTGGTTGCAAGCTTAATCCCACTGGGAGTCAGTGCGGAACAGAATACTTTCTCAGTCCCCAGCTGGGGGCCACGGGGGTGGGGCTGAGTTGCTTAATTCTCTGGAATTTCCACCCTCCCCTGCTGCAGGCAGAGCTGGCTCTGGGACTGGAGAAAGCCCTGAGGCCTTTGGGTGCTTGTGCTTCACATTGTCAAGGCTGAGGCGATGGCCAGGGCACAGACACCATGTGCTACAATCGCCTGCCTTTACTTATTTATTTATTTATAGTTGATTTACAGTGTTATGTTAGTTCCTAGTATACATCAACGTGATTAAGAATATATATATGGAATGTATATGTACATGGAATATATTTATGGAATATATATATGTACACATGTATATATATATATATATATATATTCTTTTCCAGATTTTTTTCTATTATAGGTTATTACAAGATGTTGAATATAGATCCCCGTGCGGTACAGTAGGTCCTTCTTGTTAATCTATCTTATACATAGTAGTGTGTATCTGTTAATCCCAAACTCCTAATTTATTCCTCCCCTGTCCTCTCCCCTTTAGTAACCATAAATTTGTTTTCTGTCTGTGGGTCTATTTCTGTTTCATAAATAAGTTCATTTGTACCATGTTTTTAGATTCCACATATAAGTAATATCATATGATATTTGTTTTTCTCTGTCTGACTTACTTCACTTAATATGATAATCTCTATGTCCATCCATGTGGACTTGCAAATGGCATTATTTCATTCTTGTTTATGGCTGAGTAATATTCCACTATGATGACCTTTTAAACTTACTTTATGAGCAAGTTATAGACCTCAGCTACTTGGTCTTTAGCCATACTTTTAAGAGTTTTCCCTATACAATGTCCTGCCTTGTCAATTTCAATTAATTTTGATTTCATTTTGATGACCTTTGGAACCAGAGTTAAGAAAGAATCCACTACTCACACTCTACAGATTCTGAGTTATCAGTGACATGGCAGGGGAGCAAGGGAGTGAAGTGAATTACCGGATGGCCAAGAATGAATGGTGAAGAAACGCATATGGTACAACTGCAGGCCGGGAATGTGTCCATCTCCCTCTCTACACAAGCTTGCCGTACGTCCTGCTGCTGCCCTGTAGCCCACACTGAGGACAGCTCTCTGAGTAGCGGTCAAGGCCTGGTCCTGTCATGGACTGAATTGTTTTCCCCAAAAATACAGATGATGAAGCTTAATCCCCAAGGTGACTGTATTCAGAGGTAGGGCTTTTAAGGAAGTAGTGAAGGTGAGGTCATAAGGGTGGGGCCCTAAGGATGTGACTGGTACCCTTCTAAGAAGAAGAAGAGACACCAAGGATGCGAGGACACAGAGGAAAGGCCGTGTGAGGGTGCAGCAAGAAGGTGGCCACCTGCAAGCTGAGGAGAGAGGCCTCACCAGAAGCCAACCCTGCAGCCACCTTCACCTTAAACTTCCAGCCTCCAGAACCATGAGAACATAAATTCCTGTTGTTTAAGCCACGATGTCTGTGGTAATTGCCATGGCAACCCTAGCAAACAAATAGAAACGGTTGTGCTTGCTTCCTCTTTTCTCAGCTCATTTACCCTCTTATATCCCTCTTTTAACTTAAAGGAAGAGATACCTTACTTCCTGGCTCTAAATCCCTTTTCCCGCCCAGGAGGTAGTTTATTCCCAAACATATCCCATTTGCTGTCTTTCCAATTCTTTAAGAAAATAAGGTAGAATGTAAATCATAAATAGATAATAAGTAACATTCTTTTCTTTTTCTTCTATTATCTTCATCCTCTCCTTCGCCAAAGACTCTGTTCCTTTTCTGGCCTGAGGCATGTGGATGGCTCTCAGGTAAAGCCTGCCAGGACAGGAGGGCAGGTAGTGGTGTATTTATCACCGAAAGGAAGATGCTCTTACCATGAGTTAACTACAAACATGAATCTAAAGCAGTGCTTCTCAAATAATTTCTGAAAAAAAACCAAAACGAAACAGAATTGCTGGGCTCCCCTGGTGGTGCAGTGGTTGAGAGTCCGCCTGCCGATGCAGGGGACACGGGTTCGTGTCCCGGTCCGGGAAGATCCCACATGCCGCGGTGTGAGCCATGGCCGCTGAGCCTGCGCGTCCGGAGCCTGTGCTCCTCAACGGGAGAGGCCACAACAGTGAGACGCCCGCATACCGCAAAAAAAAAAAAAAAAAAAAAACAGAATTGCCCCCCACAACCCCTACCAGATCTATAGTTTTGTAAAATAGGATAAAAATGAATTTCTAGAAAAAAATAAAGACATACAAAATACAAATCCCAACTTTCAACAGACAGAAAATTACTCTGTCAAATTGCTTTTGAAGTTTCTAAACCATTGTTTCTGTACTTGCCACATACACTTAACAAATAGTTCAAGGACAGGCACTGGTGTATGGACCACACTTTGAGGACAACAGTTTCAAAGGACAGGTGAATTATTTCCTTCCTTTCTCATTGGTTCCTATCATCTCATTCAGAGTCAGCCGAGCTCTATGTCTAGGAGAGCTTCTTCCCTTTGACTCTCTCTCTGTCTTTTTCTGCACCTCTGCCTTCCTGTTGGAGTTCATCCTACCAGACTTTCCTGTATGGTCAAGGGCATGGAGAATTGAGTTATCCTAGGAGGATCTTGGGAAGACCGCTAGTCCTCTGTAAGAATTAGGTTTCTCAAATCCCTCTGATTGGAGCGTCTATAAGATAGACCACTCTCTCTCTCTTGCTAAGATCGATAGCCTGGCGTATTTGACTCTCTGATCAATCTCACTTTTCTGAAACTCTTCCTCTGTCTCCTTCATATCAGTCTATCCATGGACAGTCAGACTGGCAATGTGTCAGATGAAACTAGGGTAACAGATTTCTGGGTCTAGGGACTTCACCATCTGTAATGGTAAGTAGGAGGGCAGAGAGATTGGCAGAGATTCCTGGAACTCTTAAAGAGGCTTGGAGCCTAAAGATCTACATAATTTACTGGAATAAACCCTCTCCAGGGAAGTGACTGTCCAGACAGTACGTTTAGTTTATTGCCCAGCAATAAATGAAAGGTTGAAGGACGACAGTCGTTATGTGCCGGCATACTGAGAGTGTACAGCCAAAGCCCAAGTGCATGGTCAGTACTCACAGTCTCCCATTGTTACCTGGACAACAGTCTTTATCCTGTCTCTCACCTGCCTCATGAACATCTATGTGACAATTGGCCTCTAGCGGGGTCAGCTTTGTGAGGCTGGAGCCCCAGGAATTATTCCAAGTGGTTTAGAATATAAACCTCTTATAAGAGATCACTGCATCACCATGGTGTTTCCCACACCAGGACACCCTACCTCAGCAAGAAAACATCATATCCAGCCAGAGCACCTGGTTTCTAGAAGAGGTGATGCACACGCCATTCCTGTTCTCTTGGATGACAAACAAGGACAGCGCTCCGGGAGCAAAGGTCATGTGGTCAGGCTGTAACAGACGCGGGTAAGTCTGGTCTGAGCCTAGCAGAGTAACCCTGACACTAGCTGATTCCAATAAAAAGTGGTCCTATTATTCACCCTAACTTGGCCTTGCCTAGAATATGCTGAGATGTTAAAAGATGGAAGATTCTGGGCTTTTTTAGGAAATGAGCTAAGGGAAAATTGAAAATGAAATAAGGGAAAACTAAGGAGCAAATTCCTTGAGAAGGGATGAGTTCCAGAAAACACATGAAGCATTGCCCTTGATAGGAAAGGAAGTTGTTTGCTCAGTTGCCAAAGGAAGGGAAACATGGACAATGGCACAAGTGCAGAGAAGTTTGTAAATCAGGTGGTGCAAAGGTCCTATTTTCTCAACCGAGTAGAAGGTGAAGTATATGGAGGACGTGAGGAAGCCACTAGGAAGGGCAGAAGGTTTGAGAGAAGAAATGCTTCCCTTGGAGACAACAACAATAATCTTATTGGCAAACAAGCACTGGCTTGCTGGGTTGTAATGACAGCCCATCTGGGGTGTGGGATCGTGAAGTATAAAGTGAAGCCAGTTTGCCCAGTTGTGTGAATCTGGCAGAGTTCAACTGCTGGGTGCAGACTTGGAGCTGATGGGAATCTGGGTCTGTTCGGCCAAGTGTGATGGAGGGAGAGAGAGACGAGGTGATTAAAGGATAGGTCGTGGAGTCTGACCTGGAGAATAAATTCGAAGAAAGGAAAACTAAGTTCAAATGCTTGCTGGCTCCGCCATTTACTAGCTGTGTGATCTTGGCCAAGATTCTTAAATCTCTGACTCAGTTTCCACAATTTAAAAATGGAGAGAATAGCAGAACGAATTATGTTATCAGTAAGTATGAGGATTTAAAGGAATAATTGTATATATAGCAGCTTACCACAATGTCTGGCCTACGGTAAGTACTCAAGAAATTTTTCTCTTTCTTCTTTAAGATATTATGAAAATTTCCCAACTATTAAGTGTTTTTTCAAATGTAGGATTCTGTCTGGTTGTTTAGTATTCCATAGTATTTATGAACTCTATGTCCATCCCTTTTTGATGAGAGCACAATGTAGAAACTAGGACAGCATAGCACAGTGGCAGGCTCCAGAGTCAAACAAAATGGCTGGGTTTGACTCCTGGCTTCACCACTTACTACCTGTGTGACTTTGGAAGAGTTACTTAACTTCTATAATCTCAGTTTTCTAATCTGTGAAATGGGTATAATTTTATTTCTCCCGAGTTGTTACGGTAATTAACTGATGTAATACACGTGAATGCTCAGTAAATCTTAGTGGCAATGATGATGATAATGATGATGATGTTGGTGTTTCCAAACATTTAAGACATTTCCAGAGTATGCCAATTGCATTGCTAGTTTTATAATTTCTAGAAAGTGAGGTTAACCGAGAAGGGTGGCTCTGGTTGGACAGAATATTCTTCAAGATTCTGAAAAGCACAAGTTAAATAAAACGTGTGCAGTGACAACTAATACGTCATATTTTTTTAAGTAAGACGAATGAAAGAAAAAGATCAACCATCTCAAGAGGACATGCAATTTGATTATAAAGTAATGAGACAGACTCCACAACAGTCAATCGTATTATTTTGAGTTACAGCTAGAATGCTTACTTTCTTCTGGAGATAGGAAGCTTTGGTGAGCCTAGTGATTATGTCACTGGATATCAGTTTATGATAAATAAAAGTACACACATATCTATTAATATTCTCTCTGGCTTCAAGCCTTGATACTAAAAATATGACTTAGCATATGTTGTACTGGCTTTCATGTGATCACTAAAATTATTTTCCCCAGGTATAATCCTCTGTTTGATGACTCACATACTAATGAATTCCATACAATATTTGTTATTGTCGGAGAAAAATCCTGGTAGATTTTCAGTTATTATCTCAGTTGATGATACAGGTCTGAATTCAAAAAAGTAATTCAAATTCTTTTGAAGCTGTGTGAGATCTGTTTGCTTCATCTTCTACTCCATGCGTGAAGCAATTAACTTTGGTTATATTCATATAATACTTTCCCATACTAAAAGAAAAATTATTCCAACTTTTTTCAAACGAAGCTTTTTCTTAATATTAAAATCATAGCCTTGAGAGTATCAAAAATAATGGAAGGTAGAACCTGGCCAAGAGCAATACAACAAAAATATTGAAAATTGCTGCCTGCCAGCCAAACGCTGTTGCCAAATTAGAGGGAGGAATGTGGATCGTGACCCTTTCTCACCCTTCCTTTGATCGGTCTTTTGACGGAAACATTGATGGAAAGGATTTGTGCCTAATGATAAAGGCTGTGTCTACAAGAGGCAGGAAGTTGGACTGGGTTTTTCATGTTCTGTAGACGATGGTCTATAATAATCTAGAGTAGTGAAAATGTCATCTGTAGTGATAGATTACAAAATGACGCTACAACAGCTAAGTTGAGATCAATTACATTAACTGAACTTAATTTAACTGAAGTACGTTTCCAGGCGGTAGGAGTAGAAAACATAAAGAGAGGACTGTGATTATTGGAAGAGCAGCTACTGGCCACAGGATGGAGCCTAAAGAGGTCCAGGGCCCCAGGACCAGTATTTCTACGGGGGCGCCTGGGGAGCCCCTTTGGAGAGCTCAGATGCCCTCGTGACCGTGATTCCTGCATAAGTATGCTGTGTTGACCCTTGGGTCTTTGATTTTCCCCTGTGAGTTATTTTTTTCCTTTTTTTCTCTTTTAAAAACATCTCAGTTGTTCCATATTTCTTGGCTTCACCTATTTCTTGTATTGTCACATCCAGAGGCAAGCTTTACTCCCCTGGTGCGTGGTCTATGGATAGTGCATTGAATTTGTATAAATATTTGACAGATGTTCGCACATATAACCCATGTCAGGCCATTTTGTGGGTGTTCAATAACCATATACGGTGCCTCGTGCTTTTCTATGCACAGACTGTCACATCTTATCTGAGCCTTACAAGAGCCCTGTGAAGAAAGCAGGGCAAGTGTTAAGGCCGTTTTGCAAGTGAGGAACTTGGAAAAGAAATTAAGAAATGGGAACAGGTTCCCAGAGTTGTCAGGAATAGAACCAGAATTTGACCCTTGTTGAGCTTCTCACTCTGAGGCATTCAAAACAGATCAGCAAATATTTGGAGCATAAGACCCTCTCCCAAAACCTCCAGTGTCTTACATGCTTCTGAAATGAAATTCGTACCGAGCGTGGGCTTCGAGTCTCCACAGCAGGAGGTCCTTAATCGAGAACCCACGGATCTCTGTGAGATTTATGGATGGGTGACTGAGAACTCCCCAAAACTGTGTTCAAACTATGTTTTTGCACCTTTCCAGAGATGCTTCAAGGCTACCAGAAGATTCTCAAAGTGTCCATCACTTGGGTCAATCTTACACCTAAATCTCTTAAGGATTTCCAAACCGCTAGTCTTTTCTTCAGTAGGAGATACAGATTATTAGTCACGTTTCAACATCATGAGAGGTTTCTTTACACCAGAACCTTATTAAAATAAATACACAAGAAATTCCTAGTCAACAGGAATTTGGAGATAAACAAAGCCAATGCTTGGTTTCATAGAAGTACAGTGGGAGGATAATGAATCAGAGCTACCTGGAAGAGACTCGCGTCAGTTAATATCAGTGATTCCAAACTTTGGCTTGTGTAAGATACTCCTTGAGAGCCCATAATGCTTCAGGTCCTGACCCACTGACTTAGAACCTCTGAGGGAGGCATCCTGTCATTTGCATTTTAAATGATGACTTCGGGTAATCCTGATGCTGGCCAGTAGTCTACACTAGGAGAAAAAGTGCCTTTTCCATTTCCGGCATGTCTTTTCTTATGCATAAAAGAGTTTCATTTAAAAAAAATGTTATTGAAGTAAAAACTGCATACAGAAAAGCACACGGCGTAAATGAACAGCTCAGTGAATTCTCACATGGGAACACACTTGTGTAATCACCTTCCAGGTTAGCAGACAGAGTGTTTTCAGCTTCCCAGGAGCCTCAGTCCCCACCCTCACCCCATCCTCCCAATGATGATTCCTCTCCCTTCTCTCTAAAGGTGCCAATATTTTACCTGTTTCTGGACTTTATACAAATGCAATCATACACTATTATTTTATGTTTGGTAGCATCAGGTTACAGAAGAGCCACACCAGTCCCTTTAACAGAGACAATTTAATTGAATATAATGAATTGCTAACTGTGTATTGGAGAACCGAGAAGGCAAAAAGAGACACTAGAGTCGAATCAGGAAGTAGCAACCTCAGGATGCAAAAGGGGAGACGCTGGAATTATTAAAATTGAGGAGACCAACTTTGGGGGGTTCCGTGGAGCTGAAGCTCAGACCTCTGAGGGGATGTAATGATGTTTTTTCTGTGAAGAAGGAAAAACCGAAAATAAGAAATAATTGATGCTACAGGAAGGAGCAGGTCCATTTTCCTCTTCCAGCCTTGCAGTCCCTAGTGTCCCCTATTGGCAGAACCTCTCAGGGAGGCAGCTAGCAAAGCAGGAATGTGCTTCACAGAGTCCCAGCCTCAGCGCTGCAAAGCACAGACTGGAAGGCTGGGCTTGCAGGTGGAAGACAGCAGCTAAATAACTCGCAGAGTTTCTTTAGCGCAATATGTTTGTGAGATTCATCCATGTTATGTGTGGCAGTAGTTCAGTTTTTTTATTGCTGCATAATATCCGGTTGTATGAATATACTGCAATTTACCATTTTATTGTTGATGGGCATTTGGGATGTTTCCTTTTTTTTACTATTATGAATCATAATGAAAATAAATATTCTTAGATATGTTTCTTGGTGCACATGTGTATATTTTCTACAGTATATGCCTAGAAACGTAATTGCTGGGCCATAGGGTTGCATATATTCAGTTGTAGATAAGGCCAAACAGTTGTCCAAAGTGGTTCTACCAATGGACACTCCCACCGGCCAGTGTATGAGAGCTGCCAGTTCCTACGCATTCCAGTCAACTCTTGATGTTGTCAAACTTTTAAGTTTTAGCCAATCTGGCATGAGGATGATGGTGTGTCATTATAGTTTTAATTTTCATTTCCCTGAAGACCAATGGCATTGAGCTCGTCTTACGTGTATCTATCAGCTATTTCTATATCCTCTTCTGTGAAATGTCTGTTCAAAAAGTCCCTTGTACATTTTTCTATTGGACTATCTTTTTCTTATTGATTTGTAGGAATTCTTTTTTTTGTTTGTCTGTTTGTTTGTTTTTTGTGGTACGCGGGCCTCTCACTGTCGTGGCCTCTCCCGTTGCGGAGCACAGGCTCCAGATGTGCAGGCTCAGAGGCCACGGCTCACGGGCCCAGCCGCCCCGCGGCATGTGGGATCTTCCCAGACCGGGGCACGAACCCGCGTCCCCTGCATCGGCAGGCGGACTCAACCACTGCGCCACCAGGGAAGCCCTGTAGGAATTCTTTGTATATACCAAATGTAAATCTTCTATCAGTTATATAGTGTGCTTTTTTCTTAGCTGTAACTTACCTTTTCCACTCTTTTAATGAAGAACAGAAGTTACCAATTTTTTAATTTTAGTAAAAAACACATAACATAAAATTTACTATCTTAACTATTTTAAGTGTGCGGTACAGTTGTACAGTTGTAATCTGCTGTGCCACAGATTTCTAGAATCTTCTCATGTTGTAAAACTGAAACTCTGTACCCATTAAACAATAATTTCCCCTGCCCTATGTCCCCAGCCTTTGGCAACCACGTGTCTACTGTCTGTTTTTACGGTTTTGACCACTTTAGATACTTCATATGAGTGGAATTGTAAAGTATTTGTCCTTTTGTGACTGTGACTTATTTCACTTAGCATAATGTCCCAGAAGTTCTGAATTTTCATTAAGTACTCTTCGATGTCTGATTTAAGAAATTTTTTCCTACCACATGGCCATGAAAGTATTATCTTGAATTATCTTCTAGATCTGTGCTAATACAATAGTAGCCACTGGCCATCTATGACTATTTAAGTTTAAATTAACTAAAATTAAATTCAATTTAAAATACAGTTTCTCAGTTGCAGTAGCCACATTTCAAGTGCTCAATAACCACGTGAAACTAGTGGCTAATGTATTGGACCGTGCAGAATTATAGAACGTTCTACCACCATAGAGACTTCTGTTGGACAGCACTGATCTACAGGGTTCATTGTTTACGTCTCATGTTTGGATTAGCAGTCCACCTGGAATTAATTTCCGTGGACATGTTTGGTAGTGGTCAAGTTTAATTTTGTCCATACGGACCTTCAACTAATCCAGCACTATTTATTTTTTTCCCCACTGCTCTGCAGTTGCTAACTTGGTAATTTATAAAGTTTCCATTCACAAGTAAGCTTGTTTATAGATTCTCTTTCTGTTCCATTAATCCGTTTCTCTACCTTTGTGCTCATACATATGATTGGCTTTTACTTAGTTATTTTCAGTATGATTTTAAACCTGAAAAGACCAAGTCTACATTTCTTTTGCTAGACAGCATTAAAGCGCAAAGTAAAAGTTAATCTAAATTCTAGAAAGGTAAGAAAATTTACTTTTCTCTTTTTCGTACCTGGGTTTTGTGGCTTGAAATTGTTCAGACTACTTAATGCCTGACACTTTTGGAAGCAGGAAACCTGGGCTCCCTGGAGGTCTGTCTCCTAGAAGCACCTATTGTTATGTGTATTTCCCTCCCACTAAAGGTGATTGGATAGACACACCCAAGTTTTAAAATGTGTGTTGCCATGATTTTCTAATGTGTTCCTTATATGATACCAAGTCTTTTGAATTCAGGAACTGTGCCTTCCATCTGATTTGGAAACTTCCAAATAACGCCTTATATGGTGGTCTTCCAGGAAGGGCGCTGTGCATATTTCTTTTTTTTTTTTTTTAATTTATTTACTTTATTTATTTATTATTTTGGCTGCGTTAGGTCTTCGTTGCTGCACGCGGGCTTTCTCTAGTTGCGGCGAGCGGGGCTACTCTTCGTTGTGGTGTGCAGGCTTCTCATTGTGTTGGCTTCTCTTGTTGTGGAGCATGGGCTCTAGGCGCGCGGGCTTCAGTAGTTGTGGCTCACTGGCTCAGTAGTTGTGGCTCACGGACTCTAGAGCGCAGGCTCAGTAGTTGAAGTGCACAGGCTTAATTGCTCCATGGCATGTGGGATCTTCCCGGACCAGGAATCAAACCCGTGTCCCCTGAATTGGCAGGTGGATTCTTAACCACTGCCACCAAGGAAGTCCCTGTGCATATTTCTTAATGCTTAAGTGGCTACCTTCAATGCTTTTCTTCTTCTTTTCTCTGTCTTTGTCTTGGCTCTTCCTGGAGAAGTTCTCTTTTGAATTTTCTCTTTCTTAAGAAGCAAACACCAAATTTACTCTGGTGCTGATGGCAGGAGGGAGAGGAGGACTGATGTTCTAGAAATGGAGGCGTGACCCACGACACCTAACTCAGCCTGGACCACAGTCAGGCTGGCTTGACTGCTGATGCCACCGCTCTCAGACTTGTGGACTGAGATTCAGTTTTCTTATCACAGGACTCAGCAAACTCTGGCTGTTGGCCAGTACAGCCACTGTTTCTGTGCGGCTTGGTCACCTATTTTTGTATGGCCCGTGAGATAAGAATGGTTCTTACATTTTGAAATGGCTGAAACAAAACCAAAAGAAGAATATCTTGAGACATGTGAAAAATACATGAATTCCACTTTTCAGTGTCTGTAAGTAAAGTTTTATCGGGATACAGCCACTCCCATTTGTTCACCTATTGTCCTTGACTACGTTCACAGTGTAACCGCAGAGTTGAGTGAATACAGAGATGTGACAGAGGCTGGATGGCCCTCAAAGCCTAAAATATTTACTCTCTGGCCTTTATGGGAAAAGTTTGTCAACCTCTGCCTTATTTGGAAAAAAAAAATCCAGATAATGATTCCTCCATCAGAGGCTTTTTCGTGAGGATTAAATGAATACTTGAGATAAAATATGGGGCTGTGCTTGGAATACACAGGTAGTTGAGAAATGATTCCCTTCAGCCAAGCCTAATGCCTAACCTTATCACATTCCCTAAACAGTGACTTCTGCTTAAGATGCTCTGAAGCACAGCTCAGAGCATTCGCACGGACAGATAGAAGGTAAAGCTAAATGTACTCTGTATTCTATTTAGATATAACTTTCACTAATGAACCTCCTACAAATGCACAAGGATTCATTTAAACCTGAGCGCTTTCATTGGCAAAGGCAAATTTGCTCATAAAACCTTCCCACGCATCCAGGAGATGCCAATTGCTCTAGGCAGCATCTCTACCTTGCCTTTCCGAGACATCTAATTCTGAATCATCCCCCCCGACGTGCTTCCAAGCATCAGATAATTTTATATTCCTCTGGCCGCTAGAGAGCACTTTGAGACTAGCAAACGTGGGTCTGGGCACCCAGGCCTCCGTTTGAACCCTGCTCTCCCCAGGATCATGGGACTGTGCGGTCAGTCACTGCGCCATCTAGCTACCAGCGGCGGCTTGCAAATGGCTAGCAAGGCTGATGGATGCATTTTGTGAAGCTTAGTGACCTGTGGTAGTGATAATGAAGTATTCTGAAGCCCAGATCACATCTTATTCCGTCACTCTGGTTTCCTGCCTGTGGTGGCATCGCCTCATTTGGGCGGCTTCACAGCGTGTTTCTAAGGCAAGCATTTTAGCCAGGGTCCGTTTCCTCATGGCTCCTTCTCTTTTCTGCCAGATTGAATTTCTCTCAAAGAGAAAATATCGCTTGATATTGATTCCAGTGCACGAGATAATTTCAGCTTCTCACGCTGCAGTTCATCCAAAGCCCTGTTTAAAATCTTGAAGAGGTTTTCCGAGGCTAAGAGGCACAGTTCAAAAGAACAGTTCTTAAGTGTGTTTAAAAGACCCTTGGCTACATTTTCTGATGTTTCATCAGCAGTTTGCACTGATACACTTTCCATTGTTATTACAACTGAACCATATCATAGGGAGTTGTACCAGCAAGACCATCAAGTTTTCCAAAAAGCTATAAAGCTTTGATGTTTTCTGGCCTATTTCTTACTGTGCTCTTAAAAATGTTTAGCTTCTGCTGAGCCAAATGTGTACCTCTAAAGGCATATGCAGTGAAAAACTCTTCAAGCGTCTCAGTTACTGCTGCAATCTCTGTACATACAGCAGGAGGATGCAATTCTGTTTGGATGAAGCAAGGGGGGGAGTTCTTTGTGGTGTGCACCGTGAATGAATAATACCCACCATCAACTGGGCTTCAGCCCATCGGCACTGGGGTCTGGCTGTGAATATAGAAGAATCCACTTTCCCAACCACTGCTTATGAGCATTTCCCAAAGCTATTCCATTCTGTATTATTGTTTGCATCAAAGAGAAATCAAAGGCATCAGTTCTGGCCCTGATTCCTGAACTGATTGAGGCATTTATGAGGATGGTTTGCAGGGGATTTCTTTGATGTTTTCAGAAATCCTAAATAATTTCTCCCTCTTTTGAATGACACTTGACTTTCAAGTAAAGGATATGCCTGCATGTGAAATGTCAGTGCTGTCTAATAATAACCGGCTTATGTGCCACTAAATCACTAGCAGCATTTGTCACCATCTTTAGAGAATGAAGCTCTTTCCTCTGCCCCAGAGCCTGGCTACAGGATCTGGCTGGAACAGGGCAGAGGCGCTACAAACAAACGGATTGCTCCGTAAGGAAATTACACTCTACAATGTAAACTCGCTATCTCACCTTCTGCCAACACGTAGCATTTGCGATATGTGACATGAGTACAGCGAGGGAGTGAATAGGCTATTAACAAAGACTTTCAAGAAAGGGACTCCTCTGGGTTTCACAGGGAGCCATGAATACGAAAACATAAAGGAATGGAAGGCAAAGATAAGGAGTTTACATGGGGGTCTATGCATTACTGTGGAGATATTATCGGTTCCCAGCAGCCAGACTTAGTTTTTAGCTATCGGTCTCTAAGCCAGATCCAGGCATCTTCTCCAGTCCGAGAGGGTGGACTCCCTGCACACTCTTGATTGATTGATTGATTGATCGATTGATTTCATGTGATGCTTTTTGTGTGAGTGCAAAGACAGTAGATCTCTATCTGAAAGGTAATGTTATCCCTGGGATTTCAACACGCATTGAGTTAAAAGTACAAAGCAGAAAGACCCCATATGTGTGCGTTATATATTTATTTGCCCAGAACTCCATGGTTCTCAGGGGGCTCTGATTATGTCAAGGACATAGTAACATTTAATATTCAGTGAATACAAAAAGAGGGCATGCACTCCTCCTTGTGTGAGCTTAAGCACAGCTCTAGAAACACAATCCGATTTCTTCAGATGGGATCTTTTCCCCAGGTTATGAAGGGCTACGGTTAGAGCAACTTCTAATGCTCACGGTTGAAATGCGTGTGACCCTGTATGTCTGTGCAGGCTTTTGTTCTTTGCATCTTGTATACCTTGCACTTCCTCCAAAACAGAAACTGGGTTATAAACAGAATATTGCACTTAATGGCAGCAGTGACAAAGGGAGCAGGGGACCCCTGTGCCTACAAGCTACCTCCTGGGTGGGCAGAAAGGACTAGTTTTCAGTAGAACACACACACAACAAATCATGTTCTACGTTGAACAGCTCTTTTAAATTGATTGGTTTTTTTGTTTTTTGGTTTTTTGGTTTTTTTTTTTGGCCGCGCCGTGTGGCATGCAGGATCCTAGTTTCCCTGACCAGGAATCGAAGCCATGCCCCCCTGCATTGGGAGCGCAGAGTCTTAACCACTGGAGCACCGGGGAATTCCCCTGGACAGCTCTTTTATTGTCATCTTACACCGCGACTTAACTATTGAGTCAAACTGTTAGGTAGTTTTCTCTCTGGCACAGAGTTAGAGGAAGCTGATTCAGCTTTCTTTATGCTCCTGGAAGGCTCAGCAGAGGGCCTTCCACAGAGGCTCCGAATGAACAGTTGTGATTGACTCTAAGACTCGGGATGGGCAGTGTGGTACCTGGAGGAGATCTCACCAGATCAGCTATGTGAATGGGAGCCAAGCCAACTCATCTTTCTGGGCCTCTATTTCCTCATCTGTAAAAAGAAGGGGCTGGAACTCAGTGATTGCTAAGGTCACTTCCAGCTTTGTAAATTCTGTGCTTTTAAAATATACTTGGATCCTGAAAGAAGAGCATCTTCTTGGGTTTCGGACAAAAGAGCCCAGGTTGTATTTGTGCTTCACCTGCCACTACATCCTGACTTGCTGCTCTAATGAATCCGAGTTTGTTCTTCAGTGACATGGCTCAGGTCCAGGACCCCTTGGTGTGATTCTAACACTGTATAGATATTGATTTTTCTTGCAGGATAGTGGCTACGGGAACCACCAAACTACTAAATCTCTCCCGTTCTCATAAGGATGCTTTCACAGGTATCCTTCCACTCCTTTTCGTTGATATTTAACTCAGTCCAGGGCTAATTCGAAGACAGCATTACTAGCTCTGTGGCTGACACCTGGCACCATCTCCGGTTGTCAGTCAAACACTGCAGCAGACAGAGGTTGGTCCAAAAGGGGCTTTTGAAGACTTTGACCTTGTCACTGCCATGTTGTTCTCCATCACCTCCTGCATCAAAGCTTAGAATTCCTTACTGTGAACAGTGACAGTAGTTACTCAAATAGGATAGGCTTCCTTCCGTATTTGGTTTGTTTGTGCCTGTAGCAGCTGACTTTTCACCTCACGGCATTGATTGCTGTTGTCATAGCAAGACCACAGATGTTACCCTCAATATACACATACGCAGTGAGCAGCCGTACTAAAATACCCATTTGATTCTTGCTTTCTCATTTTAGACGTTTACCCGCAGTGAGCGCTCCAGTGAGCTGACGGAAGGTACAACATGTCAAGCAGATTATGATAGCCATTAACTTCCCAATACGGTTTACACAGGGGCTTTCATTTACAGTGGTTCTTGGGCGCTCACCTTGTTACATCAGTGAAAATACACACTACAAAATGAGTGGGGACTTTGATGTCAATAAAGAATTCTCTATCCAGAACCGTAATACCTTGTTCATTACCTTTCCATGGTGACCCCAGAGTAGAGGGGGTAATTTAATGAGATCGTTAATATTTCTACAAAACCAGCAATCTGCTAAATTCTCTTTTGGTAGGCACGTTTGCAGAACTAACATAAGTGACTGTTCCACACGAAGCATTATCTTTTCTTGTACAACACTGAAAGCCTACATGCTGCTTGACAAATTTGAATTTTAAAAAGTAAGAATGATTGGCATGTGGTAACTTACACAGAAATATAAAGTGGTACAAGAAAATTGCCCATTTCTTTTAGATCTACATTTTATAATTTTTTTTTCTTTTAAGAAGTGATAAGACATGTAATTTCCATCAGCTTCAACCAGTTATGTATGAAAGAGGCTGCAAGTTCAGCCCTGTAGCAGAAAAGCAAATCATGGGGAGAACTGACATACCGCAGACGCCTCCCAGCTGCCTTCCATTCCGGTCCTGGAGATGGTTGGTTACTTTAGGCCAAGACTCAAATCCAAGGACTGAGATACCGCATGTCTTGAAAACAGCTTAGCTCACCCTCGGCTCCCGACCCAACCAGCTCCAGTGTCTTACTCATTAAATGTCTTTCCAGGTCCATCAAGTGTAAGGAGAAAAAGGAAGCAGATAGAGAGGTATAATAGAGTTTACAGAGGAAGCCTTCTCTTGACACGTGGGATGCTCCAAAAAATTGGGCGTAAAGCAATTATTGCCTATTAATTCTTTTATTTAGTCAGCAGCATTTATTGATATACCATCGCAAAGCAGCCAGCTCTGCGGACACGCCGAGTTAACACTTCCTCACTGATCTTCGTTATCATTTTGAAGATAATTGGGGGCCTCAGCTCATAACCCAGATCCTGACGTTTCGGGGATAGGAACGTTCTGTCAGTGTGCAGTCTGTCTGACTTTCATTAAACATGAATAACTGACTCCTTGCTCTAATACACGTATAAAAATGTATCTATTGACAAGACCATATTTTTTTTTTCTAGAATTTACATTGACTTCTTTTCTGGTCCACTCATCCCCTTACTTAAGGTTTAAACAGTCTAGTTGGGACTGCTGCATGGAAACATAAACAAAGATTTCTTTTTTAAAAAGTGAAAGTGAAATAAAAATTAAAAAGTGAAAGTGGTCCTTTGCCTCTAAGGGCAGCTGTTGAGCTATGGAAAGAAGGTTTTGGTCTTGACAATCACGGGACTAAGAACAAAGATATTCCGACAGGCGAGTTATCTCATGACAGCATTTATTGTGTCAACTAAGCCAGCAATGAGGCTCTTTGATTCAGCATTTATTTGGGGCGGGGCAGCAGTGGTGCTAAGCTCTAGGAGGGCAAGAACACGGGTTTATCTTGTTCGTCGCTGGGATTCACAGCACGTAGCGCATAGAGAATTAATAAAAAACGATCGAATGCGTGAATGTTGTTGATTTTACAGATGAGGAAACAAAAGACTCTGAAGGTCATTTGGGTAGTAAGAAGTGGACCTGGAGATCAAGGTCTGGTTAGACCCCGAGGCCTGTACCCTTTTTCACATGACAAATTAGATACCCACAGATTGGTGACTTTCCAGACTTCCTGCCTCTGTTTCTGGGTTGCAAATCACATCCTTTCCTGGGTAACAGAGGTGATGGGAGAGGTGGTGAGTGGTATCTTGATAGAGCAGACATCTATGAATACCATCAAAGCCCCATGTGAGGTCACCCTAGAAGACTCTTACTTTGACTTCTGTCTTTTTGACCTGGATCTGCCACCTTCAAGGTACTGAATATATTCCAGATTGTGCTACAGACCAGACGCAGATAACCTGCAGGCTGGTAAGTAGAGGCGCCGAGCCGAAGCCTGTGGCAGTAAATCCTTCGCACAGCTGATCGTCTTCACCCCCTGTGAAGTCCCCTCTGCTCACAACTGATGTGGCTGAAAACATAGCAAGCTTCTGTATCTGTGGTGGGTGGAGAAAGATCTTTAACTATAAACCAGAATACAGGTATTAACAGGAGAGCTTTAACACCCACAGTTACACTTGGAGTTATGGGCTGTTAATGAGCCAGATAAACCGAGGAAGGCGTTTTTTTCCCCTCCTGGGCTGCCCGGGTTCGCTGTGGGGGTAGAACAATTGAAACCTCAAGTTGTGAGACCATGAATCAGGGGGGTTTCCTGTATTATGAATGATGTCATCTAATAAGATGAGAGACTTTCAGTGAAATGCAGGAACATTCAGGGTAATGTGTTTGCAGCAAGCAGGATCCTGAATTTATGGCAGAGGGGAGTGTGTGAGTTGACCAAAGTGGAGAATGATGAGAAGTAACTAAATTATGTATGACAGTCTTTACAGAGCAGAGGAAGGAAGAAAGCTTAACGATGTTGTGCTTGAAGCACCAGCAGCAACTGGTGACGTATAGGTTGGAGGTTGGTAAGAAGAGAAACAGATCTATGAAGGCTCAAAGATTATACATGAGTGTGACCCGGACCCAGCAGTGGATTTGGGAGGGGGAGGGGAACCAGGGGCTCAGCATATAATAAACTTTAGTGGCAACGAGACAGCCAAGTCAAGTTAACTTGACATAAAAATCACCATCTTAATCTATGTAGCTCTTTGCAGCCTGAGTCTTATCAAGGCAAAAAAAAGAAAAGAAAAGAAAAGAAAACATCTATAGTTAATGATGAAGAATTTTTCCGCTTTGCTTTCCCGGCATCCACTGAAGGCAGTACATAATTTAATTATTGAATCTACAGTATGGACCATGGAGATGAAGAATGATGTGCCTGCTGTAGTGAGAAATTAGATAGAACCAACTGTTTATCCTGATCATTCTTCCTCTGTTAGGCTAAAGGAATACAGTTAACAAGCTTTTGTTTGGATTCGAGGCTCAGATCTGGAATGTGCTGATCGGAACTCAGGATTGCTACAGTAGCCATTATTTATGGAGTCCTGGCAGTATCCTCAAGCCCCACGTGTGAAACAGAAAGGGGTCCATTCCTCATTCTCTGCCGTGTAACCAATGTTCCAGCGACTGCGGGGCTAGACGTCTGAAGAGAATAAGAAAGTTCAAGAAAATCAGATTTCGTTCCTTGGAGCAGCTGCCTTCAGAAATGTCACCCCAGGTCTTCCCTATTGACCTGCACCCAGTTTCTCGGATCTTTCTAACAATCGTTAACAAAATATGCACAATTGTATAGCCGGCAAGCGTTACGGGGAGCACCAGGAAGGCGTGTGCACAGTGGTGGGGCTGGGAAGGGGGAGCAGGCTTCCGTTCAGCACGCGTCTCAGGCTCTTCCCCACGCCTGGCGTAGGAAACGAAGCCGGCCAAGCCCAGCGCTTATGCAAATGCAGCTTCGAGGCATTTGTGCCTTGAGGGCAGCGCCTCCCCGCCCGACCCGGTTCGCTGCCTGCCAACAAACCCCTCCCGCGAGGAACGGTGAAGCTGCTCCGGCGACGTCGCAGGCCCGCTCCAGGGGCCCAAACCGCTTCCCCTCAGTCCTGCCCCGAAAAAAGTGAGGAGGAAAAACCCCAAACCCTCGCCAGCAACCGCTGAAACGACCCTCAGATCCCGAGATCTGAAACTGCAGCGGTTTCGAAGAAGTCGGAGGCCTGGGCGCGGCCACCAGCCGTGCCGTCCGAGGACCCGGGGCGGCGGGGCGACCGTGCAGGTGCCGGCCCAGCGGCCTCGGCGCTCGTTCGCGGGCGCCAGATGGAAGCCAAGGGCGAAACCCAAGCGCCGCTACGGCACAGGGGGCGGGCGGCCCGGGCGCGGCCGCCCGTGCGCCAGCCCGGAAGGTCGCCGGCCGGCCGGGACGAGGAAGCGCTGGCGACCTGGGCGTGGAGACCCGCCACCTTCCGGCCACGCGGCGGCCCCGCCTCCTCTGCCGACTTCCTTCCCGGGCGGGACGGCGGGACAGTGGCGGCGGCGGCGGCGGGGACGGGCGCCGGCCTGCAGGTCGCGGGCGGGGAGCGGAGGGGCGGCCGGGGCAGCGGGCGGCCGCGGGGACGCCCCCTCCCTGTCCAACGTGCTGCCGGGGAAGCGGCGCGGGACCGGCGGCGCTTGGTCAACCTGGCGGGGCGCGCGGCGGCCTCCGCGGCTTCCGAGAGGAGCTGCCACGTGGGCGGCGGGGCCGGTGGCTGCGTCCCGGGGTTGGCCTCGAGGGGCGGGAGGAGCGTGGCTTGCGGCCGGGCCGGTGACCAGCCGTGTCTCCCTGGGTCCGTTCTGCAGCGGGGCTGCAGGGCACCAGTGAGCGCTAATCCTAAGCCGGTAGTAAGTTCCCTTCCCTCCGCTCTCCTTCCTCGCTCTCCTTCCTCGCCTGGCCTCCTGCCTAGCCAGCACCCCTCCGGGCCCCCAGCAGCGGTTTTGGATGCTGCCCCTTAAACCGCGTGGTAAACCAGTTCCGTCCAGCGTCGCTTCGCGTTAAGAGGGTTTACAGGACCCTTAGGATCGGGGAAGCGTACCTAGTGGGTAACCAGGTTCCCAGCAGGCACCGACGTGCTGCACGGTCGCGTCAGCTTCACAGCGAGGTCCCGAAGCCCAGCTGTTGGGAAAGCCTCCCCATCCTCAGCCCTTGACATTAAAAATCAGACTTTTCCCTGAGAGCCACCGGGTTTCTGCGTTGCCCTCCTTCCTTGCCCTTGGTTCCTCTCCCTTGAAAGGATCCCCCCACCCGCTTACTGGAAGCTTTAGGTCCCTTCAGGGCTCTCTTCCTGTTGGAGAGACCGCTTGTGCCTGCCCGGGAGTAGAGCGCAGTGTTACCGAAATCTTGCCTTACTCACGACACTTGGCAGTCTTCATCGTTTCTCCTCTTTTGGTTCAGTACTCACAGTGGATAACGTCTGTCCCACCTGGGGAACCTAAGCGAAAGGGAAGGCACACATGACTATCACAGTTGGGACAGCTCCAAATGGAATCCAACTGGCATGGAGAATAATCCGGTGTGGTTTAGGGAGAGTTGCTTATATTCTCTGAGCCTGTCTCTAAGAGGGATGTTAGTTACCTTTAGCTCAGAACGAGGCTTCAGTGAGATAATGTGTATAACCTTCGGTGTCTGAACTATATTAGATGATCAATAGTTGTTCTCCTCTCCCTTGCCCTCTTTTGCTGGCTCCATGTGATAAGGGAGAGAGGTAAAGGATGCCAGTGATATGTAGGGCAGGCATGTGTAGTAACCGGCAAAAAAATCCTATGAGAAAGCAGTAAATAGGTGTAATATCTGGGGATGCGCAGCCATACAAGCCGAATCCAAACTTCCGAAATAGTAACTTCATTTCTTATTTTTTTTTTTTCTGAAGACCAGAGACCGTCTGGGGTTCATGTGCTGTGATTTCTGATTGATAAATGTAAATTGAAATTGTCTGAGTTTGGAGATCCAAAGTTGAAATGTGCTTTGGGTTGAACTGGAAAGCAGATTGACCAAAATGTGTTTGCCCACTGCTATTTTGTCGTGTTTTTCTTCTAGGCCCAGCATGAGTGAATTTCCCTGTAAAAAACGTGATGACTATTTGGAATGGCCTGAGTATTTCATGGCAGTGGCCTTCTTATCGGCACAGAGGAGCAAAGATCCAAACTCCCAGGTAAGTGAGTTGTTTTTTTTGTTTTGTTTTTTTTTTTGGCGGTACGCGGGCCTCTCACTGTTGTGGCCTCTCCCGTTGCGGAGCACAGGCTCCGGACGTGCAGGCTCAGCGGTCATGGCTCACGGGCCCAGCCGCTCCGCGGCATGTGGGATCTTCCCGGACCGGGGCACAAACCCGTGTCCCCTGCATCGGCAGGCGGACTCTCAACCACTGCGCCACCAGGGAGGCCCGGTAAGTGAGTTTTACAGGAGAATGTTTGGACACTCACAGACACGGAGGTACCTACAAGTGAGCAAATTACAAGAGGAAGAGGCTCAGTGGACACCTGCCAACTTACAAAAAGCAGAGGAAATCTGCTGTCTTTTGTGCTGCATTCCTGCCTGCTTACCTCTTCCTGTGAGAGAGTAAATTGTCACATGCCATCGTTCACTGCCTCTCGTACCCCAAGGAGACAGAGCTCTTAGCCCCTCCAGAAGTAGCGTGCCCATCTTGGAGCTCTGCAGGCCTCTGGTCTCCCTTACTGCCTCTCCACTGGCAGACCAGCCACCCGAAGTCACCAAGCCTTTGGGCATGTCTTCCTGTAGGTCGGAGCCTGCATCGTGAATGCAGAAAACAAGATTGTGGGCATTGGGTACAATGGAATGCCAAATGGATGCAGCGATGACCTCTTGCCTTGGAGGAGGACAGCGGAGAGTATACTGGATACCAAATACCCTTACGGTAGGGCATGTTGTGTGTTCCATTCTGCTTGTGTCATAGCCTCGGTGAGTGCTTAAATACGGTAGATGGTCAGAAAGCCTCATCTTCCTTTTCAGTTGTTACCGACAGCTGGAAAGAAAAAAATTCCTATTGAAGTACCCCAATTTCCCCTAAGTGCCAAAGGGAGCCAAGAAGTGGAGGCGTGGTAGTGGTCACACAGCCTGGCCCTGGGGCCAGGGCTCTCTCATGGGCCTCGCGTGTTTCACTGGCGGTGGGCTTCCCTGCAGAGTGCCACAGCCCCCGGGGGAGGTGGCCCTGCCATTTGTTTCTTGGCTACTTGGGAGCGGGGCCAGCTAACCAAGTACTGGCCAGGGCTTTGCTCTGATGAGAAGCAGCGTGCATTTCCATCTACTGAGGAAATCTGGCTCAAGCTCGTCTCTGGGAAGCAGGACACAAGCTGTGAGCTGGACACCCGGAGAGGGATGATGCAGTCGCTTGCTCCTGTTTCCCCGGGCGCCGCATTCCCAGAGTGGCCGCTGGCCAGACCGCGAGCCAGATGCGCACGCGAGACCTTTGGCCTGGCCAACTCTGGTTTTCATCTTTAAATTAGGAGAGGATGCTTGTTATAATCTGTTGGCTATCTGAGCCCCAGGGGGACTCGCTTCAGAGATTATCTGGGAGTGACCAGCCAAGCCTCACTTTTCCTTTAATTCCCTGGAGAATATGCAACTAATGCTGTAAAGAGGCGCATTGGGCTGCATATGCTGGTTGCTGAATTTTCTTAACGTTTGGACCTGAATTTATGTCTGGAAATGAACAGACTGCCTCTGCTGGAAGTGCCGTAGATGCAGGCCATCCGAATGGGAAAGCTATGCCCTCAGGAAATAAGGGTCCGGTGTCATGTGAGCCCTTTCTGTTTCATTGGCTCTTCCCTGCTAGGTTTTCCTCTGGAGTTTTTCTCACGAAGAGCTCCAAGTCTACATGTAGCCTAAGTTATATATTTTTACTAATGTTCCTGGGCCTTAATCATGTTAAATAAGCCCCATAAATTTCTTTCTAAGCTGCTTCAGGGCAACTGCTTCGTTTTTGAAAGAAAAAGAAAAAAAAGTGCCTGGAGGTGGAGAAGGAATTGAAGAATGAGACTGGGGAGATCTACAAAGCACTCAGGGTTCTCAGGGAATAGAACAGTTCCGTGATTAAGGGGATTTCATTGTCGGGTTAGTCCATTTAACTCGCCCCCTTGGCAGAGAAGGAAGAGTCGGATCCCGGGGAAAAGAGGGTAGAACTGCCCTCTCAGCCTCAGCTTTATAGCCGAGTGGAGCGCGGGAAAGATGGCGCCAGTGTATCTGAGAAACTCGTGGTCACCCTGCTGTTGGTTCTGTGTGCTTTCAATGATGAGAAAGAAGGGAAATGATTCGTTCATTGTAGGCACACGCAAAGGTGCTTTTTCACAGGACAGTTCAAGGTCCCATATAAAGATGAAAGGGTTGATGAATTCAAGGTCCACAGTGATGTGTGTAAGGACCGCAGCCCGTATTCACTGAGTCAGGACAGTGGGCTGTGGGTCCCGGCGCTGAGCTTCCCTGTAGAGGAGTTCCTGGGAGGTGTCAGTCTGTGACGCTGAGGCTGGTGACAAAACGATGCCAGTGGTCTGCACGGCGTAGAGGGGTCCTCACTGGTTACAGGGCGGCTCTCCCGTAGGACCTGTGCCTCCTTCAATCACCATGAGCCCCAGGCACATTTCTGGCAGTGACCTAGAAGCCCAAGGCTTTGCAGCATATTTACCATCCCCCGACTTCCCACTTCCAGAACGTCTCCAGTAGCTAATTGTGTTGGTTCTGAGACACTTGCCTTTTGTCCAAGTTGGAGAGTACCTTTCAGAGCTCCTTTCCAGAAGGAATTAAAAAAAAAAAAACCCACACCGGCATTTGTCCAGCTCCACTGGTTGTTTTCTATTGAATGGTTGCTGCGTTTCAGGGCACTGGTTGTCTGTGTGCATTATTTTTTACTAACCATGTGATACCTCTAGGTTTTCAAAGCTCTTTGCCCCTTACTTATCAATTATTCATTTTACATGTAGCCGTGTTAGAATGTAGACAGTTTTCTTTCACGAGAGTAAGCCTATAATTTGATGTGCCGTAAAAGTCGGAGAACGTATTGAGTGGTTTTTAAAAGGCATTTAGTATCACTACCATCATAATACATGTAAAGATGGGCTTTAAGTCTGAATAACTATGACTGGCTGTAAAGTATCCACTCGGTCTGGTCTTTTGAAGGGATTTTGGGTCACAGAGAAGTAAATGTTTAGGTAGCCTTGGATGTAATAGAAATGTTCGCTGCTAATTGACTAAATGCAAATTCTTTTTTTCTGTTTTAAGACTTAAAGAAAATTAATTAAAAAAAATAAGTGATGGGGCTTCCCTGGTGGCGCACTGGTTGAGAGTCCGCCTGCCGATGCAGGGGACACGGGTTCATACCCCGGTCCGGGAAGATTCCACATGCCGTGGAGCGGCTGGGCCCGTGAGCCATGGCCGCTGAGCCTGCGCGTCCGGAGCCTGAGCTCTGCAACGGGAGAGGCCACAACAGTGAGAGGCCCGCATACCGCAAAAAAAAAAAAAAAAAAAAGAAGTCAAAAAAAATAAGTGATAATGTGTGGACTTGGGTGAGCGTTAACGGCGGCTGGGCTGCTGTCTCAGGGATGACTCTGTGTCCATCCCTGTAGAGGAGCTTTAGACGTTATCTAGATTCCAGACCACTGGCTTCCTAATTCTTCTGAGTATATGGGGACCCTCTTTTAAATGTCAAAAAAAACCTTCCAAGACCCCTATATAATGCTAGTTAAACTAGTAGTATCTTTTTTAAACAACTGAGGTGTAATTGACATAGAAAGTTATATTAGTCACAGGTATAGGACATGATGGTTCGTATGTATCAGCATTTGATATGTTTACAAAGCTTTTTTTCTTACCATGAAGATTTGCAAGACCTACTCTCTTAGCAACCTTCAAGTGTGCAGTACTGTATTATTATTAACTACAGTCACCATGCTGAACATCACAGGACTTCATTTTATAACTGGAAGCTTGTACCTCCCACCCACCTACCCCCTCTGGCAACCACCCATCTGGTCTGTGTATCTGTGAGCTTGTTTTTGTTTTTTAGATTCCACACAAAAGTGAGATCATACCTTTTATTAGTATCTTTTGAGTAAGAAGATCCATGATGACAAAAAGCTATTTGATATCAGTAACACTTTGCATTAATCTGAACTTTCCTGATGTTTGGAAAAAAGTGTGTGTAAGTGCTAGACATATGTTTGCCAGTCTGTGGACCGTCCCTGTAGCCCTGGCAGAACCTCGGTGGTACCTTGGGGTTTGTGCCCACGGGGTCTAAGCTACCCACTTCATTCATGGATGGGAACCTGAAGGCCCAGAAACGTTAAGTAACTAATACAGTGCCACACAGGCAGGGTGACATCGTCTAATGCCGAGGCCAGCACTCTGTGCTTCCTTGCGGGGGCGGTGGGGCACAGGAATTCGGCTTTTCTGAAGCGGGTACATGGCAGCACAGTGGGCCACCCATTTTCTTCTCGCTATGCACTTGAACAAACAGAGGTTTCGATGAAATGACCCCCCAGAGGTCGAGAGCTCAGGTGGTGGTGCCCTGCGCCTAGGATGAAGCAGGAAGCCGTTTGCCCCTGGCTTCCCTTCACATTTCTCCCAAGGGGAGCTTGGGAGCTGTGTAAGTTTAAGTTTACTGGTTAACATATATAGCTTAATTCTCCTTATTAATTCTGTAAGTTTGGAAGTCATTAGTCTTGATTGACACTCTGTGGAAGGGGAGGTAAACACAGAATACGTGTAACGGAGTAGGGAGATGGTGTTTTTTCTGGGCTGTGTCTCTAGAGAGGCATTTTTAAAGGGTGTTTTTGTTCTTCCAGGCTTAGGATCAAAACTTCATTGAAACGATTTGATTATAATGTGGTATTAATATGGAAAATGAAAATTCCCCCTGCCAAGGAAACTGCCTTTTATCTCATCTTTTTCCTGAGAAATCCAAAAGATAGTATGATGTCAGTAACAGTAAGTGGCAGGAAGAAGCCAGCGTTATTATAGTGACACCTTTTCACATGAATGACAATGAAAAAAAAACTGGAAAGGAGCAGATATATCTAATTTACCTTGTAAAAAACTTTGGAAGACTTTAATTTTTATGAGGGGTGGTTGCTAACCCCAGAGCGAAGCGCTCAGCTGACACTTTGAGTTCCTTTCTCTTCGTGCGATTCATCAGTGAAGCACCTTTAATCAAAATACCAATTTTATAAAATGGAGGCGAAACACTTGTGGTAATTCAGAGATCACTCTTTCCTCAGGTTTTCATAACCAATTTTGATGACATGGTTTACAGACCAGAGTGCTGGCATAGAATCAACTTCTTTCTTCCTTGGGAGCCATTGTTAAACTTCACGTTTTTAACAGAGCTCCCACGCCCATCAAACTTGAATGCATTTTCCTGCCATGCTGGTTCCCATAGAGGAAGGGATTTGTGGGGAAGCAGGCCTCTTTGCTTGGCCTCCTCTTCCATCCCAGTCAATCAAGAAGCCAGGATTGCTTTGGCTGTTGCATCGCACTCGTGGAGGGGACCATAGTCTTGATGTCCCAAGATGGGGGTAGCCCCACACTCTGATACATCAGGCAGACATAGAGGCATGAGACTTTTTCCAGAGTCAGTTCATATTTATGCAGGAAAACTCTCACTGGTTAAGAATCTGCGCTTCCACTGCAGGGGCCGCGGGTTCGATCCCTGGTCGGGGGACTAAGAAATCCCACATGCCGTGCAGCGTGGTCAAAAAAAAAAAAAAAAAAAGTATAATGCTGGGAAGGAAAATGCTGGAAATGAATTAAGGCAAGAGTTCAGCGTGGCAGCTTGAAACAGTTTTGCCAGCGTGTGGCAGTGCTTCTTTAAATTTTCTATTTAAATGTAGTCTTTATTTTTCAGATTTAGCATGTTGTTAAGCATGCGTAGATGTCGTTTTAGTGATTACTTAGCCATTTACCTTTTACCCCTTTGAACACTGACATTTTCCCGACTGCCATGCATGTGATGTATTTCTTTGGCATCCAAAAGGTTAGTCTTGAGAAACTAATTTATCAGGAAGTTAGGAGGCTGATCCTTCTTAAGCTGCAACTTACTCACAACGTAAGAGCTTCTTAGTAATTAAGACCAAATTTATTCCCTCAGCCGGTTGAAATTGAATGCCCTCTGGTTTTGTTAGGCAGATTCATGGATTTGATGACTTGCTGTTTCTTTTCCTGCAGAATTCTAATTTCACTGGTGGCGACCCAACATCCCTCCCCTGCCTAGCCATCCAGTACTTGTGGCCTGACAGTGGGCCTAATTAGGGACTTTTGTACAAAATAACTAGTGTAATCAATGGAAAACCTTGGAGCAAGTTTACAGTAAAAAAATAAAGTATATTGTTTTTAGGAAAAGAGGGGCAAACTCGGGTTTCACCGTGCGGTGTTTTAGACAAACAGGGAAACACAATGGCTTATGAATGAGGCTCCCCCCAGCTTAACATAAGTGTATTTCACATTCAGGTATAAGTGTTTATAAACAGCCTTCAGAAAAGAATAAATCATGATTTTGTTCATTTATTTGATTTTTATCTATACATTTTAATCTATAAATTCAGGGCTAGTTATTTTCTAAGAGCTAGAGATTACTGTTTCACCATGAATGTCTACAAGGGATGTGTAGTAACAGTGTATTGTAACTACCTGTCCTGAAGAGCAGATGTAGGAAAAGCTCAAATGCTTATCTATAGGATCAAACCTCCCCTGAAAATACACATATCGGTCTTTGTCTGTAAAAAGTCAGTTTACTTCATGGACGTTTATAATAAAACTTAAAAATCATTCAAGGTTAGTGATTTCCAAATTGATGACCAGGAAGGGGGCTGAAGTTTGTCTTTGTACAGTCTCTCTAAATAAAAGGTTTGTTGAGAGATTAATAGCGTCAACAGAATTTCAGGGCCACACTCAACCTATTTTAGGTTGTATTAAGTATGTGAGCTCATTAATTACCTGAATGATAAATATAACTTCTTTAATTCTCTATGTTGATAAGCCTTTGCTTAGAAACTCAGGGTTGCCATCATCGTGGTTCCAGGGAGCACCTGACACTCCTTGAACCTTGGAGTCTTTATTCTGTTGGTCTGTTCTGTCAGTTATGTGGGTTTTGATTGATCTATTCTGAAATTGGCCTGAATTATTAAGGTTTTGTTTTGAGTTTTTTTCATCAAGACTCTATCTTTCATAAGCTTTGTTAATACTGGTATTAAAGTAGAATATATATATATGTATATAGTTTGCTCCCAGAAATAGGCAATAAAATCTGGTTCCCAGAGATTTTTGCAACTATTTATATTGTTTATTACTTTTACTTCTTAGGACTTTTGTTTTATATTTGCGTGGTACCATACAAACCTTTAATATGCATGTTGGCTAAGAAAAGCTCCACAGTGCTTAAAATGACAATTATCAGGTTCAAGTGAGAGAATCCTAGACTGACTGTCCAGAGCCGGGGCTCCAGGGGTGGTGTATGTACATAAACCCAGGGATTGTGGGGTTGTCAGATACACGACTTGACATTCACTTCTCAGTATCTTTTTGAAATAAATGATCACTGAGGACTCCTCCAGTTCTAGAGTTTTCGGGAAAAATTAAACAATATAGCTTTGATTTTATTTGATTAGGGTGCTGTTTCTCTGCTTAAGGGGTTTTAAGGGTGTTCGGGAAGCATCCTGGGGTGAAAGCTGCAGTAAACAGCTGTTGATGGCAGCGACACAGAGGGACCGTGCATCTGTGCGTGTGGACAAATTAATAGAGAGAAATAGGCTTTGTTCCCCCGCAACTCCTTCTAGTGATTCAGATCTGCTCCAGTTCTGAGATGAATATAAACCGATGGAGATGGTACACAGAGTGTAGGTTACCCCACAAACATGGATGAAAAAAGGTTGGAGGACAGCAATGAAGAAAAAGACCCCGTGCGTAAATACAAGAAAATATGTATGAAGAGAGGAGAGACACCTAGAACTCTTTGGAGACAGGAGGTTATTCTAAGACCAAATAGAAAGAAAGGACTTGAGAAATCCTTTTGTGAATCAGTCCGTGTGGTGATGTTTATTGAAACATGGATACTGGCCTGGCTTCAGGAAATCCCTTGATAAATGGAGAATATTGGTGAAAGCAAGGTGGTTGGAATGTGCCCGTCTTCTCTCTGCTCATGCCGTCTGACGCGCAGGTCCTAGCCAGTGCATGGAGGTGTAAATTTCATCTGTGTGCTTTCAAGTGATAGATGCCATAGTAAATTTAAAAAAATATTGAATATGATAAGTGAGCATGAATTTTTAAATTCTACAATTAAAAGACTTTGTTCAAAATGCCATTAATTTTGAGTTTAGGTGGAAAAGGGAAGCAGAATTCCTCATGTCCTTTTTCCTTCTGCGAGTGAGTTATAACTTCTAACTTGAGTTAGAAATTGAAATAAATACAAATGAGTCATCTACTCATATCAGGTTGAGTTGTCTGTTGGTGAGTTCTTAAGGCGTCTTGCTTTTTAAAAATTGTAACTATATTTTATAATACATGACATTTTTCCGAGCATGTTCACCTGTAGTTGTTCATTTACTCAGCAGATACTTACAGGGCATCTATTTTATGTATTCTGTGCCAGGCGCTCTCCAGCAGTAAATAATGTACATGTTCTCTGTTCAGGGAGCTTGCAGACTGATGGTGGAGCAGGTAGACATGAATGGGATAAACAGATGGTATTGAATGTTTCTTTCTGAGGAAGTGACTGTTACACAGAGATCTGAAGGATTTGATGGGCCCCCGTCAGGTAAAGATGGCGTAATGGGTGTTTGGGGATGGGAACCACGTTCCACAGAGAGAGTTGCTTGGGTGAAGGCCCTGGAGGAGGAAGATCTAGATCACTGTGCAGCAAGGAGAGCGTCTGGCCCAAGCCTGGCGGGTGAAGGCCGGAGTAACACGGCAAGGCTGGGGGCCCGCAGGGTCAGGAGTTTGGGGGGTGTGGGAAGTGGGTTGTTTGGGGGCAGGTGGAAACAGGGACACAGCCGGGGGCAGCTGCAGGAGGCCGGGCGAGAGGGCAGTGGGGAGGAGGTGGGGAGAGGGGCACTTGGGAGGCAGCATCATGAGGGCTGGTGGTGCGGGGTTGGGGAGGGAGAGCCGCTCCTTGCAAAGGTTCTGGTTGAGCGCCTAGGTTTGGGGGAGGGGAGGGGGGGAGATCTGGGCCTCTGGGGTTGAAGGTGTGTGTAAGAGCTCCCAGGGAGGGTGTGAGGTCGGCGGGTTGGGTGTGCGAGCGGACAGCCGAGTCAGCGTGGCGTGCCAGCACTGGGTGGCATCACGGGTGTAGGCGAGGTGATGCAGGGAGAGGGTGCAGAGGCCGGGCCCTGGCCAGATCCCTGAGCGGCGTTTGGGGGAGTGGAAGGGCCCGCAGAGAAGGGCTGTGGTATCAGGAAGTACACAGGGCAGCGCTTCCGGAAGGCGGGAGGCCACGCCAGAGGCTGCCGAGAGGTCCGGGAAGGTGGGCATATGCCTGTGGGGTTTAGCACCGCGCAAGTCGTGCTGGCAGCGCAGAGGGCAGCTCCGTGGGGCGGGCCCGCTGGAAGGCAAACTGGAGCAGCTGAAGGAAGAGCAGAAGGCGAGGAAATGGGCAGGGCGGATGCAGATCCGGTTTTGAGATGTCTGGGAAGAGAGCAGAACGGCAGAGGCAGCCAGCAGGGAGGGGCCAAGGCAGAGGTGCGCGCCGTCTGTCCGAGGGGAGGGTCCGGGTGTGTTTGTCTGTCATTACAGCACGCGTTTGCCTGCCCCTGAGGATGGTCCAGGAGGGGGAGATGGCTGAGGATGTGAGGGGGGTGGCCCCCAAGCTCATGGGTCAGCAGTGAGGGGAGGACGCCAGGCGAGGGCAGAGGGGCGGTGACAGCCAACCTGCCACCTTCGGGTCATGGCGTCACAGGTGGAGACATGATCCACTGCAGCATTCCAGTGGAGGATGAGGGCGGTCACGAGCTGAAAGGGGACGGAGGCAGACTAGAGGTGGCTGTGTGGGGCAGGGAGCCGGGCCGCCCTGGAAACGTAGGACAGGGTCGCAAGTGTAGTCTCTCCTGGGAGTCCTGAGTTAGATCCGGTAAGCCCCGTCTTCTCCACCCCAGACCGGGATCCGCGCGTCACCCGAGGTGTGCCTTGCAGAGCTGGGATCGATTAGAACACAGGTCCTGACTGCTGTTCCAGTGCCCTTCGGTCAGTCCCTGTTCACCTTTAAAAGCAGTTAACGCGAGAGGGAAGCTTTGAAGCTTGACAGTGGGTCTTTCCGTCACAACGCTGTCCAGCAGTGGTGAGTGTTCTGCTGCTATCTGTGCTTCCTCAGGACGTATTAGACGTCAAGCAATGTATGTATCGCGCGTGGACAGTGGAAAGGGAGGTGGGCTCAGCTCACACTGTCTCCACTCCCTCCTCCTTCTGACCTGGTTGTCTGTCCTTAGCACACAGGGAAGCAAAGTAATTAGAGTTCTGGGGGCTTTATCGTCAATAATGGAAACACCGCAGCCAGGAGTCTCTTTAGCCCTAAGCACTACCACTGGGGCTAAGTGGATCCCCTGGGTGCCCTGAGTTGCTGCCAGCAGCCTTAGCAAGAGGCAGTGAGGAGAAGGGGGCAGGGGAGGGAGGGAGGAAAAACGCCTGTCCTCCTGTCTGCCCAGCCGAGCAGCCCGGGAGGAGAGGTCAGGCGGCACCGACATTTACCAAGTCCATCTTCGGTGCTGTGCTCATCACAGATTTTAGTCCTGGTGGCGGGTCTCAGAGGCAGGTCTTTGTGTGTGTACAAAGATCACAATTTTTATGTTTTTAAACTTTAATTTAATTTAATTTTTTAACATCTTTATTGGAGTATGGAACTACCATACGACCCAGCAATCCCACTACTGGGCATATACCCTGAGAAAACCATCATTCAAAAAGAGTCATGCACCACAGTGTTCATTGCAGCTCTATTTACAGTAGCCAGGACATGGAAGCAACCTAAGTGTCCATAGACAGATGGATGGATAAAGAAGATGTGGCACATATACACAATGGAATATTACTCAGCCATAAGAAGAAACGAAATTGAGTTATTTGTAGTGAGGTGGATGGACCTAGAGTCTGTCATACAGAGTGAAGTAGGTCTTTTTCTTTCAGGTTCATAGGCCAGGAGGCTGAGGCTTCACCGGATGCAAAGGGTCATTCACACTAGCAGCTGGGGGCAGGGGCAGAGTCTGAGGAGACGGCTGGGGTACATGCAGGAGGAAGCGGGGCTCTGGGGCGTCTCTGGACCAGCCCAAAGCCTTGTTCCAGGAGTGGCCTGGGCCACAGGCAGCTGAGCCTGAGGCTTCATGCAGAGCCTGGAGGATTTAACTGCCTTTTTGAATTTTTTTTACATTATTTTTATTTTATTTTTTTAACATCCTTATTAGAGTATAATTGCTTTACAATGGTGTGTTAGTTTCTGCTTTATAACAAAATGAATCAGCTATACGTATACATATATCCCCATCTCTCTTCCCTCTTGCGTCTCCCACCCTCCCTATCCCACCCCTCTAGGTGGTCACAGAGCACGGAGCTGGTCTCCCTGTGCCATGTGGCTGCTTCCCACTAGCTGTCTATTTTACATTTGGTAGCGTATATGTGTCCCTGCCGACTGCCTTTTGAGGGAGCTCATCCTCTTCAGATCCCAGATCTGGCCAGAATTCCCTTGTGCTGTCCTTTTCTTCCAGCAGAGACCTCCTCTCTGGGCACAGGTGGTAACAGAACAGACTCCAGATGTTTTCCAGGGGCAGGGCTGGGATCCTCTGCACTATCACTGCTCCTTGTTTTTATTTTCACTTACAACCTTAGACTGTAATAAGGGACGACTCTCCACTGAACTATGCGCCCCTCAATGCCAGAAGCTAGGAGGGCGCAGTTGCTTTATCTTCTCAACAGAAAAGCCACTAACTGTGCAGGGGGTGGGGTTGGCGGGGCAGTCGTATCCAGTTCTTAGCAGAGGGGTTCCCACTGTTTGGGGTGTGGCCAGGTGAGCCCCAAGTGCTGTCACCTGTCGCCTCTGCATAGGAGGGCCCTGCTTCTGGCTCCCACAGGTCTTCATCATAGCAAGACCCAGCTGGATTGGGCGCCGCTGTTCTCAGAAAACACGTGCAGTTCTGCCTTGGTAACAGTGGCTTCACCGGCAGAATTCTCTCTAGTTCACAAAGCGATTTTCTGCCGTGCTCGGCATTGTAACCTTGCGAGCTAGGAAGGGAAGGTACTCGTGTTCCTGTTCATCGTTGATGAGGCTGGGCTTGAACCCTGGTGCCCCGGTGCAGGCAGATGCCAGGTTTTAGCCCCCTTGGTTCTGAAAGCCATCTGTAATCCAGATACATTTTTCTGCAGGAACAATATTGCCTGCGGATTCAGCTCCCCTCTGTCTACAAACGGTGCATTTGAGCCCTTGTTTCCTGGGTTTTTGCCACACTTCCCGCCTTCCGTGGCCTTTCTTCTGCGGTGCCTGCAGCCCTGGCTCTGGTTTGTCCGTGCTTGGGCGTCTCCTGCCTGGCGGGGCATGGGCTCTGCAGGGGGGACCCGCCAGCTCCTGCAGTGCCAGCGCCCAGACCTGTAGGCGCTCTGCCGGCAACCAAGACTTAGAACGACACGCATCTGGGAGGCGTCTACAGTTGGAAACCACTTTCCCTCCCTGCTGCAGCCCGGCGCCAAGGGATGCTCCTCCGGCGGGGGTAAGGGGGGACGGGGATGGGCAGAGCTCTGTGTGAGAAGCCGTGGGAGGGAAGTGGGCTTTGGAACATTAGCAGCTGTCAGAGAGGAAGACCGTGGCGGGGGCTCTGGGGCAGAGGCTGAGAAGCGCGGGCGGGGTCCACCAGGCCTGTGCCGCTGGGTTTGTCTCGGAGAAGTAATGTAGTTGTCCCTTCCTGAGCCGGTTCTCCCTCTCCCCTACCCACCGTAGCCTCAGATCCTTTGACGACTCGATAGCGAGTCCAGTCACTGCCTTACCAACATGGAAACTTCATGGAGCGGAGGTGAGGCAGAGGGGTGACGTTGTTTGGGGCCAGATTCTGGCTTTGGATTGGGGGTAGCCGTGACAGTGAACACTTTGCGACCTTTGTGGGGTGCTGGGGGTGGGAGGTTGGGGAAGGGTTAAATCTGGAGGCTACTCTCTTGTTTAGTTCTTGACTTGAAGGATGGGTCCTTTGCAGGCTGGCGGTGCTAGATGAGGCCGTCAGGACATCTTTCAATAATTAAGAAATAAGTAGTTGCAATTCCGTCCCAACTCCTGAAGCAGGGAAGCGCTTCCCTAAATGGATCTGAGGAGTGGGTGCACGCCCCACCCCTCAGCGGAAGCCTCCGTCGGGCGCCTGAGGGGCACCCAGAGCAGGGGGGCACCCGTGCTCTGAGAGAGACGGGTCCGATTCAGCCACTCTGATCCCTGTATGACGCCGGAAGTCAAAACACTTGGACCCTGATTTCAAGAAGTAATGACCAAGAGCTTTGTCATCAGAAGTGGAGTATCTTGTAAAAATTAACGTTGCGTTATTTTTTTAAATGCACAGGTCAGCCTTGAACTCGGGTACCCCGTTTTGTGTCAGTTATTAATTGCAGGCTGGAGCGTCCCACCTTTTCACGGCCCTGAGCGCACCCTTCTTGGCTCTCGAGTCCGGACCCTCCCTCTTGGCAGCAAGCTGAAGTGTCCGTGCTCAGAACGCTGGTGGCCGCCTGGCCCCGAGAACCGTCACAGCCATCAGTCAAGGGCACGGGGGCAGTCCCCAGGGACGCCGAGCACGCTTGTACAGACCGGCCTGGAGCGTGTTGGCAGAAGGCAGGGCAGGTCGGGCTAAGTTCCACAGGTGCTCTGTGTCTGGACCTCTTTCCTGCTCCTAACCCAGCTGTGTCACCAGGCTGCCCCACTTTCCAGGTCAGCCCTGGTGGAATAGCCCTCAGGCCCCAGGAAGTCATTTTCTTCAAGTAAAAATCCTGCACTACTAAAAATGAGGAATTTTAAACAACCTGGAGGCTTTCTCTAACTGGAATAGAAACATAGTTTTCCTGACCCCAAATTTTATCAGGCCCCAGTATCTCCCATCATGTCCTGGTAGCCACATGACGATCGGTTTGGGGTAAAATCGCGCTGTTAAATTATTTGTGCAGCAGTTAGCAATTGTTTAGCCTTATTCTGAGGGGTTTTTTTTTAAACCTATTTAAGTAACCTTAACAATGCTGCTGTCTGAAATAGATGTTGTATCAGTCTTACATGAAACGAGATGAAAGTTAAATCTATAAAATGTTGAATCTCTTAAATCTAACCAAGGATGGAATATATCCTGTTAATTTGTCAAACTTCTAGAGAAACGCCTACATGAGACAGTAAGGATTAATCAAGCCCTAGTAAGAGGGAATTTGAAAAATACAGTTTTCTAATTATGCAGTCTCTTCTCAGCGGGCCAAGGTTAATGCAGTTCTGAATTCTGACAGTTAGTAATAGGAAAGAAAAAAAAAAGACCAAAGCGTTTGAATTGTCTTATAGTTACCTGAAACAGAGGTTCTCCTTCTATCAATCAAGAACTTCATACGCGTTAATCTGGTATTTTCAGCATTTGATTCTTTTCCTTTTAAACAATGGAGAATCGTTGAAGCTTCCTGTGTCACTTTGTGTTTAACAGATACAATGTAGTATTTGGAGATTTCTTTGGCTTATTGCTCAGCCACTGATGAGTAATTCTAGGTAAATGGAAAGTTTGTCTTCTTGTGTGTTTATAACAATTCAGCTTCTTTTGAATACTTTCTAGACACTGTATCTTTGGAATACTTGGTCCTGATTCCTGCTCTGAATGTAGAAACTAGGCTTATCTCGAGGTCAGTAGCAGAGCCATCCTCCTTCGTTGGTTTTTGTACTCAGCCCTATTTGTAGTTCTTGCTGCAGCTCTTCCGAAGCCACATCATAAAAACGCTAGCACTCAAAAAAGATAAATGTATTCTTTAATTTAGTGCCATCAGATATCTACGGAGTGTTTCTATCATAGTGAGAAAAGTTACAGAGAAGACTCAGCCCACCCAGAGAAGAGGCCTGCAGAGAAGGTGGGAAAAATTGGGGTTAGAAATGTAGATTTCAGGGTTTTACAAGTAGATCTGTTCTCTCAGAATCTACGGATGGATGAATCCTTAAAGTCCAGGACTATGGGAGGAAAACGAAAGAGCAGGCTTGAGCCTTGGGAAACGCCCAGAAATGTGAGAGCAGCACAGGGACCCACAGAGAGGTGGTCTGGTGATGCTGAGCGGGTTAGAGCGGGGGTGTGGGGTGGTCATGCGTCAAGGGCCAGCAGAGCAGGGAGCCCAGAGACTGCAGCCAGAAAAGGACTGCGTTTAGGTAACTATGAGGCCGCCCGGCAGGGTGTGGGGATGGCCTCCTGTCGGCTCACGGAGCAGATCCGACACATCACGTCTCTCCCCAGCTACGCACCACACGTTGGGGGCTTGGAATTAGCCCTGCAGGAGTATTTCCACCACAGAGATCGGCAGAGGCTATAAATTAGGGCTTAGTTTTTTGTTTGTGTGTTTATAGTAGTTGGTTGTATGCGTGTAGTAGCACGTTACAGAGGCCAACAGGTTTCCACAGACTGGTATTTCTTAAGCTTTTTACACGGCGACGCAGCAAACATAGTTTACACCCGAAACAGTTTTCAGGAACCTCCTTAACCTTGCCACGTGGGATGCATTCTGATCTCTCGCCTTCTCTTTCCACCTGTTCCCTTAAAAAGGAGGAAAAAATGCTGTTTATAACTCACTAAACTGATTTCAGGACGTACAGCTGAGAAAGCCTTGTTTTACAGAAAACTAGAGGTTCTATGTGCATCATAACGCCAAGAGGTGATTATTTTAAAAATAGAGTAGCAGTTGTAGATAAGACAGTTTCATCTCGAAAGGAAGAAGAAAAGAGACGCAAAGTGCTGAAAAGGCAGCGTCTTCAGAATGGGGGCTAAGTGTATGTGTATAAAGAAGAAGAAATGGGGCCGCGGGAGCCTGCACCACAGGAGACGCCTGGTGAGGGGCTGCCGAGAGCAGGGCCCAGCCCTTGGCGGCAACAGAAGAGAAGCCTCATGTTTTGTTGCGACAGCCTGTCTTGGAGAAGGTCAGCTGTTCTAGAGGTTGAGGGAAGGAAACTGGACACATGGGGAAAAGCTAAAAACCGGATTCCCTTGGGATGGTACAAACTGCTTTTATTTAGTTAGTTGGAGCCACTGTTATTCCTGCAAACCAAAGAGCACAGCTTTAAGTGGCAAGACTGGGCCTTGAACCCTGGGCTGACTCCCGTAGCAAAGCTGTTTTTCCAGACTTGCCTGAGAGGACGCGAATACAGGGAAGGACGCTCGGCCTTGCGGTCAGGCCAGCCAGGGCCCCGGAGCAAGCCCGTCGCAGGCAGGCCCTGCTGCTGGGCGCTCCTTGGGCCTGGAACGGCCTCCTCCAGGCGGTTACCTGTTAAGTGACCAGTGGAGATGCCAGGCCAGGTGAATGAATCCCCAGCCTCCGCCCTGACTGGCCCACGTTAAACAAGCCGAATGGACAGTCGTCAGTCACGTTGGTCTGCCCAGAGGACAGTCTGGGGCCCGAGGCCTGTCTGCCTGGTGCCGCCTGGGCGGATCAGCCCCAGAGAGAAACACAGGGCGGTCTTGGAGGGTCAGGGCCGCAGAGACTGGAGGCCGTGGTGCCGAGAGGCCAGCCAGGCCAGAAACGCACAGCCTTTCAGACTTGAGGATCTGGACCCACAGCGCAGGGGGTCACGAGGTGGGAGGGGCCCGGCTCAGTGTCAGGGGCTTCGCGGGCCAGGGGTTCCTCCCCTCGACCCTCAGGTGCAGGCTCGGGAAGCAGGTGCCCGGTGGCTGGGGGGGGTGTTCGCCACGTCTGAGTTTGGGGTGTGCGGTGGTGAACGAGGGCAGCGAGGTGTGGAGGGGACGCCTGAGTTTCGCTCTTGTCTCTGTCTGCTTTTGAACGTGTGGGATTGTGGGTTGTGACCTGTTCCCTTTGCAGAGCCTCACGTGCGCCTGGCACTCAGCTGCTCTAAATGCCCGGGAGGCCTCTTGTTTCTCTAACGAGAAGCTTTGTGTTTTCCGTCCTGTGATCTTGTGGTTAAGAGAAAGGAAGTCTGTTTATAGTCCAGCGTGTTATTTCTATAAACCACCCTTTACACAGGGGCGTCGGATGCTGCACGCGAGAACCTGTTTCATCTGATAGTTTTCGTTAATGAATCCAGACGTAGTATATTTTGCCCCAGGCTGCCTCGGATGAATTAGAGGAAGACACTTGTAGTCAATGTGACAATTTTTAGAGATTCATAAGAGGACGGTGTCATAGAGTTTCCTAACGGATTCAGAAACTCTGGTCCTGAATATTAATACCAGCACCATCAAAAAATAGTTATCAGGTGGGAAAGCATATTTTTGATATTTGAATTCAAGAGGACTTTCTGTATTTCCCCACGTTGCCATCAAGAATTGGAATCTGAATTTCCTCCTTTATTCACTCAGTAAATATTTAACACCCGTATGTTCACGGCATAGCATTAGGCTCAGGGAGCTACACAGAACCTAGAAGCCTGGGCTGTGTCCTCAAGGGGGAAATAAAAGCAACAAGTTCCTCTAATTGTTTTTACACTGAGCAGTGTTGATACCAGCTTGGGAACATCTCGGTCACCAGGGAAGGAAATGGGGCCGGGGGGCCCCTCCGAGGCCAGTGCCCTGACAACCCTGAGGGTCCCCCCACCCCTTGGGGTTTACGGGACAAGGTCTCAAGGAGCCAGGCTCGGGTCTGTCTGCAGCCAGTGAGGATTGTTCTCTGATGGGCTGTGATGTGATTAAGCACGGCTGTTTTTTTTCCCTTTAGATTTTCTTAACAATGCCAGAGACTGTTCATTTCTACACACAACTAAATCGTGGTGTTCGTAGGCTAAGGTGAGCACTCGCCAGGATCTCCTGAGAAGGCTGCAGCTCGGCTTTCTGCCTGCAGGATTGCAGAGCTGCTGCAGGACTCACAGGGACACTTGCAACGTCCCCTGAAGACGGGAGGCCTGGGAGGACGGTGGACCGGGGTCTGTATCCTGTCTGAGCCAGAGTGGGCCCCCAGTAAAGTTTATTGACTGAGCGAGGACATTCGAGCTAAAGTGTGCAAGAGCCATGAGTTTAGGCCACTCTTCTTTTAAGGCCTTGTCGACTAAAAGAAAAACGCAGAGTGTAAGAGCCGGGAGTTGAGTTTTATTCAGGGTCTTGCTGAGGACCAGAGCCAGGAGACAGCCTCTCAGAGACCCTCTGAGAGACAGCTCTGAAGACGTAGCGAGGGAGGTCCATATATATACGGTCTCGGCTAAGGGGCTTGTGCGGTCAGCATACAGCATAACCAGTCACAAGGAAGAGATATCTCAGTTGATGAATTTAGTGCTTTCCTAAGTATGGGAAGATGCAAGAATCTGGGTTCATAAAAAGATTTTCTTGGAATTGATCCCTAATTTTTCCTGAATTGTGTATCTAACTAAGGGCCTGTTGTGCCTGTTTTCCCAAAGCACAGGGTGCGTCCTCCCGTTCTTTGCCCTGAATTCCTTTCAGGGCGCACGGTAGGTCAGCGGTGCCGTGGCTGATGACTTGTCTTGTAGAACTGGGTGGTGGGCAAGAGTCTTTGCTTTACAGCCTCAGTGCTCCTGGACGAAGGTGCTCAGGGTAGGAGGGTGATAAGTTGGAGACAGAGGGGGAGACCTTCGAAGGCCCCCATGTTTATAATTAGAAGTTTTGTATGATTTGGACCAGGGCCAGATGGTAATTCATTCAGTAAACATTTATCTAGCACTCGTGTGCCTAGAGTGTGTTAGGGCCCCTGCAGATGTGAGAGGGTTCTACACGGCAGTGTTTTCTAAACGTGTCTGCAGCTTAGAATCATGAGGGAGGATCTCTGAAAAATGCCAAAGCCTAGGCCACACCCCAGACCATCACGGTCTCCAGGGGGGGGACACAGACATGGCGGTTTCCTCCTTGGGGGGTTCCACCAGGCAGACAAGTCTGCGAATCACCATCACAAGGAGAACAGTTTTAGAGAACGCACCCAGAAAAGTAAGTAATGATATTAGAAGTCAACACAGCAGCTCACAAAGCAGGTCGGGGGTTCTGGAGTAGATCCGAGAGGCGAATACTACAAGCCCCCTCAAAGGAGCACCTGTGGATTGGGTGGTGGGAACACCTAGCCTGGCAGCCTGGGAAGATGGGTGGGCGTCAGCAGGTGCGGGACAGGAGAGGAGGGAGCCTCCCCAACCTTGAACCCAGGCAAGGCTGGGGATGACCTTGGATCACCATTTGGGGATCACTGACCAGTCTGGCAAGAACTTGACTTTCCACGGCCATTAAGTGGATGGATGGTTTTCGTAGGGAAGACAAACCGCTGGTTATCCGATGGCATTTTTCTTTGGTGTGTGTGGGCTGAGGGCCATGAGGTGCAGCAGATCCCTGGGGACAGAAATGCTCAGCTTCACTTCCTGATTGTCTTGCTCTCAGAGTTGCCCTTTGCCCGCTAGTGGCCCTGGCGAACATCCCTGCGTGTGCGTTACCAGCACACAAGTGAGCCGTTTTATGCTGGTGGTTCCGTCCCCGCCTTGTGGGTCTTGGGGAGCGGTGAGCCATCGCTCTGCTTGGGGTGGATGGGGACAATTGACCTTGGCCCCTCCTGGCTGCTGTAGGTGCTAACAGACCCAGGGCTGCTGCGGTCCACGCTGCTCATCGCCAACCTGTCAGACCACGTGGCCTGCATTCCTCAGTACTTTCCGTCTCTAATCAGTTTTTTAAAAATTGAGCCTGTTATCTGTGTTATTTCATAGGGGCAAATGGAATGCCTCAACACTCTTAGCGAATTCTTCATGAGCTTGCAATCTAAGTTTTTCTTTCTTTCTCCTTCAAACCCACAGTGTGCCACGCCGAGCTGAATGCCATTATGAACAAAAACTCAGCAGATGTGAAAGGCTGTACCATGTATGTCGCCTTGTTCCCGTGTAATGAATGTGCTAAGCTCATCATCCAGGCAGGTAGGACCCGGGCCGTTCCCATTTGTCACATTTGCATTGCTGCCTGCTCACTGCAGATGTGTTTGATCTTAAATCGCTATTGTTTAGATCTAAATTAACTGCACTATCAGCTTTGCAAGATATTTCCTGTGTTTTGTTTTTGAATGGTGCCAGGTATTCTAAGACTAATTGCATCCTCTGTGATTCTTAGCATGTTTTTAATTTAGTTTGCAACTTCCCAAACTGCAAGCTGCTAAAAAACACCACCAGCATTGCATGTACGTACTGTCAATTTACTGTTCTCTGACATATTGTGCATAGATTAGGGGGGAGGGAGAGAAGTGAACTTCTGTCAGAAACAAGGTCAGCTGGGAGTCTGTAAATGAAATTTTAATTTGTATCTAATATATGGGAGATATATGAGGACCTAAACATCTCTTTGCATATAAATGTCATAAGACTCAAATGGTACAACTTGAAGTTTTTCTTACATTACTGTTACCATAAGTCTGCACCATTGTGTTCGGAATATTTCACCTTTTTCAAACTGTCGCATCTAAGATTCATCTACACTTTATCTCCATAAAGCTCTCAGCTTGAGATTTAAAGACTTACCACGTTAGCCAGATGTGTGCTTTAACGGGGCTGTGTATCCCGAGCCCTGGATCTCTGAGCAGAAGCGGTCTGGTGGAATCAGGATCAAAGATCTCAGTTAAGGAGTCTCGTGGTCTCCCTCCCTGGGGGTGTACGACCCTTCGCGAGTTTTCCTCGCCATCCTTAGCACAGCGGCGGCGGCAGGTGCATGGGAAGAGCAGCCTCCTGTGGTCCCTTTTTTTTTTTTTTTGGCGGTACGCGGGCCTCTCACTGTTGTGGCCTCTCCCGTTGCAGAGCACAGGCTCCGGACACGCAGGCTCAGCGGCCGTGGCTCACGGGACCAGCCGCTCCGCGGCATGTGGGATCTTCCCAGACCGGGGCACGAACCCGTGTCCCCTGCATCGGCAGGCGGACTCTCAACCACTGCGCCACCAGGGAAGCCCCTGTGGTCCCTTCTGAGGCTTGTGGAGGAGCGAGTGATTGTCAAGTGCCCTCCATATTCTTGGCCCTCAAGTTAGAACTGCCTGGTGAGACAGGGATAGGAAACAGATCTGCCCTCTGTCAAGCTGGCTTGAACTGGTCTGCAGAGCCATTCCTGGCAGCACGGTGGTCCTCATCTCTGATTCTGCCCGTGTTCTCCACCACCCCCGTTAGCCTCTTGAGTTAGGAGTCGTTGCCTTGCGAATAAAGAATATTTGATTGCCTGCAGTAAAGAAAATTTGTTAATCGGATCAAGGCTTGACTATTTGACATGTTTTCACTTTGCATTTATTTAAAAAAAATCCATAAAGACTGGAGGGCAGATTAAGTAGCATCCATGTGCTGCTGTATTTGAGAGCAGCAGATACATATTTCAGTCACTGGACATTGTGTGCTCCCACCCTCAGGAAAGTTGATTAATCAGACTCCTCCAGGGCTTCCGTCCGCATGTCTCTTGTTGTATCTCTATGTGCACATAATGAGGTTTCTTTCATTGTTGCCTTTTAAGGGATAAAAGAAGTTATTTTCATGTCTGATAAATACCACGACAGCAATGAGACAAGAGCCGCGAGGCTCATGTTGGAAATGGCCGGGGTTTCCTTCAGGTGAGTGGGAGGCGTGTGGAGGAGAAGGCGCTGGAAGGCCTGATGAAGAAAACACACTTGACCTTGTCTGATGTTTAATTTCTATGTGGGATGCCTGACCTCCACACTTGGAAGCATCTTTTTATTTATGTTATTTATTTTAAAAATTTATTTCTTAATTGAAGTATAGTTGATTTACAATGTTGTGCTAATTTCTGCCGTACGGCAAAGTGATTCAGTTATATATATGTATACATTCTTTTCCATTATGGTTTATCACAGGATACTGAATATAGTTCCCTGTACTCTACAGTAGGACCTTGTTGTTTATGCATCCTGTATATAAAAGCTCACATCTGCTGACCCCAACCTCACACTCCGTCCCTCCCCCAACCCCTCCCCCTTGGCAACCACAAGTCTGTTCTCTATGTCCACGAGTCTGTTTCTGTTTCCTAGATAGGTTCATTTGTATCATATTCTAGGTTACACGTATAAGTGATATCATATGGTATTTCTCTTTCTGACTTACTTCACTTCGTTTGATAATCTCTCGTTGCATCCATGTTGCTGCAAATGGCGTTATTTCATTCTTTTTCATGGTTGAGTAATATTCCATTGTGTGTGTGTGTACACACACGCACACGCACACACACACACACACACACACACAACATCTTTCTTATCCATTCATCTGTCGATGGACGTTCAGGTTGTTTCCATGTCTTGGCTATTGTGAATAGTGCTGCTGTGAATATAGGGGTGCAGGTATCTTTTTTGGATTAGAGCTTTGTCTGGATATAGGAAGCATCTTTTTAAATATGGTGGGCTAAGGCTCTAAAGATTATTCTAAGGGTAGATTTTATGGGCAGTGACAGAAGTAACTGCAGACGATCTGTAATGACTACACTTTACTGTTAGTAGATTTCCAGGGCTTGAACTAATTATTCTGATAGTGAGAAATTTTAAAATTCACAAGTTTTATAATATTAACATTAAATCTTTTTGCAGATGTAACAACTCTGGCATAAAATATTTAAGGTGAAAATAACCTGCCAGGTTGGAACGCTGGGAATTCTCTTTACAGTCGTAGTTTAAACCGAGATTTTAAGTCATTGATATTTATATGCTTTACCTTTGGTAGGCGCAGATTGGGAGGTATGTGTTACTCACAAGTCAGTTCAACCACCTTTGGTTTCTGGTAGAAACTTCTTTTAGACTGAAAACTTTTGAAGAAGTTCCTTTATAGTCCTTGTGTCAGCAGTTGGGGTCCTTGTAATTGGTAACGTACCTAACCTTTTGGGTTACTCATTAGGGATATAGGTTATACGTAATGAATCTCTTGCACTATTGTGCCTTCTGAGACACAATTTATTTACATAATAATTAGATATTTACTGTATACTGATTTTTTTTAAGGAATATGTTTAGTCTCCATGTATGTTCTTTTCACCTGCTTGAGAAGGTATATTAATGAGTAAAAAATATCATGGGTTTATTTTACTTCTGCATTTATAGAACATGGTTTTAAAAATGACTCCACTAGAGCTGGTTGTTTCGTATTGAGAGCAAAAGAAAATTTGCTCTTTTTTTTTGCTTTAGAGCAATTCCAAGTTGGCTGCAAACATTTCCTAGACAATAAGATAAATCTGGTGGGGAAACTAGTCATTGGATGTCACGTCATGCAGCTAACTTGTTAGAAATCCTCTGACTTCCCGATAATTCATGAACTCAGCTAGCTGACGAACACACAAACCAAGCCGCCCCATGCATCTTTTTCTGTCTTAGTCTTTTCCGGTCCGTGCTTCTCTCGGTATGGTGCACTGTAATTGGCTCCTATAGAGACAAAATATGAAGCGAATACCGGGAATTTTTTTTCCTCCCCGCAGAAAATGTAGGTTAAGCCAAAGTAAACAAATGGCTCTAACTACTCACTAGATAATATCTTTATATGTTTTGTTTCTTACCTTTAGGAAATTCACACCAAAGTGCAGCCAGATTGTCATTGACTTTGATTCAATTAACAGCAGACCGAGTCAGAAGCTCCAGTGACTTACATCTCATTAAGTCTCCAGAAGATCGGATTATCCTCTTCTGAGAAGCTGCTAATGCCTTTCATCTTAAAGTTACACATAACTTTTTAATAGCCGGGACGGCAAAAGTCGAAGTGTGAAGAATGTAAAAGCTCAAATCTTCCTGACTCGCGCTCCTGTCACGTGGAATCTGCATGTGTTGAAACTGTCGATTCAGGGTGTAAAATAAAGGAGCTGTGGGTGCGCACGGGGCTGGAGCGGGCATCTCCCCTCCTGTCTCCTGGTTCGCTGGGACGCTGGTGGCTGCGCAGAAGGGCGTCAGCCGTGCGTCGTCCACTGCGTTTCACAGCCGCTCTTCAACGCCACGTGTGCTGGGAGGACAAATAACTGTGGCTGTGTGCCTGCCGGGATGAGCAGACACGCTGATCTGAACATCGGGCCCGAATGAAGCAGCGCATGTAATGCCCTTGGGGGAAGGAAAGGAGCCGCAAGACAGTAGCATTTAAGTGTTTGCTTTTGAGAGTTGAGGGGGCCCCCAGCCGCCCAGCCACCCGCCCAAAAGTCCTGGACGGGGTGCGCCTTCGTCCCGGCAGATGATGAGCGCAAGTGAGCGGGCGTTCTTTCCCCGCTCTGCTGTCCTGCCTCCCACAGGGCGGTGCCGCGGTGTGCCTCTGCATGGTGGGGACTTCTGTTGTTCGTGCTTCTTATTCTGGCTTTGTGGGTGACACAGAGCTCTTACATTAGTTTATTTGAGTAATGAGTCGTGCCCGGGGAAGGCAGCCCGTCGCCCTGCGTCGCCCGCAGGTCCACACCCTGCCCGGGGGCGGAGCCCCGCACCGCTGCTGCACGTGCCAGCACGGTTCATTCCCAGGGCTGCTGTCTCCCGTCCTGTAAGTGAAATGAACGTGAGGAGGTGTCAGTTCCGTCCAGATCTCCTGGTGACAGGAGCTCACTTGCGCTCCTGGTGCCCTGCCTTCATTGACACACATCTCACCTTCCTAATCACTTCGATTTGGGGGATGGGTAGCAGTGCACCTTGTCTTTAATCTCATTTCATTTTTATTAAATGTGCTCAGTGCCTTCGTGGAGAAAATGGTTTCTTTATTCTAAAGATCATGACCGTTTTAACGTGCTCTTACATCTTTATGAGTTTTTATTTTGTCTCTGAGGTTTTGGATTCCATATTCTGGGGCATGTCATTTCTGTGTTGTCTGTGAAGCACACTTGCACATGTTTTAATGCTCAGAGAACAGTTTGAGGCACGGATGCCATGTGCCTTCCCCAGGGCTGAAGGGCGATGCGTCTCTATGGACCAGATTGGAGATGTCCGGGAAGGCTCTCTTCCCTCTCTCCATCATGCCCTGCTCCTGTCTCAGGTGTGGCCATCTGATCTGACAGGTCATCTCCACCACCCAGTAGGTCCCAGGCCTCCTCCCTCCCATAATCCTCCAGTCTCCAGTGCTGGCTTATCTGCTGCTTTCCTACCGTATTCTTTCTCTAAATCTCCTTTTCTCGCCTCAAATTTTTTCTCTCTTATCTCCTCCAAACCCCCTGCCCTCTGCTCTAAAATGCATAAAACAAAAACAAAAGGTATATAGAAGCAAGAAATCAGTAAAGATACCTAAAGGTAGAAAATATGTTAGACTTTTGTGTTGCTGTGAATGAGTTGTGAGCCCTTCTAGCAAGGAGTGTGTCATTGTTCATGTCACATTCGTAAATACGTCTAGGGGCTAGTGCCCTGTACAGTCAGCCCTCTGTGTTTACGGATTTCTGCATCTGCGGATTCAACCAACCTCACATCGAAAATGTTCAGAAAAAAGTTCCAGAAAGTTCCAAAAAGCAAAACTCGGGTTTGCCGTGCACCTCACAGGCAGATACTGCGTGTTTTACGTATTGGAGGTCGGTTGCAGCCCTTCTTGAAGCAAGTCTCTCAGCGCCATTTTTTCAGCAGCATCTGCACACTTCATGTCTCTGCGTCACATTTTGATAATTCTCACAATATTTTAAACTTTTTCTTTACTAACGTTTATTATGGTGATCAGTGATCTTTGAGGTTTTACCGTTGCAAAAAGATTATACGACTCCCTGAAGGTTCTGATGATGGTTAGCATTTTTTAGCAATAAAGTATTTTTTGATTAAGGTATGTGCATTTTTTAGACATAATGCTGTTACACACTTAATGCACTACCGTAAACGTAACTTCTGTATGCACTTGGAAACCAACAAATGTGTGTGACTTGATTTATTGTGATACTTGCTTTATTGCAGTGGTCTGGAACCGAGCCGGCAGCATCTCCAAGGTCTGCCTGTACATGGTGTTTATATTGTGTACAACTATTTACATAGCATTCACATTGTATTAGGTATTATAAGTAATATGGAGATGATTTAAACTGTACAGGAGGATATCCGTAGGTTATATGCAAATACTACGCCATTTCATTTAAGGTACTTGAGCATCGGCGGGTTTGGGTATCCACGGGGGTCCTGGAACCAGTCCTCCAGTCCACCAAGGGTTGACTACAGTGCATCTAATCTATTTAACTTTGATACTGTCTTATATTTTGTCCCTTTTTATTACATTGAGTTTTAGTGAAAAAAATTTTTTTTCTTTTCCTTACTGGGAGGAGGTGAATGGGGGGATCCTTGCTAAGCAGGAAGCACGTCTTTTGACGGTCCGGGGGGCTGTGTACGTGGTGCTCGTCCCCCCAGTGTGGGTATATAAGGCTTCCACGTATAGACCATGTTGCTGAACTTGACTTCCTGGTGACTGGAGTGTACGTAATTACGTGTTAGTTTCCCATATCACTATAGGAGGAGTGGAATCTTCTGGCCAGAGAACTCTGTAGATATCAATGTTCCAGTCAATAGAGGTTTGCTTTGAACTGTTGCCTTTGGGAACAGTATTCCAGAAGAAAGGTGGTTTGAGCCTTCTTTTGCCTTGCAGACTCTGTTAGATAATTGTGGTGAATGGCGGTTGTATCTGAGGCAGTGTTGCTGCCTGTCATGGGTAATAAATGACAATAAGGAAACCATCTTTCACTGAACCGTTGGTGGGAGAACTCCATTTAAAAGGCAAAATTTCTGAGGGAAATGATAGGAATTCCATTTCCCTGGCACATTTTATGCTTTTTCTTCTTTTTCAAAGAATCCATCCTTAAAGACTTCTGAAGCCCAACAAGATACAGCAGTGGAAGTGATCTAAGATATTGGCCATTTCCTCCTAAATTAAAAATGAAGCAAAATAAGGGAACAAGCATAAAAAGAAAAATTGAGAAGAGCTTGAATAACAATTTAGGCCTCTACAACCAGTGATCTAAACTTCCTCTATTCCAGGCCTAAGTTTTGATCTTCCGACGTCTACATCCACTTGAGGATTGAAAATATTTAGGTTGGCGAATCGACTGTTGCAGGAGAGCCCGAGAGTGCAGGGCAGGAAGTTTTCCTGTGAGTGACACGGGTGAGAAGTTTTCACACGCAGAGTTCACTTGGTTTTGTTTTTTAAAGTGAGGCTACTCTGAACATGGTAGATTCCACAAGTCATCAGTCGGGAGGGCTGCCTTAAGTTCCGTGGGAGAGCCTGTGCTCTGCCCACTTACCTCCTGCCAGGGAACCATGGTGATGGGGGATTAGCATCGGCAGAAGCAGCAGCATAACCCTGGGCCCAGGACTTTTTGGAATCGGGATCACATTTAGAGGGAAAGGCTTGTCCCATTTAGATGAGAGGTGCCCAAGAATTCTGGAAAGACGTAGAGCTAGGCCGATTTTTCAGGACTGTTGGAGAGGTCGAAAGCCATTAAATTCAAAAGCCATTACTTCAAAAACTGTATTTAAAAACAGAAAGACTAGCTGCTGGCAGCTGAAGATATGGACCGGACTTGAAGAGGGAGCGCAGGGCTGGAAGGAAGAGGTCTACTTGGCAATTGGCCTCCAAAAATAAGGGCAGCATCAGGCTGTACGAATCTCCAAATGGTTATTGAGTGCCTCACCAAGTATAAAGTGGGTTCTCCAATGCTCCCTCGTTTAGAGTCGGAAGACACAGAATTGTTAGATGAAGCCCAGCTTTGCCAGTCTCAGGCTAAACAACACTCTCCACCTGCCAGGGCCTGCTGACGCGGCCTGCAGTTTATTTTCCCCGGGATTGAGTTGTCTGCAGTGTCCATAGCCACTGAGTGAGGCCAGTGGGGAGAGGGCAGGGGTCAGAAGTGGGTGTGCGCAGATGCCTGGCTCTTACTCCATTTCCAAGGTCACTTATTTTAAAAGATTTTAAAGGTGTTTCACTAAATTAAATTGAGCTCAGTATTTCCAAAGAAAATTGGGGAAGAGTTCTGTACACCACCTGCTCATCACTCAGTAGCAGAGTTGCTTGGTGAAGCCCACGGATCTCACAGGCCTGGAGCCTGAAAATGATGCTGCCCTTATTTTCGGAGGCCAACTGCCAAGTAGATCTCTTCCTTCCAGCCCTGCGCTCCCTCTTCAAGTCCGGTCCATATCTTCAGCTGCCAGCAGCTAGTCTTTCTCTGTTTTTAAATACATTTTTTAAATGTAAAATATACATAGCAAAATTTACCATCTTAACCATTTTCAAATATACCGTTGAGTGATAACTACATTGACATTTTTCGTGCCCCCATCGCCACCATCCAGCTCCAGAAGTCTTTTCCCTTACAAAACTGAAACTCTGTGCCTGTCAAACAGTAACTCCCCGTTCCCCTCTCTGGCCAGCCCCCGGCAACCAGCATTCCACTTTCTGTCTCTGAATTTGACTAATCCAGCTACCTCCCATAGTGGAATCATACAGAATTGTTTCTTTGTGACTCTGGCTGATTTCACCTAGCACAGTGTCCGGTGTTTGTCCATGTTGCAGCGCGTGTCAGAACTTCCTTCCTTTTGAAAGCCGAATAATACTCCATTGTACGCCACATTTTGTTTCTCCATGTGTCTGTTGATGGACTCTTGGATTGTTTCCACCTTTCGGCTGCCATTTTCTTTTTGTTTGTTTGTTTGCTTTTTGCGGTAAGCGGGCCTCTCACTGTTGTGGCCTCTCCCGTTGCGGAGCACAGGCTCCAGACGCGCAGGCTCAGCGGCCATGGCTCACGGGCCCAGCCGCTCCGCGGCATGTGGGATCCTCCCAGACTGGGGCACGAACCCGTGTCCCCTGCATCGGCAGGCAGACTCCCAACCACTGCGCCACCAGGGAAGACCCTGCCATTTTCTTTTGAACGTCTAATGTTCCTCTACAACCTGGCATCATCCACGTGGGTCCCTGACTGCCTCCTTCCCTACACCAGTCACCCAAACATTCTGGAACATTCCTTGCATTTGTGTGTGTGTAAACCAGCCTTTCTGAGAGGCTCGTAATGTGCTTCCTTTGCTCGCGCACAGCTTTCTATGTCTCTTTCAAGACTGAGCTGGGATCCTGCCTTCTCTGTAAAGTCTCCCCAGGCCTTCCTCAGCTGGAACTGATCTATTTCTTCTCTGAAATCCTACAGCAGTTATTGTCAGCAACCATCTTTTCGGCAGTGAATCGTGCACAGTTTTATGACAACTCTCCTACTGTCTAGAACTGTTATTGAGACATTTCACTTAACTTTTCACAATGATCTCTTCCTGCTCTAACAGGATGATTAAGTCCATGAGAGCATGTGTCTCGTGTATCTTTATACCCACTGCCTTCCATTCCGCCCACATCTTTGCATCGTACCTTACACAGATGTGTTTAATATTTCCATTTGAAAGTTATGGACCTGATTGCACTTTAATTCAGTGAAGCGGCTGATCAGGAGCCAACTTCCTAGATCATTTTTTCCCGATTTCCTCCTGAACAGCCTGAAGAAATATGGTCAAACAGAATGCAAGAGAAAGAAGTCTTCCTGTTAGCATCCAGGGTTAACGGGCACATTTATCTTTGAGAGAGAAGGGAGATTATTATTTAAATGTCTTATTTTTAGCTTCTGTGTTTCAGTTAAAGCATGCTTATATATGGTTTTGGATTAGAAGGTTGGCAATAATATACATACTTGCCAAGACCCTAGAGATGATGTTTCCATTTAAACCCTTCTGATTAGAGGATGGCTTGACCTTTACAGGTCTTAAATCACTATAGACTGCTTACTGTTGCAGGGATGCTTTATTTTAACTTCTGTTAATGAAAATTGTTACATCTTTGGTATTGTTAAAAATGCCATTTGGTCCAGGTTTTAGATGGGCATTTTGTTATTAAATTGCTTCCCCTGCACAGTGATGCATGGCATGCAGCCTTTTGTGTTAATTCTCCTGCCTTTCCCCTGTTTTTCTTGAAGAAGCAGTCATCAGTAATATATGCAGCTATAAGTAACAGACACCTGACTCTCAGTGGCTTAAACAAAAAATATATTTTTCTTACGTAATAACTGCATTTGCTGGAGTTAGTTCAGCTACTCGATGATATCGGCAAAGATCTAGGCTTTTTTCTTTATTTTAACTTGGCTTTCTTTAGCATTATGTCTTAAAGCTTGTTTTGTCAAGCTCCAAGTGTCCCCTTAAGTGCAAGAAGGGGGAGATGGGAGGTGGGGCAAGCAAGAGACTTCTCCCCTCTTGCCTGTCCTTTTTATCAGGAAAGCAGAAGCTTTCCCAGAAGCTCCCAGCTAATATTCCCTTATGTCTCATTGGCCACAAGTGGGTCAGTTGTCCCCTTAGCTGCAAGGGAGGCTGTCAGGGTGCTTGCATTCCAAGTTCTGTAGTGGAGTCTGCAAGGGAGAAGGAGGTTAGTAGCAGATGCTACTAATGATTTGGGCCTTACTTGAGAAATTGCGTAATGGTCTAATTATGTAATTTCTACTCAACTGCTGTTCACATACTAGGTGTTAAAGTATTAATTGAGTTGAAAAGTGATACCTCCTTCACAGGAATTTTGTGAACTTTTGTATTGACTTTCAAACTCTTGTGTAGAAAATCTTAGTTTCTTATTTGGACAGAGCTATAAAAGAGAAACACACACACACACACACACACACACACACACACACATACACTCACACAACATTTGAAGGTAAGTTGCATCATAGCCTTTGGCCCCTAAATACTGTGTGTGTTTCTCAAGAATAGGGCTATTTTCATATATAACCACAGTATACTTATAGACTTCAGTAAAGTTAATATTATTACAATACTTTAACCTACGATTCATATTCCAGTTTTGTCAATTGACCCGATAACTTTCTTTGTAACATTTTCAGTACAGGATCCAGTCTAGGGTTTGATATTACATTTAATTGTCATGTCTGTTTAGCATCTTTAATCTAGAACATTTCCACAGTGGCACTGATTCCTCAGAGAGCCCCTTTTCCCAGCTGCCTTATGCTAAGATTCCTTAGATGCAACAATTTTCAAACTTTTTGGTCTCAGGGCCCCTTTACCACTTTTGTTCATGTGGGTTATTGCAATTGATATTTAACCGCATTAGAAATTAAAACAGAAGTTTGAAAAATATTGTAATTGATTTAAAATAATAAACTCTTTACATGTTAACATAAATAACATACTTTTGTGAAAATAACTATTTTCCAGAACAACAAAACATATTTTGTGAAAAGAGTAGCATGGTCTTACATTTCTGCAACTCTTTGAAATGTCTGGCTTAATAGGAAACAGTTGGATTGTCATTTCTAGAGTGCTGTTTATGTGTTGTGATATGTTATTTTGGTGGAAGTATATGAAGGAAATCAGGCCACATGCAGATAGGTAGTTAGAAAAGGGAGGAGTATTTTAATAGCCATTTCAGAAACTTGTAAACACTCTTTTTTGATAACCACACCAGAAGTTGATAAGTGATAGTTTCTTAAAGCACAGCTGCTATGTAAAGTATGAAACCACATCAGAAATGAACATTTCCTGTTAACTTACATGGAAACCCACTGGTCTATCTTGTACTTTGAATTGGTGTTTTACCTGTGCGTGCTGTTATAACATGCCTTGGTCATTTGGAAAATCCTGGTTCACTGAGTTATGTAGATCTTCCACATGTTGACTCCTCTCATGGTACAGTATCCAAAAATCACTTTTATAAATATCACAACTGATCTCATTCGAAAGATCCTTTAAGTATTGGGAAGCTGTCGAACTCATGGCGCCAGACAAGTTTACCGAAACTCTACTTTTATCTTAAAAGCTTGACCTTTAGCATTTCTTCTTCCTTGATGCCCTGAGTTCTAATGAAGACTGGGACTGCTTTCTGGGGCCTGCTTGTTCCTTGCTTCCTTTTCATTGAGTGGGAACAGTGGTGTTTCTGTCTAACCCCCACGAGGCTGATTGGCCCTCTTCTTGGTAGAGTTAGAGATTTTAATTACCCGCGGCAGCCCTCGAAGAGGTGATAAGCGACAGGGCATCACCACTTGGACAACACAGGTCGGCACTGATTAGCGCGGCTGGTTAGAGCCACGACTAATGAGGCCGAGGTCACGGACTCGGCCCCGAAGCCCAGGCAGCCCGGCCACCCTCCAAATCGCCGCCCCGCCGGGTCAGCTGCCTTCGCAGATGCCCGCTGCCTTCTGGAAGGGGGCCAGGGAGGCGCGAGCCAGCAGCCAGCAAGGGCTCCTTTCGTTTAAAACCAAACAAAATAAGAACAGGGTCTCTAATGCACCACCCCCGGCGATCCCTCTCTAGGAATATCAGACTTAATTACTTACATTTAATTTGTTAGCCATTGGCTGGTGAATTTTTTAAAAACCCGATGATTAATTAGCATTCTTATAATAAGCACCATTAAGATCTATTAATGAGAGTTGCAATGGATCAACGATTTAATTTTCTTAATAAAATGAATCGGGAAAGTATTGTTTAGGAGGAACTCCATACTGCGAGCATATGCTCTCTGCCTGTTTTGTGACCTTGATGTGTTTTGCGAGCCAGAAATGGAGCGGAGTTATGATAAGCTGATTGCGGTACGTCCGCCAGCAGCTCTGACTTCCCAGAGCGAAGCCGGGCTGCGCGCGAGGACAGCGGAGTGTTCACGCAGCTCGCAAACACCACAAGCTAAGGAGGGCGAAGCCCGCTGCAGCCTGTCCTATCCCTTTCCTGCTGCATCCCCGGTGACGCTCACCGAGACAGGCTGACCGCAGCCTGTGACCCACGTCACACCCAGGACAAGTGGGAGGACGGTGCAAACTGGCTTCAGAAACGTGCCCGGCCAAAGCGCACCTGTCGGTAAATCCAGCGCTTTGCTGCCGGGTGTGAACGTCCGTCTTCACGGCACGTCTTGATCAAGCAGCCACCCGGGAGGGACGGCTCCAAAGGGCAGGAGGTACCGAGCAGCACCGTGACACGTGCCTGCCCCCAAACAGCAACAGCGCCCGGCTGGCTTTCAAAGCGTCGCGGCGCGTTCTCCCGGGGCGACAGGTGCGCCGCTCGGATGCGATTCAGCGAGGGGCTCCTTGCCCATCACCGACCGTCGGGCTGTAGAGGGCCGGCTGGGCGGGACGCGGAGGTGGCGGCCCGGGCCGGGGCCCAGAGCTCCGGGCTCTGCAGCCTGGACGCGGGACCCGGAGCCCGCGCAGGTCCCGAGAGCCCGGCCCCCGCCCCCGCCCTGCTGCCTGGGGAGCCCAGTCTGAGCGAGTAGCGGATCGGCTGCCTCAGCCCCTGAGGGTGGCGCCCGTGAACGTGGCGCGCGCGGGCGCTGGCTGCGCTTTGGCCCAGCTGGGAGGTCGGCCGGGCCCGGCGCAGGCAGCCTGGGTCCCCGCGGGCCGATGCTTTTCCCACGTGCTTTCGTGCGGTCCCTCCGCGGGGCGGGGATGATGCTTCAGTTCAGACTCGCTCAGCCAGGGCTCTTCAGAGCCTCACTGTGGGGGAAGGGCGCCCTGCCTGTGACGGCTCCCTCCTCCTGCCTGTCCTCTCTTGCACACGGCCGTGCCGTTGCTCGCCGGCCGAGTGAGTTGTTAGTGTCCCCCGGCTGCGGTCGGCAGGCTTCCACTCCGGCGGGGGCGGCAGCGGCCCTGCAGGGAAGGCTCCTGGAATGCCCGCGTGGTGCCTGTGCGCTTGGAGCCTTGGAGCTCCGTGTGAATCTGCGGCCGTGGTGCGCAGCCTCGCACAGCGGTTGCTGAAGAACGTCAGAGCTGACAGTCTTCTGTTCTTGAACTGTCCACTTACCCGGGCTTCTGCAGCCTCAGAGCTAGAACCGGGATGAAAATGCAGGCTTCCCGACTCCGAGGCCTCGCCAGGATCCCGGGCCGAGTCACACTGAGCTAAGGCAGGCACGCGGGACTCTGCGGACCCCACGCGCCGCTGGGTTCCCAGCCTCCCTCCGAACCCCCTGTTCCTGGTGCTCTGACCTTGCTGTGGCCTCTGTTTTGTCTCTTGGACATTCCTTCCCAGGCCAAGGCTGCCGCGTTTGCTATTCTTCCTTCCTGGGTGGGAGCTTCCTCCCCCAGCCCTTCCCATCGCTGAACGCAGCTCAAGCCTTGCTCTTCAGAGACGCCAACCCTGACTACCTGCTCCCCCGTGGCCTCAGCCTCCAGTTACTGTTACCCCAGCCTGGCAGGGGTCGTGTTGTGTCACTCCTGGAAGCCCCATCCTCTGGTTCTCTGTGAATGACGCCCCTACAGTCCTGCCACAGCGTGATCCTTGGAAGCTTTCCTATCTTGGGGTAGGGCTGATCATGGTCAGGCCAGCTGCAGCGGAGGCAGGCTGCCCAGTTCCAGACCCTGGACTCAGATCCTTTGCTGGGGTGCGGCAGGTGCTGGGGGGACAGGCCAGCCACAGCTTTGGAGACACAGTGCGGACTCACAGTTGCACAGTAATTGGGGCAGGCAGTGATGGGAGGGAGGGAAGGCCACAGGTTTTCCAAGAGGCAGTGAGCAAGTGAGGGGACAAGCCCACGGTGGGGACCGTGGGAGGCTCAGAGGAGCCAGGGAGGGGCGCCAGGAGCGGGGGTCTAAGTGAGCAGCAGGGAGAGACTGTCAGCAGGTGACAGAGCCCCAGTCCCCCGGGCAGGACCGCGAGAGGGGAACCGCCGGAGCACGGCAGGCAGGCCCCCTGTCCTCAAGGGGCTGGGCTGTCGGGCAGTGACCTCCTCGCCAGAACTGGGACCCGACCTCAGTCACCGGGACGAGCCAGGGGCTCAAGCTCCCGAGTCCCCGTCTTAAGGACCCGTCCTTCCTCCAGGATGTCAAGAAGCTCTGCTCAGGGGTAGGAAGCCAGGAGGACGTGGACTCGACACAGTCTCGGGAAGGCGCCGGGAAGAGCTTATTACAACTGAGAACCATATATGGAGAAAAAAATAAATCTGACCACTTGATGCATTAAATACAGTCATTTTTCCCTTGAACATTTACTTGCATTACATCCTCCTGGAACGGTGTGTCAGAAGAATACATAACCCCACCTCGCTTCTTCTTTTCCAATAACAATTTTTCCCAATGACACAGAAGAAAGGATTCCCAAGTTGGCTCAGGGCTCCCATCGCCTGGTGTACAGCCTCTCACGCAGAAACCTCAGCAGGAAAACCAGAGTTCACTCCGTCCTACTGACACCCCCTCCCTCTCTTGGGATTTAAACAAGGACGTGTGAGGCAAACAGAGACTCTCAGTAGAAAATCTCACGAAAATTGGTGCAAAGTGTGATTTTAAATATCTGGTGCCCAGGGGTGAGGCGGGAGGGAGGGATGAACACGTGGACTTTTAGGGCAGTGGAACTACTCTTAATGATAAAGCTGGATACTTCTGTCAAACCCACAGAATGTACAGCATAAAGAGTGAACCCAAGTGCAAACTATAGGCCTTAGTTCATAATCACATATCAACATTAGATTATCGGTCGTGACAAACGTGCCGCGCTAATGCAAGATATTAATAACAGGAGAATTTGTGTGCATGGCTTCTAGGGGGAGAGAATTGAGGGATAATATGGGAACTCTCTGTACTTCTCTCCCAATTTTTCTGCACATCTAAAACTGCTTTAGTGGCTTCCCTGGCAGTCCAGTGGTTGAGACTCCGTGCTTCCACTGCAGGGGACACAGGTTCCATCCCTGGTCGGGGAACTAAGATCCCACATGCTGTGCAGTGCAGCCAAAAAAAAAAACTTCTTAAAAATAAGATCTGACATTTAAAAAAATCTAAACTTCCAGCTATAAGATAAATAAATACTAGGGATGTATATGATATGGTACAATAAGATAAATAGAATTAATACCGCTGCTGTACACTGCGTACGAAAGTTGTTAAGAGAGAAAATCCTGCGTTCTCATCACAAGGAAAAACATTTTTTTTCTTTTTGTTTAGTGTTGTATCTCTAGGAGATGATGGATGTTCACTAAACGTATTGTGGGCATCATTTCATGTTGTGTGTAAGTCACAAAATTCTGCTGTACACCTTACACTTACACAGTGCTGTATGTCAATTATATCTCAAAACTGGAAGAAAAAACCCTAAAAAAAAGTGGCCAGGTCACAATGAACAATTTGAGTGAGAAGCCACTCAGAAAAGTACAAAAGGGCCAGAGAGAAAGGGCACATGCACCCTGTTTCCTTTGCTACTTTTTATACCATAAGGATGGACGTACTCGGATGAGAAACCCTTCTTGCGTTTGCACGACGATGACGGTAATGAATTATGAGTTTTCTGAGGCGGATAGGTGTACAGATATCCAAACAAAGGAACAAAAATCACCACAGTTAGGTATCAGGATCTCCTTCACGTTCTATGGTCTTTTTGTCTGCTGGGATCTCTTTCTACCTAGGTGCGAAATAGAGACAAGTTAGATGAGTTTCCCTTTCTAGTATATTTAAAAGAGGATCTTGGAGTCAAGCAAAATTGGAAGAAAAAAATTGGAACTAGAAAGGATAGTGCTGGGTGAAATTCAGCAGAGGGGCTCCATAGTGAAACAGACTAAGGGTAGTGAGGAGTTTGAAGGTTGAGGATAAAATGGAGAAAAAAATAGTTATTCTTGAAGGCCTGAAATAGGCAAAAGTGGAGACATTTAAAGGGATAGGAGCCCCGGGGAGAAATAAGTCAAGGACAGCACTGAGGAGAGGGTACAGCTTCTTAGGAGAATAGAGAGTGGTCAGTCCTTTCAGGAGGAGCCGGATGGGGTTACGGGGTAGGTGGACCGGCCCCAGTGCTGCTATCATGTCAGAAATGACCCCTTCACGAAACACCGCCCACAGACACGTGCACGGCAGCACTGGTCACGGTAGCCAAGAGGTGGAAGCAGCCCAGGAGTCCATTGATGGATGGGTGGATAAACAAGCTGTGGCGTCTCATTGCAATGGAATATTATCCAGCCTTAAAAAGGAAGGAAATCCTGACACCTGCCGCAACACAGATGAACCTTGAGGATATTATGCTAAGTGAAGTAGTCCAGTAACAAAAAGGCAAATACTGCATGATTGCACTTATACAAGCTACCCCCGGTAGTTAAAAATACATAGAGACAGAAAGTCGCAGGGTGGTTAGCAGGAGCCCAGGGCAGTGGCGATGGGGAGGTCGTTTAATGGATACAGAGTCTCAGTTTTGCAAGACGAAAAAACTCTGGAGGATGCACTTCACACCACTGAACTGTGCACTTAGACCTGATTAAGATGGTCAGTTTTACGGTACTCGTGCTTTACCACAATGAGAAATAAAACCAAAACAGCTGCCCCACCCCTGGAGTGGTCACAGGGGCCACATCGTGAATTTTCTCATCATTTTGGGGGATCTTCTGAGCTGCGCTCCTGACTTAGTCCCGCCCCCTGCTCTGTCCCTCTCTACAGTCCCTCGGTCCCCAGCCATCCTTGCTCTCAACTCAAGGATCCAAGGAAGCACATGCTCAGCTTCCTGGTTATGCCTTGTTTTCTCTGCCTGAGGGTCTCGGGCTGTCTCAGGAGGACGGCCCTTCCTTGCCCCGTTCCCTAGGACCCCGCAGTGCAGACTGCCCCCCACCGTGAGTGCCCCTTAGCCCCTGGGCCTCTCACCCCGCCCTCGTTGGCGTACATACAACTGTAACACGACTGTGCAGGGAGCAGGGCTTGCTCTGGACCCCGTGCTCCCGAGAATTCGAGGCAGAGCCGAATTTCTATTTTCACTTAGTAACTGGAGTTTTGCAGGCTTGGGATTACTGCTAATGGAAAGCAAACGGGCTACGAATCAAGAGATAAGCACTTCAACAGCCAGCACCACTCGGTAAAGCAAAGGGGCTATCGTGGCACTTTACGTGGCTAGAGATCATCATTGTAGACAGATTTGCAAACTCCTCACTAGCCCAGAAACACGATGCCCCACTAGGCTGTCCAGCGGCCCGGACCGGCCCTGCCTGGCGGGAGCAGCTAAGAGGCTGCCCAGCAGGGAAGCACGGCTGGCTGCCCGAGGCCCAGGCGCACCACCTTGGCAGGGGAGAGATTTAATTTTGTCTTCACTCTCTGTCTGGTACCCAAACCTCAGAGAAGCGCTCAGAGCCCAAAGCCCTTCCATATGCCCCTCCCTAGACTCCCTCAGCCTTGTCGCCCACCGCGGCCCAGAGAACAGGCGGTGACAGGCCTGGGACAGGGCTGCTGCAGGCGAGGGGCCCTGCACAGTGGCTCTTGACTCTGGGAGAGAGAAGTGGCTGTAAAGACTGACGTTTCCCGGGGTTTGCTGACCTCTGGCCTCCGGGCTCGTCTTGCCCTTTCTCCTCCGGGGAGAGTGTCAGCCCATCATGCATTTACATGAGGGGCCTTTTCTCCACAGATCACATCACCCCCTCTCCAGTTGCTAAAAGGCAATTTAATATGCAGAAGCTCTGCTAGAACAGCACTAGGTTATGACATGAGGAAATGGAAAAAAGAAAAAAGAAACACAACAACCTAAGCCCACTCTCCGCCCTTCAGTCGTCCTCTGAGAGTGACGTGGCCATTGCTCAAGGACGGAGCAGGTGTGCTGTGCTCCTGGGCTCAGCCAACGGGAGGGCAACAGAGGCAAGTTCAGCTGTTGGCCAAAGGCTGTCAGGACTCACGTGAGTTCTCAAGTTCAAGTCGCTCCAGGGGCTGCAGGGGCTCGTGTTTCCGCTCCCTCGGCTGGCAGTTGCTGAGACATTTGCAGACCCCCTCCTGGAGGCGCCCCTCAGCCCCGCCACTCAGCGGTAACTTCATCACTCAGCCATTAAATGTCACTGCAGCCCTTTGCACAGGGGACAGAATCTACATCTCGCCGTAAAGAAGGTGGTGAAATGAAAGATGTTGGGAAATGACATCGTTTTCCAGCAGGTTTGTCATATCTCCTGCATGGAGGGAAATTGCTTTCTGTAAATCTTGGTCCAACAGAACAAAAACACCTATTTCTTTCCAGTTGGGGAGACAGCCATCCTCATGGGCATAATGAAGGTATTGTACGCTGTGACTTTTACAAAGTCTGAGGGAACCAATCTGAAATCTTGACAGATATGATCTTTCCAGGATGCACTGTTCGGTGATGGTGGCGAGAGACCTCAATTAATTTATGAGCGAGGACAGCGGGATGTGACCCCTTGTGCATAGTCTAGGTGGAGCTGTCCCTGTCTGCATTTATGTTCTGGTAATTTAAAAAGATTTATATTAAGCTTTTCTTTCATTTTGAGAGTAGATTAAAATTCTAATGGAAACCATTTGTATGCATTTGTTGAATTGAATAGTATTTATGGCTGTGTTAAAAAAACGTTGCAAAATTCTGCTGATAATGAAGTCAGTGAAGCAAGAATAAGTGTAAAAACAGGGAGAGAAGGCTGAATGGAAACCACACTGTATTAAACAAGTATAATGAGGGAGCCGAGCCGGGTAGAGAGAGGCTGGGATTAGGCCCCGGAGTGGGATAGGTTTCCTTATTTAGTGTAAGGTTTTTATAGCTCTCTTATGACTTAAAACCAAATTTACATTTCGAAATAGGCCAGATCGGGCCTCACAAACCCCATGGCCATGTCACCCTTTCCCATCATTCTTGAACCCGTGCCAGTGTCCAGGACACACGGGAAGGAAGAAAAATCTAAGCAGAGACCCGGAGAAAAGAAGCTGATCCCAGGAAAAGCAGACACTGCGCGTAAGAGGCCAGAGGTTGGCAAGTAAGGGGCAAATCTGAGCTTAGGAGCGTCGGGCAGGTGGCAGGGAGGTTGCCCCCAGCACCTTCTGGGCGGGACCAGGGACGTCCCGGTGCTCGGATCTGTCCGTGCGCCCCTGGTGTCCACGTTCGTTGCCATGGCCACTTGACCGGTACCTGGACTTGGAGACTGCAGTCACCTCTGTGGTGAAGGGCAGGGAGCGCTCAGCGGCCTTTCGCCACCGCGAAACAAGTGCCAATGACGTGATGACCTGCGAACACAAGCAAGCACAAGGCTTTCCCTCTGTCACCTTCTCCAGGGGACAGAAGCTCAGGCCTCCTATCTTGCTGGGAGGGCAGAGAAAGCTGACGTCCTGCCAACATCCATCTCAGAGCCCACAGAGGGCATTTCACCAGGAAACTCACATTTTTCTCAGAAACAGCATCTTAGAGTCAGGGAAACACCAAGCATGATGGTTAACGGCTCTAAGCGAGAACATGGAAATTTCCTGAGAGCCCACACTGCTCTGCTCCTGGGCTGTTGTTCTTTCCTCCCAGTTGTAAGCATATTCTTTAACAGAGTTACACGGATGTCATAAAATGCCTTACAATGCATCAGAGCGGAATTGTGCATTAGTGAATTTCACAGATGTAAAGCTGTGTTGCTGTCAACAGAAGCCTGCGTGGAAAATCAGGGGTATCTTAAGAAAGAACTGTCTTCTCTCAAAATTACACCACAGCCGGAAATGCGGATGTCCCCACACCGCCCAAAGCACAGTCCTGCAAGTCTCACCGGCCTCAGAGTCTGGGCACTTCTCTTCTATTTAGTTCACGTTGCCTCTGTGAGGCTAAAAAATGGGTCTCTCTGGTCACTGTGTACCCCTGGCACCCAGCACAGCTCCTGGCACACAGAAGGTGCTCAACACACCTTTGCTGAGCTAAACGTATATGTTCTAGGCCCCAGGGGAGATGCAACAGGAGTGAAACAAGCAAGGTTCCTGCTGGTCCCAGGCTAGAAACCTCAGCCCGGGTGGGTGGTGTCTGCACCTTAGTAGGCACCCAGCTCAGGTCCTCAGCCTAAGTTTGTTACTAGTGACAAGTTTTCAACATTTACTTTTCTATTAACTGCCCTTCACCCCCAATATCAGAACACAACTTTATATAATTTAATAGAAACCCAGGGCTTCCCTGGTGGCGCAGTGGTTAAGAATACGCATGCCAATGCAGGGGACACGGGTCCGAGCCCTGGTCCGTGAAGATCCCACATGCCGCAGAGCAACTAAGCCCGTGCACCACAACTACTGAGCCTGCGCTCTACAGCCCTCGAGCCACAACTACTGAGCCCACGTGACACAACTACTGAAGCCTGCGCACCTAGAGCCTGTGCTCCGCAACAAGAGAAGCCACCGCAGTGAGAAGCCCGTGCACCGCAGCGAAGAGTAGGCCCCGCTCGCCACAACTAGAGAAAAGCCTGCACGCAGCAACGAGGACCGAACACAGCCAAACATAAAAGTTAATTAATTAATTAAAAAAAATAGAAACCCATAAGCCAGTTGCTAGAAGTTTTACATACTTTTGTCCTCCTTGGATTCCCGAATTAATCCCGGAAAGCAGGTGACATTATTATTATCATCATCTTGTTCACAAATGAGAAAAGAGTCGTGGGGAGATTTAATAGCTCACCTATTGTCGTATAACTACTATGCAGGAGAGGAGAATTCGATTTCATGTTTGATTCCAAGCCCAGTTAGCAAGTATTGGCTGGACATCGGTGCCTGGCACTGTGCTGGGCAGGGTTGGGGGTGTCACAATACATTGTCCCTGCCCTCAAGAAGCGCATAAGCCGATAAGGAAAGCCCTTCATAAGCAAAAAAAGAAAAGAAAAGCAAAGATTGCATAGGATACCAAGCATTACCCTAGTGGGACGTGTGGAAACTCGCTTGGCCACACCGACTCATCAGGGGAGGTGGTGGACGGCACCAGGTTTTCCACCGGAGGGGAGCTTGAACTCGTTCTTGGAAGATGAATATTTTTGCCAGGACCGCCACAGGAATACCAAGGCAGGTAAAGTCTGTGCTCAAAAGTCACCTTACTATGAGGGTGTCCCTGACTCCCCCATATAAAGAGCAAACCCACTCCCATCCGGCCACAGCACCCTGAGCCTGTTTTGTTTCTTTTCGCCCGGCACTCGACGTATACAACATGCCCCATGTATTAGGCTGAATGGTGGTCCCCCCCAAATGTCCACGTTCTCATCCTCAGAGGCTGTGAATATGTTAGCTTACACGGCAAAATGAACTTGACAGATATGGCTACGTTAAGGATCTTGAGATGGGGAGATTACCCTGCGTCATCCAGGAGCACCTGACGGAATCGAGTCCTTATAAAAGGGAGGTGGGAGTTCAGAGGAGAGAAGATGCTCTTCAGCTTGTCTTGAAGATGGAGGAAGCTTCTAGAATGTGGGAGGCCATGAGTCACTATTAGATGCCGAAAAGATAAGGATGTGGATTCTGCCCTGCGTTTTACTTCTCTCTTCTCTTTCCTAAGTCTGAGGTCCTTCCATCTCTGGAGGCTGGAGGTCCACCCTCCTCTGGATTCTAGGGTTTTCCCGCCTCTGGAGTCTGGGGTCCTCCTGTCCTCTTGTGCCCCTCGCCTGTGAATCACCTGTAGTGGCCCCTACCTTTTTGCTTCTTTGCCTGTTTAGCCCCTAAAACAATTTTGAAACAGTGTGTATCTCTTCACACATTTTTAGGTAAACAGCTCAAATTTTTAATTATATGTTTAAATCATTTTAAAAGATTTATTTTCCTGCGTATTTTTTATTGTCTACCTGCTTTAGACACATATTGTATTAAAATCTTGGAGCAGCAGATTTTAGTTCATCCAATTCATGAAACCAAAATGACAAAGCCAGTCTTTGCTCTCACATCAATCAGCAAAATCAGACATCATTTGGTAGAAGATGTATCAGTCCCCATGACGACCACCTCAGTTCTGCATTTGAATCTTGGCCTCAGCTGGAGAGAGGCAGCCGGTGGGCAGAGACGGATGCAGGCGGAGGGATGCGGAGACGGATGCAGGCAGAGGGATGGGGCGCTGCCTGGGTTCCTTGTACAGGTGAACTGCTCCCGTCAAAGCGTCTAGAGATCTCCTTGCCTCGCCCTCAGGGCGTCCTCAGGAATAGTGCATTCTGGCATTGTCCCTTTCTTGGTGTCCTAGAGATGTTGACACTCCAGAGCGATTCAGGATGAGTGACAGGAATGTTTTCTTTTTTTTTCCCCTCCAGTTTCATTGAGATATAATGGACACCCAGCACTGTATAAGTTTAAGGTGTCCAGCATAACGATTTGACTTCCGTACATCATGAAATGGATGGATCAGTTTCAGGAAGTTGAGAACCTGGAAGTGGATTCCCCGAAATCTGTGTGGGCTTTGGTTTCCCTGAAGACTCATGAAATAACGAAAGGGGCTTATTCCCTCCTTGATTAACCTCTTGATATCAGTCACGCCGCCAGCACTTTTCAGTTCTCCAGTCACCAGAGAGTCCCTGAGAACCTACCACATGCCAATACCGTGCCAGCTGACAGGGACAGCCAAGCCACAGTTCCTGCTCCGTCTGCAGAAGCAGCAAAAGGGGACAAAGGCAGGATCGTGAAAGAGACAGGGAGCCCAGAGGGGAGAGCCCAGCTCAGGGGGGTGGCGGGTGTGCCCGGGGGCCCAGGCGGGCTTCCCAGGGAGATGTGTCCTCTGAGGCTGGAGGGGCGGGCCCGAGAGACCACAAGAGAAGGGGAGGGACGTGTGAGAGTAGGGAAGGGCTCTGCGGGCCCAGGAACCAGCATGGGCAGGGGCTCGGCAGCTAGAGCGGGAACACGGAGGAATACGACGGTCCATCCATCCGACAAAGAGCAGGCAGTAATAAGGCCCTTTCAGTCCACTGCCTGCAGCGCACAGAGACGGAAATATCGAGGCCACACACTAAAACTAGCGACTGGTATTGAATTATGATTCCGGCATCTCAGCAGGAAGGCCGGAGCCGTGACCTCTCTTCATGAGACGTGCTATCTGTTCTAGCAGTTTTTGATTTCAAAGCATTTAATCGCTGTCAATTAATTAAGCCTCTAGAGATGCAGAAGTGCAAAGTGGAATTATCTCCATTTCAGAAAGGCAGAGCGTCAGTCCAACGAAACCCCACGGTCTGCCTGAGACTGGCTCCAGCCCGGCGTCGGGGGCCCGCGGCGGCGACAGTGGCCACACTGCCCCGCTCGCCCCTCGGGCCCTGACTAATAGAGTCACCAGGCGCGCCCGTGAAGAGGGGGCCCGGCCCTGCCCAGCCGGCCACCTGCCCGTCAGGGGGCGGCTGCAGCCTGGAGCTCCTGTTCTTGCCTTTGCTTTTCTTTGCACAGCAAAGCCAGTCCCAGGAGGAGACTGCTTTCCCAAGAGGAGCTTAAGCTTTTTGGCTTTCCTTTTAAATACGCCTTGCTTTACTTTTTTTTTTTTCTTTTCACTTCACAGAGATAAGTGAAAATCCCACAGGTGGTGGTCCTCACCAAAAGGACAGGAGAACCGAGGCCTTGCCGAGGACGCAGGGAGCGAGTTGACCGGGTGGCCGTCGCCCGCGCCCTCGGTCAAGGACACAGGTGCGCACGGGGCCGCCTGCAGGTCGGTGGGAGGGGCCGGGAGGATGCCTGGAAAGCTGCGTATTTGAATGGAAGGCCTCGAGGGCACAGCAGCGGCAGTGGCGTCTGCCTGTTGCCTTATAAAGGCTGCCAGCTGGCGCGCAGCCACCACCTGCCTTAACTCGGGTTTGCTGGAGCAGCTGCCTTTTGGACGAGGGAGTGGCGAGAAGTCCCCGACTCCCGGTGGCCGTGCTTGCCGGCGTGTGGCAGTCAGGGCCACGCTCTGCCAGAACGCTGTCGCTGGCACAGGGCCTAGGGAGGGGGCGTCCTTTTAGCCCGAAAGATGCATTTCTCTTCTTTTGGCTTCCGAGCTGCAGGAGAGCAGCCTGACTTCTCAGCATTAGCCAGCGGAGGTGGGCCACCTGCAGTGTCCTGAGGTGGCCGCAGCCACAGGGCTGTGGGAGGAGTGCGCCAGGCGTGGGGAAGCGGGATGGCTGGCAGGCTCTGCCACCTCTCGCCTCCGATGCTTAGTCACTGTGCGTGCACCTGGCCCTTTACCCAGGGCCCCTGGGAGACAGGCAGGTCCTGAAATAAAACAGTACGTCAAGCTTCCTTTTACGCCGTTCTCTTTGCTGGTTTTCAAGGCTATGACTAACCATCTCACAGCACACTACGCAGAGTAGGTGCTCAATAATTCCTTGCATGGGTTAGCAAATTAAAATAAACGGCACCGTACTATCAACATGCTGGCCTTGGACTCAGTGTCCCAGAAAATAAGGGCTGCGGCGTTTTAATATGCTCTGTGAGTCCCTGGCATCCTGGAATAGGGATTTGCTCATACTTTTGATAATGATTATTAATAGTGTATCTGTGTTCTCTGCTCTAAAACAATAATGGAATAGGGAGCTTGCAAAGTTAGAACCATGTGTATTTATAAGGAAATCAGAGAATCCTGGAAAACACGCCAGCTCAACCTAGACCCTTCAATCTAAAGGGCTACTAGAGGACACGTGAGCTTTCTTTCTCTGCCCCGATGTGAGTGGGAATATCTCTCAGTTTCCTAGGCGCCATAACAAATGCCGCAGATGGCGGTGGGGTGAGGGGAGGGTGGAGGTTAAACGACAGGAGCTTATTGGCTCACAGGTGTCAGTGGGTTGGGTTGCCCATTCCCCCAGCTGCGGGTGGTTTGCTGGCCATCTGAGCTGTTCCGCGGCTTGGGGAGGCGTCACCCCAGGCTCCGCCTTCATCTTCACAAGGCTTTCTCCCCGTGCGCGTCTGTGTTTAAAATTCCCCCTTTTATAAGGACAGCAGCCACACTGGATTAGGGGCCCACCCTCCCCCCAGTCTGACCGTATCTCAGCTTAACTAATTCTATCTGTAATGACCCTATTTCCAAATCAGATCACATTCTGAGGTCCTGGGGGTTAGGAGTTCAACATGTAAATGGGCCGGGGGGCTCGGTTCTACCCACAGCAGGGCTTTCCCACAGCCTCCGGAGAGGAAGAGAGAAGCGTCTAAGGGCCACTGTCCGCAAGGATCGAGGAGGGCGTGGAGGGAGATGGGGGGAGGGGGAGGGGAGGGGAGGGGGAGGGGGAGGGGAGGGGAGGGGGAGGGGAGGGGGAGGGGAGGGGGAGGGGAGGGGAGGGGAGGGGGAGGGGAGGGGAGGGGGAGGGGGAGGGGAGGGGGAGGGGGAGGGGAGGGGAGGGGGAGGGGCGGCCCCGGGGCGAGAAGCAGGGCAGAGGAGCAGCGTCAGAGAGGGCTGCGTCCACGTGCTCGCTGAACGGCGCGCCTTCCTTCCTGCACTCTTCCTTCCGTCCTCGGCCCCCGCTGCTTGCCGGGCCACATGCTAGATGGTGAGCACGAGTCCGTCTTCTCAACGGCCTTCTAACTGGTAGACCAGTTGATCAATGGCTATCAGTAGCCACTGATAAGGCGACTGAAATTAAATAAAATGAAACATTCAGCTCTTCAGCCTCAGTCGCCGTATTGCAAGGGCGGCTTGTGGTTGCCATTCTGAGCGTCGCAGCTGCAGAGCACTTCCAGCATCACAGAAAGTTGTACTGGACAGAGCCGGTCCAGAGGGTGGCACCTGGGACACGCGGTTGAGGAAGAAAGAACCTGGACCGGAAGGAGTACGGAAATAGGTTGAAAGCGGGCGGAAGGGCCCCAGGTGGCCTTGAATTCCCACGGCACTCAAGTGAGTGTGCAGGATTTAGAGATCCGTGAGGCAACCAATGGGCTGAGAGCCTGGGTGACAGGGCAGGTGACCTTGGAGTTGGCCTTTACCTCACAGCCCACTTCTGAGAAGTGTTCACTCATCATAGTGGGTGGTGCTCTGGAAATGTCCCCGGAACCTCCAGCTTGGGAAACACTGGCCCAAAGCAGAGCAGAGCAGAGGGAAGGGCGCCGGCTGGCCGTTGCTCCCCTGAGGACCCAGAGAACTGCCATCCAGGGCCCTCCATGAGGCTGGAGGAGGCAGTGAGGACCTGAGGCCCCTTCCTCGGGCTCCTGCAAATGTCTCCAAATTGGCCAAGTTCGGAAGACGGGAAGAGAAGTCCAGGCAACCTTGTTAAGTTAGACGGACGTTTGATGAATGATAAGGTGTCTTTCCGTAATAACATGGATAACATGCTTTTAAGGACTGAATACAAGCTATTTTATGCACATCCAGGTGGGAGACAGCACAGCCGACAAAACCTCGGGGATTACTGGGTCTCCGCGCCGGTATTGACAGAGGGAGCGCGCGCCGGCCAGAAGGGACAGGGGGCGACACGGGGTCACCAGGGAGCCGTAGGGGCTGAGCACACACAGCGGAGGTCAGGCTCGGTGACAGGCCTCCGCGGCGTGCTTTGCTCTCTGAATTTTAAGAGCAATGAAGTAAAACTGCAGCAAATCAGAAGCAGAAATGAGCCAAGGTTACAGAGGAGTTGTAAGTTGTTTAACTTGTAAAAGAGAAACATAAAAAGCACACAGTACAGAGTCTTATTCTCAGGCGCCCGAGAAGCTATGACAAGGAGGCCAGAGCCCCTTCTGGAAGAGGTCTGGGTGAGCTTCGTGCCTGCGTGAGGAGGTCTGCGCAGGGAAGGACTCTGATGACTGCCAACGTTTTCATGAATAACCATCTCCCGGGGGATGCAGACGCTGCAGGCTCCCCAGGGGCAGGGGCCTGGCCTGGCCAGCACGCGGTCTGGCAATAAGTCTTTGAGTCCACACGTGATCGGATGTCCTCCTGAGGTGCTCTCCATTTCTGTCACCAACACCTCGCCCTCACCCTCCATCGCCTCTCCCCTGGGTTGGCAGGAAGCCTTGCCTGTGCAGCCGATGTGTCCTTCCGCGTTGAGGAGTCTCCGTGCCTCTCTCCGCCCTCGATGCCCTGGCCCGCAGCACTGGCTGATGGGCAGTTCCGGGAAGCATGGACTGGGCGTGTTCTTCAGCTTCGCTTTCTTCCTCTTGGGCGCGCGCGCTGCCGGCAGGGATGCTGGCCGCAGGCTCTTCCTCTCCTTGGGGCTGGGGCACTGATCCGGGCGAGGGGTCAGTATTGGGAAGCCGTCTAGGCTCTTATACCTGGCGTTACCAACGTTGAGGATAATAGTTTAGCCTCCATCTGCTGCTCCACTGTTTATTGTCAAATGAGTCAGGACTCAGGCCAGAAAGAGGCGTAGCTGTTTGGGGGGCCCCTCCAAGACCCCAGCAGCCTGCCTGCAACAATATTACAATGATCCCTCCACTTTCGCTCCCCTGAAATTCATTCTCACTGCCCCTGGGAGCTTTACAAAATACAAATCGGATATGTTGTTTCTTGCCTGAAATCCTGCACTGGTTTCCCGTCACAACTCGAAGAAAGCTCAACTCCTGTCCGTGAGTCCGGGTTCTGGCCTTCTGCGGCCCGGCTCTCACTCCCCTTGAGCTCCGGTAGACTCTGCTGCGGGAAGAGAAGGCTGAATCGGACCTTAGGGACCTGGCAATACAGACTGTTCTTCGTCCTCTTGCGTTCCACTTCTGACCTGCCCAGAGAGCCTGCTTTGAGCCCTGGGTCCACACCAGTCCCTGTTCCCGCCCTTCCCCGGGATCCTTTTGTTCTTTTGATGGTACCCAACACCAGTGACGTCATTGTGTGCACTTGCCGACTCTCATTTATCCACTGTCTCCACCACTGACTGAGATGGAGAGCCTTCCCTTGAGAGCAGGGATCTGGTCCCCCTCCATTTGCTTTGCACCCTCAGTACCTGGCAGAGCGGTCACTCAGTCAGTATCTGAGCAGCGAATGCAGGAGGGAAGCGTCCGGGAGAAGCAGGGCGATCCACAGGATACACCCTGGACCAGGAACCAAGAGAAGTGGGGCTTCAGCCCCTGCTCACCGCTAATAACTGTGTGCTTGTTCCTTGCAAGAAGATTTTCCCCTTCTTTCGTCTCTAAAGCAAGGAAGGTTCACCTTCTGCGTTGGGAGACTCTTGTAAAGGCCAGACATCCTTCTGGAGGGGTCTCTTGCTTCTTAGGAAAAGCGTGTTTTCCCGGCCCGGTGCTGCTAATATCTTCCCCTCCCGGCGCCCCTCCTTTGCAGTGCTTAATGCGGCAGCTGAATTATTTAACTGTGTGAGTGTTCGGGGCCCGAGTTCGAAGGGCAAATAAGATAACACGTGAAGCAGCGCTGCGGCATCATTCTTTCTGCTGCTGGGGGTTCTGGAGCGTTTATCTTTCTTGGGCAACTTGAGTTTCTCAACAGAAAGAGTAAAACAAATCACATACACAAATCACAGCCCCAGCCCTGCCGGAGCCGCTGCGGCCGAACGGGAGCGATTTTAAATGAGAAGATTATAGCCGCAGCTACTGGGCCAGGAGCGAGAAACGCATGGCCTGGGCCGGCAGCACCAAATACCCCTTATCACCCCCGAAGAGCGCATTATTTTAATGTTAAACGCAGTAAATTGCAAACTAGTAAAGTCACATTCAGACTTGCCTCCCCTCTGTTTGTCCGGTGACCAGCGCGTGCATTAATACGTTTTCCTTATTGTGAGGTTTCTCAACCGCCCGAGTCCCGTTCGGCAGCCTTTATCTCCTTTGGTACCTTCCATGGAACCGTGCAATAAAGTCTCCTTTTTAAAGTACAATGCGTTTCCCTCAACCCTATTCTTCTGGGGCTTTTATGACTCACAATTGACAAAGGCCTCGCTAATGGAAATGCAAATTTCCTACCTGTCAAAGACTGAGAATGCTTTCTTGAAAACACTGGCTGGCGGGGCAGAAAGTACATTAGCATTTGCATACTTGGGGGAGAAGCTGCTTCCCATGAATTTGTGGGATAAAAGTGTTTATTTGATGCTGGGATATAAATAAAATAGCAATGGTTAGATCTCCCATGCGGACAGGACAACTCCCTGGGAATTTCCAACTTTTTTATCCCTTTGGTTTCAGCACACGTACTATTCAGATTCACATCACCCAGTACTACCTGTGTGAAGGCTTTGATTTGGGGACTAGGAGGGTTGGGTGCCCTGGATCTCTCCTGTTGCTTTACTGAGGGGGCCCAGCGGAAGTCAGTCCGGCTGGTGTCTGGCTGTCGTGGGGTTCCTCACTTCTGAAGCATCAACCCTCCCCCTTCTCTTCATCCTCTTCTCTTGTTGTTATCATTTAACAGTTCACAGGACAGTGAGCGAAGTATGGTCTTTGCCTGAAATTTTAGAGGATAGCAGGCTGTGGGGACGGTTTCTGAGAATCGGGGTGATTTCCTATACGAGTCTGCCAGGGCTTGTCGACTGGAAAAAACGCACAACTTAAACTTGAGAACTGTGTTTTGCTTGGCAGACAAACTGAGGACTTAAGCCTGGGAGACAGGCTCTCACATGCTCTGAGGGACTGTTGGGAAGCGGTCAGGGAGGGGTCAGGATACATAGGAGTTTCTGCAAAACAAAACAAACGAAACAAAACAAAAAACCCAGGTAGTGGGAACATCAAAAGATTAGTGCTGGTAAAGAAAACAGACACCTCAAGTTCATGCGTTTAGCGCTTTTCTATGTACGGGAAGATGCAAGAGTCTGGGCTTACAGAAACTATCCCTTTGATATGCACCTTAACTATCGAGGACCAGTATCCTGTTTCTCCACCCTGAATCCTTCAGGGTGGACCGGTGGGCGGGAGAGGTGTGACTGCAGTGGTTGCTGGCTTGATGCCGGCAACACCCTTTGTTTACTGATAGGCAGGTGACACTCTTTGTCTACAAGCTGCTGTAACCAAGTACCCTAGACTGGGTGGCTTAAACAACAGAAATTCATTGTCTCACAGTTCTGGAGGCTGGAAGTGAAAAAAATCAAGGTACTGGTAGTGTTGATTCCTTCTGAGGGCTATGAGGAAAAGGTCTGTTCCAGACTTTTCTCTTTGGCTAGCAACTGACCATCTTTTCCCTGTGTCTCTTCACACCGTCTTCCCTTTCTGCCCATCTCTGTGTCTAATTGTCCTCTTCTTATAAAGACACAGCCCTGCTGGACTAGAGTTCACCCTAATGACCCCATTTTAACTTGATTGCCTCTGTGAAAACCCTCTCTCCTAATAAGGTCACATTCTCCGGTACTGGGGGTTGGGACTTCAACACAGACATCTGGGGCTGTGGGGAAAACACCATTCCGCCCAGTAACACTGCCCATCTGGAAAGGTGCATGGGGCTCTGATCAGCCAAGCTCTCCTCTGAGGAGAGTTGGTGGAGATGAGAAATCCGCGGGCCACCCCTGCCCTCGAACGCCTGCCCCCTGTCACTGCCGCCTGCCACTCAAGTGACTGAAGCTTTCCAAGGACCCAATTATGGTTTCTCCTCGGTGGCCCAGCAGAAGTCCTAACGTTCAACACAACACTTTAATTACTTTTAAAATGTGCCCTAATCATGGAGACAGTGCGGCAGAGAGTCTGACCAGGTGACTTTGCCTGTGGAGGGCTGTCCTCTGTGAAAGCAGGCTGCTCTCAGGGAAGGAGGGGAGGCCAAGGGGAAATGAGGGCAGGAACTCCTCACCCTCGCAGTGCGCAGCAGCGCGTTTCGGATTTCTTCTCTTTGGCTCAAAGGTGGCGGAGATGTGGGACCGGGCTCTCTGTGACGCTGCGAACAGACGGCCTGGCTTTGGCCCAGGGCAGGCCAGGTGGTCTGACCCCAGCGCCTGTAGCATCCTCTGAGGCAGAGTGATTTGCCAGACAGTTAGAACAATGGAACAACCTGATGGAAAAAATGAACCGTATCTCCTTTACTTGGCTGTGTCCTTAGAAATGGGAAAGAAAGAGAGATCATCTCCTTTTGTCAGCTCTGGAAGAGTTATCGGATATCATTATTATCTTTGTTGTTATTATTGGCTTAAAACAACTGAAACCGATTGTCTTGTAGTTCTGCAGTCTAGAAGTCTGAAATCAAGGCGGGGCAGGGCCATACTCTCTCGGAAGCCTGCAGGGGCGTGCTCTGGGGCCTCCGGCTAGCTTCTGATGGGTTGCGGGTGATCTCTAACGTTCCTTGGCTTGTAGGCGCATCACCCCAATCCCTCTGCTTTTCTAAGCTGCCCACCGTGTGGTACTTTGTTATTACATCCCTAGGAAACCAATGCAATCCCTGAGGACAGTGGGAAGCCAGGAGAGGATGTTTAGAAGGGGAGGGACCGGTTCTCTGACCTGGAGATTGTTACAGAGCTGCCAGATGTGACTGGATACATCTACATATAGCAGTACGACTGCCACCCAAGCACCCTGGCACTAGCAAATGCCTCCACCGTGTCACGTAACTATCGTTTCTTTTCTGTGGTGAGAACGATTAAGAATTATGCTCTTGGCAACTTTGAAGTTTATAACACAGCATGTTGTCTGTAATCTCTCCACTCTACATTCGATCTTCGGGTCTTATTTACCTACTGGTTGCAAGTTTGTGCCCCTAAACCACGTCTCCCCAGTCCCCCCGCTCCCCAGTCCCTGGTAACCACCATTCTACTCTCTGTTTTTATGAGTTTGGTTTCTAAGATCCCACGTATAAGTGAGATTGTGCACTATTTGTCTTTCTCTGTCTGACTTATCGCACGTAGCGTAATTCCCTCAAGGTCCATCCATGTGGTCGCAAATGGCAAGATGTCCTTCGTTCTCTCGGGAGAATAATATTCCATTGCACGTACATATCACACCCTCCATATCCATTCAACCTCTCTGATTCTTATTTCCCCAGGACAGGAATGGACATCCCTTGACTTCAGTAAGATGTGGAGTTCGCACGGCTTCTAACTCCTAAAACTGAATCTCTTTCCGTTCTCCCCTCCAAATTCCCTTGCTCGCTCTTTCCATAGTCGCTTTCCCTTTTCCTGCCCTTTCTTTTCTCCCTATTTCTCAGTCCTTACTTGATTAAAGGACTAAAGGACTGGATGGGGTTGGTCCCTGATCCTGGTCAGGTGCAGCCTTGCGAGAGAGGAAGGAGTGGACACGGGAAGGAGCAGGGCGTTGCCGTGACTGATGGGCTCATCGGTGTCTCCAGTGTCTCCTGTTGTGTGGATACTGATTTCAGTTTATAACTGTCACTCATGACGAATGTGCCTCTTGTGATGAGCACGTTTTGAAGGGGAAACAAACGGGGTACAATTGACTTGTTACTGAAAATTAATTAAAACTAGATTTCAGCAGAGAAAAGGAGAAAGATGTGAGAATAATTTAGCAGGATGGCAAAGGGAAATCAGAGAACACTCGATTTAGCAGCATGTTTGATTATCATCAGAAAGGAGAAGCAAGAGTTCCCTGCTCGGAATTTTCAGACACAGCTGACTTGGGCTTCCAGGGCTTGGTGAGACCAGATTCTCCTGGGTTCCTAAGATCCTTGCGAAAGGCTCTGCCAGAATCAGATTTACCTGCTTCACTAGGGGGTACGACTTTCCCCATCTTTTCCAAAGTTAAAAAAGGAAAAGCATGTTTACTCTGTGGTACTTCCTCCCCCGCCCTCACCTGAGATCCTAGTGTAGGTTAGTTCCGCCCAATTTCTCTATCCCATAAAAAAGTCTTTTCGAGGAAGAGCTGAATGCAGAGTCATCTAAAACAAGGTAAACATTTCTAATTTGGACCTGTCCTCTTGAGGTGATCTTTCAGAAGCCTCCATGGCCTCTGGTAAATTAGTTCTCCAGCGCTAACTCCAGGAATGATTGGGAGGGAGATTGAGGAAAAGTGTTGAGAGAAGAGGGATTTGGAGCAACTTTCCTTTGCCAAGGCCAAGATTCTCAGCCTTCCGGAGTGAGGGGCTGGTTTGCTCAACCTGCCCTCTGGGGGTGCATCCTGGGTGGCAGCTGGGTGAGCAAGGCAGGGCCAGGGCCCTCCTTGGGAAGCACAGAGTTTCTCAAGTCACATGGCCCTGGGGTCATCGTTTCCCCTTGACGACTTCTGTAGCGTCTGCCTCTGGCAGCTGGCTTCGTCTCTGAACCTTAGTTTCTTCATTATAAAATGTGGGTAATCATAGCATCTACTTCACAGGCTTATTAAGAGGTTTAATATCCATTTGAGCATATGAGCATCTAGAACGATCATCCTCTTGCAGTAAGTGCCAAATTAAATGTATTTCCCTTTATGATCCACACAGCCTGAGCACAGCATCACTCTCCCTACCTTAGAGGCAGGTATTTTATTTATTCCTTTACCGACCCATTCAAGCAAAGGTGTTGAGGGCCTCCGACGTGCCCGGCACTGTTTTAGGTGTTGAGGCCGGAGCAGTGAAGCACACAGACGAGCCCCACCCACCACGGCCCGGACGTGCCAGCTGGGGAGCAGAGCAATGGATAAACCCGCCGGTTCACGTGGGGATCGGATTAGTAACAAAGCACCACAAACTGCGTGGCCTAAGACAAATGGAACCTAGCGTCCCAGAGGCTCTGGAGGCTGGAAACCTGCCCTCGAGGTGTCAGCAGAGCCGTGCCCTTGCCGAAGGCTTCTGCCGGTTGCCGGCGATGCTCGGTGTTCCTTGGCCGGTAGACGCAGCACTCCAGTTCCCCCTCGTCTTCGCTGGGCATTATCCCCTGTGTGTGTGTGGGGGGGGGCTTAAAAGGACACTGGTCACTGGAGTGGGGCCCACCCTCACGCAGTATGATGTCATCTTAACTTGATTATATCTGCGAAGACCCTCTTTCCAAATAAGGGCATATTCACAGCTTCTGGGTGGACACGAATTTTGGCGTGGGGCACTCTTCGGCCCAGTATAGTGAGATATGCTCCGAGGACAAGAAAACTGAGCACAGTGGCGGTGAGCGGGGGTGGGCGTGCTATTGCTGGGGAGGAAGTGGGATGGGCTCCGGGAGAGGCCCTCTGAGAGGATGACCTTTGAGCTCACACAGAAGGACAATAGGGTGACAGCTGCGGGAAGAGTACTCACTTCTCAGGGTAAATTCCTCTTTTTCTTTCTTTTTTTTAAAAAAAATTCGAATTGTTTCTCTCTTTTTTAATTGATGTGTTACATCGTGTTCGTTTTAGGTGTACAACATAATGATTCGATATGTGTTCATAATGCAGACTGATCAGTTCAGGCCCATCAGCACACACAGTTCCGAAATTTTTTTCTTGTGATGAGAACGTGTAAGATCTACTCTCTTACCAACTTTTAAATCTACAATGCAGTCTTATTAACCGTAGTCACCATGCTGTACGTTATATCCTCAGGACTTCTATTTATCTTCCAACTGGAAGTTTGTACCTTTTGACCCCTTCTACCCACTTCACCCACCTCTCCACCCTCTGTAAATTCCTGGTCAGACAGTAAGTTTTCATTCTAAGCCAGAACACCTCCACGTAGAAGACACACTAACATCAACTGGGAAGCTTCAAAATATACGTGCCAATTCTCAGAGAATTTAAACAGACTCTCCCCAGACCAATTAAACAGAATCCGTGGAGGTTGGACCCTCACGTGGGTATTTTTGAAAGCTCCCCAGCGAGAAGCCAGAACTGAGCACCCAGTGGAACGCTGGCTGCACAGTGGAATCATCTAGATGCAGCCGTCTGTGGACGTTCGCATCTCCTTTCTCAACGAAAAATTACGGCTGCCTGGTCCCTGGGGATTTGATATGCGGTCCGGGGTGTGGCCAGGGTGACAGACTTTCTCAAACTCCCCAGGTGGTCCTGACAGGCCTGTCCGGCTCTGGCCGCTTCCTGAAGGTGTCTGGTTGACACAGGCAGAGTCAGGTAAAATTCCAGTTGGAAGAGGGCCCCAGGATTCCAGGGGTGCGACGACGCCGTGGAAGCCAGGGGGCAGCCCGAGGGTCCCCGCCCCTGACAGAGGAGTTATAGAAAGGAAAGTCATGACAGTCCCTGATAGACAGGGTTGCTGGACAATTCAAATTCAAGACGACACAGAAAGCATTTGCCACACCTGCCAGGTGTTAGCATGTAGTGAATGCAGCCAGTACGTCTCACGAGGGGCATTGCTCTTCCTACCCTCCTGCTGAGGCCCTAGGACCCACAGAGTCTTGTCGGGGTCTTAGGTGACCCTCAGTCGGCTCCTCAGCCCATGCTGTGGCCCTCCAGGTGTGCCATGATGCCAGCAACGACATCTCTGGGCTTGCTGGTGACACGGTAGACGACCCCAAGGTGACGATGGCCGGACGTGGGCAGAGCCCTGCTAAAGGGGAGCATCTTCATTCACCGTCAGGCGGAAACTTGAATCTGGCTTTGCTGCTCCTCTATCGCTGGAAGCTCAGCGCCAGGCCTGGCCCCAGGGCCACCTGGGTGGACATTTTGGCCTCGGTGAGCAGGTCAGCCCAGCCCATGAGCAAAGGGGTGACGGGGCTGCGGAGAACCCCTTTCCTCAGGCCCACAAAGGGGATGCTCCATGGGCCACCGCAGGCCCTGCCTGGGGCTGCGGGCTGCAGGGGCAGCTTGACGAGGGGACAGGGGTCGGGGGTGGGGTGGCGGCTGAACCACGGAGCTGCTTCCCAGGGGTGCTAATGAGGCGGCGCTGGCTGCGCCCCCCAGCGCCGCATCTGTCTTCAGTGAAGCATGCTCTCGGTAATTTCATTGTGGCGTTTTCCATTAAAAAGTTTGATTAATTCTATAAATATTAAAATAAGACAGATAATTAGAATCCAGGTACCCACTGTACGCTAAAGCGGTAGAGTCTGCAATAAATTGTTATTATTGTCAGTAGCACTCGCACAGCACTGGTGATAAGTGCCGAGGAAGAAAGAAGGGCCCACGATCACCGTTATTAACATCGTTCCCCCCAGGACAGTCTGAAGCCCTGGCTCTGAGTGTCTCGGTGCCAGCAGGAGAGAGACGAGGGGCCTGGGTAAGGCGGTCTGTCCTCCAGCGACAGGGCGGGGGTCTCGTCTGCTCGACTTTGATGCTCACCTTTCTAACGGCTCCGGCTTCTGTCCCTGGAGACGGTGTCTCCTGCCCTCTCCTGACGGATTTCCCCCGATGCTGAGGCAGTTCGCGATGCCTCCGCTCCCGAGCTCACGGGATGCTGGCGGTGATGGCGGAAGAGGTGCAGGACCTGGTTCCCGGGGTGCTGGCTTGAATAATAAGTGTCTCTGAGCTTCTCTATAAATCCTGTGGACGAGTTTAAACTATGAGTCGTTAAGGTAGAAGGGCGGGTACATCGGATCGATAAACAGCAAAGCAAGGGGGACGCCCAGCGCTCTTAGGCCGAAGCCCCTCTTTTGCTGTGTTGGGTCCCAGTCGTAATTGTCTTGCTGATCACTTGATGGTAGATTCCCATCGTGGCCACGTTGGAGAATGAAAAAAAGGCCTCTTCTTATTTTTAATCAGAGGAACAATTCAACCATCCAAACACTTTTTCTTTTTTCTTTTTTTTTTAAGTAGTTGTTTTTTTTTTAAAAAAAAAAAAAAGCCTTCTCAGCAGCTGAGGAAATGGCTTTGGTCTTTCGACATCGGGCTTTGACATCTGGGCCTCAGGTGGGACTGTTTCCCTCGCTGCTGGACGGGGCATCTTAGGACACACTCTGAGCGTGGTATTCAGTACTGAGCAGGTGTCACCACACTTAGGTTACTGGGCCAAGCTTAACAGAGATTTGTGACCCTTTTATGTGGGTGGGTATCCTGAGGAGAGTGGCTGGGTGAGGGACAGAGGGAGAGAAGACCTGATGAAGGTCGTGGCTGGTACAGGTGGAAGCGGGCAGCCAGGATAACCCAGACGTTTGTGGAAGGGGGATTAGACTTAATCCCGTGTGTTCCACGGGACCCCAGGAAGCCAAGTAAGGACCAGAGGTTAGAAGTTACAAGTATTTGGGGGGCCAGTACAAGCCAGGTGTTCCTAACCACTGGAGCTGACCAGCACTGGACTAGGATACCTCATGGGGTTGAGGGGCCCTTGTCGCTGGGGGCATCCAAACAGGTCCCACCCTGGCTGGGACGGGGAGAGGAAATCCTCTCGTCTAAGGAGATTTCTTGCAGAGTAAGTGTAGCTGGAGCCCACATCAGCTGGCGCTGTCCCCAGAGAAGGTCTCTCTGAAAATTCCAAGAACACCTGTTTTGCGAGTCGTCTCAGCTGCTCTTGTCTGGACTCTCAGGCGACGGGTCTCTGATCGGAGATACGGTGCAGGGCAGAGAGGCACGTTTGTGGCCATTCTGTGTGTTTTACTTTCCATTTCCTGGCAAACACCCCTCTTATCTTCCGTCCTTCCTTTGTTTAATTTGCTTCTTATTTCAAGGAACAAACTGTTTTAAAAGAACAAATATCCAACCCAGGAAAGTGAGACTCTTTTATACACAGGGTTAAATCTCTCCAACAAAGAATTGTCTAGATTAGTTAAGTATCCTGAAGGAGGAGGGTGGGAGAAATTTGGGAGTCTGAGCCGAGTGAAGGGATTTGTAAGGGAAAAAGTAAAGTTATCTTTCACGTCAGCGGTTAAGGATTTAAACGCCGTAGCCTCGGAGCCCAGATCGGGCATTGGAGCACGACAGCCCAGGCCGGGCTGAGCTTGCAGTAGTGTCACTTCTTTGCCAACAAGGCTGAAGGACTCAGGTGATTTGAGAGACGCAGGTGTGGTGCTAAAGTCACTGTCTTGGACTGAACCCTGAGCCATTTGCTCAATACTTTCCCCAAGACAGAAGATCTGTGTGTCCTTGGTGGTTACCCGGCCTCGATATCGCCATCTGTAAATTGGAACTGGTACGAGTACTTCCTCTACGGGGCTGTGGTGAGGCGTAAATGTGATACGGAATGTAAAGAGCTTAGTAGAACATCCCTCCCAGCGTTAAATGCGGAGTAAGTGTCGACTGTGATCTTCTCTGCAGGAAGGTAATTTTCGGAGTTCCGTTACGCGCCAGCCACTAGGGCGAGTGCTGGCCGGGTTTCTGCCTCAGGGTCCTGGCGATGCGTGCGTGGTTGCCCCACGACGTGAGTGCTCGTGAGGAGGAGAAGGCGGGGGCAGTGCTGGGAGCACAGGGAGGTGGGGTCCCCGGGGATCCAGGACGTCGTCAGAACAGCTGGCAGTGCCTGAGGGGCTAGCGTGCAGGCACCTGGGGAGCAGCCAGCAGCCCTGCAGAGGAAGCCTGGGCTCTGGAGAGGTTTCCCTGCCCCTTCTAAGCCTCTTCTGCCCCGTGCCCTACACCTGAATGAGTAGGGTGCTCACAGAGGGCATCTAAAGTCGACAGAAGTTTGCACCGACCTCAATCTACACGTTTCCTGTGAATGGTCTTTTTGTAGGACGGTGTTTTGCAAGCTCTTGGCAGGAAGCCTCTGTTTTCTGGTGGATGACGCCGAATATTAGAGCCGGAAGCTCTTGCCGATGCAGTGAGCGCTCCAGGCGTTTCCCTCGCTCACCTGCAAACCAGTTTTCTGTTCTCAGCTCCAGGCGTTTCCCTCGCTCACCTGCAAACCAGTTTCCTGTTCTCAGCTCCGGGCAGCTGGTGCTGGGTCTCTGCCAGGGGCATCTCTGGCCCCTGCTGGTTCTGCCAGAAGGGGCACTGGGAACAGGAGCGGGGAGAGGAGGGGACCTGGCTTCCTGCTCCTCGTTTGTCCACTGTTTCTGTCATTGCTGTTCCAACAGTGGCACCTCGTCCTGTCCTGGTGGCAGCTGCTGGCTTCTGTCTCCACGCCCGGGACTAGCCTCATCACGCCCCTTCAGAGGTACCAGCCAGCAGCATCTGGGCATCACCCCAGCTCGGAGGTCTGTGTCCCCGCTCCGTGGGGCAAGGCCCTCCTCCAAGGTTCCAACTTCGGCGGTGCCCAGCCCTTCCCATTGTTCCCCTTGCAGTGGGGGTAGTATCTGATTCCTGTTATGATTTTCTTTTGTGCGTTGATGTCCCACGCCCCTTTTTCCCCCTTTCAGCTCTCCACTACCTATGTGATCAATTTCCTATGTTAAATTCCCTCTGTTGAAATAACTGTTCAACTGGAGCTGCTGTGGCTTTGACTCCTGTAAATGGAAGTAGCTGACGCCAGGGCTACCTGTCTTAAGGTCAGGAGACATATTGGGCGTGCGGAGGATTACAAAAGTGATGCGTGGATGGGAGGGAGGACGTCCCGAGGGGGATGAAGTGCCCGTTGACAAACTCTGTTAAGTTTTGTAATTTTGTCCAGAGGTAGAGAGTGACAGAGTGTGCAAATGCCCTAGTCAGGATGTCGGGACCAGTCTTAAAGAAGGTACAGGTCTATTTCCCCAAAGTGTTCATTATTTCTCACACAAAGAAAAAGATGAAAATAAGAAAAAGAAAGGAGAAGAGGAAGAAGCGGAGATGTATCCTCACAAACCCTTCTGTCTTTTCTTTCTTTCTTCTCAATATAGCAAAGTAAAGTAGTGCTAGACTTCCTAGCTCTGGGTCACCTTTAGGAGGAAGGGAATTTTGAGAAAGGAAGAGGAAGAAAAAGTAATGCGGGATCATAGGCTCTGTGGGGGAGGAAAGGGCCGGGTGGGTAAAGGGAGGGGAGTGCAGACACAGGGCAGCACAGAGGCTCGGGACTCCTGAGAAGCAGGAGGAGAGGATGGCAGAAGGTGGAGGAGAGCTGCATGTTGGGGAGGAAGGATCTAAGAGCAACTTGACTTTGAAAGTTTGCTGGGTGTTAGACGCTGCTTCTGGATCTAACGGATTTTTGAAAAGTAGGTTTTTTTAAAAGGCCAAATGTAAAATAATTTCTACCACACATTTCTGTGGTACCCCATCAGGAATTCCTCTACAGCTAAGTGTCGCTGGGAAAGGCTGGGGTGGCCGCCTTCAGCCATTCTGCGCGCAGCCCTGGGTGCTGGACAAGGCACCTGCTGAAACGGATTTGCTGAGGCGAAAGGACTGCTTTTGGCGCTTGCACAGGTGCCTTCCCTCAAGTGACATTTGCTTGCTTACTCTTCAGGGACATCCTGAAAGGGAAGCGAAGGAAGGAGAGTTAGTAGCTTTTAGTTTTAGTCCTGGGGGACCGTGTGCCTAAGAGCAGGAAGGTCAGGGCCTCGTGGGTCTAGAGATGGGAAGGATGCTGCTGGATCGGGTGCCCTTTGACAGAACCTGGAAATGCTCTGCATGTCGTGGAAAGGCCATACTAATTGCAGTCATTTAGGCAAATTGATTACCACTTAGGCCTAAGTGCAACTATGCAGTCATGATTCTGCCTATCGTTGTACGTGTGTCAGATGAAGTTGACTGCAAGCTTTGTTTGATGACAACACTAAATTCTCTTCTGTCTTGGGCTTGGTAAACTCAGCCTTCAGTTATGTGTCGCTCACGCGGCCTGTCCTGGACACCCCGGGGGGCCCCATGAAGAGGAGTGAGTGACAGACCCTGAGCTGTCCCTCCCCCTCCCCACTCTCTCCCCTAATTGCCTGTGACAAGCTTCTTTCTGGGCTCCTGTGATTTGGGGTCTCCCTGACATCAGGCAATGACAGTCCCCTTTGTGGCACTGCTCTTCCTGGTCTGAGGACGGGGAACTTGGCAGTCTCAAGAATCCTTCCTTTTCTTTCTAGAAGACCCCGAAGCTGCTTCTCTCCCGTGCAGGGGTCTGTGCGCTTGGCCCTCCCTCTGGAGAGGCTGTTGTCACTTCCCAACCAGAGGAAGACGGCACCTCTGAACAAAGCATCCTGATGCCGACGGGCCCCGGTGCAGGTGCGCGAGCGCATGATGACGGCCCTTTAGGAAAGGCACACAGATCGTGGCGCCGTAGGCCCTGGAGTCCTCAGTAGAAGCTGCGGGGTCAGGGCGCTTCGAAGACCCTCCCCTGGACTCTCTCCCTGGGAGACGAGCCCTTGCAGCTGCCACGTAATGGAGGCTTCAAGCCCTCGAATCCCCGCGTTGCTGAAGAATCCCTCAAAGGGTGCCGGCCTCAGGCTGGGAAGAGGGAGGAAGGACGTCCTGAGGCTCTACCTGAACAGAAAGAAGCTGCCGTTGGCTCGGAAAATCGGGTGTTCCCGGCAGACCCAGCCCATGAGCCACCGGGAAGAGAGCCCACCAGGGCTCCAGGGCAGGAACCGGCCCATGTCCCCACAGCTCAGGCAGGTGCTGTGCACGTGTGGCGTCGGGCTCCCCTGCGGCGGGCCGGGCTCCCCTGCGGCGGGCCGGGCACCGCTGCCCACTCTGTTGTTGCTTGCCCTGGCCACCCACACCACGGGCTCCATTACTTATTGATGTTAGGTGTCTGCAGCGAGGCCCTCCTCCACCCAGAAAGGCTCCAGGTAACAAGGGAAGCTCCGAGGTGGCTTTTCCCCGTGCGGTCCAGGCCCAGACCCCGAGACAGACGGGGCCAGGGCCACCGCGCGGAGGGCTGGGGGCCGGGCTCCGGGGCCCCGGGACTCTGAGAGGCTCCCCCGGGAGCAGCAGCTTCCGGGAGGCTCCCCACAAGCCCATGCGGCCGGATCCCTTATCCGAACCTCCTTCTGCACCTCAGAGCCGGGCCCTGGGCCCCAGGCTGGAGTGGCATCTGGGCTGAGCCCGGGGCCCTCGGGCCACACAGACTTTGCCCAGGCCCGGTGCAGCCTCCGCCTGCGAAGCTGCTTCCTCTTCCTCTGCTGGAGCTCAGCCTCTCACAGAGTTTTGGAGGCAACTCCACCCAGGGGCCCAGCACACGAACACCCAACCCCAGGTTCCCTTGTGGCTGTGAGGGTGGCTTTAGGCCTGTTTCCGGGACCCAGTAGGCGCCCTTTCCCTTGGGCCCTTTGCAGAAGGGTAGGGGGGCAGCTCTGGCCCCAGGTGTCCCCTGCAGTCGCGTGGCTCTGGCCTCGTGGGCTCTGTGATAGTGGACTTTTCTTTTCTGGTCGATGCTCTGGTCTTCTGGATCTGAGAGTTTTCAGCGAGGTGGGTGTGACTGAAAGCAGAGTGAATCCTCACATCCCCCAGGGGCCACAGAATGTGACCTTATTTGGAAAGAGGGTCTTTGCAGTTGTAATCAAGTTAAGATGAGGCCATACTGGATTGGGGTGGGCCCCCCTCCAGGGACTGGTGTCCTTTTAAACAGAGGAAGGAGAGGCCGGAGACCCGCAGGGAGAACTCCATGTGACATCGAGGCAGAGACGGGACAATCCTGCCACAGGACAAAGGGCCCCAGAGATTGCCAGCTGCCACCAGGAGCCGGAGAAGGCAGGGAAGGATCCTCCCCAGGAGGCTTCAGAAGGCACAGCTCTGCCGACACCTCAAGTTCGACTTCCAGCCTCCAGAGCTGTGACATGATAAATTCTTGTTATTTAAGCCACCCCGTCCAAAGTACTTTGTTACGGCAGCCCTAGGATCCAACATACCCCCATGTCTCCGTCCTTCCACCGTGCTGGAGGGGCCAGCATGGGTCTGAGGGATAAACACCATCGGAGTTTCCAGTAGATCCTGACCTAGGGTTGCCAGATTTAGAGTACGTGTGCGCGCGTGTGCGCGCGCGCGCGCGCACACACACACACACACACACACACACACACACACACCCCAAAATAAAACAGGATACCCTCTTACATCAAATTTCATATCAGGGCTTCCCTAGTGGCGCAGTGGTTGAGAGTCCACCTGCCGATGCAGGGGACACGGGTTCGTGCCCCGGTCCGGGAGGATCCCACATGCCGCGGAGCGGCTGGGCCTGTGAGCCATGGCCGCTGAGCCTGCGCGTCCGGAGCCTGTGCTCTGCAACGGGAGAGGCCACAACAGTGAGAGGCCCACCTACTGAAAAAAAAAAAAAAGTTTCTGATCAATAACAAATAAAACTTTTTAGTATATGTCCCCAAAATTGTATGTGACATGCTTATACTGACAAATGATTCATTTTTGATCTGAGGTTCAGTTTTAAGTGGGCGTCCTGCCTCTCATCTGGCGTTCCTAGCCGCCGCCCCTCGGCTCCCAGAAGGGCCTGCGGGGCCTGCTCTGACCCGTGGAAGGTCAGGGTGGCCGCAGGGCTGCTTCTTAGCCCCTCGTGCGCCTCCCTCCGGGCTGCCTGAGCCCTGCCAGCAGCCTGCAGTCTGAACATCCTGCCAGCTGGAGGCGAGTCTGGCAGGACCGGATCGTACAGGACGAGGTGCACAGGGGGGCATGTACGGCCGCCCGGCGGGCGTGTTCCGGCGGGACGAGCCGGGCCCCCCGTGGTTCCTGCTGAGCGGCACTGGGCATAAGTCTCTGCACTTGGACTCGTGCTGTTTTGGATTGTCTTCAGCTCCCCTCCGGGGGAGGCGAGAAGCTAGTGCGGACGGGAGGGGCCGGGGTGGGGCGTGGGGAGTGATTCCGGGGGACTCAGGAGCAGATGAGGCGGTGGGCTTCTGTGGGATTCGAAGGCCCAGGCGAGGGAGAGCGAGCCGGCGGGGCCGAGGGCACGCGGAGGGACTGGGCCCGAGCCGCCGCGAACCATTCGGGGGGCGTCTGTAGGGTGGCGGCCGTCCTGGCCGGATCCTTCAGCACAGTCACAGGTGGCGGCGGGCAAGGGGCAGAGCGGGACTCCCACGGGGGCTCCGCACTGCGGACGCCCGCACTCTCCCTTCCTGGTACCAGGGTCTAGAGAAGACCCCTCTCTCCAGGGAGACCTAGCAGAGGTCCCCACTGGAAGGGTGAGGTGAGCAGAAGTGACGAAAAGGGATGGGGTCCCCGCCCCCGTGCCCCCTTTCCCAGGGGGCGGGCCCACGGTGCAGGAGGCCAAGGACAGATGCTGGGGAAGCCCACACCGGGGGAGCAGCGGATGGCGAGGACCCCAGAGAGGCAGGGGGCCTGGATGCCAGAGGCGGGGAGGGGTCGGAGGGGGGGGCTGGTGGAGGGAAGCGTCACCGCGGGGGCGGGAGGGAAGGAGGCGGGTGCCCGGGAGGCCGTGCCTGGGGCACCGGGATATTAGGCTGCAGCAGCAGCAGAGGGAACAGGGCTGACCCTGTGGGGGCGATGAGAACAAGCCCCCTTCCCAGGAATTCTGGCAGGGCTGGGGCTGGAGGTGTGGAGACAAAAATGCCAGCTGGGCCCGGCGCCAGCTGAGGGCGGCCCCGGCCAGGCTGGGGGGAGGGGCTGCGGGCTTGCGGCTGGAAACCTCCCCTTCTTTAAGGCGGGGCGGTGTTTTCTTTCAGGGATCCAGCCCCAGGTGGAAGAATAGATCAAAGCCCTCCCATGCCTGCAGCGGGTGGATGGTGCTGCCTTTGCTTCTGAAGCACCAGCCGGATGGGCATGTTCCCTGGAGCTGGGTCTCTGCACCCCTCAGGGACTTGTTCGTAGGAATGAAGGAATTTAATTGGCAGGAAAGACCCACCCTCCCCCCCCCAAAAAATACAAACCTTCGGATAAGTGTTCCCAAAGGATCCCCAGGCCCCAGCCTCGCAGGACCCCTCTGGCTTCCTGGCCCCCATGGTGAAGAGCCCAGGGGTGGAGGTGCGGACCTGGCACTGGGCGCCCGGGGCCCCGTTGTCCCGGTGGAGGACAGCTCTGTCCTCCTGTCCCTGCTCGCAGGGATGAAGACGGGGGGAACAGGGCAGAGCTGGGGTGTGGGGTCCCCAGAGCCATGAGTGGGGCACGCAGGGGTCAGTCTTGGGTCAGCTGTGCCCTCGGGAACTTATAGCAGGCAGCACCGTGCACCCTACTGGCCAGTTTTAGAGCAATATAACAGTTTAATATACTAACTTTAAAAAATAAAAAAGGATACCGACTATGCAATTTCTCTGGAACAGCAAAGTCTGCTTTTGCTCTTTCCCTAACAGGACCAGCCGAGGGAGACAGATGAGGCAGCAGCGAGCAGCACTGAGGGAGGCCAGGAGCGGCGAGGGGCCCCAGTCAGAGGAAGCCCAGGCCCCCCGATGCCCATGGGGGCCATGGGAGCGTCAGGTTTGTGTTCTGTGTCCCGCAAGCCCGCAAGCCCGGTGTCTCATGGCCCGAGGGCATCACAGGAGCCGGCACCTGCTACCGCTTTGCTTTGAACGGTTAATTAGCTCTTCAATAATTTAGACCACTTCTTTCTATACCACAAATGGCTGACGTTTTAAAATTTAAAGTTTATGTTTGAAATAAGGGCCAGTTTTCTGGAGGCATCCCGGATGTTTTGCAGAATGGCAGGTACTTATGACTTACCACGTGTTTGGAGCACGGTGTGGTGATGCCTTTCTAACAGCAAGCACCCCCTCGAGGGCCGGCCCCATCCCTGTGCCTCGTGGGGGCCAAGGAGCTGGGCCTGCTCACGGCCCGGGTAGAGCGCGGGGTGCCCTCCAGACCTGGACTCGCCGTGGTACCACCAAGCAGTTACCAGTCCAGAGGGGAGTCCGGCGAGGTGCGCCCAGCAGCCGGGCAAGGGGCACAGCACAGGCAAAGGCACCGAGGCTTGAGGGGTGCGGTTCCTTGGAAAGTGGGAGAGCATTCACTCAGCTGGATTTCAGGAGGTGCCCAGCATATCCTGGCCCGGAAGGCCCGGAGAGCGAATAGGCTGGGCATCTGAAGCGGTCTGGGGCCCTGTACCCCGAGCTCGGAGCTTGGCCTCGGCTGCAGCAAGGTGGACGGGGAGAGCATGGATTTGGAGTTAGATGGGCAGGAATTTCAGCGCTATAGCTCCTGTAGCACTAGCCACGCGTCTTGGGCCAGTTCCTAACCTGTTCCAGGGGATCCCAGGAAGCCCAGGGACCACGTGTTCCAGACTCCTGCCTACGGGGGCTGTCCTGGGCCTGCACCCCTGGGAGAGGTCCCTGGGGATGTGCGTTCAGCCGCCCTGATCCACCCAGGCTGGTGCCCGGGGCTCGTAGACTGCGGTTCTGATCTTGCGCTGCCCTTGGGCAGGGGACGCTGGGAGCGCCGGTTCTCCGCACAGCCCTGTGCTCAGGAGGCGTGGCTTCCGCTGCCTGGGCCACACTGTGGCCGTGACTGCACGCCGGGGCCGGACTCCTGTGAGGCGCTGAGCCTAGGCGGGCGCTGTGCCAAGCTGTTGACATCTGCTGCTTCACTGAGCTATAGCTGCACGATGACCCATGGAGCCCCAGTCCTCAATTTATAAAAAAAGGAAACTGGGCCACAGAGCGGGGAATAAGTCCTGTGAGTCCAGGCAGCTGGTAAATGGCGTGGGAAGACCCAGGCGGCCTGGCTCCGGAGCCTGTGCCGCAGCCCCCTTACACTCTGCTCTGCACAGCCTGCCTGCCTCCCCACTGCTCCTCCCCTGGAGCTCCAGCTCAGGCTCACCTCCTCCAGGAAGCCTGCCTGGACCCCCCCAAGGTGGGACTGGGCTCTCTGGTCCGTGTTCACAGCAGTCGCCTCTTGACTAAACAGGAAACCCTGGAGGATGGGAATCTTTCTTTTCTGGGAACTTCCACAGTGCCCCTCACAGGTAGGGTGGCCCGACCCCATTCTTAACTTCAATTTGAGCAGCTGGGCCTTTGTCAGCTTTGGTTTCATGTGAGATTTAATTGGCAAAAAGACCCTGTCCCCCTCCCCCCGCCAAAAGGACTAGTTGCAAACCGTGGGATGGGGGTTCTCAGAGGATCCTCAGGCTCTGGCCGTCGGCGGGGGTCCCCTCTGGCTGCCCAGCCCCCGTGGTGAAGCGGCCAGGCTTAGACGTGGGGGCAGCACTGAGGGCCCGGGCCTCCTTATCCTGCTGGAGGACAGCTCTGTCCTCCCGGCTCTGTCTCGACAGTGGTTTTCTTGAGGGGTCTGCGCAGCTGGCACCCTCCATGGCTGTCGCAGTGGTACCTGCAGGGGGCCCACAGCCAGGGGCGCCCTGGGAGGCCGGAGGCTTCCTGCCTGGGGTTTAGGTGTCTCTGTAGCCCGCCACACGGTGAGACACAGAGGGGTCTGCCCAGGCGTGGACTCCACTCTAGCAGTGGAAAAGCGCTCTGGCTCTCAGGCAGCTCACGGGCTGGGGAGGCTGGGAAGGAGAGACTCAGGAACACAGGTTTGGGCCCAATTTAAAGACGGAGAAAACTGAGGTGCCGAGACACCAAGTGGTTTGCCTCACTTGGGTCAGGCAGAACTGCACGTGCATGTGTGATTGTGTGTGGGTGTGATGGTGGTGGTGGTGGGGTGTGTGTGTGATGGTGGAGGTGGGGTGTGTGTGTGATGGTGGTGGTGATGGGGTGTGTGTGTGATGGTGGTGGTGGGGTGTGTGTGTGATGGTGGTGGTGGGGTGTGTGTGATGGTGGTGATGGGGTGTGTGTGTGATGGTGGTGGTGATGGGGTGTGTGTGTGATGGTGGTGGTGGGGTGTGTGTGATGGTGGTGATGGGGTGTGTGTGTGATGGTGGTGGTGGGGTGTGTGTGTGATGGTGGAGGTGGGGTGTGTGTGATGGTGGTGATGGGGTGTGTGTGATGGTGGTGGTGGGGTGTATGTGTGTGATGGTGGTGATGGTGTGTGTGTGTGATGGTGGAGGTGGGGTGTGTGTGTGATGGTGGTGGTGATGGGGTGTGTGTGTGATGGTGGAGGTGGGGTGTATGTGTGTGATGGTGGTGATGGTGTGTGTGTGTGATGGTGGAGGTGGGGTGTGTGTGTGATGGTGGTGGTGATGGGGTGTGTGTGTGATGGTGGTGGTGGGGTGTGTGTGTGATGGTGGTGGTGGGGTGTGTGTGTGATGGTGGAGGTGGGGTGTGTGTGTGATGGTGGTGGTGATGGGGTGTGTGTGTGATGGTGGAGGTGGGGTGTGTGTGTGATGGTGGTGGTGATGGGGTGTGTGTGTGACGGTGGAGGTGGGGTGTGTGTGTGATGGTGGTGGTGATGGGGTGTATGTGTGTGATGGTGGTGATGGGTGTGTGTGTGTGTGTGTGTGTGTGTGTGTGTGTGTGTGGTGGTGAGGTATGGTCTGTGCCTGTCCGTGGCTGGGATAGGGGGTCCTTCACACACCCGGCCAGCGCTGATCCCAGAGGCTGTGAGGGCTGGGGTGGCCCTGCCGTGCCTGAGGGGCCCACGAGGGAGAGGTGGGGACCCCAGCCACACAGCCTGGGGACCCTCCCTCTGCTCAGCTCCGTTAGCATTGACAGCTCCTTTCTGAGTCGGGATGCGGAGCTTGTTGGGGACACTCCTGCCCTTGCCCGGGCCAAGCCTGGCACCTGGATGCGCGAGGCCTGCAACAGACCGGGGGTTCTGTCAGGCTAAGACTGCCACGACTGTTGCTTTCTCTCCCAGTAAACTAGAGCTGGGCAGAAGCTGCCAGAATCTTTTTTTTTTTTCTTGGCATCATGAGAAGATTAGACAGCAGCACAGAGGGATCGCTATGGCAGAGGTGAACATGCTGTCATCCTGTCACTCCTTGGGCTCTGGATCGGATGGCCTTGCAGAGAGCCCTTATTTCGGGTGTGTTAATTGCCAGGGGCTTGAGCACGGCCATGTCCTGACACCTTGGACCCGGCAGGACAGAGAGCTCCGACGGGGGCACATCCTGTAGGTTCCAGTCGTCGCTGGCCTTTGAGGCCACCAGCAGGAAGGGAGCCGGTTGTGAACCCTCAGGCTTGGGCCCCCAGCCCTGAGCTTGCTGCCTCTGCCCCTCCCTCAGCCGCTCCCTTTCTGCAGCTGGGCCACGTCCAGGACGCTGGCTGCGGGCAGTATTCTGAAGGTGTGTATTCCGTATTATTCTATCTTGGTCTGTATGTGATTATAAATATTCATACTCACTAATTTCCACCATCTTAAGGTGAGCAGTGAGAGCTTGGGTGGGAAGGGGCTTCATTCTCAGCTCTTTCCTGCAGGTAAAAGTGTGGGCCCTCAGCAAAGACGGCAGTTCCCTCTCCTCTGGGAGTTTACAGGGAGAGCCCCCGTTCCCATTGGAGGGGCCTCCTAACGCAGCCTCGGGCAGCGAGATGCTGAAAGATGTCTGGGGCATAACATCACCACGGGCTCCTTTTTCCTTTGTCTGTCTGTCTCTGTCACACACACACACACACACACACACACACACGCACGCACGCACGCGCGCGCCCCTTGTGGGCAGGGGAGGCGGGGAAGGAGCAGCTCAGCAGCAGAAGGTTGGGCCCACTTTAAAGGTGGAAAAACTGAGGTGCAGACACGGCAGGTGGCCAGGCGAGGTGGGACTAACGGGTATTTGTCCACTGCTCTGGGGCTTCGCCCAGCTCCGCCGCTTCCCCAGGGCCTCTCTGAGTTTGATGAACTAGAGCACTAATTGGCGAGGCCGCAGAAAGAGCCCCGAGTGGTGGCAGGGCTAGGCCTGCTTCCCTGTGACTTACAAGAGCGGGGCGAGCCTGCCACCCCCTCCTAGCAAGAGGTAGAGGAATGGGGAGGGGCGCTTCCCCAAAGTCCAGAGCCCCGGCTCTGCTGCCTGTCCCCTCCCGGGGGGAGTGGCGGTTTGGAGCTCAGGAGCAGGTGTATGAAACAGACCCTCCTCATCTGGATGGCTGCCAGTCTGCGGACGGGGCGAGAGCTTGTGTTTCAGGACTGGTTTCCGATACAGCCACCAAATGCCTCCACGGGTGTCGGAGCAGGAAGAGGGTGCCCGACGGAGGCCCGGAGGGATGAAGCGTCGTGGCTGGAGGCCGTGACGCTGTGGGCAGCGCCAGGCAGACCCGAGGGCCTGAGATCTGGTGTAGTATTCCCGCCTCCTGGCTCTGTGTGTGAGTGAGAGAGATCTCGCGCCCGACCGCTCTCTCGCCGTCGCTCCAGTGGGGCAGGAGGGCAGCTTACCCCTCCTGGTGAGTTGGGGAGTATGACTGGGCTCGTGGGGCGAACTGGGCCTCACTGCCCCCAGGTGAGGGCCGCCCAGGCCAGCACTCACAGCAAAGTGCGGGACGTCTCTCTACCTGATTTTGGTATCCGTATTGCTTTTCACTTTTTTTTTTTTTTTTTGCAGTACGCGGGCCTCTCACTGTTGTGGCCTCTCCCGTTGCAGAGCACAGGCTCCGGACGCGCAGGCTCAGCGGCCATGGCTCACGGGCCCAGCCGCTCTGCGGCATGTGGGATCCTCCCGGACCGGGGCTCGAACCCGTGTCCCCTGCATCGGCAGGCGGACTCTCAACCACTGCGCCACCAGGGAAGCCCTGCTTTTCACTTTTATCTAAGGTGATGCTCGCACTTTCACATGCCAACTTTGATCTTTTTCCTCATTTCCGTGAAAACTTGGGTGGGGAAAAGAGGGGGCTGCTATGTCTGGGGGCCCCAGAGGCCTCCAGGGACACCAGTGCAGGCTGCCATATAAAAGGAGCGTCCGTTGGCTCCTTTGGGTGACAACATGGGCCAAGAAGGTTGAACCCTGGATTCTTTCCCCCGTGGGCTGGCAGACGGGGGAGACGGACGTCCCCACCGCCCGGGAGGCCAGGTGGAGGGCCGGCGGGCCCTGCTTAGGCCTCAGCTGCCCCCGAGGGGCTTCAGGGAGTTCACCCCTCCCAGCTGTCACTCTAGCACTTACGGTGAGAGCCTGGCTCCCTGGGAAATAGAAACGCCACTCTGAATTTAAGTGACCTGTCCTTCTGGGAGATTCTTCAGAGCGACAGGACTGTTCAAACGTGAAAAGTAAAAGGGAAACAATGTGATAGTTCAGAAACCACTGTTTTTGGGGGGCTGCAAAACTCAAACAGCCCGCAGGCAATTCCTGGGAGGAAGGGCCTTATTTTGATCTGCGAAGCGAGAGGAACATTGTTTGACAAAGTTTCTGCTTGACGGGAAGGGAAATCTTACGGGAGCGATGTTTGCAAGGACCAGGCCTCAGTGAGGCGGTGCATGAAGCAGAAGTAATCGTTTTATGTGTGAAACTCCGTGCGCAGAGCAAAGATGGGAAAGTAGAGGCTAATTGGAACTGGCCTGACCAGGGAGAGGGCTAGAGGGTGGCGGGAGCTGGTCCCAGCGCCGCTGCTTTGGCATCCATCACATCTTCACCAACGATGCCCATCACCAGGGGGCGCTAGAACCCTTCCCGAAAGTTCCTCGGAAGGAGCAATCTCCCGGAGGGTTGTTGGGGAAGAGCCCCGGGGCCCCAAGTCCTCCCTAACCGGATGCCTCCTTGGGATTTCAGGAGGAGGCAGTGTTCTGAAGGACCTGCCCAACTCTCCCACCAGAGGTTGGGATGGCTTTTCATTCCTGCAGGACCAGAGCCCTGGAGATTGAAGGGAAGGCAAGAGGGCAGCCCCACGCTGGGGGGTGAACGTAGGGCAGGAGCTCTTCCCTCTGCTGCTGCCCACGTGCCACGCCCCTCCGAGCCAGGCCGGCCCTGACCACTCCCCCCATTCTGCGTCATCTCTGCATCTGCTCTCTGCTCTGCAGTGGCACCTGTCCATGCTTGAGCCAGGAGCATAAACCCCAGGGCTGCTCTTTCTTTTCTTTTGTTTTTTTGGCTGCAGGGTCCAACCTAGAAATCATGTCATAGCTGAAGTGAGGAGATTTTAAAATCTGCTTGTTTATAACCTTTTGTAAGTAAGTTGAGGACAAAGAACTCTAGTTTCCTGTGATGTCCTGAGTAATTATTTATCGTCCATCTGGTCTACCAGGGGAGTCTATGGGTTTCCTCCTAAGCCTTAGAAAGATACCTGGCTAGACACAGCCTGCGTTGATTGCAACCTAGACAGCTTCTACCAGGTGGTAAAGGGTAGATCCAGTGAGTGGGGGGGGGGGGGGGCGGGGAGAGGAAAGAAGTAGAAGGAAGAGGAGGAGGAGGAGGGGAGGGGGGCGAGGAACACGAGCTCTCTAGAAGAGCATCATGGGAAGAGCATAGAGCCAGGAGTCCTGCGGATGATTTTTCTAGAATTTTCTGTAGAACAGGTAGACTAGAATCTCCCTAGCATTCATTCTGGAGGAAAATTGGGGGTAGGGTAGTTTCTTCACCTCTGTGGTCATTAATCACTTCTGTGATAAGAACTCGAGGTCCACGGGAGCCTTTTGTGTCTTCTTCACACACTCCAGTGTTCCATTTCCAGCCTTTCAGTCACGTCAAAGAACTTGTCATTTTAACTCCTTGGGTATTTATGCTCCCCTCACAGACCACTGATAAAGTTAACATGTGAGAATTTTTAAGAATTCATTTTGGCCCAGTGGGCCACTTGTAAACCCTGTCAGCTCTGTGCAGTGAGTCATGCTGGACAGAAATAGCCGTCGTGGGTGGAATCCGGGTAATCTCGGCACACATGCAGAAGGTGGCAATTCCCCTTCCTAAACGCAGGCTGAACGTCTGCCTTAGGGCCCAGCTCACGATTCACCTTCTGAGCAGGAAGGCTGTAACCAAGACACTGCCTTGCCCCAGAAGTCACAATTTACGCGTCTAATTTTTAATTTTCCTCAGCTTAGGTCCCGGAAGGATATATTAAATTCGCTTTGTGGACCCCATTAACTCTGAGCTGAATAATGATGTTACTCTAGGCTTACGATCCGTTTATAGTAAATTCTCTCTATAGGAGACTCTAGGAATCCTGTATTCCTCCATGACAGAGTTTTAAGTCAGTGCATAAATGAAAAGGTTTTTACTCAATTTACCCAAACGTTATTCGTAATTAACTGACATTAAGAGCCCATGCTCGCCGAGGTGGCGAACAGCAAATGAGGACTCTGGCAAGAGAGGATATTCGTTATGTGGCAGAAAGCCCAAATGGCTTATCACTACCTCTGTGGTACTCTGGCTTAACTCCGTGGTTAAAGTGGGTAATAATGACTTATAACCAATTTTTATTTTTTCATTGTCTTGGTAAGATGACCGAAGCCAGATGAATACCGTAGGGAAAATCTAGATAAATAGCCCAACACGTGCATATATGCAAATCAGTGGTCTCTCTTTTATAAGTCGTTTTAGAAATTAGGAAGTCATTAACACTGCATGGCAGACTTTCTTATCTACGGTGAGGGGGGCTGAAGAGCTAGAAACATTGGCGGGCAGCGTCGGATTCAAGACACATGCCCTGTTCGAGGGTCGGGGGCATCTTTATATAACGAAAAACGCATGTCATGACTCCAGATTATGGCAGCTTTGGAAAGACCCATGCCCCGAGGCAATGGCAGTGGTAAGGAGTGTTGCCAGTATTTCCTGGGTGGTGTCATTGGGAGACTACGGGATACAGTGGAGGGTACTTGCTGACACGGCATCTCTGCTCACCTGGGTTTGAGCCACTACTGTGAACTTGGGCAACTCATTCAAACTTCTCTAAATCCCTTCTGATTCCCACTTCTAGAATTTGATGCATTTTAAAGGGTGCTGGAAATCAGCTCACCCCTTGGAAGGAAAGTGGGGTAGAATCTATCTGGGTACCCGTAGAAGGGGGAAGAGCTCTGCGGTCCTTCATGTACTCCCAGGGGTGGGCTGGCTGCAGTCTGCAGGAGGTCAGAGGGCACCTGAGGCCGGGGATGGGGAGGGAGGGGCCAATTCTGGCCTGGGGTGGGGGTGGGGCCTTCTCCTCCTTCGCACTATAGCAAGTGCGCGGCTGTGGGCGCTGCCCAGGTGGGTTTTGCCACAGAGCGAGCACGGTGCGGATCAGTGCCTTCCCGCTGCGTCTTCTGGAGCCCTGCATGCAAAAGCACCTCACTACCAAACGTGCAACAGAGAGCTGGTGGGAAGCAGCCGCATAGCACAGGGAGATCAGCTCAGTGCTCTGTGACCACCTAGAGGGGTGGGATAGGGAGGGTGGGAGGGAGGGAGACACGCAAGAGGGAGGACATATGGGAACATATGTATATGTATAACTGATTCACTTTGTTATACGGCTGAAACTAACACACCACTGTAAAGCAATTATACTCCAATAAAGATGTTTGAATAAATAAATAAATAAAATTTAAAAAAGCACCTCAGACAGCTGATTTGCTGTTCAGCGGGTGAGAGAAAGGGCTTCACTTGGGAGCAGGCCAGGATAAAAGGAGAAAGAAAAGGTGGTGCATAGAGAGCGCGGTGGGCATGGCTAGGGCAGCATCACAGGCAGGGGTCTCCCCTCATCTTTAAAGCGCTGGGGGACTGGTGCCAGTTCAAGGTGGTTATAGGCAGGTATTGTACTTATGCGCAGGTCCACGCTTGAAACCACACGCGATGGTTGTGTAACGTGCGATGCATGTAAACACCGGAATGCACATTTCACAGGATGCGGCAGCCGCATATCCCCTGTCCAGAAGACTCTGCTCTGAAGATACAATTTGCACCTACAACGTTCTTCTTTGCCTGCATTCAGACATGACTTCTGGGGAAAGCAGTGTAGAAAGTGAAAGCAGGAATCCGCATGTGTTTTTCTGGCTTACCCCCGTTTTGAGTGTGTTAACCTCTAATTCGAGGAGAAAAAAATAGACCCTTCGGCTGAGTGGAGTGACCTGATTCTTCTTCTTCTGGATCAACGTTATCAAGTTGAGGCTGTCACTACAAAGCAAGTGTGATGAAGCCTGCCTTTTCAGACTAAACTCAAAAGCCTTGGCCGGCCAGCCTGGGATCGCTGATCTAAGCACCCCCTAAACAAGGCGGTCTAGATGTAGATGGAGACATCTCCAGGACGCTGGGAGCCTACCAGGCCCAAACTGATTGTTCTAATCAAGAGTTTTAATTGAGCACTTATTGCCAGGATCACAGGAGTGAGGCCTGCTGTCAAGGAGTAACGGGTAGTATGTGTTTTTCCTTCTCCTTCTTCACAGTGATAATGTTTGGCTTTGTAGGGGCGCCCTTAACGTTTTCCTAAAGCAGGCCACGGGAAGGGTTCCCCGTGAAGCGCACACCGTTGAACAGGCCATGTGGCCGGTGGACACCACAATTAGAAAAGAAAAGAAAAGATATGATCAACTGGCTGCAGATGAATCAATACCGCAACAACTGCATCTGTTTACATCCTCCACCCCCAAAACACAAAAGCCATCCTGGCTGGCCCAAGGTTTTAAAAAATATATAAACACACACACACGTTGGGTTGGCTTTTATTGGAATGCCTAGATGCAGTCTATAGTCATCAAGTCATGGAGAATCAGGTCACATATAAAGTTAAGAAGGCGGATGAGAAGAACAATACAAATCAGACCAGAGTTACATCTCAAAATATCACGAGAGCGTTTTGACTGGCTGCGCCTAAAATACTTTGAATATTCATTTCTCTTTTGTAAGCGAATTCTTTTCATTACACAGTCCCCCACCTCCCTGCCAACTCTTAGAAAAAGGTCTTTTGTTTACATATTCCCCAAGGTCACTATTTCTCGTAAAACCATGTCCAGATCACAAGTCTTTTGACAAAGAAATAGCTCATTATACCCGCTAACAAGACACTAATTGGGTTGATTTGACTTCATCTAAAATAAGCACCAGGAGATACTCCAAATCTGTTACTCAGCGGTGCCAGTGTGAAGGACCAGAGTCCACGTCAAGAGGAGGGTAAGGCTGTGACTCCACTACTGTCGTGTGGTACAAGCTTTCCATGGTCAATACATTAGAAACACTTCGGAGAATTTAGGCTCAGAGCCTCTGTCAACCAAAAGTACTTACAGCATGCTAAATACAGCCCTGCAGAGACGCCGTGGAACAGAGCTGCAAACACCTACGTCAACAGGTAGGAAATAAAATGTAGGACAGAGCCATGTTTATGTGGTTTGAAATCTCATAGTTTTCTAAATTTGGGCTTCATAATACTCGCCAAAGGATTTCCAGGATAAAAAATAGTACTGCTACTCTGTGCTTTCATTCTACTAAAATATCGGCATTCATCAGATTAATTACTTCGGTAGCTACCAAACGCACAGACGGTGATAGCACTGCTACTGGACACTCAGTAGCTATCTTGAAACTTTCCCAGCCAACACGCCTACTGTGCAATTTAGAGTATGTGATACAAAGCAGTTAGAACGTTATCTCCAGTACATCACTTGGACCTTTATATGTACGACATGTTCACTTAGCTATGTTTTATCACCATTATACATAGAGGAAGACAGCGTGTACGATAGCTCAATGAACTGAGAAAGGTTTTCTGAAAATATTTTTGTGGCTGAATTGAGTGCTCACGAAAGAGACGTGCCAGAGCGGCCAGAGGCGCACGGAAGTGCAGGTGCTCGGCGCGCGGGCGCGCGGGCCCGGCTGCCAGGTCATTTCCCGCGGCGTCTGCCACACCCGGCGTCCCAGAGACAGAGCCGAGGCTGCCGTTCAAACCAGCTCCCGGGCAGGCTGGGTCGTGCGGGCTTAGGGCAGCTTTGGCCTCCCTTTCTTGTCCCTCTTGGTGACCCGAGGGTCCAAACTCGAGACCGGCCGAGGGACCCTGACCTTCCCCATCTGGCTCTCTCACCACTGCTCGGTTTCTGCTCGCTTGCCTGGATCTGAAGACACATGTTTGTGGTCACGACTGCATCAGCCCCTTTCCTGCTCACAAAGGTTTCCCGAGCACCCGACGGGGTCTCTCGCCTCCATCACGAAATGAGGCTTCAAGGAACGCTAACAGTAGAACCCTGGGGTTAACGACACCAACTCCCCACGGACTTCCAGGGCCGAGAGAGGGCCAGAGAACTCCTCCCACCCCATTTTGGTTGTTTTTGTTGTTTTGTTTTTGTTTGTTTTTGTGTTTGTATCTTCCGTTACATTCCACCAGCCTTAGTTTTCTACCGTGCCTCTTAGCTGATAACGGTGAGGACACTGGCCTGATGAAAAAGAGAAGAGAAAGGAGAAGTTCTCTGATGAGCCAGCCACCCACGTAGGACTGCACTGTCCTACCGGTCTAGCGATAGAAGGTGGCACATTTTTTTCAACCTGATACAAAAATATTAACACTTCCGGACATTATAGGCATAAGTCGTTATATCTCTACAATATAATAATTTATACTGTACAGCTATAACAGATAACAAAAGGTGCAATCCTTTTTAAAAAATCACACAGTTCACATGTTTTTATCGTTTTATTTTTAAGTATAAACTTTTTAAACACTTTACATAAATTAACTCCTCTGAGACTAATATTTGATGTACAGTAAATTGTAATTCATATAAAAATCCATAAACAACTTGTCTCACATAATTTACAAAAAAATCAGGGCTTCCTTTGCTCATCATCAGTGACAAGGATTCTGTGTGGGCCGGTGTTTTTCTCCGCGAGGCACACCACGTTGGCCTCGTAAAATCCCTTAGAAATCCCCGCCCCCGGCAGAAGTCACTTGTGCCAGTGTCCTTTTACAAAGCAGCACTGGGGAAGCAGTCGGGTTGTCCAGGAACAGTAACTCTGCCTCACATTCTAACATTAACAGGGATATACATCACACCCTATGCAGAGAGACTACTTCTTGTAAGCAAAGGTCGACAGCTGGGTAATATCTGGAAACACTGTATGCATCTCTACCTTCTTTAAACACAGTGCCTCGAAGAACGGCCCGGGGCAAAATGGTTGGGCTTTTTTTTTTTCCTTTAATGATCTGTTTTCCTCGCAATACTTTCAGTCCAACTGAGTGCAGCTATATGCATATGTAAACATATTCTTTAAAGCCGATCACCTTTAAGGTCATTCAGAAGAAAGGTTTTTGTTTTTGTCTGTCTGCTTTGATTGGGGGGGGGGGGTGTTTTTTTTTTTTTTTAAGAGCAGTCTGGCTCTCCTCGGTGCCGGGGAGCCCCCTCGGCTCGCGCCCCAGACACATCTGCGCGGGGGTGGCGCTGCGCCTGGGGCTGGAGAGGCAGGCGGCCCCGCCGGTTCGGCCCCCGCGCGCGCGCGCTTCCCTGCCGCCGGCTCGGGCGTTACCTGCGGCCGATCTCGCTCTGGCGGAGGAACTGGATGTTGTCCGCGCTGTCTGCCAGCTCGGGGTACTGCTCCACCGAGAGCACGTAGTAGCCGTCGTAGCCCTGCACCCTGCCGGCGCTCAGCAGCTGCCGCTTCTCGCCCTCCGTCCAGAGGCGCGCGCCCTCCTCGCCGTCGCGCACGCGCTGCTGCTCGCGCGCCCAGGCCCGGGCGAGCGCGCGCTGCCGCGCCTGCTCCAGCACGCGCGCCCTCTCCTCGTCCAGGGTCGCGCCGTAGCGCACATGCAGCGCCAGCGCGCCGAACTGCAGCTCCACGTCCGCGAACCTGCGGGTCCTGCCGTTGACCACGGCGGTGGACTGCGACACGGTCACGTTGATGCCGTTCTCCAGCGCCCGGCGGCCGCTCGTCAGGCGCAGCGTGCCCAGGTCGCCCTCGGGCGTGCTGGTCTTGATGAAGTGGTGCGTGTCCCTGCCCTCGACGGTGAAGTGCAGGTCCTCCAGGTAGAGGGCGCTGTTGAGCACGGCCGCCACCTTGATGCAGTCCTCGTCGGCGATGTTGAGCGCGTTGGTCTGCACGCGGCCCCGGCTCACGGCCAGCATGACGCCCTTGCCGATCAGCGACTTAACCGTCGCAAACCACAGCCACGACGGCGCGCCGCTGCCCTGGCGCGCGCTCCCCCGCACCTCGGCCATCCTGCCCAGGGATAGGAAGGCCTTGGCCTGCCTCGCCACCTGCTGCTGGACTCCAAACGTGGGCTGAAAAGCGAAACAGAACAGGAGGGCGCTTTAGAGAACAGCCTCCGCCCGGGCGGGGCTCCGGCTGCGGGCAGGAAAAACGGAGGGGCGGGGAAGGCGGGGAGCGGGGGGCTGGGGAGAACCTCCGTCGGCTCTTGAGAGAGGCCGAGGCTTCGCCGGCCCCCGGGGTCCTCCCCCTCAGGCTGATCCCCAGTGTGTTTCGAAGGGCAGAGCGAGGTGGTAACGCCATCACGCGCGGTGCTTAGCAAAGCGTTTTCCTTTCTAATGGGGGCGAAGCATGCGGGGCTTTTGCCTTCTCTCTCCGTTTCCAGATGCCCTTTTCCCAGGCTCACCCCACGTGCGGAATCAGCTTATCGGGGCGTCCACCCCAGCACCGTTCTCCATGGCAGGCTGGCGAGAAAGCACCAGCACCCAGGGGAAGGCTGGAAAGCCTGGGAGCGCTTAGCGCTGGCTCACCGCGCCCCACTTGATACGCTTTGAAAGGCGTGTGCTTTAATTCAGGCAAACTCGGCACCGTCTCTGGGTGCACAGTTTGCAGCTGCATGTGACCACTATAATCGGCCACGATGGGCGGCGCACAGTGGGACAGCTGGCAACGAGTGTTTATTACTTTAGGAAAACATTGATTTTTTTTCGCAGACTTAGGACAGTGGGCCTTCGACATTGGCAAGGGTTTTAAATTGGGGAATTTTAACTCGGGCACCTCTTATACCACCAGATGCTTGTCTGGCCAGGGTTTCTCCAAATGGAAACGTGTTTCGTTTGCAGCAGTGAAGGCACATTTGTTTGTCTGCTCTCCGGGCAGCCTTGATGTCTTTGCCTTCGATTCCCTAAGCTGTCCTTATGGTGTGCTTCTGAAGACAGAGAACCTGAGCCTGACTGAAAAGGCTGCCTAGGAAAAAGAGTTGGCAGTCCATTTGTACAGTGAGACTTCAGTGTTTTCACACATGTTGGGAAGTCATCTGCCATTAGGACGCGCTCAAAGGCATTAGTAGACTTTGGGATGTCTTCATGGCACTCGATCAGTGCAGATGTATTTGCAGTTAGAGTCAAAATGGCTCCCAGGTCCTGGAAACTGGATGGGTTTTACTTTTTAAATTTAAGGTGACATCTGAAAAAGGAATTGCTTTTATGTTAAGCATGAAACATGTACCGGAAAGCTGAGGTATTGGAACTGTGTATAACTTGTGTGTGTATGTGTGTTTCAGCCAGGATTGCCTTTTCTCTTTGCATTCATTGAAATTCTAGGAAATTGGTCAAGGGGCGGGGGTGGGGGTGGGGAATGAATCTTTCTAAGAAACCCTACGCTCTCTTCTTATCATTACGGGGTAGCCCAATTTCTTGACCTTTAATTATTCTTGCTTTAAGCTAGAAATTCTGGTGTTTCGTTGTTGCATTCCTTTCTGATCTCTGCATGGTGGGAATTAAAAGTGCCACTTTCTGAAATGGCAGCTTTGACTTTGCAATTTTCCATTCTTTCTCCGTTTCTTTTATTTCCCAGAACAGTTCCAGGCTTCCTGCTCTGTTCTTTTCAGGAAAATTCCATAAGCACCTAGTAGTAGGTGGTGCCTTACCAGAGGCCATTTTATTTTTATTTTTAATCCTTTCCCTTGAAACACTGCCAGTATTTTAAGGAAGTGGGACTTTGTGGCATTGCTTGCGAGCTGCTAATTTGTGACATGAACCCCCCGCCCTCCTGTTTATTGTATCTTTGCCTTAAGGTCCCAAATACTATAAACGTGCGTTCCTGGGGTTCCCTGTAGAAACCCTGCACTCAAAAATGAGCTTTCGCATTTTATTACCTTTTGATAATGCTTTTCTCTGTTTGTATTAGCATCACTGAAACCAGATTTAAGCCTGTTTCACAGGCCCCTGATTTGCTGAACAGAAATGCAAGAGGGAAGTGGTGCTTTCTTTCCTGAAAGAGTCAAAAAAATTAAAAATGGTCTTTGGTACAGTTTTCGCCCGGGTAGTCTGATTAAGCAGGGGAAAATAAGGTGCAAGTAAGCCCTTTATCACCTTTTCATGGTTTTGCTTTTGGTCTCTTACCGGTACATCATCCCACTGCTGACTCTTCACCAGTTCGTAAGAAGGCTCCGTTAAATCAAATTTGGGGACAGGGAACCCAGGAATAGCATTGTGCAGATGGAAGCCAAATGTCACCAGCCAGCTGTTAACATCTAAGAAAAGAAGGGTCCAAAAGAAAGGCTTAGAGTTTATCTTGTGCTATCCTGCACTGAAAGCCTCACCTTAAAACCCCACATTGGCAAACAATGACCCTGAAAAGGAGCCCACGTTTGCCATCGCCCTACAGTTAAAAACTGACTCAGACCCAGCAATCCCACTCCTGGGCATATACCCTGAGAAAACCATAACTCAAAAAGAGTCATGTACCAAAATGTTCACTGCAGCTCTATTTACAGTAGCCAGGACAGGGAAGCAACCTAAGTGTCCATCATCGGATGAATGGATAAAGAAGATGTGGCACATATATACAATGGGATATTACTCAGCCATAAAAAGAAACGAAATCGAGCTATTTGTAGTGAGGTGGATGGACCTAGAGTCTGTCATACAGAGTGAAGTAAGTCAGAAAGAGAAAAACAAATATAGTATGCTAACACATATATATGGAATCTAAGAAAAAAAAAGTTATCAAGAACCTAGGGGTACGACAGGAATAAAGACATAGACCTACTAGAGAATGGACTTGAGGATACGGGGAGGGGGTAGGGTAAGCTGGGACAAAGTGAGAGAGTGGCATGGACATATATACACTACCAAACGTAAAATAGATAGCTAGTGGGAAGCAGCCGCATAGCACAGGGAGATCAGCTCGGTGCGTTGTGACCACCTAGAGGGGTGGGATAGGGAGGGTGGGAGGGAGACGCAAGAGGGAGGAGATATGGGGATATATGTATACGTATAGCTGATTCACTTTGTTATACAGCAGAAACTAACACACCATTGTAAAGCAGTTATACTCTAATAAAGATGTTAAAAAATACTATTTTCAGACATGGTGACAATAACTTCAGTAGCAGAACGAAGTGAGACAGGGCTGCAGACAATGCAGATAACAGAGACTCACCTCGACAGAGGGGGTACACAGTCCCTCATGCTGGTGATGGTGATAAAAATGCGAATAACGACGCCCAGAAGCATGAAACAGACAGCGTTGTCCACAACAAATGGCATTGGTAGTTAGTAAAGGCTCGTCTTAAATAGAAGTTCAAAAGCGACTGCCCAAGGATATGCAGGCTTCCACCACCCACTTCCTATTAATAAGAACCCTGAATTGCGGGTAGGAAGATCAACCTTGATTCTTAAAGATGAATGGTGAAAGCTGGCCAAGCTGGCCAAGGGCACAGGCGTTCTGATCCCATCAGTTCTGACTACACAGGCTCGCTGCGCACAGGTGGAGACAAACTTTGGGGGAGAGAAGAGGCTGGAAACCTTTAAGATGGTATTTTAAAATATCACCACGTGATTCCAAAAGCCGTTAAGCTGAAAATAAGGCTTTGATTCTGTTCCGGAGGTTATAATGTTACAGAACGAGGCAGCAGGCTTGCAGCTGTATGAGTACAGTTGGGTGTAGATTATTTTATATATTAAGCACATTGCTGGAAAACTTGAAATTGCATTTCACCTAATATATTTTATGCTGTTCGTCTCTCTTGATGTTTTTCAGAAAATGCTGCTGTGGCACTCCCTGCCGTCCACATCGCTAGGAGAGGATGAATCCAGGAGCTGTGGGCTTTCCAGCCTTTAAGCCACTGTCAACACCTCTTAAATAACCAGTGGTAAACTGCTTGTCAGAATGATGGAGGGCCACTTGTTCCCCATTTCCTTCTCCAGGGCACAAACTCTCACTTCATTGCCAGGCTGGCAGGTCCCTTTGTGCAGGCATCATATAGGCTATAAACCCAGTGGTGTCCTCCCTGTTTTAAATGGAGGGTTGCTGGTGGTGGAGGAGGATAGAAAGTAACACACTTGTGTGTGTGTGTGAATGTGTGCATAAGATTACAGGGGGCTTGTATGTTAGAGAAAATTCTTTTTGGATGGGGCAGTGCTGGGGGCAAAGGTACTCCTACTATGAACAATGTCTGTGAAGCAGTGAAAATCAGAGGCTCCTATCAAGTGTTGAAAATTACTGCCCAACAAGTGGGACGTGAAGGCAGATAAGTACGGAAAACCCTGAAGGAGAATTCCATAAGGCTGTTGCTGAATCAGGACGCTGAGAGAAGGGACACGGAACTGGCTCGCGAGGGAGAGGGCTACGAAAAGCCCAGGAAAGCGGGAGGCAGATGCGCAGTGAACCGGGGGTGGAGAGCTGCGCCGAAAACAGACGTCTGGGAACGCCTCAAGCACTGGGCGAGAAACAGACAGCCGGAAGGAGGACCTAACGCGAGCCCAAACCAAACAAAACAGAAAACTCCAGAATAACCTTCCTCTAGGAAACATAAATATAGCCAAGAGGTTAATTATGGCAGAGTGTGACTCAGGAATGGAAGGTGGAAACAGAAGGCTTCAGAATCCCTGCAGCAGAGCACGAGGGAAGATCTCAGCTCACCAGAGGGAACCCTCGCGCACTGTGGCTGGGAGTGTAGACTTGTACAGCCACTATGGAAAACAGGATGGACGTTCCTCACAAAGCTACGAATAGAATTACCATCTGATCCAGCAGTCTCTCTTCTGCATATTTATCCAAAAAATACAAAGACACTAATTCGAAAGGATACATCCACCCCTAGGTTCATTGCAGCATTCTTTACAACAGCCAAGATATGGAAACAACCTAAGTGCTTATCAATAGATGAATGGATAAAGAAGATGTGGTATGTGTACACACACACACACACACACACACACACAAAATGGAATATTAGTCACAAAAAAATGAAATCTTGCCATTTGTGACAACGTGGATGCCTGGACCTTGAGGGCATGACGCTAAGTGAAGTAATTCAGACGGAGAAAGGCAAACACGGTATGACTTCACTCGTATGATACAACAATGTTTTTTTTTTGGCCGCGTTGTGCAGTTTGTGGGATCTTAATTCCCTGACCAGGGATTGAACCCAGGCCTTTGGCAGTGAAAACACAAGAGTCTTACCAACTGGACCAGCAGGGAATTCCCCTAACTCAGATGATATAAAAAAACCAAATAAATGACCAAACCAAACCAAACATGTAGATATAGAGAACAGAGTAGTGGTTACCAGAAGGGCAGGAGGTGGGGAGGACAAAGCGGGGAAACGGCATCAACTACGTATGGTGACGGATGTCACATAAGTTTTTGTTGGCGAGGACGCTGTCGTGTGTACAGAAGTAGAAACAGAATGTTGTACACATGAAACACATAATGTTGTAAAGCAATGTTACCTCAATAAAGAGTAAAGAAGCTGCTCGTTAAAGGGAACCAGAGTCACGCTTGCAAGGACTTGTCTCTGTTTCACATCCTGGTGCTTCTGTGGTGGCAGAAGGGGAACTCAATGTTTTAAATTGGATCATGCACTAAATTTGGAAAGGTCTTAAATCTATACCCATATTGGCAGAAAAACTTATGTGTTCATTAGCAGTGCCACCGTACAAGAACACTGCCCTCATTGGTGATGAAGACAGTAGCATAAGAGGACAGAACTGAGGAGAGGAACGGGATCCACTGGCTAAGCATCACTGCCCCCAGGCGACAGTGGGGAAGAGGGAGTTAACACACCTCCCAGGGATGGGCTGCTGAGTCGTGTGGTGTCGTGTTCCTTACTGGTTCCTTCATTAGAACTTGACACACGTGTAAAAGGAAAACCTCCCTCACACACTTGTGAGGCAGAACTGCACTCGTCACTGTATTTAATACCACAAAGTAGGCATTGCTCTCCCCATTTTACTTTTAAGGAAACAGACTCAAAAAGTCATGTGACTTGGCTATAAAGCGTTGGAATTGGAACTCCAATTTGGGGACTCCAAGTTCCTCGTGTTTTCTGCACCCCCATGTCCCTTCCCTTCCTTAAGTGACTGGATTGCATGTCATTTCAGAAACCTGTGGTCTTGGGCACTGGCAGGCAGAATAGGAAAAAACGAACTATGTCTCAGTGTCCCTCTGTGGTTTCTCCTTGGTTTCATTTAAAAGGTTAGGCATTTGATTTTTTCTTTAGGCATTTGATTTTGCATGAGGGAAGCGTACTGTTAAACTACCGGCCGTTATTTCGTGTGTTAATCCAGTGATTAAAGTACTTGGAAAGGAAAAACAATTACACTTACCTGTGATGTAGTCTTTCACATCATGGATTTTGCTTGCAGGGTTGTTATTCCTAAACATATACAGGTTAAAGGGAGCTGGGTCCTTCCCAATCCTTTTCCAGATTTCTATGTCAGGCGTTGTCCATCGTCCTGCCAAAATGTCATAATCCCTTTCTCCAAAGTGGATTAATTTTGTGAGTGGGTCATACAAGCCACCATGAAATCCAATCACCAGCTGAAAGTCAATGTTGGAGTCAAAATAGATTTCGCCGTATGCGGTGTACTGAATCTGTTTGAGCATAAGCCCGTTGCTGCTGAAGACAGCCAGTGGTGTCCCTGTGTTGTCTGACGCGATGTAGAATTCGTCCCCGCTGCTGATTTCCATGGCAAAAAGATGTCCTTGGAGATCGTAATAGAGGGAGGTGATCTCTGAACTCGAATGGTTGTAGACATGAGTAATCCTGGTGGGATAAGTGAGGTCCGCGTAAAAAAACTGCAGGTGCTGTCCCAGACTGGTCTTGCTAGACACACGCCTTCCCAGGCCGTCGTAACGATAGATCACTGTCCAGCCGCTGCCTTTACTGTACACTCGGGTCAGAAGCCCCTTGGAGCTGTACTCAAAGATCTCTGTGCCTCTCTGACGCAGGAAACCATCTTCGTCCAACCGGTACTGAACATCACCCAGTCGGGTGATCCTGTCCCGCAGGTCATAGCGAAGAGGCGTCAGGCGTGCGCTGTTACTCGGGTTCAGTAAATGGAGGTTTCCGTTCAGGTCGTAGTTGTAGCGCCACATGATTTTTTCATTCAGATAAACTGTCTGGAGCTGTCCGTCAACATCATACTCGTAAGCGTATTTGGTAGTGTTGGCGAAGGGCCCTATTTTAATCTCTCTCTTGGTTACCCGACCCATGTTATCATACTGAATTGTAATCCAGTACATGAGTGACCTGAAGATCTCATACTGAATTTCCTTGATGCGGCCGTGAGCATCAAAGTGCTTCGTGTAAGTCATTACAGCTGTGGAAATGATCTGGTTAATATCATAATATATAACTCCAAATTTCCCAAACTGCTCCACTTTTCCGGAAATGTCATCGAACTGATAGAGGTCAATGGGCAGCGGAGTTTCGTTGATGACACCCTGCATGCTGGTCACCCGAAAGCTGTTGTCGTAGCTGTAGTCGAATCTCGCGTTCACCATCCCGTCTTCACTAAAGCGGAAGATCTGCCTGTCAATGAGAGGCCCAGTTTGCCTGTATCTGATGGTGCAAACAAAACCATCACTCTGGAGGTTTACCGTTTTGAGGACTCCTGCCGTCTCATCGTAGGTAAAGCTGACTCTCGTGCTATCGTATAAGATCTCTGAGAGCCTGGTCTGCCTCCTGTACTTGAATAAGACCCTCCGACTCGTACCCAGGAAGGCCGTCTGGAGAAGCAGCCCCCCCTCGTTGTAGTCCGTGATGACGGAGGCGTTGCTCTCCGGGGGGTTGTATATGTTACGGTAATAGCCGATGGAGCGGATGGTCTGCATTGTGTGGCGAGCCACGCTGGGCATGGTGATGGCCGACAGCTGGTCCCACATGTCGTACTCGAAGATGTACTGCCGCTGGCTATGCAGCAGAAGCACCATGGACTGCAAAGAGAGGACACACCGTTAGCCGGCACTCGCGAACGGCGGAGGGGAGCAAAAGCAGAGGTAGTGACCACAAACGCGCAAAACACTCCACTTGAGAGAGTGGTTTTCATTCCAACTGGGTCTCCTCGACTTTCCACGTCGCTACCGATTTCCTGCCTGATTTGCCTGGATGCTTAATCGTGAGGGGCTCTGCAGTGAGTGTCTCAGGTCTCAGGACCATACCTTTTTTTGTTTTTTTCCAGGCATTCATAGCCAAGCAGAAGATTGTCCATGGATTCCGGTAAGTCGTAATATGGGCACGAGCAAAGCTGCTTCAGAGACAGCATTTCAAGGGGAAAACAGCATATGGCAAGTGCAGTCCTGTCCATAATTAGCAATTATTTAGTAAGGCGGCTTTTCCCCCTCATTTGATTGAAGAACCACTCAAATCGTGTTTTAATTTCCAGTGCATTTGGGGAAGGAGCAAAGCAGTCAAAACATTACTTTATAAAGAAGAAATATAGGGCTTCCCTGGTGGCGCAATGGTTAAGAATCTGCCTGCCAATGCAGGGGACACGGGTTCGAGCCTTGGTCCGGGAAGATCCCACATGCCGCGGAGCAACTAAGCCCGTGCGTCACAACTACTGAGCCTGCACTCTAGAGCCCGTGAGCCACAACTACTAAGCCCGCGTGCTACAACTACTGAAGCCCACGTGCCTAGAGCCCGTGCTCTGTGCCCCGCAACGAAGAGTAGCCCCCACTTGCCGCAACTAGAGAAAGCCCGCATACAGCAACGAAGACCCAACGCAGCCAAAAATAAATAAAATAAATTTATTAAAAATAAATAAAGAAGAAAGATAAAATTAGCCCAGAATGGATCATGGGTACCTAAAGCATCAACAGCAACAAACACTGCTGCAAACACATCACTCGGTGAATGAGAGCTGTCAACGCCCTCATTAGGAACATGGATCCAGATATTCTGTTTGTCTGCAGATTCTTAAATGGCATCTGTAATGACAGGAACATCTGAATTCTGAAATTTCCTTTTGTGAGAACCAAATCAGACTTGTACCTCAGGTGCGGGGAGGATGGTTCCTGGGCTACAGACTTGCTTTGGTGCTAAATTATGAGGTGAATAGATAGATAAATAAAAATAAGCTCTGGGGCTTCCCTGGTGGCGCAGTGGTGGAGAGCCCGCCTGCCGATGCAGGGGACACGGGTTCGTGCCCCGATCCGGGAAGATCCCACATGCCGCGGAGCGGCTGGGCCCGTGAGCCATGGCCGCTGAGCCTGCGTGTCCAGAGCCTGTGCTCCACAACGGGAGAGGCCACAACAGTGAGAGGCCCGCGTACCCCCAAAAAAATAAAATAAAAAAATAAGCTCTGCATATTTGGCAAGTAACTGCAGAAAGACAAAAGACAATGTATTAGGCCAACGCGAGACAAGGCCAACCTGGAGGCTGGTTAGGTAGCTCTTGCCGTGGTGCAGTGCATGGGCGGTTCTATCCTCTGAGGAAGCCCCCTCTAAAACCTGGTAGACCGAATGGAAGGATGGCCAAGCTGGGAGGTGGTTAGATTAGGAGCCCACTTCCCCACCTACCCCCCGCACCGGGACTCGCTCTTTGCTTTTGACATAGAAACTCATAACCCTGTGTCCAAGGCTCATTCTTTGCTCCTTCTTTTTTTTTTACGCGGGCCTCTCACTGTTGTGGCCTCTCCCGTTGCGGAGCACAGGCTCCGGACGCGCAGGCTCACCGGCCATGGCTCACGGGTCCAGCCCCTCCGCGGCCTGTGGGATCTTCCTGGACCGGGGCACGAACCCGCGTCCCCTGCATCGGCAGGCGGACTCTCAACCACTGCGCCAACCAGGGAAGCCCTCTTTGCTTCTTTATCGTCCACCATTTTCAGAAGCAGTTTGCCTGACTTACGCTTCTGCAGAACCTCCTCTCTGGGCACATCTAGGGGCAATTTTTGTGCGCAGACTCCGCGGCAACAGTCTTGAGACTTGTTCCTGGTGGTCTGCAGCCTTCGGAGGAAGCCTGGACCGCTGCCGAATTCACAGGCCCAGGACCCAGCGCTGCAGAGTCATTCAGAATCACAGCTCACGGCAGGTAGTGATACTCCTTACTTGGCCCTGGATAAGTTCTGGCCTAGGGTGCCTATCCTAGCGAGGAAACGGAAATAGTCTGGGTGGATTTGAGAGATTTGGGAGAGGTGGTGAGAAAGTGCTCGTTGGCTTTTCTCATCCCTGTTGATACATGGACGTGATCTCGGTCACTGCTGGTGTCATTTTGTGACAGTGGCCCTTACCAATGACATGCTCCTTTGCTCCCTTTAAAGATTTTTCAGTCACATTATGGTCACTACTCTCAATTTTGGGGGCCTGAGAGTTTATTTTGTTTATTTATTTATTTTTGGCCTCACTGCTCGGCTCACGGGATCTTAGCTCCTCGAGCAGGGATTAAACCCACACCCTAGCATTGGCAGCGCGGAGTCCTAACCACTGGACCGCCAGGGAATTCCCAGTCTGGGGGTTTATATTTCTGTTACTCTTCTCTGTAATGCGCTTAATTTAAATTGGGAAGAGTGTTGCAGAATGAGGTAGTGTTCCACTCCCAGCAACTTCAGGCAGGAGTTGTCTCGGGGCTTGTAGGTTGCAGGATGAGCTATTCTCCAGGTGTCGGGATTTGCTCTCAGGAAGGTAAGTGTGGAGGGGGCTTACTCTGTGCTCTCTCAACAAATAACAGCCGGAGGACTAACCATAGCGTGTGATGACGAGTCTGGAGGGAAACTGTCACCTAATGGGTCTCCTCTGTTGTCTCAGGGGTGCGTCTCTTCTAAGGAGGGCACATAGGCGGGTTTGCAAGAGGAGAAACTGGCAAGTAGGGTGGCAGCTGGAAGCACTGTAGAGTTAGCGGGCTGCCTGAAGGTGAACCCTGAACACGAACTGGTCCTCAGGAAGAGGAAGTAGCCAGGACGGCTCAGGTGCAGGGAGAGGGAGGTCCAGAGCATCTCTGGTGGAGACACCACGGGGCGAGTGAGCGCGACAGGGACGTGCGTGTGAGTGTTCGGAGGACAGGGTTATTCTGTGTAACCGAGGAGGGGGCAGGCAGTGAGGCTGGGAGCTGTGTCTGTGCCTCTGCTGCCGTGTGGCCGCTGGCAGTGTGGGTGCACTGAGCTGAGAGGCACCCAAACGCAAAACCAGTGCGAACCTGCATCTCAAAGGCAGGTGAAACCTCCCATGAATATGCTTCTTGGTGGATTCTACTTCTTCAGAAAGGAACTACAGAGGGGTGGTCTTTTCCTCTATTGTTCTTTCTTCTTTTTTTAAAAATATTTATCTTTGGCTGCTTCGGGTCTTAGTTGAGGCACATGGGATCTCTCCTTGGGGCGCGCGGGCTCAGCCGTTGTGGCGCGTGGACTTAGTTGCCCCGTGGCGTGTGGGATCTTAGTTCCCGGACCAGGGATCGAACCCGCATCCCCTGCATTAGAAGGAGGATTCTTAACCGGTGGACCACCAGGGAAGTCCCTCCTTTTTCCTTTTCCTTTCATTCTCTCTTGACCCCAGTCACTACCCGAAAGCTGGCATCTACGACCTGGCATTCTGCACACGTATAACTTGAAGTCTTGTTTGGTGTTGTGCACAGGTCTCAAGAATGGCTGCCCTTTACATGCAGAAGAAAGGGGAGAGGCCACAGAGGACCAGACGCGTGGCTTTTTTAAAAAACAGCCTCTTTTGGTTACTAATGCGTAAGTCAGGTGTATGTGCTTTTTATGGTTATGTCGAAGCTCTGTGGGCAACAACGCAAAACTGACAGCTTTAACTGTGCGAACGCCTAAGGCTCTTTCTCAAATGCAACAGCTCGCACGGAGATGATTTACAAATGACTAACAAGCTCAAGGTCTAATTTGTGAATGTTGTTGACGCATGAGGTTGGCAGGTGGGCGCTGTTGTGGCTTGTTTGTTCACAGCACAAATCACGTAAAAGGGTCTCGGAGAGGAGAACTTAACTGAGGAGAAACACCGTGGCTAATGCAGAAATTCATCAGTGCTCTACAGCTGTGATTTACATGTGGGTACTCAGAATAACAAGCGGGGCTCAGTCACGTGACACTGGTCCCCCCGGAAGTGCGCTTGGGTGACTGCTGGACAATACCTGTGTTTACCCTCCGTGTGCAGGCGTACCTTTTCCAAGTACGTGTAACTCCATGTTTTCCCGTCAGCAAAAACCCGGGAAACGATTCTCCCCTGTCCGTCGTAATCTACTTTCTCGCTCGTAGTTCCCCGCTGGACGCTGGCCACTTGACCCGTGGGTGAATAGGTGACATTGACGGCCATCAGCTTGCTGCTTGGCAGCCAGAGAGTCGGATGCCCTGAGGTGTCATAGGCGATCCTCAGGAGGAACTTACGGTGGTCATCATAGATCTTTTCTGTCTTTGTTGTTCGATCAAAGTCAACTGAAAGGAGGTTTCTGCCATTAACCTGTTACCACGCAAACAAGAGGATAAAATAAATCACGCCGTTCCAGTACCAGCCCCTTATTACCCCTCAGGGTCCCCACTATTGTTTAAACACCGCTTATGATGATTGATTCTCTTTGTCAGTAAACTAATTTAGCAACTTCTTGGGCACAAGTGCAAGGCAGTAGATTAACTGCTCTTTTAAAAGGTTTCATTAAGCAGAAATACAGCCTGGCATTTGTTCAAAACCTTTTCAGTTAAATTTTGTAACTTTAAGCAACTGATGAGAAAAATGCCGAAATGCATTTGCTTTCAAGTTTGCTCAGAAGATAGGCAGGTGGTAAACCTGACATCTCTGCACATTACTCAAATCCCTGCCCCGCCCCGCCCAGAAGACATTGGGAAATAATTGCTTACTAGATTAATCATGGCTACATTAAATAAAAGGTGGTAAACGTGATTCTAGCCCTTCGAGGAGCAGTTAAGAGCAGATAATGTGGAACCCACATTACTGTAAATTATTAATTAGTTGAAATAGCGGGAGGTTACAAACATGACCCTTGGTTTTGGCTACGTGCTGAAGTGTCACAATTTTTTGGAATGCCTTTTTCTTTGATAACATCTGGTTCACTGGCAAGGACTTCAGATCCTTCACTCCCACATCTACAGTCTGGCCACTGTGCTTACTTTACAAATCTAGCCCCATGCTGTTGTCGTAGGGTCTCTGTGTCACGTCCAGAATCTCTGACTACATCTGGCTGTTACTGTCTGTGGTCCAGGGCACACACCAGCCAGCATCTGCTACTGTGCTGGACACGTGGCCTTGGTTCAATTCTACTTTACACATGGTCTACAGTGTTTGCAGAAGACAAGGGCCAGTCCATTCTTTGGTTTTCTACTGCACCTTTGTGGTGATGGTGGCTTGTCCATACCAAAATGCTTATTAACTGTTTGGACTGTTGCAAGTTAAATGGGAAAATCTTAATTTTACTTGACCATGTCCTAGCTAGAACCTTCAAAACAGACAGTGCCAGCTGATCACTTACACACACACACACACACACACACACACACCACTTATACACACACACACACACCACTTATACACACACACACCACTTATACACACACACACACCACTTATACACACACACCACTTATATACACACACATATATACCCACCACTTATACACCCCCCCCAATATATGTAAACATACATGTATGTCCATACATAATATACACGTATATTTATGTAAAATCTGGGATAAAAATTTGTGCCTTGTATCACGGCCATTAAACAAGGCCCATGAAAAAATTCTCCTTAAGCTTTATTTAAACTTTTCCAATTAGCTCTTCAGGGGGAGGACTGTGAAGTCCATGGAAGGGTAAAGATATCAGCTGAAAAGAAGTTCATGCCTAACAGGCAAAGTGGTCGGGGTCAGGGTGCCGGGGAAGCGCCCAGATGATTCACAACGAATGAGAAAGCAGAGCCCTGGATGCAAGTGAGGAGGCCTTAAGTTTTCAGTTCTGTCACTGCAGATCCAGCTGATGCAGGAAAAAGAAAAACCCCTCGAGCCATAGAGCAACTGGTATGTGTTGCTGTGGGGTGTGCACCTGTGTCGGAGGGGGCAGCCAGGAGTCCGAAAGCCCCATTTCCACACACCACAAGGTCTAGAAGCAGCGAGGCCCTGGGCTCTCAGTGAGTTTATATGATTCTGACCAGCCAGCTGAAGGCTTTCCAGGCTTCTGTTTTCCCAAATGGAAATGTCTGCAGAATAGCTGCTCGGCCGTCTGTGAATGTTGTGAGACTTGATGAGTTTAGGTTTGCAGGATGCTTTGTGTACCTTGGAAGGAAGCTACTAGCTTACAAGGACGTACTTTGAAGTCTGAAGTTTTATAGATGTGATTTGATATCAAAGAGCTCAATACTGAACTGGCAGAATCCAGCTCTTCAGCTTCTATTTGCACACTTGTGATGCCTTAAGGAAGAGGCTTTGCACAATTTAAATGGTTTCCTGGGGCTCTTGTTTTTCTCACATTGTGATTTAAAAACCAAAACAAAACAACAGAGCGTTTAGGTCTGCCCTCCTTTATCCGTCCTCAGGTTATTCCAGGCTACGAATAGCCAAGCGAGGCCGCCTGTGTAGTTAGTTTCCATGGACGGCAGCCCGCAGTCGCACCCCATCTGTTTGCGTTTTACTTGTATTCATTTTAATTTGTATCTCGAGTCTTTATTGCCTTCCTGAGCCCTCCTTTGTCTCTGCAGAATTTCCTACGGGTAGAGTACAGGGAATCTGCTCTGCAGATCCAGTGTGGCTGCTTGGTCAGGAAGGGAGAAGGGCCAGAGGCAGGCCTGGGACCCCTTCTTTGCATGCCTGAGCCCACCACCGGGCTTCTGATTTGTCGCTCTGGTTTGGGACTCTGGCTGCACAACACCAAAGCGTCCAGGAGAACATCTAACGCTGCCACATCACGCATGTCACCATATGGAAACATCTAGAAGCACCACGAGACCAAACATCTGGATAGCAGTTAACATTTTTCTTTTTATCCAGACAAATGCCTTTCTTGTGTCCTCCAACTGAAGAAATGAGGAAAGAATTAGAATGTGGCTGTGTTTTTCTCCACGTTCACAACACAAGCCAAGGTTTTAACTGTTCTTACTGTTTCCAGACACCAGCCACTGTTATTCAATAGGTAACATTTCAGAAGATACTAACAGATGTTTTGTTTTTTTCCATCCCTCTCAAACCTGCCTGCACGTTCTCCTTTGGGTGTTGCAGACAAAATGCACAAGTCAAGGGACATTTCCATCTGGAACACAGTCCGCTTAACTGCACCTGTATGAAATCACAACTATTTTGCAAACTTTTTTTTGACAGTGATAGAGGACCAGCATTGTTGCCCCAGTGGCCTTTTAATAAATATTTTTAACATAAAAAAAAATCAAGTTACATTGAGTAGTTCACCTAAGATGAAAAACCTTCTATCAGATCGTTACGATACCTCCAGCTACATAAAAATGAATCCAAATGTTGTGTCTGGATAAAAGCTCACCATGAATTCCTTTGTGATATACAGCGTTTCTTTTTTTTTTTTTTTTTTTGCGGTACGCGGGCCTCTCACTGTTGTGGCCTCTCCCGTTGCGGAGCACAGGCTAATCTATATCGTGTCTGTGTCATAAGGTCAGGATATTATCTAGACAATATCGTATTATTGCCGTCATGATATGGATATCATCATATAGGTAAGGAAAATGAGCTTTACAGATGTTAGGATTTTCCTATAAGATCTATTATTAGTAAAAAGTGGAGCCTGATCTAGAACCCACATTTTTTGAGCACAAATGCGAGAACCTTCGTGTCTTTTGATGAAGTAAGTCCCGTGTCCAGGTACACATGGGACTCTGTGCGTGTGTGTATGTGTGAGTACGGGCACACCACACCTGCTGTAGGGGTAGCTGACTAAGACAAAGCCTGTGAACTAGCTTCCAGTTTGCAGTGACCCAAGCAAGCACGGCCCGGGGCAGCGGTCAGTGGCAGCAGCCGACAGGCACGCAGGCAGCTCAGTTCCTTGTTTCGGCAGAAGAAAAGGCCAGGGCTGGCGCTGACTCTGGTAACAGACCAAGACCCTCTGAAAGCGACCCCGGAATGAGCCTGGAGCTTGTTTTCTTCCCATCATGTTACTTGCCCCCTAATCATGCTCTTCTTTCTGAGGTTCTATTCCATCTTCTTCTGGCCCTTCTCACGGGATAACCTCCTTCCAGCCTCCCCAGCTCCTATCCACCAGAACTCCTGGTGCAGGGCCCCGGAGCTAGGGCATCCAGGCTCCCATAGCCTGGGAGACGGGTGAAGTAGGAGCACAACACTGGTTTCAGAAGACCGTGCATCTAGAGTCCCAACCCCTGCCTTGCAACTGAAGAGGAATTAGAATGTAACTGTGAGTTGGACAGTCTGTATTTGAGGCACTGATTCCTTCTCACTTCATTTCTATTTCTTGGAAATAGCCAGAGACAATATGTAGTAGCTGTTTCTTACCATGAGGGCTTGTCCTGGGAAATAATGTTGGCCTGTTATAATAATAATAATTTAACCATTTTTTGGTGCTGAAAAAAGGACATGAATGGTATCCTCCATGTTTTTTGTCTCTCCTTGATTTTAAGTAACTTTTTTTTAAACAGCAAGGGAAGTAATTTTAGGAATAGTTATCCACATTTATCTGATAAATGAAAATCTGTTTGCTAATAGAAAGAATGAATCCAGTTCAGTTTATAGTGGTTTGAAGGTGGTTCCTTGTAACCTGTGTTTTAGTAGTTAATCTATGATGTCTTTACCAAACAGCTATCATAAAGCACAGCTTGCTTTCTAGATCTCGTTGGCCCACAATGTGAGATGGAGGAATAAAAACACCTAAGAAGGCAACACAGAGAACACTTTGCAGAGGTCAATTACACTAGCGTAATCAGCAATGTCATCACACTTCTCATAACAGTAACGTCAGTTTGGGTTTCCCTTCAATAGGGAGGAGGTGGCAGGGGGTTTCCGACGTTGGTCCTCTTCTAGGTGCCTAAGCTGTACTTTAAAAATATTGAGAATGCAAAGGAAGGATCCACCTTTCAAAGGCCAACCCACCTCTTTCAAGATACATATTTATGACTTGGAATACTTTTAACATTTCATCCAACTCTTACCCATCCCCATCCCATTAGGAAGCCATCACTCCTGAGTGGGTAAAGGAAAAGCGTAAGGTTATTAGGGCAATATCAGTAAGACAAGAATCTGTCGGCCATCCAGCTATCTGGAATTGTGCTACATGCGCTACCCTAGTCTCCCAGGGAAGAACTGATTTTTTTTTTTTAATTTAACACCTTTTTTGGAGTATAATTGCTTTACAGTGGTGTGTTAGCTTCTGCTGTATAACCAAGTGAATCAGCTATGCGTATACATATATCCCCATATCCCCTCCCTCTTGCATCTCCCTCCCACCCTCCCTATCCCACCCCTCTAGGTGGTCACAGAGCACCGAGCTGATCTCCCTGTGCTATGCAGCTGCTTCCCACTAGCTATCTATTTTACGTTTGGTAGTGTATATATGTCCATGCCACTCTCTCACTTTGTCCCAGCTAACCCTTCCCCCTCCCCATATCCTCAAGTCCATTCTCTATGGGAAGAACTGATTTTTAATCAAAGCTATATTAAGAAAACACTTTTCTCAAATAGTTTTTCTATGAGCGATCTGATGGCTTGATGGTTGGCTGTAACTCATGCTCTAAGGTAAGGTGTTACCCTGAGTGTGAACAGGAGATGAGTCCTAGGCCCGCCCTCGTGGACAGGCCACAGCATGACACGGAGGACCGGGTGGCTGTCACCTCGCTCTGACACTGACTTACCCTGAGCTTTCGACCAAAGACATTGACTTTGCCTTGGGCTTGCTCTTTTCGGAATCTCCATTCCACCAAATTCTGACCGTTTTCACCAGGAAGAGTCATGTTTCTTTTGGCAACTGTTGGGTTAGCTGTGCCGGCCAGAACGTGTGGCTCTGTCTGGTAGTGCGAATCCAGGCCACTGGCATACAGGATTCGAAGGGAGCCGTCGTAACCAACCTGGTAGCTGTTTCTTAACTGATCTAGAAAACAAGCAGCAGAAAACACGAACTGTAGGTGTGCATTAAACACCAGATCGCTTGCGGGGTTAGAAGTGATATGAATTTCTAAAACATTGACTGGACTCCATTTATAAGGGAATGAAAAGTACTTAATGATATCCTTTTAGAAAATAACAAAACAACTTCGATTTCTGGCATCTCATGCTGTAACAGATTTGGCTGAATGTTAAAGGCAAACTTCAGGGGAATTTAAAGTCCTTCTCTACTTTATTTGCCTGATGAAATAAATGAAGGTTCGACCTCCAGTAAACGTTTTGCAAAGAACCAAGTATGTGTTCTTTTCAGAGGCTGGTGTGTCTCCTCCAAGGGTTTAGAAGACATCTTCCCAATAGTCATCCCTATATCTTTTGTTAAAGATGTTTTGAAATGATTTAATATCTGTACCTTCTATACCAAAAATATAAGGAGATATTTCCCCCTGAAATTGACTTTAAAAAAGGAAGTTGGGCTTCCCTCGTGGCGCAGTGGTTAAGAGGGGACACGGGTTCGAGCCCTGGTCTGGGAAGATCCCACATGCCACGGAGCAACTAAGCCCGTGCGCCACAACTACTGAGCCGCGTGCCACAACTAATGAAGCCCGCGTGCCTTGAGCCTGTGCTCCGCAACAAGGGAAGCCATCGCAATGAGAAGCCCGTGCACCGCAACGAAGAGTAGCCCCCGCTCACCACAACTAGAGAAAGCCCACGCACAGCAACGAAGACCCAATGCAGCCAAAAACAAATAAATTAAAAAAAAAAAAAAGGAAGTCATATTTTGTACAAAACACCCTCTCATACTGTAGGCTATTGCCTCAAGTTAAAAATTTTGAATAATACAGGACCATTTGGGGAAGCAATGAATTCAAGCAATACTGATTTTAGATGACTGTAGAGAGAGATTACCTGACAGAATTGGTAAAAAAAAAAAAGAGTCAGAGAAGCTTAACTCAGACTTAGCAATGAGTCTTAGAGCAATGACCTCACAGTTGCAATTGTCATTGTAAACAGGCCTTTTCAAGATTACATCAAAAAGGAATACGGTGGGAGGGGTCCATCATGGAGTTATTGGACATATATACCTACAGACTGAATGAAAAAACGGAAAGTTGAGCTATTACACATATGGGCACACAACCCCCAGTGATGGCATGAGACGCGATTCAAATGCTGCATCGTGCACGGATTCGGTAAAGCTCGGCCTGCTGGCCTTCCACGGCAGTGATGATGATGCCAAAGGGCCTTTAGATGCAAGTGAAGAGCGGGAATTAACGTGTTTTATTAAATGGGAAAGAAAAAAACCGTCATTTCTAGGTTAACAGATTGTTTTAGATGTTACGTGATTTTATATACGTATATATCACTAAATAAACACTACACGTAGACATTAGACCATCCCATCGATATCTCTAGGGGTTTATATTTCCACCTTCTCTTTCCTGGTTCATCTTTTAAAATGCGGGTTGCCACTTTCTACCCGGCTGCCAGTGGTATTTTATTTTTTAAAGAGTTTTTTTTTTTGGTGTGGACTATTTTTAAAGTCTTTATTGAACTTGTTACAATATTGCTTCTGTTTTACGTTTTGGTTTTATGGCCCCAAGGCATGTGGGATCTTAGCTCCCTGACCAGGGATCGAACCCGCACCCCCTACATTGGAAGGTGAAGTCTTAACCACTGAACCGCCAGGGAAGCCCCACCAGCAGTATTTTAAACTGGGCCATTGAAAGCTCTGCTTTCGTGTTTACCTTGAACCACGGTGTAGAATGAGTCGATGGAGGACAGGTTTGAAGTGATGCTGACACCTTCTTCTCGGCTGGATGACTCAAGGTCCACTGTGATAGCCTTGTCCATGTCTCCATGGAGGTTTGTGACCACTCCGGTTGGAAACGTCACGTTTGTCAGACGACCTTCACTGTCATAGCTGAATAAAAGAGGCATGAACTCGGCATTAAATAGGAAACTGCAAGTTCTTCTTACTCATGAGAGCGTCTGCAGCAACAGTAGCTGCACACATTTGGAAGAATATTTGTCTTTGTGCATGAGCTGTGCAGTGAGGACTTCAAACATGCTTTGAAGTGATCGGAAGCCTGTTGAACACAGAGAAGCCTCACCTGCGAGGGCAAGAGTAAACAGAGCAGCTCCCCTCCCCAGCACGTCATTCTCTCAAGTGTGACCACATTCCTCCTGCACATCTAATTTGCTGTTTCAAAGGGAACATGTTTGCTGATATTAAATTTCTTAGTATTCCTCCATATTTTCTATAAAGTAGATTTAATTCACTGTTATATCCTTTTTGAAAGTTTTACTAACTTATGCCCTCTATGGCGGTGCAATATGGAAAAATATATATATAATGTTGTAAAGCAGTATATGTACATGCATGTAAGCATTTGCATATGTAAAGATATTCCTTTGGTATCCTGAGACATCCTCAACAAATTAATGTAATAAGGCCTTTTCTAAAGACTTTATTTCTCAGTGATTGACCTACTTTATAATGGTAAATTGGGACTTAATGTTGGCGGGGTGGAGATAATCTGTCTTGTCTATACTCATGTTGTAGGAGTGGGTGATATCTTGAATGATGATTTATCATGTTTACTGAAATGAGATGTAATATTTCCTGACATTTAATGACTATTTGCCTTTTTATGATGATACCTTCACTTTTTTTCAGCATATAAATATAAGAGGCACCTATAATTTAAGTGTTAGGATATATTTAAAAAGCTATCTTATTATCATAAATATGCATTACAGATACAACATTTTACTAAAAAATTGATTTTGGGGGTGACTTTTCTATTGGTGGCAGCACCAGAGAAAATTTCAAAAATGACAAGGTGGTTTGAAGAAAGGGAAAAAAATGTAAATTCTGGATGAAAAATCAGGGACTTCCTTGGGACAAAAAATATACTTAAGATTGGATTTCATATTAATACTAAGGCTGCTTCATCAATAAAAGGTCTAAGTGAAATGGAGACCTGAGCCACGCCCTACTTAAAATAAGCCCAGGTGCAGAACTAGGAGAGAGAGAGTCTTATTAGCGAAAGACAGAAGCTACCAGAGGAGGAAAAACAGTGAAGAGGACCCTAATAACGGGTGTAAACATGGGGCAACAAGGGAATAAGGGGTAGAAAAAAGGACTTAAATGATACTTTGGAATAAAAGGAGAGAGGGCTTCTAGATTGTAAAAATTAGCTTTGAAAAATGTGGTTATAGGAATTAGGAGCAGACTCTAGAAGGTCAATGTCATGGCGGAGCTAGGAAGGCAGAAGGGAGGAAGGAGACGGATGTCTGTTCAGGGCCCGTTACTTCAGTGGGGACAGCATCACTCAGATCGTGGGCTTGCCTGACTTGATCTGACAACTCGCCCTGCTGCTTCGCCAGCGGCAGAAACGGGCACTCAGGAGAAAGAGGCGGGCGACGGATGGAGGATGGAGAAAGAGAGAAAGAGAGAGAGAGAGAGAGAGAGAGAAAATGCGCCGTTGAGTGTAATCATTGTTTGGACCCATAAAAGGCAGAGCTGAAGTGAAAGAGCAGACTCCCTTCCCTCTCCAGCAACCCAAATGCCCCCAGCAGATTAAGGCATCAGTGAAAGAAACCAAAACTGCTTTTTTGAAGAAATTATTACTCTTGAAACAAACAAGCATAGGTTTATTTATGCAGCAAAGCAGAGTTACAGAATTACTGACCAAACCAGCTTAAAGTGCAATCTTAACCTGGACATAATTCTTGCAGCGCGTTACATTTCTCATAGGATACGATGAAAAATAAGCTATTGTGTTTTAAAGAAATGAACACCCTAAGATAAGTAAGTACTAGGGATGTAATGTACAACGTGATAAATAGAATTAACACTGCTGTCAGTTATATATAAAAGTTGTAAAGAGAGAAAAATCCCAAGAGTTCTCATCACAAGCAAAAAATGTGTATTTTCTCGTTCTTTAATGTTGTATCTATAGGAGATGATAGACGTTCACTAAACTTATTGTGATAATCCTTTCGTGATGTATGGAAGTCCCATCACTACGCTGTACACCTTAAACTTACACAGTGCTGTCTGTCCATTATATCTCAATAACACTGGAAGAAAAAAAAAGAAGCTGTAGAAAAATTGAAAAAATAAATTAACATCCTTTGGAATGCTCCTACGTAAAAGGCAGTTCAGTGCTGCACTATGCCCCCACCCCCTTCCCATTTTACAGGTGGAAAAACGAAAATATGATGTGGTCAGGTGATTTGATCTGGCTCTCTTTGCATCTCACGATGGGGCCATAAATGGAACTTTCATGCACTGGACCCAGGTCCCTTAGCCCTTCTGTAAATCACAGGGCTTGACTTGAAGTGGAGGACGGTAGCTTTATACAGGTGGTGCCACCTGCCAGCACTCTGCTGATTCATTCTTGCTGCTGTCACTCACCTGCCCTTTATCGACCCCTTTGCTGGTTTACGTTTTCTAGCCCCGTCCAACCTAAAGCAGGTCTGTCGCCTTTCCCCTGCAGAAAGCACCTCTCCAACCGCTGCCTCTGCTCTCTCACTGGCCCACCCCACGCTCCCTGCCCTGCTGGGCAGGCATTTCCTGCCACAGGATGCTGAGCGCATGGCCGTAGAGCATCGGATGCTGCGCATTCAGACGCTAACCTACTGGCCTTTGGCTCTTTGGAAAATAAAAGTACGAGCAGCCTTTGTAGGCAGTGCAGTTAGAATGACAGAGGGTTAAGCTGGCATCTTAGTGGCCCAGTTTCACAGTTTAGCCCTGGAAGTCCTCAATTTGTGCCTTCAGACGAGTGGCTGCATCTACGTTAAGGCACTAAAAGGGCTGAAGGGCTCGCACAGGGCCGGCCAGGAAAGCTGCTATTTCGGAAGGGCCTTCAGAGCGTCTACCCCGCCAGTCACCTACCAGTTTCTGAATGAGCTTTGTGGGCTAGTCACGGTGCGAGGGGATCGTGGGTACACAGAGCATCAGAAGTCTGGTGGTCCAGAGTCCCCCACCCTCTGAGGGCAGGTGATGGAGCGATCGTGCTGGAGCAGAGCAGGGAAGGGCCACGTCAAGGTGGGGACCTAAGCTGGGCCTTGAAATCGATGCGGATTTGTACAGGTGAGTAAGGAAGGCACAGGACACATTCCAGCCAGGAAGACAGCCAGGGAGAGGGTGCAGAGGACTGAGGACGGACGGGCTGTGAGGTCAGGGAGCAGAAGAGCCCACTGAAGCGGAGGGTCCGCGTAGGGTCCCTGATATGGTAGAGGGAGGCTCATCACTGGGGACTGTGACGAAGGTTTTAAAGGGAAGCAAGGCTTTAATTCGGTGTAAAGGAGCCCAGGGGCGGGGCGACACGTCAAGCGGGGAATCCTTCCCTGAGTTGCCGATTTCACAAACCAGTACAAAAAATAAAATTGGGGCCCAACAGAGAGTTTTTAAATAAAAACTCCTCACCTCTAACTAGCATCATTTCATAAAGAAAGGCCATTACTCATGCCACAGATAGAAAGGACCTAACTTCAGGGTGAAGTTTCTTGACAAGGACCAGTAAAGCTTTATGAAAATGTCCTCCCCATCATTATTTATTTTTTCCATTTCCCTGTGGATCTGTGAAAACTTCTGCACAGATTCGCATCTATGACAACAGAAACGCAACAAGATGGATGGCAGCCATTAGAATTGCCAGGGGATGCCGGATAAGGGAGGGAGAGAGAACAAGGGGCCAAGATGCCTTTCAGACGTGGCAGGCGATCCCTTCTCTGGCAAAAGCAGAAAAACAACGCAGCAGCCGATGTTCGCCTGTCCTCTGAAAAGCTTTGATCCCGGGTGCTAACAGGGGCCTTCCCATCAAACACACGCCTCTGGACATACTCTGCTTCCGCGCAGCTTCGCGGCTCTACGGAAGGCTGCTTGGCCTCGCTGGTGAACCAGGCCTGCCCAGCTTGTAGATCTGAGACATGGTTTTCTTTTATGAGCTTCTTGAATTTACAGTGCGATAGGCTCCAGGGAATCTGACTAGAACATCAACTTGATGCCCCCCTTTCCACTCATCCGGTCGCAGCCGCACGGCTTCAAGTTCATCGCACAAAACATTCTTCTTTACTCCCGGTTGACCCCTCTTGACAAAGGCCCCTTTTGCTGGAAAAGGCAAATCCCTCAGGCTCCCCACGACCTTTGCGATGCTCTTCACTGATGTTTCTCTGTTTGTTCGTCTTTAATTTTGATTTTGCGTTTTTTTGCCTAGACTTGCTGTTTTACCCTTTGTGGTATATTTTTAAATCTCTTTTTACGTTTCCTAAACAGCGGGATTATCGACAAATGCCCCGGAAAGCCAGAGCCTCAGACCTTCTCAGTTGAAGACGCTGATTCCGTTCTGACGTGAAATTTTCTCTCTCGCTTCCCTTTACAGACAGAAGTTCCCAACTCTTTACTTTTCCTTCACAATGTCTCTCACATATCTTCCCACTCCCACAGCCACCCTAGATTTCAAAAGCTGGTCTTGTCGCCTCTCCCCATACTCACGGCTACCAAATCCATCTTCCGAAGCCGCCCCGAGTACCACGCTTCTCTGCTTAAACATCTTCTAGTGGTTCCTCAACGGAGAGAAACACTGACTGAGACTGTCACCAACCAAGGTCAATAGACTATTGATACCGCAAATGTATTCAGGTAGAAACAAAGTTCTTGAAAACTTTTTTTTTTGGCAAGTGGTCTAAAACATCAGAACAAAACTAATTTATTAGAGTCCTGTCTTCCTTATACACCACGTGTTGGTGAGTTAGACACTTTTAAAAGTGTCTACTAAAGATAAAAAGAATAAGGTAACAATTAACATGTAGTTTGTTGCATTAAAAAATCTGATATACTTATTTCTGTTGTCTGTTAGCTTGTTCTAAGCCTTTTAACTCTTACCCAGAAAAAGTCTTGTTCAAAAGCAAACATTCAATTCAGTTGATACATTACAGCAGAGTCAACTAACATCATTCAACAAAGGTAACAAGTTTTCTTTAAAACTCAACAGGATTATCTGTTGTCTTCAGTGCTTCCCCATAACACGGCTTCTTCTTTTTTTTTTTTTGGCCTCTCCGCGCGCCCTGCGGGATCTTAGTTCCCCGACCAGGGATCGAACCCGAGCCCCCTGCGGTGGAAGCGCTGAGTCTTAACCGCTGGACCGCCAGGGAAGTCCCATGGCTTCTTTAATCAAATGTTTCATTTCTAAAATTACCTTCTGTTTTTGAGAAAAATCTGTGTCCATGAGAGCAGGGCTTCAGAGAAGAAAGCAAACCAGCGGAGAGGCAGCCGTCGCCCTGAGAGGGGCGGCTCTTTTGAGTGGGCTGCCCCGTCCCCCTTGCCTTGAGATTCAGCCCGACGCTGAACTGGTCTCAAAGGTGAGACAAATGTGTGTATTTACTCCTAAAATGTTGGCGATGCTCCTCTCCCAGACCTTTATTCTCCTCACCTGTAGAGGAATGGACACCAGCCAGCTAAACGCATGTGTCACCTCTGACTGGTTTCTCTAGTCCAGATCGGCCTGTCTTGAGAAGCTGAGACACCAGGAGGTGTTGGTCTGGATGGGAGCCAGTCGTGGCTGGCTCTTCCGCGTCTTCCCCAGGGCCACCCGGAATAAGCTGCTGAGTGGGGCTGCAACCGTGTGCTTTTAGACTTGAGTCCCAGTAAGGATTCCCAGGAAAGACGTAATCAACCTGTCTTTCCCCCACTGTCCCCCCGACACAGAGGGAGAATCTTTTCTCCCATCTATCAGAGTTCCTTTAATCCAATGTCCTTTCACTGTTTAACAGCCTGCAAAACCAAAAAAAAAAAAACCCCCAAACAAAATCCCCCCCCCAACCTTGCCATCTGTATGGCAATACTTTTTTCACAGTGCTAACCCGTAATAGCTTCTTATCTGTCACTGTGGTAAAGCAGAACAAAATTACCAACCTCATCATAACACAAACATATGCACAAAGCGCTCCTGAGTCTGCAGGCCTGGTGAAGGACGTGCGCAAACGGCAAAACCAGAACAGAACCCGACTTAAGCTTCTCGCGGTGGACTGTCTGGAACCCTAACAGCAACAATGCAATTTGTAACACTCTTATCAAAAGAATTTACGTGTAAGCATTCTGGGAACGAAACTGAGGTTTGTATATTTTAACAGCGATCTCACAGGCAAATCATAATTTCTTTGAATTCAGGAGCAATGTTGTCAGTTAGAAATCCTCAAAAAATCAGGTTCTGAAGAGAAAATGCAAAATGCTTCCATCATCAAGGGAAGTAGAGCCATCAACCAACTCTTAAATCATTGGTTCATCTGGTACTTAGCTGTCTGCTACCTACACATTACCAAAACTAACGGGGAAGATGCAAAATAAGAAAGACAATAGAAGGCATTATTTTACATGATGTTTGTGTCCAGGGCTAAGAGGATCCTGATGAGAACGGGTGGAACTGCAAGGGTGGGAGCGGAAAGAGGGGTTAACACACACATTTCTCTGCTGCTGTCGCATTTTATTCAGAGGTCTTGCGATGGGGCAAAATTCTGGCCATTGCTTTGCTTCATAAACCCGGAAAGGGCAGCGGCCTACAGTCAAGCCACTATCCTGTTTGGCAACACCCAGACAACACGCGTTCAGAAGAGCACAGACACCCAGACAACACGAGTTCAGAAGACCACAGACACTCAGATAACATGAGTTCAGAAGACCACAGACACCCAGACAACATGAGTTCAGAAGACCACAGACACCCAGACAACGTGAGTTCAGAAGACTACAGACACCCAGACAACGTGAGTTCAGAAGACCACAGACACCCAGATAACGTGAGTTCAGAAGAGCACAGACACCCAGACAACACGAGTTCAGAAGACCACAGACACCCAGACAACACGAGTTCAGAAGACCACAGACACCCAGATAACACGAGTTCAGAAGACCACAGACACCCAGACAACATGAGTTCAGAAGACCACAGACAAAGGCAGATCTTTGCTTTCTCACCTCTGGTCCCACCCTTACTTTGAACATCGAGCCTAGTGACAGATGGTCGTGGATAGGACATTTTTCATTATTTTCGATATTTTTCAAAGATCGAATTCAAGAAAAGTGGCCCAGTGCCTCTTTCCTTCCGTGGTCATCACCATATCAGGGAGAGCTGATGAAGTGATAATGAGCAGCCCTGAAATTCACAGGCCTGAGACAAAGGGATCCGAGTCAGGACATTCCAGAATGTGGGTGAGCTTGTGGGTGAGCCCTCATTAAGACAGGATCTTATTCAAACCATTTAGAAAATGTTTATTGACTACGGAAGGTTGAAACGAGTGGGACACGTCTTATTTGTTTAGATAACAGGTCTTGGCCAGGCCTTGAAATGTAGACTTGCTGGAGAGGGGATGTCAGGGAAATTTTTGTTCCAAAGAATCTGTCAGACAGAACTGTGCATGCCCTCGTCCTCCCTGATTGATTCCATGGGGCCCGGGAGCGCTCAGGGGACAAACCCATCCTTCTCCGGAGCTCTCCTCTTTGTATCCTGGACACTTACTGAGACCCACCCAGGAAATGGCTGTGCAGTGAGTGAGGACAAGGTGGATTTGAAAGACTTATGGTAAAGCTGGAAAGGTTAAAATAAAAGTATGAAGCCCATTTGGAAAGAGAAATTTTATTATTGTAAATTGCTATGACTACCAGCGGCATAATAGATACCAGGTTTGGCTGAAACGCCACACTATTTTAGCAAAAGAAATCTGGTAACTTCTTAAATGTTGTTTCTTTTGGAATCAGCCTTGACAGGGACCTAGGAAAAGTTGGGGAGAAATGGCAGAATCCCACATTTTCTTAGAGCAGGCAAGAATTTTTAATTACTAAGAAGCCTTGCATTTCGCAGGTGAGGGCACAGAATTTTAGAGGGGCGCCGTGCCTCGCGCGGACCCACAGGTGGAGTAAGTGACAAAGTCAGGCTGGAGCCCAGGTTCTCAGTTTCCACACCGAATGCCTTTTCCCAATCAGCTTACGCTGCTTCTCAGAAAAGACGGCAAATAGAGAGCAGAGAGAAAGAGGCATCAAGGAACGAATGGGACGTCAATGATTTGGAAATAAGGAGGGACTGAGAGGAAAAACAATAGATGTAGTGGGTAGACTGGGAATCTAAGATGAATAACACTTAGACTAAAATGCTGTCTGTTCACAAGCTTTATGAGAGAAAGTGGATATCGTGGAAAGTGTGAGGATGGAGGGAAAGCAGAGGGATGGTCAGACGTAGGCAGTCAAGGAACATGAGGGAGCAAAGAGGGGACAAATACAGAAGGGGAGGTAACACACAAGGCGAGGCCCAGATCTGATGGCATCAGTAATCGGGGGGATGGCGTCCAGTAGCAGAAAAGGCGACCCTGCAGTGTGAACACTCGTACTGTCTCCGTTGTTGAGCCATAGGAAACCCTAGTCTGTAAATTCATATATTCACACGTTTCCCCCGAGCTAGATCTCATTCACACTTGGGGCTCAGCTCTTTCCATGGGCCCCTTGCCCATGTCTCTAGAACTGACTTGCCCTGAGTTCTCACTGGCTGTTTCCGAACACATGCTGGGCTGGAATGGACTACGGTCCCCTCAAAGCCATAGTTTCCAAACCAGAGCTCATCTGCTTCTACCAACCTGCGTCCTCCCTGTATTTCCTGCCCACTTGGCCGCTAGGTCAGCAGATTTTCCTTTCCCTCCCCTCTTGCGTTCAGTCACCATGTTACATTTCATCTCCTAATGACTAACCGCCCCCTTCTCTGTAATTCCAGTGCCCGTCTGTGGGCCAGGCCTTCACCTCCCAACTGGATTTACTGTCTCCTAACTCCTCTCTCCCCCTTTCTCAGCCTCCTACTTTGCTACATTCAGTCCATCCTTATATTGTCCCCAGATGGACCACGTTGCCTTCCTGGTAATCTCCCATGAAGGGAAGCCTGTCCACCCAGGATCACCAGGTGGTCAGGTTAAGCCCTGCTTGACCGAAACTGTGATCTCCACCCACTTCCTTTTTCCTGCTTCACACACGCTCTACGCTCTTGTCATTCTGAGCTGCACATTCTTTCTAAAACCTACCACGCTCTGCCTCCCAAGGAAATGCTCTCCTCTGGCCTGGACACCCCGCCTCGGCTTGCTCACCTTGCTTCGTACCTTTAGGGGGTCTCACTTTAAGAACCTCAGATTATATATGGAATCTAAAAATAAAAAATGGTTCTCATGAACCTAGGGGCAGGACAGGAATAAAGACGCAGATGGAGAGAATGGACTTGAGGACACGGCAGGGAGGGAGAAGCTGGGACAAAGCGAGAGAGTGGCATGGACATATATACACTACCAAACGTAAAACAGATAGCTAGTGGGAAGCAGCCGCATAGCACAGGGAGATCAGCTCCGTGCTTTGTGACCGCCTGGAGGGGTGGGATAGGGAGGGTGGGAGGGAGACGCAGGAGGGAGGGCATATGGGGACGTATGTACATGTACAGCTGATTCACTTTGTTATATGGAAGAAACTAGGGAGGGATGGGAGGGATGCTATGAGGAATCAGGGATGATGGTTTCCCCAATCATCTTATCTCCTTCCTAGGTCATCTCCCCCAGACCTGGGATGGAGTCCAGAAGAGAACAGAGTCCATGTTAGCTGTGCTTTGACACCTCAAGATACCCTGAAGCCAGGATCCTGGAACACAGGCAAGGGGCTTCTTCTGGGAGTCTAGCAGTTAGGGTAGCCTGGAGGGAGGGATGCTGAGGTTGCTTTTATTTTGATATCATAGGAATCAGTCAGAGATGCCGGACAGTCTCTGGAAAATACCCAACTGTCCATCTTCAGTTCTGTGATTATAAAATAATAAAGTTCCCTTTCGCCGGTTGTCACCGTGTAGATTTCTTGCCCTGTTATCAGACAACCCTTTAAAATGGCTGTTGTATATAACTTGGTCTTAGAGTAAGTAAATCATCTGATAATCACTGTGTAAGGGAAGTTGCTGACACACCCAGATATGATGCTATCAGGTCATCTAACTTAAAACTAGATTGCAGAAGAAAATTGGATTAAATCAAGCATTAGTAAAAGCATTGCCTTAGTAGCGTTCAGGTTAGTGTTTGAAATGTACAAAAATGTACAATTATTCAATTGGCTACACACTTTTTTTTACTGATGTCCCTGGGACTATACATTCTGGTTACAAACTTAAAGCAAAATTATTAAACAAACAAAACAGCAAAAATGGAAATCAACCACAGCATTTTCCCATGAATTTAAGTGATCTGCTGATAAAATCTCTTAAAATCATCCTTAATGCAGCAAATTTTTTCTTCCATGAGGAAAGAAAGAGAAAAAGGAAAATAAAGGAGAGGAATTGGGCACCAGTTTTAGAAATGTATTTGTAAAATGGGTTGCTTTGTTTTTAATGCAATTTTGGGCAGAAATAGCAATGAAACGTGGTTTCAGCGTTTGAATTTTTAGGGTTTGATGTCAGATACCTACCAAGGGAAAGGTTATCTTCTCAGTTTTGTCCCATGGAAGATGCCTCTGTGATTTTTCTAACATCATGAGCTATTATAGTCACACACACACATCAAGAGAACACAGCCTGGCACAGATGTCCAGCTATTTAGACATGATTCAGTGTCAAGGGGACCGGACGCATCTTTCCCGACCGGGAATAACCATCACTGAGTTCTCCCAGGTTACCTGCGCTTTTTGCTCACTGCTCTGGATCTGAAGCCCAGTTACGCCTTACGCTGCCTCTCTCTCCTTCTCTGAGATGCCCTTTTCCATCTTCTCCCAGACGATCGGAACTGATGTCAGTGGCAGCTGTGGATCTGTCGTGGGCTCGGGGTTACGTTCATTATAAAGAAATGGTTAAGAAGCTCGTTCTGAAATTGCTCAGCTTGAATGAGGGACAGTAAAGCACCCACATGAGAAGCTGGAGACCCATATACACCTACGTAAATGTGTAAGAGCTGAAACTCATTTATTTGCTCCGTGAATCTGAATAGAGCTCACGAAAGACCACAGTCAGCCCCGTGCATATAAAGCCCCAAATATTCCAAGTCCCAAGATAGAAAACTGTCACCGACCCGGCTGTGTGCATGTACACGTCAGCCAGAACTCAGAGGTGTTTTTTCCACGCTGTCTTCTCTAAGCAGACAGAAGAGCCTCTAGATGTGCCCGCATGGTTTGTATCTTACGGGGTGAGCAAGCAGAGAACCGTGAAATGCCGTTAGTCATTAAATACTTGACTCAATTGCCCAGTTCAATACACTGGGTTTGCTTTTGTGTGCATTCAAGTGAAGAACTGAGGTTTCGCTCTGGCTATGAACTTTTTAAATAATAGATTTCTAGCAAGTAAGATCTTTTGGGTCTCCCTGGAATTACTCTAGCTAAGGAATTATAACGTGTGATAACTGTTTTAAAATGGTATGAAGACCAGCACAAAATACTCCCTAATACTAAGTGAAGGGGGTAAGTAGGCTCATCACAGGGTCCTCAGACAAGGGGACACCAGAGCCAGATGGACATCCTTTCTACCGCCCAGCAACTCAAAGGAAGAGGAGGTCTGAGGCAAGATGGCTTATTCAATTAGCAACAAATAATTATTCCGCTCGTGAAACATATTAATCTAACTCAGGGATTTCAGAGCTGAGTTATAAACTACCTGACACCTGTCTTCCTATCACACCGTCTGTAGCATGTCTAAGAACACTGGCCACTTCCCTAACAAATCACAGTAGGGACACAAAAATCACAAGTAACACGGAGAGAAATTGCTGTGCCAAGACGGTATCTCTAGTTTCTGAAATGAAGGTTTCTTGTGCTTTGCAAACTACCAGTGAACCCGAAAGTCACCCTATTTTGTTGGTGACTGATGAGAATCTCAAGTTGAGAGTCGGGTTTCCTTTTCCTAGAGTCATTCTTCCTGTTACCAGGGGCAACAGTATACTTAAACTGTATTTGCATGGGAAATGTTTTCTGTCTTTAACTCTTTAATCCCAACATTTCAGAAGAAAGTGCTACCAGTATGAAGTTTTAATTTTCGTTAATTATTGTAATAACAAGGTCAACTGAGGAAGTCCTTACTTTATAAAGCAAAAGAGAGTAAATGTGTAATAGTAGGTAAATATATTTCAAAAAATCAACAACAAAAATGAGAACTGTTAATATTTTCAGCATTAACTCTTGCTACGGAAAGTCTGAACTGTTTCAGAAGGCAAACATTCACATGATACTCTCCCAACGGCGGCAGCTCTAGGTTTCATCAGACTCTTCCCTATAAATAACCGTTCACCTGACCACAGGTGAACTCCTCTACTCCTTCATTCAACAAATAGCTATCGGGAGCGTTCTACGTGCACTGCAAGCTCCCAGGAGCCGTGTGAGCCACAGAGATAACGGCACACCTTGCATTTTAGAAAATACTTTCACATTTCATTCTGTACGTTCTGTGACACACATGTCGCAAGACTGTGACATGCTGATGGTAAATGAAAGTTTGCACTAAGAAAAAAAGAAGTGAAATTAAAACATGTAAGGTAAACAATTTCAGCTAATTCTCTTTTAAAATTTCTTTGGTAGAAACTGCAGCGACTGCACTTTTTATTGGTAGGCAATTTATTGATCCCAGGTCTTCTCCCATCTGTTTCTATCCGATAAAGCTTTAATCTCAAGGCTTTTTAGACACTAGGCTAGCTAGAAAGCTGGACACATACAAATGGGAATTTGGGCTGAAAAGTTTAATCTTTCTTTGCAAGGTAGTTGTACGTAGATAGATACAGCATGTAACAGATCTAGGAACTACTGTCACAAAAGTCATAGAAAACAGGTGTTTTTCAACTGTGAAGTGTGTTTTTTTTCCCCCATAATCTCCTTGTGGTTTTGGTAAAACTGTGACCATTGTCAAACCTCTCACATCCCTTCTTTACGAAAGTACCAAGTACCCTTAAAAGGTCTAAATTAGACATGTAGTACTATAAGAACGTGAGGGGAAATATTACAGACATGTACTAGGGTTCTGGGAGTCTGCCAGCTCACTAGTAACGACAAACACCAAGGAAGCTTGACAGGGATTCAGAGTCCCCTCTGGCTCTTCTAGAACCTTCACATCCAGTCTCATATATCCGAGTCAGCACAGAATAAGCAGAAACTGTTGTTGTCAAGGCTCTGACGAGTAGAGGTGGGGGGTTGAGTGTGTCCATCAACAATCTCAGACTTACACAGACAGAAAGGGGCCACTCTGTCAGAATCCAGAGGGTGCTTTCGGAGGGGCTGCCTGATGATGACACTCCTTTACGCACTTACTTTTGAACGTGTTTTAATGTTTCTCACCCTTAGAAAGGGTGGACCCTTGCTCATTCACAGCTAAATTATAAGAATGTACAGAAAGAAAAAAATGATCATTTGTCATTCTGATATGATGATTCTGAATTACTTAGGTTAAATGCTCTATTTTTTTTTCCTGTCTTGTACAGTAATACACTGTTTTGCAAAGTGCATAAATGTCTCTTGGAAATTTTTAAATCATGTCTTTGCTGCAGACATCTAAAGGAAAATTAACAAAAACACTTTTTTGAAAGCAATATTTCTGTTTCTTTGATTAGAAAAGCTGTTTCTCAAGTGCTGTAAACTACTATATTCTTAAGTTATAGCAAACACATGTTTATATGCGTGTGTGTATATAATTATGATGTTTATATTTGGTGGAATACTTCAATAATGCTTTTTGGAATAGTTGCCTTTATTGTAATTTATCTAGATGTAAGACTTAACAGATATACTTTAAATATGATGTGTAATGGGTCTGTATTAGTGCAAATATCATTGTGATTTATTTTAATTAATTAAAAACTTTCATTCTTGCAAACAGTGCTTGCCCATTACATTCACAAGACAGGTTTGCCAACTCAGCCTCTACCTTAGCAGTCATGTTGATTCTTCACTAAGTCTGAAATTCTTGGAGAGTGTTTAGTACTAGAGAAATGTGTCTTCTTTGTGTACCATAATATTAAAAAAGTAAACATCCCAAATTTGTTTATACTATCCCACATCAACTCCACCAGTGGAGTATATCCATTTCTCATTGTAGGTCATTAGTGAACCTGTATGCGTGTTGCGGAAGTCCATGCGTCAGTAGGAACCCACGTGACGAACTTCTGTGCATTGTCAATTCCCGGGAACAAATAAGAACACATTCAAACATGGCTCACAGAGCAGAGCTTGAGTCCTAGACTGTACTAAAACCTTATTTCTCTATTTTCGCCCCTGCTTTTAAACCGAAACCCTACAAATGCCACCATCATTTCCTGAAGATCTTATAATCAGAGCAGCTCTCCTGCCCAGTCTCATCTGATGGGAGCATTTTTACTGTACTCTTTTTTCCGCCTCTTTGGCAACAGAGCCTGCTATCACTTTGAAAGGAAGTGCTTGCCATTAACTTCCAATTTATTCCTTTCCTATTGTGATCCTAAAATGAGCAAAAGGAATGCTAAGAACAGAATTTTAATGTAATTCAATTGCAAAGGTTTGTTCCGCTGACAAAATCATGCTGCTGGGTAACATTCATTTTATGAAAAGGGAATCTGTGAAAAAAAGAAAAGCAAGCCAAGGTACAGGAGAACTAAGCCTAATGTGTAAGTTCTATTCCAGGAAAGTTGTATGGAAAATATTTGTATATTGGATCATTTTTTTCTACTGACTCTTCTCATAATTTTGGAGCTGTGTTCCTACAGAAAGTACATTTGCTTCTGCATTTCATCGAGAACGTCCCACGAAGGAACTCAATATTCATTTCCAGGAGTGTTTTGCGTTGGTCAGCATGCCGTCTCTGCACATCTGATTTCCCCTTATGATTTGTGCGATGTTAGTGGAATGAACAAGTACGGAAAGTGACTTTACACAGTCACAAAATGTGACTGTTCAAAGAGCACGTTGCCTGGGCCACGGCTCCACAAATTTAGTAGAATACCCCAGCGGGACGCTCCTTGGACGTTTTCATATGCTTTCAGAGTGACCAGCTATTTCATTTGCATTTAGCGGTAAGGTCCTTATAGGTGGAGTTTAGATTCTCCAATCACTGATGATAAAAAGTGAAGCCCTTCTATCTGTGGTGCTGATGGGTTCAGCCAGGTTCATTGTAAATGTTGTTAAAGTTTCCCTTCAGTGACAGCTCCCAAAACAGTCAGCTTTAGCACATGGGCAAATATAAACCCCAAAAGCTTTTGCCTAAAGCCAAGGCTGCAGTATGTTTCCCCAAAAGTTTGCTACTAATATATTAGGTCTGTATGAAGTAAAATATTAAATTAATCTTTAAGCAGAGGTAGATTGACCTCGATGGTAATGAAACTTAAGCTTCAGGGCTCCCCACCTGCCTGGGTCCCTTCCAAGGCCCTGAGTCTAATTTTGTCTTTTTTTTTTTTTTTTCAGAAAGAGGGATCCCCAAATTACAGAAGCTCCAGGCCCCCCAAAAAGCTGAATCCAACTTGCCCTTAAGATTGTACTATCATTATCCACACTACTGTACATAAAATAAACAACAAGGACCTACTGTATAGCACAGGGAACTATATTTGATATCTTGTAATAACTTATAATGGAAAAGAACCTGAAAAATAAATATATATATATATGTATAACTGAATCATTTTGCTGTACACCTGAAACTAACACAACATTGTAAACCAACTATACGTCAATAAAAACGAACAAATAAACAGAAAAAGGATTATACTGTTATTATTTTAGATTACATTATTATATCACAGTATTTTATAATCAGAGTAGAATTTTGATTTACTTACTCAAAAAATGTTGTCCATCCAGTTTCATCGCTTTTAGTGGCTAAAAGGCCGCTGTTGCCATGGTAAGTAAACAAAACTAATTCCAGTCCTTGAGCGGTCATGCTTTTCAAACATCCATTTGTTCCTATGGTCAACCATATCACTTGGTTATCAGGAGACACCACTCGAACTGGCATCCGATTTGGGTCCCGTCTAATCCTAAGGGTATTGCCGTTACTGTCGGTCACAGCAGTAATATCATTGTCATTGCTGTAGCTAAAATTGTACAGATAATCGCCAGTGACTAAACTCACAGTATACTGGTGAGTGCCATTGACGTCAAAGATATAGAGTTCTTGATCAGTTGGAGAGGCAACTTCATAGAAGTTCATAGAGTTAAGTAAAGGCTTGTTCTTTGACACAGCCCGGATCCGAATGTTTCCTAGGTCTGCAATGTACAGGGTACCATCCGGAGAGGCGGCAAGGGAGGACGGAGCGCTCAGTTTGGCATCTTTGGCATAGCCATCTCCGCTCTGGTAGCAGTCACAATTGGCATCGTTTTTGCAGTCACACTCTGACGGTATCCCAGCAACCAGGGAGATCTCCCCATCTGTGGTGACTTGCCTTATCCGGTTAATTTTCTTTTCGTCGGTTTCAGTGATGTACAGGACCCCACTGTAGGACACAGCAATGGCAGTAGCCGACTCCAGGGTCGTCTGAACTGCGTGCCTGCCCACAGAATATTCCACTCCTGGCACCTGGCAATGCATGGGCCGCCCAGCAGCAATGCGCACTTGACGATTTTCAGTGATCTGTAAAACTACGTTATTATCCAGGACATAAATGGAGTTATCCATAGGGTTAATGGCTAGGTCAGTGGGCCATTCCAGACGCACCTTCATAAAAAAGAAATGGTCTGGTTACTCAGTTACTGAGCTGCTGTTAATTTGCCAGAAGAGTAAATTAGAAATTCACTGGGGAAATCTGGGGAAATTACCACTGATTTGGTAAACTGTTTAAAAATTGTTTTTAAAATAGATACAGTGAAATAAACTTAAAAGGTTTTGAGTGGAGACAAATGTAGGAAATAAAATTTTATTTAAAAATGCAGCTCATTGAAAGATTTGCAAGTTCTAGCCAAATAGCAAATGAATCATAAGTAGTGAGTTAACACATATCAATGAGATGTGAACATACTTGTTCTTTTTAGCAGTAACAGTCACCCAGTGCGGGGCTTTCTAGGTTATGAATACATTACTGTTCCCTTGTGTTTTTAATCAGGCCAATAGTAAAGTTTCTGATTCTAAACATAAGTCCCTGAGGACTAACCCTAGTGGGTTCTCTCTACTACTTAAGGACCTCAGGCAATCAACAGATTAGAGATTTAAGCTGTTTTGTTCTTTTTGGAATACCTGCGTGCTGCTACCTTACTGGTATTTTACTACAAATGATTAGCACTTCTTAGTGATAACTGTTCTGTATCTCACTGAATTCTTCAAGTGCAGAGCTGGAGAAGAAGATAACTTTTCATTATTAGCTCCTGAGACACATTCTAGTGGAGCGGCTCTACCACAACGACTGATGCCCATGCCACGCGCGGTTTAACACAGTGTCACCATAGCGTACTGACACAGGAAATCAAGTCACTTAGAAGAAAAACAGACAATTGGGCGTAATGTTTTCACTACCTGGCTGATGTGCATGCTCGTGTCACAAGTTAAAGGTCTGGCTGAAGTCAGATCGTTAGAGCCTAGGAGAGTTGATATGATTCCATTCTGATCAACTTTTCTGATCATGGTTCCATCAACAAAGTAGATTAATCCATTTTTATCGATCGCCATTCCTGTATCCAAGAGAAGGAACAGTTATTAATCTTTCAAAAGTGATTAATTTTAATTAAATGCTCAGGCCCATCACGAAACTCAACATTTAACCCCAGTGATAACATGGGCAGTAGACAGCAAGCTAAGACTGCAGGTTGCAAACACATTAGGAAAAACCCAACATAGGCATTCATGTTACGTATAAGTGTAAAATGTAATAAAGAACCAAAATTTGTAAGAATCTGTCCTTCGTGTGTGAATCATATAGGTAGTGCCTGTGTTTTAAACATAAAGACTGTACAGTGTTGTCATCTATAAATTATAGAAACAGGTCCTATTCTGTTACACTGAACTTTATATTCTAACAAAAACACATCTTAGGGCTTCCCCGGTGGCGCAGTGGTTGAGAGTCCGCCTGCCGATGCAGGGGACATGGGCTCATGCCCCGGTCCGGGAAGATCCCACATGCCGCGGAGCGGCTGGGCCCGTGAGCCATGGCCGCTGAGCCTGTGCTCCACAACGGGAGAGGCCCATGTACGCAAAAAAAAAAAAAAAAAAAAAACACATCTTAGCCAAGGTTAGTGTTTTATTGACCTTGTTACAATGAAATTTGCTAGTATGAATAACTCAGCACAACAAATACTTTTCTTCCAGTCCTTGTTCACATAATAGTATCTAGCTATAATGGAAAAAAAAAAAAAACCCCAAAAAACACAAAGCCTCAAACCAAAAAACACTGTAATAAATGGCATAAAACATGAGCAAGGAGTCAGTCCTGACTGGTTTAAAAGCTAGAAACCTTCATCACATAGAATTTTAGCCCTTGTTACCTCCAGAAATTCCTCACAGCAAGCATTTTTTCCCATGGCATAGAAACTGAAGTTTAATAGCTCCAAACTGAGTGAGAGCTAATAGGGTTGCTTAGTGATGGCTTTTTTTTTTTTTTGTGGTACGCGGGTCTCTCACTGTTGCGGCCTCTCCCGTTGCGGAGCACAGGCTCCGGATGCGCAGGCTCCGCGGCACGTGGGATCTTCCCGGACCGGGACACGAACCCCGGTCCCCTGCACCGGCAGGCGGGCTCTCAACCACTGCGCCACCAGGGAAGCCCAGTGATGGCTTTTAAGGAGGCCTGGGACTCATTCATGACAAAGAAATTCCAGGACAATGGAAAAAAAAAAAAAGAATTCAGATACTTCCTTGAAGTTGAACAGGATGCGACCTGAATGATACTGGGTAGTTGCTTGATTCTTTCAAAAGTTGAAAAAAAAAGGTACGATAAAAAATGCCAAGAACCTAATATTTACTGTAAAATCAACTTAGGATTCTAGCAGTTTCACACTAAGTAGCTTTTAAAAGATGTGAAACAGCCTTTTCCAGAACACAGCTGAGGGTAAAATATTAGATGCAGCATGAAACACAATCAGGCACTAACTGGATTTTCCACATTTTTTTTTTTTTTTAATAAAAAGAAATCCTCAAATTGATAAATGCCAGTACCTTTGGGACTCATGAGTGTGGCTTCCACAGCCTTCCCTCCATCCCCACATCTGGCTTCATCAAAAGGAAGGCACTGTTCTCCTGTCCCTGCAACCACTTCAGCATTTTTAGTCAAGTCTTTTGCACCCGTGAGTGACTTCGGGCGATAAATCCTGCGAGTGTTAGTGTCAGAAACATACAAATCCCCTGAGACTGGATCAGTTGCAAGGTAGTATCTATGAGCTGGGCTGCTGCTGTAAAGAAAGATGATACATAAACATCACAAAGAAAGTTACTCCTAAAACACAGAAATTGAAAGCAAAATAAAACAGTTGATGAGAAACTAATTATAAACCGAGACCCTCCCCCCGGCCCCCCCCCCCCCGGAACAACGGGTGGAAGAATTGGTGGCAACCTCTAATGTGACTGCTTTCCTTCCTTGTCTGTTGCCAAGGATTTAACAATTTAGGAAACGGCCATCTTAAAAATAATCACCTTTACAAGGCAACATGCTTCCAGCCTGAAACAAAGAAGCAAGTTCTCGGAATCCTTTTGGTTCAGTTCAAAGCCATTAACATACAGCCTTTGAGTGACAGGCTTCAAGTTTATTCCCGGGGACGGGTGTCTCTACCAAACTCACCAGTGAAGTATTAACATACTAGTGATTTCACTTGCATCTCACGGTAGGGAAACCTCCTGTCTTCTCTTGCAATCAAACCAAAACCACCTGGCTCCAAAAAAATTACTTTTTTTGAAAGAAAAAAAAAAGTAGTGCTGTGTCTGTCTGGGTTGCTCTACTGGAATCCAGAAAGGTAATCTGACGCAGTGACAACGTCTGTTCTGAGCTATGGGGTTCAATACTAAAATGAGGCCATTCAAGAGAAGGAGGCAGTCTTAGTGGCCTAACGCACTGAGTCAGAATGCTGGGTTCCTCACTTCCATTTTTAAAATTTGCAAATTAAGCTGCTCTAAAACATGTCTGTGAATTTGGTGACATACAGACATTTGTTCACAATACAGAGTACCTCAATTTTATAAATCTAAATTAGTGCAAATGTAAAATATGTTATGTCCCGTTACCTGTAAAAACGGTTAAGACCAACGTTAGCAAGGAATGGACAAATTATGACATATAGTTGAAATTGCAAGGTAATCCCCTTACATATACTCAACACCACATTCTTGGAATTAATGTAATTTTGTACTGTGTGCAAATATTGCCTTCTGAAAAAAAAATTCTAAAAAGAGTTTAAATGATTTGGTGCCTTGACAAAGGCAAGAATCTCGGAGATTCCACAAGTCTTTCGATGACAAAATTGGTTTTACTGATTTTATTCTCATTCTCTTTCTCTCTCCACACACACACACTTACAGGCTTGTTTCCATTTATTTTATATGTAGATATTTAAAATATGTAGTATAAATCTAACTACATGAAAATATTTATCCTGAGTAATGGTTTAGTAGTTTTCTCATTACTAGTTAGGTTCTAATGAAGCAGTTCTCACTACTTAATGCTCTTCTTTTTAAGTGGTGAGCACGTGCACTTGACTCTGCTGTGATATTCTGCTGTGAAAGGCTCTGCTGTGAAAGGCTCTAGTGTTCACTGGTGTTTCTCACGTTGGTAGAGGGGACAGCTGGCCACACATGGGGTCTGTAGAGGCCTCTGGGGCTCTAGAAAGCTCTGTGGCGGTGATGTTGGTAGACAAACACCCAGACCCACAAAGGCTTGAACGCCTTCAGATTCTCCTTTCCAGCCTTTAATATCTTTTAGTGACAAGAAACAGGTTAGAGCAAGAGGTCTTGAGTGTGTAAATATGAGGGAAAAGGGTGAAAAGTGATATGAAGAACTCATAAAGAGATGCAAAAAGCCATCTGACATAAAAGTCCTTCAGAACTACTGGGTTAGAGCTGATGATCAACTCGCCATGCTCAGTGTTATTGTATCATGTTTATAAGTTCATGCCTGAGATTTAATTTTATTTAATTTTTATTTTTAAATTAAAAAAAGTTATTTATTTGTGTTTGGCTGCATCGGGTCTTAGTTGCAGGATCTTTCATAGCAGCCCGTGGGCTCTTTGTTGAGGTGCGGCGGGCTTAGCTGCCCCACGGCATGTGGGATTTTAGTTCCCTGAACAGGGATCGAACCCGTGCCCCCTGCACTGGGAGCACCGAGCTTTAACCACTGGACCGCCAGGGAAGTCCCGATGCCTGAAGTTTTAAATGCAACGAGACATATGGTGTTCCTTAGTGCGGTAGTTTATTACTCTGTAATGAAGTGAAAAGTTACATATCAGTATAACATTCAGAGCAATTTGATAGAGGCTTTTTCCCCCCTATAATCAGTCTGATATCGACAGAGCTGATCTTCCAGGTAGGTATATATAGCTGGTGACACAGCTGCAACTCAGTCAAGCTGGGTCTATTTTGGAAGACATGACATTGGAGAGATTCTTTAGTCTTTCCTATCTCCTGATTACATACTAATTATTGTACGGCTGGTTGTAAGTATACATACATACATTTTATTTTCTTGCCAGTTGTACAGCTATGAGCATGACCTTCGGACCAGATTGCCTAGGTCTGAACACTAGCTGCATCACTCACTGTGTGACCTCAGATTCCTTATCTGTAAAGGTGATAATAATGCAGATTTCATAGGATGCTGAGAGGGTTACATGAACTAGTACAAGTACAATCCTTAGAACAGTGCCTGCCACACAGTATGTACTCAGTAAGCATTAGCTGGGCTTCCCTGGTGGTGCAGTGGTTAAGAATCCGCCTGCTAGTGCAGGGGACACGGGTTCGAGCCCTGGTCCGGGAAGATTCCACATGCCGCGGAGCAACTAAGCCCGTGCGCCACAACTACTGAGCCTGCGCTCTAGAACCCGCGAGACACAACTACTGAGCCCACGTGCCACAACTACTGAAGCCCGTGTGCCTAGAGCCTGTGCTCCGCAACAAGAGAAGCCACCGCAATGAGAAGTCCGTGCACCGCAACAAAGAGTAGCCCCCCTGCTTGCCACAACTAGAGAAAGCCCGCGCACAGCAGCCAACACAGCCAAAAATAAATAAATAAATTTATAAATAATAAATTTTAAAAATTTAAAAATGCTTAAAAAAAATAAGCATTAGCTATTCTTTTTTTTTTTTTTTTTTTGCGCGGTATGCGGGCCGCTCTCACTGCTGTGGCCTCTCCCGTTGCGGAGCACAGGCTCAGCAGCCATGGCTCACGGGCCCAGCCGCTCCGCGGCATGAGGGATCTTCCCTGACCGGGGCACGAACCCGTGCCCCCTGCATCGGCAGGCGGACTCTCAACCACTGCGCCACCAGGGAAGCCCCCCTAGCTATTCTTAACATTGGCTTGTATCCTGTCTCCTCTTACATTGCTACGTCTTTTTGCCTTATAACTCTAGCCCGTGTAGAAGTGTAATAATTACTGTTAACTAAACTATAACTTGACTTCTGAAAATGTAAACAAGGAAAAAAAATTCTCTAAATTTGGATACGTTCAAATTTGTTTCCTTGGTCCTGCTGTTATACTATAACATCTAAACTACTAAAACGACGCAGATCCTTCTTAAAACATCCAGTTTGAATTGTTTCTGGAGCAATGATGATAAAGGTAAATGAAGAATGCATACTTTTTCATGATGTCCCTCATTCTGAGAAAAAACAACAGACTTCTGAGACGGCTGCTTGAGTAGCAGTGGCACTCTCTTCAGCTATAGGGCATGAGTTTTCTTGGTCCAAAAATAATGGACATTCGAGTCATAAGCTTTGCCTTTATTGGCATAACTTTTATTCCAGTGGGACAGCAGTAAGAGAAGGTCCAAAGTGGTGCTTTATATTTGCTATTTCCTGTCCTGAAGCACTCCTTCCTTGAGGACACAGAAATTTCTAAACCAAGCAGTATGTGCCAGTGGCTTGAAAGATGTCCACCAAGTGAAGGCTCTAATCTTGCAGAGAACTCTACTGTCCAGAAGAACAAATGTGGAGGAGCACGTGGCCCTGCAGAAGAGAATGTGCTCCTGGAAATACTCCCCACAGAATAGCAGGAAACGAGAGCTACATCCACTGCCGGCAGGGCAGCTTGCTATGGCAACCTAGAGCTGCTTCTTGGGTTCCAGCCTTCCCTAAATGAAAGAAGGGATCTGTACTGAAACTCTAAAAGAAAAGACGAATTTGGAAATTTTCAGTTGCCAGGCTGGTGGCAAGAAGCTCTGAGCCACGTGTGCGACGCGTCTGGGATTCAAGGACACCTGATCTAAGGACAGAGTTTTCTGATAGCGGTTCTTGTCCTTCTGCCTTCCTGAAAAGCCAAAGCCCTGGAGAGGCTGGGATGGTGGTACAAACGGGTGATGAGCTTTTAGATCAGTAATACATCTGTGAACACGGGAGGCTATGATGACTGCAAACGGTCAGCCGCTGGCAGCTGGGGTGCAGGAAATGGGGGGCAATCTCTATTCAGCAGAAGTACAATAGCCTTGTGTGACTGACTGGGAGTTTCATTTCAGAAAGGTTTATGATAACATTGAGATTGTGACTAATAGCAGCAAAATCAAAGAAACTGAGATCAAGTGAAGAGCCTTTACTATTACTGTGCCTTGATTCTTAACTCACCCTGAACTGCCTGGATCATCACAACTACCAAGCCGTTTTCTCTGCATCTTCCTCAGTTAGAAACAGACCCGGTGGTAAATGCAGACTAGATTTGCTCATTTATTTTGTCATAATTCAACCTTCTTACACTTGAGAAATATTTGCAAAGGACAAGCTATAGAATAGATATCATTAGCACTTTTAATCTTTTTAGCTGGAAACTGTACCACAGCACTTGGAACACAGAGTGTCTGAAGAAGCATAAATTACATTTATGTATAAAATTAAACTGTGATTTTCTGGCTAATGAAAGACTGTTTGTATTATTGCAAGCAGGGTTTCGGGATGCGATATTTTTGTGCCTGCTTAATTTTTAAATATTAAGTCAATGAGAAGTGCTGAATCAAAATTTTATAGTTTCGTATCTAAACTTTAACCGGTTCAATTTCACAGTACTGTGATTGACCCTTTCTTTGATCTTTTAATTGGCAATATAAAATTCACAAAGTTTAGTTTTAGACCTCCATGCTTAAATGCCCCTTGGCTGGTATTAGTTAATTAATTTAGTTTCCTTTATTTTGGAATTTTAAAGCATTGGAACAGGAGTGAGCTAAAATTTACTGCCTACAAAAAGGGTTTGTTAGCAAACTAACACTATAAACATCGTAAGAGGAAATGTTCAGCATATATAAAAGAAACTTATTTTCTAAGCATTTCAGAAGCTCCCATTTATGTAAAAAGTTAATATGTTCGGCAGTATTTATAACTATTCATTAAAGTATAGCTAGAGACTTTGATTTGATACAATATCCTGACAAGTACTTAATAAATTTGGTATGACAGAATATTTTGAATTTTAAAATATTAAGACTATTGTTCTTATATTTATTTTACTATTCAATATTTTTATTCATTCTTTCCCCCCATTAGTCCAATTAATGAGACTGTTGACAGGGCATGAAACACACATAGAGGAGCAGAAGTGCACATTTTCCTACTCTACTCAATCATTAACAACCCACTTCTCTGTCCATTTTCATGGATTTAGACATAGTTTTCTTTTTCTTCCTATCACCTACTCCTAAGCCTTTCATGATGTTTATGCTAGCCGGGAGAGTGGGGCTAAGGAGAAATCCAGGTGGATCCTATCATCTGGCAAAAGGAAGATGATACAGGTAGGTAACTAGGAAGAAGCACCTGAAAAGAATTTTAATTTTTAAGCTAAATGAAGAAGCTCCGATGAGCTGAAATATCGTCATTTTGTTTAGGTCAATTTTGATAAATTAGTTACTAAGTGAAGGGAATCCCTATTTTTGTCAATGATTTTGTCCTCTGTTTGATGACTTGAACTCAAAAGCCTTGGTTATCTTCTACATCTTCCTCTTTTTCATCAGCCATACACAGTGTGTCCATCCTCTGCCTTCCTTTATTTTATTGGCTGATTGCCTTCATGACTTGCCAGACTATTTCAGGTAGCATCTCGTGGTTTCACGTAACAGCCTTCCAACTGATCTTCAAGTCATCCTGAACACTGATACCAGATTCACCTAAAAGGCCACTTTGAGATGCCGCTATCTTGTTCAAGACCAGACCATGGTTCCCTACTGTCTCTGTTACCCTGTAGGACAGGAGAGGAACTCCTTAGAGCTACCAAGGCCCTGAGCTCTCTGACCCTAACCTGCCTTTCTACCTGTGTCTCTCATTATTACCAATATGGTAATTTTGGTATTATCAAAATTATAACTTTGAAGTGGATCGGGCTCCTCTTAGAACATGTCCCGCTCGTCTCTTTTGAGCACGTGAGTTGACTTACTCTATATTCTTTTGTTACCGAGTCCAAGCTCACTCTGCTCGCCGCATGACAGCCTAATAAATCGGAGATGCTGTGTTGAGGCAGGGGATACCACTTTATTCGGAAAGCCACAGACCGAGAAGGTGGCAGGCTACAGTCCCCAAATAACCATCTTATCGGGCTTTGGATGCCAGTTTCTTTTATAGCACAGTGACGGGGAGGAGATAAGGAAGTAAAGTAAAAAGGCCACAAGTTTTGGAAATATCCCCTGGAATGGCCAGCCGGGGGGAGGGGATGTGTTAATTTCTTCTTTCTTGCAGCCATCCGCAGGTGGGCAGGGTCCGGATGTTCCCCTGAACAAAGACACTTTGGTTTAACATTCAGGCAGAGCGGCAGGGTTCCCCGGGGCAGGCCATTGTGTATAGACAGTATCCTTTCAGTGAACAAAAGCAACGGGAAGCAAGGGTTAAAGTAAAAGAAACAGATCCAACAGGTAGTCAGCTTGGGCTCCTCCCTGTTTCACTTTATTCATGACTGCCCTCCTTCCTCCTGGTTGTTTTGTGTAAGCAGACTTCACCTTAGAGCTACGGCAAATACCCACCTTCCGGGAAACCTCCGACCCACGCTCCCATTTCCCAGGAATCCCTTCCTGTACAGTTACTCTCGCAGGACAGGCCACGGATGTGATGAAGCGTCAAAGAACGACACTGATGATGTGATTCAGTCCATTACATGCACATCTTGTTTCCCCTACTAGATTGGGAGTTCTGAGAGCATGGACTTTGTCTCACACTACAATTTGTCCAAGAGCCCAGCACATGGTAAGCGATCAGTTAACACTGACTTAATAAAGACGAAATCAAGTTAAAACCCAAACCAGTTTATTTTACATGCATGGCGCATAAAGGAAATGCAAGCACCCACACGTAGCCAGGATAACGTACAGGGGAGAATCATGAGAGACGGGTTACAATGAGTATCACTGCCGAACAGCACGCGTTAGTACGTAATGAGTTCATTTTATAAAGTACTGTTGATAAAAAAGGTAGCTCTAACCTCATAGATTTTTTTCCCAGAGAGACGATAGTTCTAGGTAATTTGTCAAATGATTGTGAAATAAATCTAGCTTTTTGCACACCCAGGGCATTAGCCCGTAGAAACCTGGCCATTTGGACAGATGAAAACTGGCTGTGTGGTATAGTGCAAAGAACACACGTTTTAGAGGCATTCAAATCTCTGCTCCCCATTTCTTAGTTATGTATCTTGGGGAAGATACACAACCTCCTTGAGCCTCTGTCAGTTCCTGTGTAACCCGGAAGGGCTGTTATGTGGGTCTGCAGCACCGTGTATCTGGCACCGTGCCTGGCATGGAACAGGCCCGCTTGTTAAAAGGTGGCTGCTTTGATGGGCTTTCTGTATTGCCTCCAGTGTTTTTGCATTTAGTTGGTGCACACACCAGGTTGTCTTCTTTTCTCCACAGTTACTAAGAAGGCAAGGCCAGAAAAAGTTTGATATTCTGCTGTGGTTTCTGAAAGCAGAGCTTTGCAGGCTCAGAAGTCTGGAGAAATTCCGTGTTAGTTTTTGCATGGGCTGGGCTATTAGCTGGTAGCATAAGATCAATGGGGGAGCTTAGGAAAAGGTCTTAGGACCAGGCCTGGTCGTACCGATATGCAACAGCTACACATCTTTCAGCAGAACTTTTTAATTTCCTAGTTGTCAATCTCTACACAACAGTTTAACTGAGTCATGTGGGTTTATTCATCTCAAGGACTTCACATAAACTATCACTAATTTTTCTATCTAATATCATTTTATTAGTTATTTTAATGGCCAAACTACATTTAGTGTATCCAATATGTCTTCCTTTTTTTGGCTAGCTTTACTTGCAAACATATTTTTTTCTCCCTTTTTTTTTTTTTTTTTTGCTGTCCTGAGGAAAGTTTTTCAGTCAAAAGTGTCCATATATTATACAAGCTTGCCCCGTACCTTCTCAGCTAAGCGTACAGAGCAAACAGAATCTGGAAAACTTTTGAACCTATATATTTGCTTCGACTATAATCATTCTTAGCCTCGAGGAAAGTCTTTTCTTCCATAATAATGTCAGTGGAGACACTATTTCTTAAAACTCAAATCTAGTAATTCTCTCAACTTAGGAAAACATAAATGGGTTTTAAACACACAGTTTTAACTGCAGCAGCAATGAATTTACCAGGAAGTCAAGAAAGCTTAACCTTTAGGGCCCCTTCACTTGTATGGGTTCCTTCCAAGACCAATGAGGGCCCTGGCAGCGTATTCAGGCGATCTTATGTTTTTAAAAATTTGCCGAAGTAAACTATTTTTAGATTCTTTTTCTTAAACAGAATCCCCCAAATTGAATAAGCTTTGGGCCCAATAAAGCAGAATCTGCCCTGGCTATTGGTCAAATCAACTCTCCGTAAACTCTCCCAGCCGTGCTTCACATGTTCTGTTCTATACAGCTCAGAGTCAGTAACTGAAGTTTACAGAGTTTTTTGTTGTTGTTACATAGAGATGTTCATTATACTAATTTTTTTGTGACAGAATTTACTTTGTTAGCCAATTTGAAAATATAAATTGCACAATAGGAGCTGCAAGATGTTGTATAATAGTAGTTCATTTGAGTAGTTTTCATTCCTTAGATGTTCTGTGATACTGAGTTTCCTCTCTCATGATGAAATGTTCTTAGAAAACGATGTCAGATAGTCACACTGAAAAGTAAAAAGGACATTCAAAAATATACAATAACTTTTAAGCAAGATGCTTACCTATGTCTAAAATCTTTATTTCTTGGTGGAAGCAGACAAAAAAAGGCGGAGAAAAAAGCATAGTTAGAAAAGGTTTCTACATCATGAGTTGAATACCGAGATTTTAATTATTTTATGGAAAATTGCTGACTTAAGCAGAAATAACACTGGAAATGAATTTTGTAGGTCAAGGTTCCTCAAATAACTTACAGAATAGGATGATTTTGATAATCACACTTAAATGAACAATGCAAAAACAGCAATTTGTTACTTTAACTACTGGCATTATGGTTGATGGGTTAACCCAACTTGAAGATCCAGTATTCTAGTTGAAAGTTATAGGCTTAGTTGGTTTGCTATTATGTCCCAATACTGTAGGAAAATATTTTACGCCTTAATTTCAACGCATGTGAAACAAAAGAGTGACAACCTGTATCATAAGGTTATTCCAAAGATGGCTTATTGCAGCACAGAGAATTCACTGGGACAGTGCGACGCTTACACGCTGGGTGGCTTCATAGTCTTCTATGCATTTATGGCACAACATATACGTGCTGGGCTTTTCTTACCTTTAACCAAGAATTTAACTGCTTCCTAAGGAGAATTGTAAACACTGGAAAGGTACGTTTAAATAAATGAATCAGTACGTTAGATTCAACATTTTTTAAATAAAGGCGTGTTTAGCTCTGATCAAAGTCCCGAGCTACGCAGAGACATACCTCAGTTCCAAGACGCTCGTCACGTTCCCGGAAGGGAGCATCCGCCGCACGTAGTTGAAGTCCCCCACGTACAGGCTGCCGTCGATCCCACAGGCTAACGCCACTGGGGCCAAGAGTTTATTCCCGTCAGCTGGACCATTGCAGCTCGGGCACGAGATGCTGCGCCTCCGGCCGTTGCCCATGATGCTGCTGACGACAGGAGGCTGCTGGGAGATAAACTGGTTTTCTCCGTTTCCCTTGTACAGTATACCTAGAAGAGAGAAAACACATTTTTCTTAAGATGAAAGGAGCAGAGATGAAAAGCAAACGTGTTCACTCTAGAAACCACAATTCACTGCCTTTTCGAGTTGGACTGGGAAAACTGTCATCTAAAGTGCTTTTGGAAAGAACTCCATTCAGTTACCTAGTGTAAGATATTATATGGCAAGATACAGAGGATACATCAAAAAATGCCGTCTGTTACGGATTTAAGGAATATCTGGTGGAAGAAACAAAGGACTAACAAGAAAACGTAAAAACCCAAATTCTCAACATCAGTGATTCTCAAACTTGGCTACACATTGGAACTGACAGGGGAGCTGTAAAAACTACTGATGCTGGGATCTCACCCTGAGGGATGCTGATTTAATTGATTTGGGGTGCAGCCTTGGCACTGAGATTTTTTAAAACTCTCCAGATGCTCTTAATGTGCAACCGAGTTTGAGAACCATCTCTACACAATGTTCTTTAGGGAACTGCAAGTTTGCCTAATTGTTACAGGATGTCGAAAACATTCTATATTAATCCAACTAATAAAAATGGGCACCGTAAATATGAATTTCTTCTTTATGAGTTTATCACTGATTTTTTTAATGCTTTGCTATTTGGGTGATGTAATAATCATAGCCAATCTACACAAAGAAATCAGGACTGATAAAACAGGTTTATTCAAATTCAGGGAAAATCATCTAAATAAGGCTGGATCATAAGAGCAGATGAAAGGCATTTTGACTTGAATATTCAAAGAATACATTAATGAGCCCTAAGATCTCTCTTTCTGTGATTACGTTATTTGACAATTACGGGACTATAATTTCCTAGAAGAGCCAGTTCTGTAATTTTCATCAGGACAGTCCCACAAAGTCGGCCTACTGCTCTACTGCATCTGACTTATTCCTTCATTTCTTAGAGCGATCGGTCTTTTCGTGATTCTCCTCTATTATGACGGAATAGAAAGATGAACATGAGAATATTTATTTCCATGTTCCAGGGTGCCTGCACAAACACTTGTCACTGTCTACATTTTTGTCTTCTCTTCTTCCTTAATATATTTCCATAGCTCATCCACCTTGTCATGATTACAAATCACTTTGTTTACTCAATTAGACACACGTCACTTTGAAAAGCCACTACTTGTCAAACTGCTCTTGGATAAAATCTGAAATCACAATCAGTTCTCTGTGAATTAGGTTAGCTTGCGTTTTAAAATAATATCTATTTTATAATTTATAACCATTTTTTTGGAGGACGGAATTTGGCGTGGCCCAGTTTTTACATCTGACCTGATATCTTAATAAAAATTAAGAGCTTCCCTGGTGGCGCAGTGGTTGAGAGTCTGCCTGCCAATGCAGGGGACACGGGTTCGAGCCCTGGTCTGGGAAGATCCCACATGCCGCAGAGCAACTAGGCCCATGAGCCACAACTACCGAGCCTGCGCGTCTGGAGCCTGTGCTCCGCAACAAGAGAGGCCGTGACAGTGAGAGGCCCGCGCACCGCGATGAAGAGTGGACCCCGCTCGCCGCAACTAGAGAAAGCCCTCGCACAGAAACGAAGACCCAACACAGCCAAAAAAAAAAAAAAATTAACTATACATTATTCTCTGGCAGACTGTACCTATTTTTACTATATATATCCACACGCAGAATATCTATGCGTTTCTTAATCCTCCCGAATATGACACTGAGTGTTGAGTATCAGGTACGGGCTTTCCTCAAGTTCTTTGCTTGTACTCTTCTTACTGGTTCATAATCTCTTGGGTGAAATCCTGTGGCGAACTGGTTATGAACTTTACCCCATGTTCTCATAATAACTAAAATGCATGTGGAGAGGTTTTTCCTCCCATTTTGTTGGTAAAGAACTGGAGGAATATAGCAATATGTCAAACCATGTGAAATATAATTGTAGAGAATTTAATTGAGAGCCGCTACTAGCATGGCAGCCACATGGTTTTGCATTTTGAAAGACGTGGTTAAACCTCGTGACTGATGTAGCAGGCTTCAGACACTGCTGATGACCAGAGAGGGCATAGAGAGCATCCTCTGGGGTTGGGACGCCCCACGTCTCCAAAGCATGTGCTGCATGTGGCACTAGTTTTCGGCTCTGCTCCCAACCTTCTGAGGTGCAAAGTGAACTAAAACCTGAAGTCCAGGACACAGCCGGAAAGGAAGGAGAGCTTAGCACCGGTATAAACTAGGAGAGGTGCAAACGGTCTTTCTGGTTTGTCTTTTTCTTACTGCTGATTCGCTCAGTCCGATTCTCTTCTGGAGGTGAGGCCCAGCATTTTCAAGCACTGGCCTGGAAACTGTTTTAGATTTAGCACGTTTGGAAAGTTTAAAATGTATCCTCTCCAACTCCGACACACTTTTTTTTTTTTTTTTTTTTACAAAAAGAATCAATATCAAAGCAACATTAGTCTGAAAAAGCGGCCATTAATCATAGTTAAATATTTAGTTGTATTGCATGCTCAATTCGGCATTCTGAACCTCAGAAACCTCCGCTAAGAGAAAAGCTAGATTATTTCGACAAGACTGAATTCTTCTCTGGCTATTCGTAAGAGAAGGGCAGAGAGTTACTAGCATGGTATATGGTTCAGGATAGGAGGTGACAGCAAGTTACCTTAGGATTCTGTCTTTCTAGCAAAGCACCTATACATTATCTGAGATGTAGCCGGCATGTGGGTAAAATGTTAGAAACAGAGCGAAGACAACAGAATTTGTTTAATGTAAATAACATTCTTTGTGAGATGAAGCGGGTCACATTTTGCAAATAATTTATCTCTTTTGGTTTGTGAGATCTGACATGTTTTTTCAGAGCATATTTACTTATAAGGTCTACAACACATAATACTCTTGATTCTTGCTTTTTTTTCTAGATTACTTGCAAAGTCAAATGACAGTATATGTAACCCAATTTGAGTGGGAGAAGTTTTTTCCCTCAAATACAGTCTAAGAAGAACTGAAAAATAATCTAGATACTGAGAACAGACTAATTACTTAAGGATTAAGATCTACTAGAAACATTTTGGTAAAGTCACTTGGCATTTTATTTTTTCTTTACTTAAAAAAAATCTCCCTCCCTTCATTTTTCGTAAACCTCCCTAAAGCACTTTGGATCAACTCACTGACTTCCTGGGAAAACTATGTTGGTGGCGAGCATATGAACATTGTGACGTGTATTATGTAGTTCCCACTTTAGGCTTTTATAGTCTTTGAAAATACACTTTTTTCCCCCTACTAATTCTGATCCTACAGCATGCATGGGATAAAATATTGCTGCAGTTTAATCAATTTGAAGGTGAGTAATATTATCTGTGAACAAGATCTTACCATTCTGAACGTCCAATACGTGATGTTTATTTAATGTCCAACCGCCCATGTTGGAAGCATCTAATTCGTAGCCTTGCAATATGGCGGTCCTTTTCTCCCACAAAGTCAGGTCCAGACACGACTCATATTCGTATCCAACCGACACTAGAATCAAAACAAGTCACAGTTCATCTTCCCAAACACAGGCAGAAATGGAATTTATTTCATTATTTTGATAAAACTGCTTTTTTCACTGATGTGCTCTGAGACTGTATTTCCACTTATTTGTGAGCAGAGTCTATTTTTATATGAGAAGATTTGATCACATAAAAGGTGTTTTTCTAAAAAGTGATCTCCAAATATTATTTCTGTACTGACTTAATAGAAAACTAGTATTTTTTCCCACTTATCACAAGGGGTTCACAGCACAAAATGAAGTTCAGATCAGGCAACTGGGCGAATCATTAGATCCGATAAATCAGCCCTGAATGCTGATCAGATGATAACAACTAAAAATAACGTTTGCTGTCTGAATAATTAGTGATGTTTAGTTTCCAAGAGTATTAAGTTATGGAAAATATTTATAAGTAAGGTTCAATATAGCAAAAAGATAGCCAGGTTATGACACCATATTCATATGTTATCAGGAACGAGCAATAAAACTAGCAGTAAATTAATACGAACAAATTACAAATGGAAAACTTCAGAGTTCACAATGAAACGTGGGTTTTAAAATTTAGAACAAAGTGAAGGGAGAAGTGGCAATTATCTGACAGATTTGAACTAATTCCAGTCCAAATTATATATTAATTTCAGAATAAAATGTCTACCATATTTTCAGGTAACAGCTAATAGAACAAAACACATGTTTTCCTTTAGTTTTTGATGTTCTGAGCCTGAGCCTGGAGCTACACTATGCATACCTCAACAGGTCAAACTTTGATGGCATTGTCCAGTCATGCAGTGAAACAACTAGCTTGATGTTTTAAGAATATCATTCCACTGAGTTGACTATTTCTTCCAGTCAGAAGAGCTGGAATAATTTGTGGACACAAATGTTGTCTGATGTCATGTTAAAATATCATTATGAAAAAAAAAATATCATTATGAGTTGAAACTACACTAGCTGTTAGATACTGAAAATATTTTTAAAAAAGGATAAGGAAAGGGCTTCCCTGGTGGCGCAGTGGTTGAGAGTCCGCCTGACGATGCAGGGGACACGGGTTCGTGCCCCGGTCCGGGAAGATCCCACATGCCGCGGAGCGGCTGGGCCCGTGAGCCATAGCCGCTGAGCCTGCGCGTCCGGAGCCTGTGCTCCGCAACGGGAGAGGCCACAGCAGTGAGAGGCCCGCATACCGGAAAAAAAAAAAAAAAAGGATAAGGAAAGCTAACGAAATAAAATTATAAGGGAAAAAAAGAAACGAAAAAAGGAAGGGACACAATAAGGAAAAAAACATGAAAAGAAGGACATGGCAGCCTGAAATCTCATTGAGAACATTCTTCTAAGATGTAATTTCAGCCAGAAAAACGGATGCTTTCTCCTTTTCATCATATGGAGTACATTCCTCTTCCCCATGGTAGGGCTAAACAAAGCAGCTTGTCACTTTCCTAGGCAGCCTTACTGTCTTCCTCTCTGCTTATCCATGGACTTTCACGTGTCGCAAAATGCATTTTATGTTAGTTCTGACTTCAAGACAATGTTTTCAGCTCAGAATATATATTTACATGGGACTTACCAACAGCTTCAGATAGACCATAGACCTTTTGATTATAAGCATCTGTTTTATCCCATATAAAAGTATAGGCCAAGTTCGGTGAGGCAGGAAACCACTTCTGAAAGAGTCTTCCTACTACAGCTACCATCAGATGAACCTTCATTAAATTAAACGGGATAACGGACTGGGTCATGGTGATCTTAAGTACTGACTTATATCCAGCAGCTCTGGAACTCAGGTAGGAAAGTTTCAAATCTGTTCCTGGAATTGTGGTTTCTTCATGGAGTACCTAGGGTTGGAGAAAGCAAACGGTGATCATGTACGGCTATTAGGTAAAATGCATTGAAAAGAACGGAGCCAAGCAACTAAAATAAGACCCTAAAGAGTCACTAATCATAAACACGCATTTGAGATGTTATCTTATTCAATAATTAAAAATAACTCCTCTGCCAGCCCAATTTTTCTTCTCCTAAAAGCTTCTTGTCATTTATTCTGAGTTAATCACAGCTCAGGTGCTACTCCTCATACAGGAAATACTGTGACTGCTCCAGCAGGCTGACATGCAATGACTCGTTAGTTTATGGTCACTGTGGATTCTCACTAACCCATCTTTCACGCCTATGGCCCTGAAGAATTAGAGCAGACATTTGTAAGACGGTTAGCTCAGCACAGCAATGTGGTCCAGGCCAAAGATCTGGACCACGCCAGCTGGCTCATTCAGGGATTAAACCTACTCCTAAAGGCAGGAATGATAGCAAAACAGACCAATTCATTTGGGTTAAATTGTAGCAAATTCCATATTCACGCTGGAAGGTAATAGCACATACTCATAATTAGTTAAACGCTGAGCTTCAACTCACCGCTGATTTTTGATATGATGGGACATGAACTAATAGTTCAAGTTGCGTAAATTTCCCCCAGAGAACAACTAATGTGTTGTTGAGTGCACGCAAAAGACACCCCATATATACTTTTTGAGTTGAGACGGGCGTAACAAGTTAGCATAATCGCCTGCATAAGAATCATCTCCTTTACAAATTTAAAAAATCAAAGTCTTAACCCCACCGTGTACGCATCGCCGTGCCTTGGTCAACGAATGCCAACAAATTTATCCTGACATATGCAAAATATATTATGCCAAAACATTATTTAAATGTTTTGAAAAATTTATGTTACATTGTGTATAAAATCTATCCAAACAATTCAGATTCTACTTACTAGTGATGCTATCAGTTTGTTTAATAATAATAGCTCGTCCTAGGCTTACGACATCTACCGTGAAGTGCAAGACTATCTATGTTTAAGAACCTACCCCAGGAACTCACCACTTTCTCTACTAAGAATTAAATAGCATTCTCAAAGCCTGCCTCATACTGCTCTATGAATATTCATTATTCAGACTTAAAGGACTACTTTTTCGCTTAGAAAAATCTTAGAATAGCGATTCAGTGTTCAGTAGTGTTTCTCCTCCTTCCAGTTCCTCTCACGTGAAACGGTTAGGAATGATGTATATCTGTCATACAAATTTTTTTTTAAATTTATTTATTTTTGGCTGTGTTGGGTCTTCGTTGCTGCACGCGGGCTTTCTCTAGTTGCGGCGAGCGGGGGCTGCTCTTCGTTGCAGTGCGCGGGCTTCTCATTGTGGTGGCTTCTCTTGTTGCGGAGCACGGGCTCTAGGCACACGGCTTCAGTAGTTGTGTCACGTGGGCTCAGTAGTTGTGGTTCATGGGCTCAGTAGTTGTGGTTCGTGGGCTCTAGAGCACAGGCTCAGTAGTTGTGGCTTGCGGGCTCTAGAGCGCAGGCTCAGTAGTTGCGGCGCACAGGCTTAGTTGCTCCGTGGCATGTGGGATCTTCCCGGACCAGGGCTCGAACCCGTGTCCCCTGCATTGGCAGGTGGACTCCCAACCACTGCGCCACCAGGGAAGCCCTGTCATACAAATTTTAATAACTTAAGTAGAACCCATGCTACTGAGGGTATAGCTGTCACTTTCAATATAAACAATCACACAGTTGGAAGCAGAACAAAAGAAGGGGCTAAACAAACTTCCATTCGGCCTGTGAGTCAGTGTTGGCAGAAGCGGGATGTGATGCAATCTGGCAGATGAAGAAGGCATTGCTATGCTGTAATAGACACACCAGTTTATTACAGTTGGCATTTTCCTTACCAGCCATGCTGACTGAATTCAGACACAGACTGTCTTAAGCAAAATAGTTTATGAAGATACAGAAACTTTCTAGAGCTCTATTAGACTTAGGGACATCCTTACGTTTAAGATCGACAGTACTTTTGTAGGACTGTAGGGTACAGGGTGAATCATCTGAACAGAACTCGCTGTTCTATATCACTGGGGTGAAATACCAGTGGGTTAGTTTGAAAAATAGATTTTGTGACTCTTCAATGGCCCTGAAAATATAAGTGATTGAAACCTCAGGCATATAACTTATTTCCAAAATAATTTCACATAAATTTGATACGTTTTCCATAGGTAAGGCAGTCTTTCATGAATATATATTTCCGTGGTCTTTTAGGAGTTACTTCTGTATTTCAAAATATCGTGTTATTCCTAATTTTAATAACTGATTACTGTCTTTGTCATCATTAGCCTATTTCCCTGGAACAAATATCTGCAATTTAGTTCATTAAAATGTGTTTCTCCTGGTAATTTAATTTGACCATATTTTTTGCATTAGTGGGAAAAGTAAATCCAGCCCGAGCGGAAAAACCAACCATTAAGCCGATTTTCGCCAGCTGCCTGATCTGTGAGCTCCATCCTTGACTTGGTTAAACACGCGGAAACCACGTCCTCCCAGCTCTACCTCCAAATCTGTCTAATCCATTCCCTCTTCTTCATTTCCACAACCAGTATGATTGGTGGGCCCTCTGCCTCGGGGTGCTGGGTCTGTATGGAAGTACAGTGAATACTATTCTGTTCACTGATCTGTCTCCTTCTATTATTTTATGCATTTTGTCACTTGAGTTAGCATTAGAGAAATGCTGAAAAATCTACATTGGCCCCCTGGTTCCATGTCATCTAAAGAATTCAAGGTATCCATTGTATGGTATTTCTGGGCCATTCATTATCTGGCCCCAGTCTTTCCCCATGAGTGTCCTCCACCTTTAAATTGCTCACCAGTTTTTATACAACAGCATTTGTTTTTACCACCATGCTATTGCTCACACATTTTCTTCTATCTGGAATATCCTTTCCCGCCTTTGAAGGCCAGCCTCTTCAGTGATGTTTTCCTCGGCTTCCTTAGGAACTGACCTCTCTTTTGAACTTCCATAGTTCTTCATTCAAATCTTTATCACATGTAGAATGGCTTACAATAATCATTAAGCAGTAAAATATTGAGAGTAATGACCATGTACAGTAGCACTTGGTACAGTGTCAGTTAGGAGGTCAGGTACAGGCACTAAAACCTTTTTCCAATGAATGAATACACGAGCAAAGACATTATTAGCTGTCGAGCTTAAGCTGTTTTCCCATTTGGCTACAATTAATACAAGATACAGATATAGCTTGAGGAAAAAGTATTTTTAATAGATCTTTAAGGAATAACTAGATATCTTACTATAGAAATACCTATCCTTGTACATACACACACCACATTCTATATGTCATTCTATAGAATTATTTAGGATAGCACCGGAATTCTGTAATCCTGTAAAAACATTCTTTGGAAACCCCATGATCTGAAAATGGTTTATATAAAAGCAATGCCTGCTAGAATATCCTACCTGTGTCTCGGGAATAATGGGACTGTCTTCAGGAGAAGATCTAAAAAAGGTGGATAAAGGTGACGACACAATGATAGGATTCGGCCTCACGAAGCCACTTAGATCACAGCTGGGAATGTCATTCTCCTCTTTCTTCATGACTAGGGTATCCATCACATAAAAGACATTCCATGGAATCCACACAGTATGATACTGAGTGAGGAACGGGGATCGTTCAAATACCAAAGTTAGAGAAGCCCCGCCATTCGCCACCAAGTCAAACCTAAGAAAAAACAAGACATGCTTAATGAATTATCTGGATCTCATGCAACTCCAGTCACTCACCTCCCCAGATCAATATGCTTTATAAAGAAAAACTTCTTCTCCCAACGTTTATATGAAATAGTTTCAAATCTAAAGGAATATTAAAAGAATTACACAATGACCATCCATACGCCCTTAACTTAGATTTACTAATTTATTAACATTTTTCCAAATTTGCTTTATCTATCTACCTATCTACTCCTTTTCCAGAACCATCTGAGCGTAAGTTGTAGATATTACAAAATCTCACTTTCAAATATTTTAACATGAATCTTCTAAGACGAAGAACATTCTCCTATAAAACCACAACACTATTATTATGCCTTAGGAAATGAAATCAACTTTTAAAGACCTATCTGAGTATATAACTTTAAATTTCTGCCACCATGTATACTGTCACAGATTTCTGGAGTCTAAAAGTTGTTGCATTTCCATATTAGAAGGGACAATAAAACATAATGGGTGACACAAGCATGCCTAGTTTTTATTATTATTTTTTTTTGCGGTACCCGGCCCTCTCACTGTTGTGGCCTCTCCCATTGTGGAGCACAGGCTCCAGATGCACAGGCTCAGCGGCCATGGCTCACGGGTCCAGCCGCTCTGCGGCATGTGGGATCTTCCCAGACCGGGGCACGAACCCGTGTCCTCTGCATCGGGAGGCGGACTCTCAACCACTGCGCCACCAGGGAAGCCCAAGCATGCCTAGTTTTTATACTTAAAATACTTCAAACAGAGACAGGGTGTTGGGATTAACTTACATTCCATCCTGGCGGGTAATAGTATATCCATATTCTGGGTAATGGAAAAATGAGACATTCACTCCAATAAGTGGCGTTCCATCAGCAGTTAGTACTTGGCCTCTGATGACGGATGCAAGGCTGTGGGAAAAGTAGAAGAACTAGAATGAACATTTGTCTTTTCAGGCCAACATTATCATGATGTAGAGATAATTCAATCTAAGGATAAAATAACACTATTGCATGCACTTGTATTCACAGAAACCAGACCTTAAATACTCCCAAGACAATGTTCCTTCTAATTCATTGTAATCCACATTCTCGAAATGTCTGGTGTTTACCAGGGGTTTTAATTCATTGCAATCTGGATTTTGGAGAGTTATCAAGACCAATAATTTAGAGATGAAGTTTTAAAATTATAAGCTGCAGTTTTTTCATGTCATATACCTGGTGCTTGCATGAAGGAAAGTATACTTTGCAATTAATTCCAAGGCAATTGGGAAATCTACAGGGACCAAAAAGTACAAGATTTAAGCAGGCAATAAGGAACATTTGTGAAACAACTTTTAATCAACTGCTGGGTCTAACTGCATTAATGCTATTAAACTGCTGCAGAACCAGGAGTTCTGGTGTAAATCATCTTCTTTTGCTCAGTGAGACACAAGACACCTGCTTTCCCTTACTGGTTTATTTTCGGGTCATCACTGCTCTGCAAAGCACCAGTCCAACAGCTTATGCAATCTTACTGCCATGCCGTTAGCAGTTCCATTACATTATTTCATAATTTATATTATTTAGTGAGCTCAGCTTAAAAAAAAGTGCACTTCTGTTTTGCCTTTTGGAGTCTTTTCATTGCTTCTCTTGAAACATTTCCAACTGTGCTAACAAAAATCAACTAGTTAAATGAAGATTTATTGACTCCTTAATGGGATGTCCTGTTATGTTTCAGGTACTGAAATTGACAAAGTATGGGAACTATGTCAAAAATGCTTGAGATGCGAAGTTTGGTGAAGGATGTGCCAAACGAGGAGAAACTGCCTTTTAAAGAAAGCACTTTCCTCAAATTCACAGTCATCAGCATTTCATATAAAGGGCTTCTCACTGATGATAATATCACTACAAGTCTATGTAAGGAAAAGCTGCATTAACCTCTTATTGAAAGGACTGTCTCCGGGTATGACATGGGTGCTATCAGATCCTATGAGAAAACTGATTCGGTCATAGAAGGGTTTGGCAGCTTGCTGAGATGGTGATTGTAAGCTTTGGCTAATGATATCCTGGGGATCAGGTAATCCGCGACAGTAGGGCTGATTTTGGCAGGAACTCTGTAAACAGCAGTCAGGATCCATGCAGTCAATGAGTCCATCTGTAGACAGAAACGGAAACCAGTAAGAGAACTCCTCTTTTTCTGCCATGATGTAGAGCACGTTTTGTTTGTTGATTGGCTTTTTCCACATCAAACGATTCGCTCCCCCTATCTGATAGTCATTTCTAGGAGGCATACTTTTTGAAACCAAATGAAATACAATACCTGCAGTTGCTTTCATAGACAGTAAATGTTTGGATTGAAGATGGCTGAAAAAAAATCATATAATGTTGATTCTGAGTAAAAAATAAAAAATGACTGTTTAGAACAATCCATCACATGCAGACCCCGTCTTATTGCTCTTCACAGATACTGAGTTTTTTACAAATCGGAGGTTTGTGGCAACCGTGTGGAGCAAGTCTATCGGTGCCATTTTCCCAACAGCATTTGCTCACTTCGTGTCTCTGTTACATTTTTGTATTTCTCGCGATACTCCACTTTTCCATTATTATTATATTTGTGATGGTCACCTGTGATCACTGAGCTCTGATGTTACTATTGTAACTGTTTTGACGTGCCATGAGCTGTGCCCATACACAACGGTGGACTTAATTGGTAAATACTGTGTGTGTTCAGACTGCTCCACTAACCGTCTGTTCCCCCATCTAAAATTTGGGCAAAGGTCAGAATATGAAAGTCCGTGAAATACATAGACAGAGTAACATATAATGAATGAGATTAGCCAACCACCTTTCAAGGAAACCATTTTCCCAAGGATGGTAAAGTGTTTTCCGTATAAAATTAAGGCATTGCTCATATTTTAAACAGGAACCTGAGCTCTTAATACACATCCTTTAAAATGCAGATGTTAATAAAAATGTGGCTAATGTAAATAGGCCATAATATTGGAAATGATAAGAAACCTATCACTAAAAATGGACCTACACTGTTGGTCACATAACAAGAGTAATGGGTAGAATCTTCCAGAGCATTCTCCAGAAATATCAGAAGGAAACTACATTCAATGCCCCATGTAAGAATTTTGTTTGAAACATTTAAACCATCCCATTAGCAGATAAGAGTCAGGTTATGATGGTTGATGACATTATCCTTTAAGGTCATTTTTCAGTGACCAGATGATACATGAAGTTTGATCTGCTTGGCAATTTCATTTCTCAATGTAGATTAATAAAAACATTAGTTTCCGAAGACTTTAATTACCTTTGGGAGAACAGACAAAAAATCATTATAAAATCTTCACACCTAAGTTTTAGGTCTTGGTGTGACCCTATTATGGCAAACTCAGCTGAAAATATCTAGCTGACCTATATATTTTATTTACACAAGTGTTTTGAAATAACTTTTATTTTTAGAAAAACCACACTAGTCATTTTTTTCTTTAGCTTTAGGCTACTCTTATTAATAGAACATAAGCTTGCCCATTCATTATCTGACAGCAAACTGAGACAAAAGAAAACAGACTAAATTGAATTATATTGCCCAGTCTAGAATTAGGTCAACAACGCAGATAAGGTAAGAAACAGGAGATGAGGAGCCTGGCTCCCACCTGAAGAACGTTGTCAACACTTGTGGTTTCTCCTAACACTCATTCCCCCTTGTTTGTGCAACAGCTCTGAACTTCCATTTGGGTACCCAGTTCTCCCCAACTCTCAAGTCTACGTGCATATTTCCCTTTGTGCTTGGTTCAGAAATGTACATGTGACCTAACTTGTCAAGCCAGATTGAATTTCAGGAACTATCTAAAAAGCAATCCTGCCCCATCAGCTCCCATCCCCCCAGGCTTGGAGCTGTAAGGCTGTGAGGCCAGGGTTGCTGCATCCTTCTTGCTGCCACTACAGCAGAACCTGTCTGGGAACGGAGTCATCCCAGAAGAGGCAAAGTCAAGAGCTGGAGACCTAAGACAACAGGTCATAGTGACACCTTTGGGGCTTTTGCAATAAGCTGACCCTGACCTCCTGAGCTTTTCAGTTCTAGAAGCCAAAGCATTGCCTTCTTCCTTAAGCCTGTTTGGGTTGTGGCCTTTCTGTCACTTGAAACTGAAAGATATGCAGTTTATCCAGAGACATTAACTAAAAATCTCACTATTTCCCTTATAGTTGAAAAAAAATGCTTAATACGTAAATATTGGAATTAAATGTATGGTGTTGGACTCTTTTTACATTACTATTTTAACTTTTTGACACCATAATTTGACATGAAAATGTATGAGTCAGAATTTCTGATAAGTAGATCTTATTACATAGTTTTTTTTATTATAGATACATTTTCATGTAGGTGTCTCTTATATTTCTAAAAAATGGGTTAATTACTTGAAACTGTATATTTATTCTTTGACAAAAATTTAAAATCATGTTTAAGAAAGTCAAATGAAACTGAGCTTTGAAATTTCATAGAAATTTATCAAAATATTGCTTTCTTAGCCAAAAGGCCACAAAGATAAAAAATGTCTAAATATTCTTCAATATTTCTAGTGGAAGAAAGATGAAACTATGATAGAGGCTTATTTTTCAAGAGGATATGTTATAATAATGCAATATATTGCATTTTTCTCCATCTGTCTCAAAGAAATAGAAGCATAGTTATGAAGATTCAGATTTTTAAAATCGTAGATGGTTGACCTATTGCCCCTAAATCATTTTTAGCTTCAAAAAACAATTGAAAAAACCCCATTCAGTAACAATTCATGATCATATGTTGAGACTTCATGAGGAATCTTTAATCTGTTTTATGATGTATCTAAGAGCTCTGACTCCATGGATTTAGAATGGGGTGTGCATATGCTTGGCAGAGTAATTCCACACAAATATTTTATATTCTTACAGGTTTTCCCCTTACGTTCGTTTTTTTAACATAAGTAGAAACTACTTAATAGTGAAAGTACTTCCAAACATTATATTTTATCTCCATTAATCTGGTAATTAAGGGTTAAATTCCCCCCCCCCACTTTGTCCCCTATAATATCCCCGCAGTGTCTTCCTTTAGGCACTATATGGTACAGCTGGCCAAAGAGGAATGCTCCAATTTCATCATTCATCTTTGTTAGTTTATAAAAAGCAAACATGCATCTGGCATGTAGTCTGCAGGTCATAAAACGGCATGAGGGCTTCCCTGGTGGCGCAGTGGTTGAGAGTCCGCCTGCCGATGCAGGGGGCGCGGGTTCATGCCCCGGTCAGGGAAGATCCCACATGCCACGGAGCGGCTGGGCCCGCTGAGCCTGCGCGTCCGGAGCCTGTGCTCCGCAACGGGAGGGGCCACAGCAGTAAGAGGCCCGCAAAACGCAAAAAAAAAAAAAAAAAAACTGCACGAGATCGACACCTTCTGAACTAGTCAGTTGGGAATGCATTTTTACAAGCCTCTCTGCTAACATCAATCAGAGAAAGAATCTCATTTTCAATAGCCGAGTTGCAGGGACACACGGTTTGTTATTTTTCTGCAGAGTTTATCAGTGACTTGCCCAAGCAAGTGACGGATGGTTATGAATCTGGCTTCCTATAACTCGAGAAAACACTTTTCATTCTTTGTCTATACTCACGTGGCTAGGGCTATCTAGTAAAACTAAGCTGATTACCCACTTGCCCAAATGTATACGGTAGTAAAAGTGACTTCGTGGAAGAGCTTCTCAAAATCATCAACGTTCCATTCTAGTCTCAGGAATATTAGGTCGGCTTAAATTGAGATTGGTGTGGAAGCCTTAGCTAATAGAATTAACCGTAAAAAAATCTAAAGAAAATCAGAACTGTTCAAAACCCACTGAATAACAACTCCAATGATCAGTTAAGAGCCCCTCTTTCTCCTGGTTAGGCTTTGCAATGTAAGTGGTACTTTGATATAGACAATGAGTATGCTTCCTTCCACTTAATCCTCAGTGTTATTGTTCTGTTATCATTTCAAAACATGTTCTCATCTTTCTTAACCCTTTCATTGGTTTGTAACAGTGGCTGGCAAACTTATTTCATAAAGGGCCAGATAAAAAATATTTCAGACTTTGTGGACCATATAGTCCCTGCTACAAGTATTTAACTCTGCCTTTAGAGCTCTAAAGCAGCCAGAGACAATATGTAAATGAGTGGGTGTGACTGTGTCTCAATAAAACTTTATTTACAAAAACAAGCTTTGGCCCAGGGGTAAGTTTGCCAACCTCTAGTCTTGCTTTAAAGTTTCTACCCTGCCCTATTTCCTTATAGTCTTTAAATCATTCTTGATTTTTTTTCTGGCAAATTTAATGCCTATTTTGCTAGATAATTAAAATGTCTGACTCCATCTTTTCCTAGTTTACCCTCTATGCTGGCTTTGATCTGCTTCTGTCTTTTAAGCAGCTATGGATATTTTGACTTGTTTTTTAAAACCCTGACATACTGACTGGATAAAAAGTCATGAATTTCCTTTGAATGAATTTTCATCTTTACTCGAAAGATAATTAATTAATGCCCACTGCCCTTCCCCACAGTATTTGGAAGCCCCTCCCCCACCTTCAACTTGGAGGTAGAGGTAGAAATTCTCATGCAGTATTTTATCTGTGGATTTTAGACTTTTCAAAGTGTACGGGTATACCTTTTGTTGCTCTTTTAAGTCACCATTCTGTACCATGCATGAAATTCACTTATTACTGAATTGGGATCATGTTTGGTTTTCTATATCTTCTTGGTTTGTCTACAGCAGAGCTTTCTTGGTGGCTTTATTCTCTCTATGTTCACAACATTTCAAGGCTAATGACTCCAGGTTGATCATTCTCCTGAACTCCAAATCCACAACCGGTCTTCTAGATATTTCCACTTGGATATTACACGGGCATCGAAAACTTAACACACGTCTAAAGCACAGCAAATATGATCTTCTCTGAACACTCGCTTCCTCTGCATTTCCTATTTCAAGGAATGGTTCCACCATCCACTCACCCAGTTTCTCAAAGCAGAAACCTGAATGTCAACCTTGATTCCTCTTCTCCCTTTTTCTCTGCACCTAATCAATGACCAGATCCTCCTTTTCTCCACCCCAAACATCTCTTGAATCAGTCTATTTCTTTCCATTTCACTGAAACAACCGTTTAGACCACATGGTCACTTCCTGACAAGATCTCAACAAGGGGTTGGTTTCCCAGGTGCCAGTCTTGTCCTAGCTATTCATTCTCAACACTTAAATCTGAGTAATGTTGGTAGAAATCAAATGTGGTTATTTCACTTCTCTAGCTAAAATACTTCCTTTAATTGGTCCCTGCTGCTTTCTGAGTAGTTAGAACTCCTTAACCTGGCTTACAAGACCTTTGTGATTATTATTTCCTCCACCGGGAGACTTCTCACCTGCTCTCTTATCCCCCTCCCCAATTCCTTTAGCAATCAGCTCAGACAATGGTCTCACGAAGTTCCTTGAGGGCTAATCTAGTTCACTGTTGTAGCACCAGAATTTAGGACACATACTTCTTGGCACCAAGTACGCATACAATAATTTTGCTGAATGAAGTGAAGAATCAATTCAGTTCCTAGAGATTATGAGATCTAAACAGGTCAAAATGATGTCTTAAAAGCACAGCAGAGACACGTGCTGATTTTCTTTCATCACCTTTTTCCTGCCCTCAGACACTATGCTAATCCTTGAATTCCTGTTTCTATTTTTACCCTAATAGGTATCTTTACATGTTCTTGATGAACTGGACATTAAGCAATCCATAAAATTACAAAAAGTATTAGAAGAAATTATAGGAAATACTACACATAAGTACAACTTATGTATGTACTTATAAAGACACACAACCCAGAATTCATGAAGGAAAAGTTAAACCTTATCAACATTTACCTTGTAAAAGTTTATCGTTTGAAAATTTCCGCATGATGAAAGACACCATAAACAAAGTTAAAAGATAACGAAAACTTGGGATAAAATATCTGCAACACACCTCATAAAGAACTGATAAGAAGAATATACAAAGAACTCCTAAAAATTAAAAAGAAACAGTCAAGTAACTCAATAGAAAAAAATGGTCAAGAAAAATAAATAAGCAATTAGCAAAAGAAGAAATGCAAACAATCAAGGAACATATATAAAGATAATCAATCTAACTAGTAATTGGGGAAATGCAAATTAAACAATAAAAATGGAGTCATTTCCACCCAGCAGACAAAATTCATATTTTTCATTTTGTTGGACAACTTTGCTTATGTACAATGATCATGTACAGATCATGAACATGGGGAAGGTAAGCGCTATCCTACGGATGACGTGCACAATGGCGAAACTCACTTGCAAGGCAATTGGCAGTAGCTACCAGAATTACAAATTAAAATACCCCGTGACCCAGCAATTTCATTTCTAAAAATCTGTCCCAAAGAAATATTTGTACATTTACACAGATTTACATGCAGATATACACACACAGGTTCACTACAGATTTGTGTTTATACTAAGAGCAAAAACAAAGAGAAACAACTAAATAATTATTAACTAGTCGTGGTAAAATTCATTAGGACAACCGTGTCTCTATTATAAAGTAGGAGATAGGCCTATATGTACTGACATGAAAAGATCTCTAAGTTACCTTCTTTGGCAGAATCCAATATAGAACAGTACCTATCCCGTTTACGTTTAAAAACATAAATGTGCATCTAAGTTCACTGAAGGAGGCGTACAAACACGTACTCTTTAAGTTGTTGACAGTGGTTACTCCTGACAATGAGAATGTAGCACTTGTGTATGGTTACTAGTAATAACCCTGCCCAGGAATGCAGAGGTTCTTACATGGAGAAAGGGGACACTTTCTAAAGAGGTTCTGTGCGATGCCCCTTGTTACACTGTGAACCTTGCAGTGGCAGCAAATGGTAATGGGTGTAAAATACAGGGGAGACTTTTAGTTCCAGCCTGTGTGGCTCTGATTTTCCTCTCCTTCTAAAACTCATTCAAAAAACAGTGATCAAACCCCATGTTCCTTTTGTACTACCAGGAGGCTACTGGGGTCCTTTGCTTCTGAGAGCACAAGCTGGACTTTTCTTTCCTAGAAGGGGACTCCCAGGGCTCTAAAACTTCTGTGGATAGTAAAAGGGTTCAGAGTAACCTGAATCTCTCCCTATAGTAGGATCTCATAGGGTCTTTCAAATGAATAGTAATTCCCCCTGCCCCAAATCATCCGCCAGGTTAACGTATTTTAAGGCTCTGAGACTGAGTGCCATTCTATATTCTGATATCTGGATTCTTTTTAAGAAGTACTTAGGAACTTCCTAAGTAATTTCCTCCCTTCCCTCCCTCCCACCCTCTCTCTTTCTTCTTTTTTTAAACCATTTTTCCCCCCTCTTCCTATTTCTGTTACTATTTTATTTAACTTTTATTTTTCAATATGTTTTTTGGAGAACACCATTGTCTCATCCTCCTGCTAGGACTTCTTAAAAATCTATTTTCAAATATTTCCCTATTTTCATTTGGTATATCTCCAAACTTAGACCAGCTCTGTCCATTCATCACACTCATTCTGAGGCTTACGTTAAAATTTCATTCATTGTTTCCCTCCTCATTTTCACTGCTAGCACACTCCTGCTTTCTCCTGCAGTTTGGATCTTTCGTTTGTATTTTTCTTCCTTCCTTTCTCTCTCTCTCTCATTACGGTTTCTTTTTAATTTCTAAATAAGCTCAGTTGAATCTGAGCTTATTTAGAAATTAATTCAGTTGAATTGTAATCTCTACAATTATCAACCTCTGAAGATGTAAAAAAAGCCTGTTTTAGATACATCTTCCTGACATCTAGCCCCACGAAGTAGCAACTCTGAAGGACAAAGAACAACTCTATCTACTTACAAGTAAGATGCATCTTTCCTGGCAGGATTTATACTTTGACACTCTACCATCTTGCACAAAATTTAGGAAGAGGCTTTAAGTCATTCTTGGGCCCTCAACCATCCAATATGCAGGAGAGGGCTTGCATCCCATGCCTCTGGTCCCCACAGGGGAGCTATCCACTGGAGGACCAGACAGGGAAGCAAGATGTCAAAGGAAACTCTGACGAGATCTCCCGAATGAGAAGGACAACAGGAACATGGTAACCACTGCCAGAGACAATATATTTTGGAGAAATCATCTCATTAATAAGCGTCTTGAGTCTCTAAAACACAGAGCTTTCTCTGGCTAGCTGTTGCACTTTGATGCTTCCACAGCAGGACCACCATACGGGAAGCTGCTGAAAGCCAGGACACCCCCTATTGAATGAGACTTGTCGTAGGGTAACCAGGTGAAACTGACGATGCGCACAGAAGCGTTTGGGAGAGAACCGAGAGCTGCCTCGTCAGTCTCAGGCGTGGAGAGCATGTCAGGGGAGGCTCACCACTGGTTTCCTTGTTCTCAAGTGAGAACGCTGGAATTTGGCGGGGAAGGGAGGAGAGAGAGACTAGAAGATTCCTTCTGAAACTAACAGAGTGCTACTAGCCATATGAAATGGTGATTGGAGTACACTGTCTGGTTACACTAAAGCCAAACGCTATCGACAGCTGTTTACATTCCGATAGTGGAATCTGTTTCTCTGCCTACCCACCATCCTTACCCCTTTATTCTGGAGACAGAACTTCAGTTTCCTTGCAGGGCAGGTGACCTAATTCAGACCAATGAGAGTCGGGCTCAGGCCAGGCCCAGGTGGCATGTAACCATTGAAAAAGGTGTCCTCCCTGCACTGGGTTTGTTATGCTAGAGGAATGTAAACCTCGAGCTGGTGGGAGAGACATCCCGAGAATGGTGGCAGCATAGAACAAGCAGAGTTGACAGATGATTAACCCAGATATCTGTTACCACTGTCTGTACGCCTAGGTGCAGTTCTCTCCAAATTTGTCAGTTATATAAGCTGAGGATGGAGCAGTGTGGAGTCACTGTCTTCAACCCCACTCCAGACACACAGTATTTACTAGGGATCAGTTCCCATCTCTTCACCTGTCTTTTCTCTGATCTTAGCGACTTCACCAGCAGAGTGAGTTCCGGGATATGAACAAGACGTGGCTCGGTCTAGAGGGAGGATGCCTTTGTAGGTGAAGATAAAGCTGAAGAAATATGTAAAAGCCAAGTGGAGGCCTGCAGCGTGGATCCCTTGCTCAGAAACCGTTTCCAATGAGAAAAGGGTATCTTGTCCTTGCTTCCAAAGTGCCTACAGGCCCTGTGTGGAGATGTTCGCCACAATTCGCTGGTCCAGTGACCACAAGTTTCTGACGTGCACTGTGCGATTTAAAAGTTGACTCTCCCATAGCCCACCTCTGCCCTGATGTCTGCTCCAGCTGCCTCTGTGCGACACCTGGAGCTCAGATTTGAGAAGCAAAGGGGGAGACACCTTGTTGAGTCCACAGAGGGTGGGGATCTTTGTCAAGGCCTTTATGGTGGGTAAAAGATGGTCTTAGTTCTGAAAAGCTAATGAGTCTGTGTATGCAACAGCTATTTATTTGAGCCTTAAAGAAACAAGGTCCGACTGAACAGGAGATTTACTTCTCATGACCACGCAGGTGCTGCGAGAGTAGCTAGAGCCCCTCCGGAGGCTACCTTATTGGTAGCCCACCTCTCTTGGTCCTCATTGCAGATTCCCCTCGAAGCCTGCTCTTCCTCATGCCTGTTAGAGACATAAAGGGGAAGCTGGCTCCACAGGCAGAGAGGGTCACCTATTTTTTTAAAAAATAAATTTATTTTATTTATTTTTGGCTGCGTTGGGTCTTTGTTGCTGTGCACGGGCTTTCTCTAGTTGTGGCAAGCAGGGACTGCCTTCGTTGCAGTGCGCGGGCTTCTCATTGCGGTGGCTTCTCTTGTTGTGGAGCATGGGCTCTAGGTGCGTGGGCTCAGTAGTTGTGGCATGCGGGCTTCAGAAGTTGTGGCTTGCGGGCTCAGTAGTTGTGGCTTGCGGGCTCTAGAGCACAGGGTCAGTAGTTGTAGTGCACGGATTAGTTGCTCCGTGGCATGTGGGATCTTCCCGGACCAGGGCTCCAACCGTGCCCCCTGCATCGGCAGGCGGATTCTTTATTTATTTAGTGAGATCCATAGGTTGAGGATCTTTAGGCTTAGGCAGTAGAAATGCGGTGAAGCGGATTTGGTAAAGGAAGGTATATTTTGGAGGCGAAGGAAGATGCTTGGCGTAAGAAAAAAATATTTATTTCACCGTATGTGGCTGTCCTTTCTAAAATTTTTAAATATATCTTTTTCAGTTCTGGGAATAGTAAGCAACTTTCTTTGTGTGTGTGTGTGTGTGTGCATGTGTGCGTGCGTGCGTGTGTGTGTGTGTGTGTGTGTTCTGCAAAGTTCTTAAAGTTGTGTTCTACAAAATTACTCAGACTAGACTAGCAGCTATTCGTATGATACGTTTAATTTCTGATTCGGGCTAAATCAACCTCTCTTCATCTTCTCCTCCTTCTTAGTTACTTAATGTGTTAAATCAAATTACTTAAAGCTACTTTCTGGCTAATTCACCATTTTGACATCAAACTTAGTTTAGACAATAGATCTCTAATGGTACAGTTCCTACGTATCATAGAATTTCAAGTATAGTCCTTATTTTAAACATTCTGTTTTATTGTCCTCATATAATGATAATGATATCCTTAATTGCCAGATTATGTGTCTTGAGTTGGGGTTTGGTGTGGAAAATATTGTCTGTATACACACAGCCCATGCTTAAGTTCAAGGAACCCTCCAGCTTGGGTTATAAGGCACCCAGGTTACAATCTCAGGATATAATAAAGCTGGCACTGAGATTCCTTCTCAGAAGATCAACAAAATTAGGTTAGGGACAGGAATACAAATTATATGAGCTAAGTAGAGAATCCACAGGAGGTCTTCTATCAGCTCAGATTTCCCCTTGGAGAGGCAAGTCTAGAGACAGCCTAGCTTCAGGCTAAGAAGAATAAACAAGGGGGGAAGGCGGCCAGTTCACAGCTGATACATTTTGAGGAAAGAGAGAAACCTCCTCAGCTGATAACAATACTAAAGAGTTGATTAGCCCCTCAGTTACTCTGCAGCGTCTCTGCAGACTTGGCCCTGCAGTTTGCTTCCCTCTGCAAGAGTCTGCAACCTCCTCAAGGTAAATCTTTTAGAAGACAAGTGTGAAATATCTGATCAAGGAGGAAGGGAAGGGACTTCCCTGGCGGTCCAGCACTCCGCGCTTCCACTGCAGGGGGCATGGGTTCGATCCCTGGTCGGGGAACTAAGATCCCTCATGCTGTGTGGCAAAAGAATAAAAAATAAAAGAGTAATTAAAAAAAAAAAAAGGAGGAAGGGAAGCTCCTCTTCCTCCCTGGGCAATAGAACACAGTGGGGTAGGGGCTCCTTGGGGGAAAGCAAGGAGGAAAGTTGCCGTCTGGGCTGGGGGTCAGAGAGGACTGATGCTGTGGTTCCTAAGACAGGCACATGGGCGCGCTGAGGAGGGATCGGGGCAACTGCATATCATTAGGCAGGAGGGGCTGTGAGGGCTAAGGACCACCTAAATCTATCAGGAGCAGACAGCAAAGGAGGCTTCAGCTCAGAACCAGTGGCTCAAGTTTCTCAAGAGCTCAGGTTAAAAGAAAACAGGGAAAATAGTGACCAATGTGCTAGAATGAAAGGGGAGAATTGCAACTCTTAGGAAGTTGAGACACAAATAACGTTTGGTTTCAGAATGACTGTAGTGTGTGTGTGTGTGTGTGTGTGTGTGTGTGCGTGTGTGTGTGTGTGTTGGGGGCAATGGGGAGAGCTGACAGTTGGTTCTGGCGCTCTGCTTCTGAGAGAGCAGTACAGGGCAGGCCTTGTTTTTACTGTGTTTCCCTTTATTGTGCTCCAAAGATATTGCATTTTTCATACATTGAAGGTTTGTGGCAACTCCGCGTGAAGCAAAGACCATCGCGCCGTTTTGCCAACAGCATTTGCTCACCTTGTGTCTCTGTGTCACGTTTTGGTAATTCTCACAATATTTCAAACTTTTTCATTACCATATCTGTGATGGTGATCTATGATGGTTTTTTGATGTTTGATGTTACGACTTTGATGTTACAACTTGCTTAGGGCTCAGATGACGGTTAACACTTTTTAGCAATATTTTTATATTAAGGTATGTACACTGTTTTTTAGACATAAGGCTATTGCCCACTTAACAGACTGCAGTATAGGGTAACTTAACAGTGTAGGGTAAACATAACTTTGATATGCACTGGGAAACCCCACAATTAGTGGGACTTGCTTTATTCTGGTGCTTGCTTTACTGCAGTGCTCTGGAACCGGACCCGCAACATCTCCGAGGTCTGCCTGAAGTTAGGTCCACTCTATTTGGAAAGGAAAAGGCCATTCAACCTTCTCTGACAACCTTTTATGAATTTCACCCAGTCAAGGGGAGCACTTTTGAAAGCAAAAGAAGGAAAATAGGATAATAATAGCTGCTACTTACAATATAGTATATCCCCGGCAATACACTAAGCCCTTTACAAACATTCTCTAGCTTAATCCTTCCAGAAACTTCTTTATCACTCTTTTATACATGAAGCAATTGAAATGTAAAGGGATAAGAACCTTGTCTAAGGTCACATAAGCACTACGAGTTGGAGGGAAGATCTGACTCTAAACCTGCACTTTTAACCAACACTATATTGCCCACGTGGACACTCCCAAAAGGGCAGGTGGAATGAAGGTGGGGGTAGGGAAACACACACTAACCCACACAGCAGGTGACCACAGAGGTCCAGACAGAAACTGAATCCTTCCAAAAACCTCAGTCCCAAAGGGACACCAAAACTGAACAGCTCCAGGGGCAAGTCCTCCATCACTGGAGACAAACACTAACTCTCACTTCTCTATTCTCTGAAATTGAAATACACTAGCACGGAGGATGTGCGCAACAGGGAAAATAATTATTTCTTAACCCTGGGCTTATATGGGGTGGAATATCATAATCCTTTTCACAGGGTGTAAAGTTAAGGATAAAAAGACACTGGAAAGAAAAAATAGACACTGGAAGTACAGCTTCAAGGGGATTGCTTTCTGTTCCCTTTTTTTTTTTTTCTTTTCATCCAGGCCTTCCAACAGAAGAGCTTGGGAGCTGTCTTGCACCTTTTGGAATGTTGCATTATTAAAATACTGCTTTAGAGCTCCCAATCTACAGGGTCCTAAAAACTGCACCAAGGAGAACTGTCACCTGGAGATTACCACGAGGAATGGAGAACAAGGTACATTACACGGTAGCTTGGTTACCTTGCCTTTTCCCTGAATGACGATAATCTTGCATTTGTCTCCGGGAAAATAGGGAGCAAAATCACCCTATCAGCACTCATACATTTTTCAAAAACTTTAATCTGTGGGGATCGGATTTTTTTCTTTTTTTTTTGGCAACAGATAACCAGGTACCCGCGAGAACTCATAAACCTGAGTTCCGGCACAAGCTCGCTTTCCTGCTCAGCGTCTCTTACCTCCCTCATTGTCCTTGCTATCTGTGCAGAGGGTCTCCATGGCCACGTCACACCCTGCTCCCCTCCACCCTGGCTGGCAAACACAATGCCAGCCGTTTTGGTCCAGTGTGCATCTTCCATTGCTGTTGCACAGACCGGGGCACCCCTCTGTCAAAAGAGACAAAGAAGGACAACAGAAGCGATTTGAGTATTGAAAGTTTTTGCACCTCAAATAAACAAATGAGGGACACTTAGTGGGAACAGGCCTTTCGAAACAGCACAAATACTGTAATTGCACATGGATAGAAACAGCAACATTATCTAAGGAATCTCGTTCTTATCCAAGTGGCATCTTTGATTGGCCTGACCCTTGAGACACCACTTACCTGTGCAGGACAGAAATACCTGCAATGATCCACTAAATTGCTGCAGGCCAGACAAAATTAACTTAAATTTTTTTCCTTTAGCAAAGCGACAAGGTTGGTTGTAAGGTGTGAAAAAGCGTCACAACAAGACCATCTCAGAAGCCCTAGAAGAGACCTTCAATCTGCTGTAAACAACACTGGCCTTCTTAAAAGCGCCTTGTTGCTTTCAAAAATTCCCTCTAATTTCAAAGCATGAAAGCGGGTATGAGGATATGAATGATGTTGAAAAGAGAACATTAATTTTATCTGGCCTCAGAGTTGCCGTATATTCATGTGAAATTACAGTGCATTAAATAACTGCACAAAGTATAGGCCAGTATTAATGACTATACTTTATGCCGAGAATACATTCCTTTTCACAGAATAAGCAAAGCCCAGGAAATAGTGAAGCAGCTTAGCATCTACTCTAACAAACATTAGGATTCAGGCCGCATACGGATGGGATAGGACCGACAGGATTTCCAACCGAATGTAACAGCTGTGCATATTTGATTACTTAGGACGGACAAAATGAAATACCATAAGGACCACAGGAAAACATCGATAGACCGAACAAAACACGGTAGTCACGTGCTTCAAGACAGAGCGCGAAGAGTGATAGTTTGTGACAATCTCCCTAAAGCTTTTATGCTGTTACCTTTATATCCTATCTTGTCTGCTTTTATGGGCAAGGAGGGAAAATTTGGGAAACAATGAAAATAATTTAATATATCCAAAATCTATAATTGTTTCAGCCTAACATGACATTAAAAAAAAAAAATTCTGCCACTTCCTACAGATGATAACTGGCATGCAGCCAACATGATCTGTTTATGAGGATGACACTTGGGTAGATTCCGGTGCTCTCGTCTATGAGCGTGACACGACACTGACAGAAACGAGGATATAAATGCTCTAAAATGGCAAGAATAATTGGCTATTAATCAGATCTCTTTGGAAAGAATTACTTATAATTTGGTATAAAATATATATTAGTAAAAACAATACTTGCTCTGGCAGGTGGAGTTTGTTCTACAGCTTCTTATAATTAGAATGCTACTCTTGTTTTGGTGACAAAGTTTAAGGGAACAATCCGTTTAAGGATGTTTATTTTAAGTCTGTATTAAAAGAATTATTCATATCTTGGCTTGCCCTCCTCCACTGTGGAACGTGAAACGAAAAGATCTCAAAGAGACCTTCTGTCTCTTAAGATTAGAGTTAACAGAAAGAAGACTATTTTGACAGTCTCTTGTGGCTGGGTATGATGAAATTACACTTATGGATACCATCAGGGCAGGAGAAGATTAATTTTGCGGCTTCTTTTCCTTCAGACAAGTACCATCTGTATTTACGGATTAGTCACCTAAAAGGTGAATTTTCCTTACGAATGCTTCTGTTTTGTTTTTAATGAAAAAAAAAATAAGGGGTTTAACTGCCCCACTGACAAAGATGTGCAGCAGCTGACTGCCTGCACACAAGGAGTTATGACATGAAAGCCTGGATATTGTCATGAATATTTTCATATTCTAATGAAAAGCACAAACAAGGAATAAAAAATAGGTAATCTGAGGAGCAAGGGAAAGGGAATTTTCTCTTCTGAAAAATATGGTTTTCACTTATTTCTATGATAACTGAAGACAAAGAATCTGCTGTTTTCTGCTGAGTGGTGTTATCATTTGTTTTCTAGAATGCACAGTATTTTGTAGTTGTTTTAGAAAATCACAAAACATAAATTATGATATCACATATATTTCGAAACACTGAGAAAAAGCCAAAGAAGTTTCCATATGAGGATAAATGAGATTTCTCTCAACATACGTTAACCAGAATCTTCTTCAGATTGACAATTTCTTATTCTGTGATAAGAGTGAGCGTTCATGATTCTTTGATTTAGAATTTAAAGCTTATGAGCTGAATTGCCAACAATGAAGATCTTAAAGCCAAAAAAAAAAAAAACAAACCAGAAAACAAAACAAAAAAAACAAAAAACAGCAAATTACTGTTATCTTCAGTTTTTGGTTCCAGTGAAAACTAATGTTTTTACATAGGATGAAATCTGCAATAACCCAAACTTATAAAAATGAGACACAGACATTCAAGTCTCAATACTTTAAATCCAAAGGATTTCACATAATGTAAGCCTGATTTATAATTTACAAAAATATGCATGAAAACAGTCTATTTTCATACCTAGTGCAAGCTAATACACGGTTATATAGAGATATGTCAACAAAGAGCAAGTATACAGTACCTTTAACTATCTTATCCAAATAGTGAGCTTGAGAAATTAAAAAGGAAAAAAGAACAGACAGACATTTCAGAAGTGTCACATGGGACAAGGAAATTTTCAGAATTTACATGCAAATTGAGTAGCTGCAGCTGACATAAGACTCCCATTACATGACAGAGATGCACTTCATATCTTCTAAAAATGCAATATATTCACGTTTTAGAAAATGTAGTCACGATTCCAGGATATGCTCAGCATTTTCAGGAAAGTATGCAGGTAAACTAACACTCCCTTTCCCAGATTATTTGGAATGGACCCACCCTGATCCTTCCCGAGAGTATACGAAAGCATAGCTAAGTAGAACAAATGGAATCAATTCTTTATTACTAAACAATTTGGGAAATTTACAACTATGAGATCTACAAATAATCAACTTTTTTGGGGGGGAGGTGAGAAAATAATTCTCTTTCTTTCAGTTTGTTTTTAACAAAGTAGTTTCATAAGGGTCACACAGTGGAAGGGCGGGAAGAACACGCCGAAGGCCCAGAGGAGCCATTTATGTATGTTCGGATGCTTTCTTCAATCTGCAAGATAAACCCACAGAAATTCTGCTTCAGTCACCGTCTCTCTTGAGTTCCTTGCATATTTACAAATCATCAAACTTGGTTAATAAAGAAGAAAAAATAAAGAAGGAAACTGAGAGTCCTTGAGCAAATTTAACATGGTATTATGAAAAAGGCATGTGTAAGTTCTGTAGAATATGATTACCCAGTAGCCCTTGACTACGTGTCAGATGCACAGTGACGTATCACGTACACAGTCCATTAAGAAGTACGGACTGAGATCTTGTTTCTTTTCAGGATTCATACAGGAATAGGCTCTGCTTCTCACAAAAGCTTTGCCGGAACAGTCAGGATGAAGACTGAAGTCTTTTACTGTACCTGTCCATTTAATCTTTCATGAGCTTGCAGTTAGCCTACATCTTTCCTCTTGAACAGAGGCGTAAATACCTCTCCGTTCACTCACTGGAGAGACCTAATATATTCTTAATAAGCCGCAAAGCTTCTTGCTTTGCCAAAATTCATACATCCTTAATGGTCTAAAATTGCTTTTCAAAGATGCTTATGTTGATTATTTTTCATTACCGACATATGCAAGTGGTCGCAGAACTTTTAACAGAATGATTTAAACTATAACTTTCAGTTGAGCTACTCAAGTCTGGTAGTTCTGTCACGTGTGTAAACAAAACCATAAATGGTTTAGACCCATCTGTACCGTGTATATAAAAGGATGCCTCACTCTGCCACAGGATTCCATCAGAGGCTTCTGAACTGCATATAAAAATAAGCATGTTGATAGCTAACTGACAATATATTGCAGGAGAAATTAAGGGGGAGGAGAAACACTGTCAGGCACTAGTCTGAAATTACAATTTCATAAAAATAACTCTTTTCAAACATTAAAATAAAAATGTATTACTGTATAACATCATTCATATACTTTCTTAACAATTCCTTCCAAGCATTATATAATCCAGCAGTCCCAGAAGGGCTCACTTAATACGGAGGATGAACAAAGTGCCTTTAAACACGGTGGAGTTTCTGGTTCAGCTAGGGGAGTACTTCTGAGGGAATTCTTAGTTTATGAAAATTAATAACACTGATCAGAGTTGGAGTATAAGCCTTTGGCTTTTACATCTGGTCCACTTCAGTTAACACAATCAAAGTAAGGAATGTAATTAATTCTGATCTGGATTAGTAGTTTTAAAGGAGGAATAAATTAGAATCCAGCCAATCCCATTATTTTAGCAAACAGAATCAATTATGCAAAACAGTGGATTATGGGTAAAGGTAGGTTTGCCACTGGGCCAAGAGAATATGGAAAGTGGAGCTGAAATTAGAAAACATTTAAAGTATACAGCAGGTCAAATTTTACATAAAGCTTTACATATTAAAAATATTTAAAACACGTTTTACAAAAAGTTGTAAAACTAACCATAAGAAAAATATCTGTACTGAAGAAAAAAATACAAAGATGTGTCATTTGCATTTTATATCACAGGGAATAGTTGAGGCTGATAGCTTAAGAGTAAGAGAGAAGGGGGGGAAACCACCACCTATATTTTGGCCGCATAGAGTAAAATTTCCGACAATACCACAGAAGCCTGGCTCTAAATAATGAAGAAGTTAAAAGAAGATGTCCATATATGAGGTTCAAATAACTATTAAAGATAATAACTGCAACAATAAAAACATCATTATATAAGCCACTACAGGAAATCATCAGAAAAATGCAGGTATGTTGTAAAAAGCCATTAGCAACAATAATTGTAAAAAATAATACAGTATATTTAAAAAATTAATACACTTATCAATTGCTGAAATGCAAATTAAGCTGCAAAAAAAATCACTTTGAAAATGAACAACCGTGTTCTGACACTAAAGGAAAGTCGTTCCTATTAGATCTACGAAGAAGTTTTAAATTTGTTTTATAGAAGAAAACTCTTATAAATATGAGCTCGAGACATATAAAATGGAGCCCTTCAAAAACTGTTCTCCAGGAAATTGCTGTATTCATAAAACACTTTCCCTGGAGTTTCAATTATTGATCTTTTTTTTTTTAAACATCTTTATTGGAGTATAATTGCTTTACAATGGTGTGTTAGTTTCTGCTATATAACAAAGTGAATCAGCTATACACATACATACATCCCCATATCTCCTCCCTCTTGCTTATTTATCTTTTAAGAAGACCCCTGTGGAGTACAGGAGTGAGTGTTACCGTGTTTCCTATAAGATAGTGGTTCTTAATCTTTCTGGGGTCTCAGATCTCCGAGACAAGTGGTGAGACTTACGGATTCTCTGCGCTCGCCCCCGAAAAACATGCACACACGCTCATAAGTGCCACTTATGATTCTAGCATTTCAGGAGCTCTGGTTCCGTAACTTGCAGATTACAAACACCTGGCTGATATATTGTTGAGTCCCAGATTTCTAGCTCTAAGTGCTTTATATCATTCTCTCATTTAATCTTCACCACAACCCTACGATGTAAATACAGTTACACAGTAAATACAGATGAAGAAAGGAGGAGAGAGGCAGTTTGTACAAGGTCACAGGCTAGCTGTCTAGGCTGTCTGGCTCTGGAGCCTGCTCTTAACCACTATGTCATAATGCCTCTTCTTAGACATTTAGAAACAAACAAAACTTTTTTCTTTAGTAGAAGAAATGAATGAAAGAATCTCAGAAGTACTGTGCAATCTTTCCTGACCTAACATGAATCTCAGCAGATGCTTGTTCCCAAAAGCCATAGGGCAGCAACATCCTTTTGACGCCTTCTACAGGCCTCCTTGGCAAAGTGCCAGGTGGATCCACCTTACGTGGCAGAAGGCAGGCGGGTGTCTTCAAATGCCAGGGCTCATCCGATACACAGTCATCCCAGAACATAACAGATGAAACAACTGTGCCAGTTTCGAGCCCACGCACTGGAAGTCCTTGGTCTAATTGCCGGTACAGGTGGGCAAAGGCTCAGTGAAATCTGAGATGTGGGAGAAAGGTCTGGCTCCTCAAAAGAATTTTTATTCTATGATTAGCTCATAAACCTCCAATATCACCAAAGCAAATGACTAGTACTGTATCTTCACACACTCCCCTCTAGGTGCTTCTTTTTAAAAAGAATTCTTTCTCTTTTCAAGGCCCCTGTTTACCATACTTCCCCCCCTTTACTTTTGGGGAAGATGCGTGGGGATGAACACAAATTGATTTACCCTTGTCTGTGCGGCTTAGTAAAGGACGCGGATTCCACAGCCCCCCGGGAAGGAGCTGGCTCATAGCTCGTCTTCTCGTACCATTTTCGTTCCCAATGTGGAGTAGGGAGGAACAGCATCTTTTTGGAAATTCTACCTACATGCTGTGGCCTCATCTGCTTATCTATCAAAATTATGGGCAGCCCTGTTCCCTCCGTTTCCTCTAGTTAACCGATTCTTCCCGTTCTTCCCCCTGAATACGTCTCGTGGATGAAGTCTAGGACTATAAACACAAGGGTAAATGTAAAAGGAGAAGAGAAAAAAATCCAGAACTAGCCGGGATCAATTCATTTCAGTTAAGAGATTCCAGGAAAACGCAAGGCTTTAACAATACACAGACGTAGGAGACTTAATGTGTAAATCTTCCCCATTAGAAATGCAAACTCCATGGCCACGCTAATCACTGTATTCCCCTCTCCCGGCTCATAAGGGATTCTTAATACCTGCTGAAGAAAATGATTCAATGTACTTATCATGGTGGTCCTACTGAAACGGAGCAGGACCCTATAGCCCTTGTCCCCAGGTCCTCAGCCCGCCTTTTGTCTGCGGAAAAACTTTAGCCAAAGAATAAGTTTAATCAGAGAAGTGAGAAAACGCAGAAACAGAGGAAAACAGTCAGAGGAGACCAAATAATAGGAGTTTGGTCATTCAGCACAGTCAAGGACCTTCAGCTCCTCAAGGGCTCAGATCATATTCTGAGCCGTGTCCCATGAGCTGCCCTGTAGATACAAACACCCTCCACGAGCTGGAGGAGGACGGCTACAGGATGACCAAACTGAGGCCACGACATAAGCTACTCCACTTCACACAATTCCGAGAGCTGGCCTCAAAGCAATGGGAACAAACCCTGGAACTAAAGATCAACTGTACTTAAAACAAGCAAGGTGACGCCGATGAGACCATCACATTCCTGATTTCAGGGCGACTGTCAGAGCTGACCACGCTGTTCTGCCCCCGCCCTCCGCCTGTACAGCCCTGAAACTGCCCTTTAAAAGCCCCTGTCCTCTGAACAGCAATCGGGCGTTGGTTCTCGGACAGGAGTCCACCCTCTCCTCTGGTTGCCGGCCTCCGAAACAAAGCAACGTTTCCTTTCCTACCAACACTCGTCTCAAGAACTGGCTTTCGAGTGGCGAGCAGCTGGACCTGGGTTCGGTAACACCATGTCCTACATGTGTTTGCAGCTCCTGGAGAAATTCTACGAATAACAGAGAGGCTACCTTGTGGGAAAGAAGCATATGTGAGCAATACCTCATTTACAATATCCTTCCCTCGCCTTCACCCATCTGTTCCTCTCCCCCTGCCCGATCGATCTATCCTAATCATATACAGCGGTACTAACAGTCACTAGCCTTTACTGACTGTTACTATGTGCTGAAAACTATGCCAAGCATTTTATATGAACTGGCTCATTTAATTTTCACCACTCTATGGGGTAAGAGGTACTTGTATTATCTTCCCTACTTCACAAATGAAGAAACTTGAGGCACAGGAAATTAAATAACTTCCTCAAGTGGCCAAAATTCCAACCAGATGGTCTGAGACCAAAGTCCATACACTTAATAAACACGCTCTACGTACAACTCAGCAGAAGCAGAACTGTGTACCTGGGTAAGATAGACGAGAAACATACCTGTTTTTGGATTGGTCAATGAATTTACCTGAATGAGAAAATAAGACCAAAAAAATGTGGAAATCCTTATTTCAACATTGACAATTAAAGAGAGAAACTGGGAAGTAAGATTAAAATCCAAACAACTTGAAGTATTAATCTGTGGACACAGCCTCATAAAGGAGGGTACTTTATGTACTTAAGAAATCTTTATAATGAGAACTGCTGTAACTTGTTCTAAAAGTCCCAAGTTTGGAAAACCGATCGGCAAGATATTAAAACTGAGGGATAAAACCAGGAAAAATTAGGGCTTCCCTGGTGGCGCAGTGGTTGAGAGTCCACCTGCCGATGCAGGGGACATGGGTTTGTGCCCCGGTCCGGGAAGATCCCTCATGCCGCGGAGCGGCTGGGCCTGTGAGCCATGGCCGCTGAGCCTGCGCGTCCGGAGCCTGTGCTCCGCAACGGGAGAGGCCACAACAGTGAGAGGCCCACGTACCGCAAAAAAAAAAAAAAAAAAAAACCAGAAAAAATTAAAACAAGTGAGTTTGAAAAATCAAAGACCAGAATCATTTCAGCTGATGTCTGTTGTATAAGAAATATTTGCTGAGTGACAGTTCCAAAGAAGGCTGCTCCTTTAAAAAAGAGGTCAGAGGAGTATATGTGCCTGTCTGGGGGAGAAACTGGGGTATTGGAGGTCTTCAGGAATAAGATTAGTTCCCACTTTGCTTTCCTTTCACTGTCAAACCGATTCTTCAAAACACAGAGAAGAAACAAAGGCAAACCAAGTTGGTTATATCTACGTTAGGCAGCTCACAAGGGAAAATATGCCAACAGTTTGACTGTGTGTACACAGTTGCTGATGTGTGTAGTTGTGATCTATTCACACTGTTTCTGCTGTCAACAATGTGCTCGGTTGGAGCACATTAAATAGGACAGTATTTTCACTGCGCTATTGAATTCACTCTTGGGGATATCCTAGACACAGGCAAAGAACACAGAATCTAGAACGCTAGAAATACTTCTCAGTTTAATTACTGCACGAAGATCTCAGGGGCCCATCTCCAAAAGAGGATAATTCAATCAGATGAGTCCATAATAAAATACAGACATATCCTTCACCACGGTGAACACTGCAGAGTTCTGAGTCGAGGACAAGTTTTTATTTAGCATTGTGTGTTTCGTAATACTTTATCATACAGACTTAAAAATGATTCACGTTAGTATCTCATTAAAGTTATAAGCAGGTATCTTTCTTAGATTATTCATTTACCAATTTCTGTAGGATGACAGAAAAGCTACGGTCTGCAAATAAGTACATATTAGATCCATTTATTCCGATCAGCAACTGTTTAAATCAGTGTGCGAGCCACATACCCATTGATTTGATGTTCCTTAACTGATATGCACTGTACTGTTTTATTACTGACTACCCTGTCATAAAGGATTATGACACCGACATAATTTCAAACCCTGTAAAACAATTTACTCAGGCCCCTTAAAAATATGTCCTCTCTCACCACAGAATTCTCATTCTAAGATTAGATAAAACACTGCAAATATTTTATCCTATTTAGGGGGGTCAATTAATTTGAAATATAACAACTAGCAAGTGAGTTTTAACAACTAGGTTGTGCCAGTAAAGAAAAACGGTGTATGTGTGTGCATATGTGTGTGTATGCGTGTGTATGTGCGAGCACACGCGTGGGCACATGCGTTTGAAAGAGCTTTTGTTCCCCTAAAACTGGCAGCACATTTTTGAAAACCTGCTTCAAACAAATTGTTTTTGAAAGTTTGCACATTTTATTATTTTACTAGATTGGAAATTTGGTGAAAAAATTATCTGTACAATACATTGCTTCTAGCATGCACCTACCCAAGCAAAATACCATACTTCAGTTTGGAACACTATTTATGCCAAGACATTCCAAAAGAGGGAAATAATACTTTTCCTCATTTAAGTCTTCCCAGAAGAAAAATCTGGATTCTATGGAAAAGGTGCTTTGAGATAAACCACACTTTTTCAAGTCAGCACTGCTGAAACAGTGCCAGGATAAGCTGCAGAACTTTGTACAGACAACTGGGAGAATTATGTTTGGTGTTTTCTCTCAGTTTAGCATTTCATGCCTTACTGTAGATGACATCTACATAACAGAAGTAACAGTGTAGCAGGCAGAATGCAGACAGCAGGCTCACTGATGCTGGCGCGCACGCAGTCTACGAAAGAGATGACTGTCGTTTGGCGTGTCATGCATGATTTTTGCGGTAGTCTTTGCACGTGGCGTAATTTCATTTACTGGACCATAACACAAACATGGAGTGGCACATGTCTCCTTCAGATTTTTACTCGCTTGAGTTCAGTGAATGACGTGAGCAAAACCACATTACCTTATGATTTCCTAAATTAAAAAAAAAATCAGGTATATTTTAGCACCCTGATTTGGGAACTAAGCTATCAGAGACAGTTCTTCACATTAATAAATGAAAATCAGACACAAATATATGTTACACTAAACAAATATTTGGACTTTAACATTCTGGTACAGTGAACTTGGTGACTGCAATTACCAAAGTGGTGTCTGTGTAGTGCTAGCAAGTCTTGTGGCAGGAAACCATGAAAACGATCTATTTGGTCAATATCAAAGAGTATAATTTCTTGTCTACCATCATTACTTTTGTCTAGTCATAACATTTAGTATTTAAGAAAACTTATAGAATAAGGCGTGAATAAGTATGTAAAATATACTAGGTCTTTCCGTTGTCAATTTTTAAAAACTTTACCAGGAAAAATAATGAACAAAGTTGAACAATCTGTTTAACTTACTGAAGATAAAACTGTAATTTATTTGGAAAAAACTGTAGGTAAATAGTTCTTTTCAAAGGTGGTTTACAGAGAGAGTGTTTTTTCTTTATTTGCAGGTGTGAGAGAGTGTGCATAGATGTTTACCACTTGTATCCTGGGTATTAAACTTTTCTGAGACTTTTTTCACGAGCCGATACTGGTTACACAGGTCATCTACTCACTTTGTATGAGTGCTTTTCAGTGGTCAGTGTCTATACATAGTATTCAATCTACTAAGAAACTGGAAATAAATTTAACTTTTAAAAAGAAGTGTGAAAAAAAAAGTGTGACGTTTTCAATAAGTAGTTTGCAACTTTCTTAAATCTTCTACAGTACAAATTGATTTTCTCTGAGCTGTTTTTTTTGTTGCTGCAATTGTTATTGTTATTTTGGCAAGCTATGGATCCTGTTATCAGCTATAATTCAAATTCTCCTGAATAAAAAAGTGACATTTTATTATTGATATATCACTGACATGGTTATTACTGCATCTGTTTCTACGACAATTCAGTCGAATGTGACAGGTATGTAGATATTATCTTTATCACAGAACAAAATTTAATTTTCACCTATTCTACTATATACATACATGCTAAAACAATTAAACAGTAATTTAGGAGGCAGCATAGTCTAGTGCTTAAGAGGAGGGGCTTGGGAACGGTTCATGTGGATTTGGGTTCTGGGTCTGTTACTAGCTGTGCATCCACGGAAAAGTTATAGAACCTCTCTGAGCCTGAGTTCTGTCAATCGAGATTTTAATAGCTTCCACTTGATAAGGCTGTTGTGAAAATTAAGTAAGATAATATATGCAGAGAACTTTGCATTGTGCCTTAGCACATAGTAAACCCTTAAATAACAGGTACTATGAATTAATCTTTTTAATAAAGACAGTTTAAAAAGGACAAAATCATGAAGTCACTGGTATCTTTTACGAGACTATGAAGAAAGAAAGAAATCTGACTTTAAGCAAAGCATCTCCGGGCTGCCAGTGATCTGTTTTCATAAGCCATGGGGTCCACTCTGCCCCAGCGACGCCAGGATGGGCCCCCTATGCTCCACCTGCTTAAGATATACTCCCTTTGACGGGACCCTTCTTCATATGAACGGGCTAGATCCCAAAGTGGAGACAACTCCATTTTTGTGTCAAGAAGTTTTCTTATTCTCTGTCTCGCATAAACCCTGTGCTGGTATAGATGCAAAGTTCCTAATCAAAATGTGATTCAGCTTTTTAGAATAAAGAGCACATCACAACTTGTCCTTATATATTTCGTGTTCCCTCATTAGTGATTTGATTCGAGCGACGTAAATTAATATTTTTAAAGGGCTATGTAAATCTTCGTATAATCTGCTCATAAATTCGGAAATACAAGTCACTTTTACAGTAACTACTTGGGAACTAAGACATTTAAATATCTTATTTTACATGCATATCACGATCCTTATCCTGCAATTTTGCTGAAAAGTTTTCATTCTGTTTTTCGTTATGGAATGTATTGAGCAGACCTAACAGAATATAAATTGCTATAGCCTTTGCAGCACAATGATGTGAGTCTGTGTCACCATTTCTACATACAGGGGAAACCCACCCTCACTTGGCTGAGAAAAATGTTCCCAGTAGCTTGTGGGTGCCTTGCTGGTACGTGCAACCATAATCGCCCACCTAGGTTTTTACTCTGGGGCTTGTACCTACACTGGTCACAGACCAGAGGATAGTGCTTTTGGGGGCAGGAAAGAGTTAGGGTTTGTGCAGTAACCACACAGACGGTTTTCTCTTTGCTTTTTATGAGTTATATGGTGATCTTTTCCCTTTGCATACACCAATGTATCGGGAGTGTGTTTCTCACACGCATAATAATCACTACTGGGGACTCATCTTAAAACCCAAGAGTTGAATTGTCTGTGAAAAGCATTATTTTACACTTCACTGTTCATGTCGGGTCTAACTGATGAATACCTAACACCATTAATTCACAATTAGACCACTTATGCTTAACCACACGCTTTCTGTGCATACATATATAAATGTTAATTTTGGATAGAATGATCATCATTCAGCACCATAACAATTAAACAGCTGTAACCTGTCTCATGTGTTAAGTGATGGAGCTGCGGGCAAGCTCCAGAAACAGATGGTCTTACCCACCCATGCTTAATGTTAAAGACTTTTTTAAAAAAGAGGTGTTGACAAATCAGAACAAGGAGGCATAGTTTTAATGCAAATCAGTCCATTTGCAATGGAGATTGCCCTAAAACCTAATTTGGTGTATAGGAAAAAAACTAAGCTCTGCTGTTAAAGGAAGACATTATATTCCATTTGGATCTACCAGATTCCCCACCAACGTAATTATTTACTAATTTCATTCAACCAACAGGGTTTAATGGAAAGGCAGCTGGCAAAGTATTCATATTTATGGACCTCCTTTGACTGGTCCTTAATGTATCCAAGGCACATGTCTGTTAAACCCCAGAAATTATGGCCGTATTAGAGGCAGCCGTTTTCCAGCTTCACTAAAGAGGCACTCGAAGAAGAGAGGGTCAATGAACCCATCATGGAGAAGAGTAACAGAAAAAAATCGGCTCTAGTCACACCGTAATCTGTGAAAATAATATAGGCCATGGCTTTTGTACGGACCAACACCGTAACTTGTATTTTAAAAACAGGTAGGTGGAAAAGGAGTGGTTTGAGATGAAAAGAGGCTATTTTCAACTTGTCACATTCGAGAAATGACACAGAGAAATTCTGCCACTGAAGAATACTAAGGTACCATTGCGGGAAGGAATAATCACATTCCTTGAAACTGTAGGCTTAATTCTTCCGTGCTTACACGAAACTAAATGCAAAGCCCTGACTCTTTGTTTACTCCCTTAGGGTAATACGGATCTCTGCAGATGGTGAACATGACTTAAAATCTACATGAACACTTCACCAGCCGGCTGGGGCTACGGTTACCTGGCTTGAGTTTGGGGAGGAACGTGGCTTATTTGTAATCTGGCCCTAGTCGTGGTCCTTCTCTTCCTCACTAATCCTGTGAAATAGCTGATGACATATTATTTTGCACCTGGTTTCACTCCCAAACGCCTTGGACCTAAACTTCTCAATAAAAGCGTTCTGATGAACTTGGCAAGATTTAAAAGGAGCATCTTTCGCCTTTATTTCTGGTTAAATTACACAATATAACCAGTCAATTGAGCTTTCAAACCCCCTCTACACTAGATTTGGTGGAAATTAAGGTCTTAGATGATTTTTAAAAGATGCAAATCAATGAGGTGTTCCAAATTGAAAAAGATACTCTAGTATATTAGTAAAGGAACACAATGGCAGGCTTTTAATAAAACAATACGATATAAATTTGACACATAACTGGCTTTTATTCTGATATCCTATCTCTTCATAAACTTTTTAAACTATGGAATATAACATTTTAATTCAAAGGAACAGATTCAAAAATTTCTTTTGGATAATAATTATAATTTATAAATTGTTTCCCTAAGACACAGAGCACTTACACAGTAACTTATTTTGAGAGACTTAAAAAAACTAGCTAGAAAACCACTAAATTCATGGTGGGAAATAAACACAAGATAGTAAGAAAGGAAGGAATCAGATTTATCAAGCCTAAAGAAATCAGGTATATTTCAATGACACCTAAATGATCATAAAACAATACAAATAATCAATATTTTCTTATACTGCTCCCATTGGAGAAAAATGACAGTAGATTTAACCCTCCATTTTCTTTTTTTTTTTCTGAACACATTGCCTCTAAAGCCAGTAGGCCTCACCGTCAGCTGAGTAGGAATAAGGTTAATTTATAGTAGCTCTTGGGACCCAAGTTACACCACAGGAAGTAGACTGGAGGGAAAATTTGTTCACAAATAACCACCACAGGATAGGATCCTTTATCACATGACCGTGAAGTACGTCAAGCATATTTCTTCTAAAGACCTCAAAACTCTCATCCTCATAGGCTATGTGTATATCACCTAAATGGAAAGATCTAGGTTAAATCGAGACATACTCATCCACAAAACAATTACCTACATGCAGAAGTGACTTCTGGAAGTCCTTAAAAAATGTCCCTTTTCTAAAGTATAGAACACGTGTAACATTTCCCAAAACAATGCGACTGTCACTGAAATTTACCTCTCAGTAGCACTCCTGCCATGTGAGAACAGAGTCTCGGCTTCAGGTTGCTGCCTCTCTCTTTAGTAAGGATAAATCACAGCATGAAGAACCAGACAGACAACAGTGGCACTCAAATACCTGATGTCAATAGCTGAAGGTGGTTCGGTACATTTACTCCCATTCTTAGGGTAAAGAAACTGACGCCTAGGGAAATACATCGTCAACACAATGAAACACATTCATCAGGACAGCTCTGGGGACTATGGATTTTACTGACGGTCACACAGTAAATAAGGTGCAAAAGTTATGGGAAGATTCTAATTCAGACCTTCCCCAGGATTTGTTTGATTTGAGAATGTAATTCTAATGAGGCTCTTGGGACACGATGGGACTTGTGCAGGCACAAATTAAGGGATGAAGGGATGCTGCAAAGTTAAGGTTGCAAGGCACCTCCCAGAAAGACGAGTCAAAACTAATAACCACTCTGCAGCTTTAGAGGATATGGCTTGTCAAAGTTAGCAGAGATTCAGAGTGATTCAAAAACTTGGACAGGGACTTCCCTAGTGGCGCAGTGGATAAGAATCCGCCTGTCAATGCGGGGGACACGGTTTCGATCCCTGGTCCAGGAAGATCCCACATGCCGCGGAGCAACTAAGCCCGTGCGCCACAACTACTGAGCCTGCGCACTAGAGCCCGCAAGCCACAACTACTGAGCCCATGTGTCACAACTACTGAAGCCTGCACGCCTCGAGTCTGTGCTCCACAGCAAGCCACTGCAATGAGAAGCCCGCACACAGCAATGAAGACCCAACACGGCCAAAAATAAATAAATAATTTATAAAAAACAAAAACACTTGGACATACTGTATTATGGCTTAATATATGATGGAAACAGTCAAACTTACTAAAGTTTCAAATTTAGGCCAGTGGATTTGTTTTTTGTTGGTTGAGTCCTCTCTCTCTCAAAGGTTACTGAACACTGAATGAAATGACTACTTTCGCTTTAAGTACAGATCTGCCATTGTTGGCAATGCTGGGCTGCAGCCAATGGAACCCACCGGCTTCATGTCCTTTGATGCTGAAATTGGTACATGTAAAGAAAAACAAACGAACACAAGCGCAGCCTGAGCTCAGGCTCAGTAGTTGTGGTGCATGGGCTTGGTTGTTCCACCGCCTGTGGGATGTTCCTGGACCAGGGCTCGAACCCGTGTCCTCTGCATTAGCAGGTGGATTTTTAACCACTGCACCACCAGGGAAGTCCCAACACAGCTCTCATTATCCAAACACTTCTTCATAAAAATGAAACTAAATGGAACATGGTGACATTGACTAGTGAAATAAACACTATCTGTGATAGTTTAAAAAATCCTGAAACTCTGTAGAGGGCTGACAACCTAACAAAATAGGGCCTCCATCATTCAGAAAGGCCAGAGAAACTAGTTTTGCATTTTCAGGAGAGAGGAGATTAAGCGACCTCGTTAAAAAAAAAAAAAAAACAATTCTGAGGGGATTACAGAGGAGAAAGCACTGTATATAAAACTGTTAACTGAATAAATCAGACTCAAATGAAAAAAATAATATCGAGAAGCCCAAATGGATGCAAATGTAATCTCAAAGGAAGAAATCGACATCTAAAAATCAGCCTGGTTTTCAGGACATCGGTGATTCTCAATGAGCTCTGAAGGGGGTCTTCCACAGTTCTCTTAGGAATCGCTAGCCTCTCGGTCACGTGAAATTACTTACAATCACTGGGACTGCTGAGCAGGAAGGATCTTAAGAAGTTCTCCTTTTTTGCACACTTCATGGGAGGATTTTTTGCCTGTCTGGATTTTCATGGCCAACCAAGTCAGCTAAGGGGAATTTCCTCCCACTCAACTCTATGCCTACTGCGTTCTGATGACCCACCTTCCACCCTGTATGACAGATCACGAGGCATCTCTGTCCACAGTAGTGTGGACTTAGTGTGTTGGGAAGTGGAGGGGAGAAGCTGTTCTTGGAACCAGCATGCACTCCTGTTTTCCTGCTGGCTAATTCCGCTGCATTAGGATAAGACTCAGTAGGGAAGAGCCAGCCACAGTAAACTTTTTTATTAATTTCAGTCCATATACTCTAGCGACGGTAACAATAAGTAGCATCCCTATATGTTTGCTTTGTGCCAGACAGTGTTCCAAGTGCCCTTCTACATGTTTTAGGTCATCAACCCTCTCATCAACTCTAGGAGGTAGGTACTATTTTCATTCCCACTTTGGAGATGGGCAAACTGAGGCACTGAGAGTTTAAGTGATTTTCCCCAAATCACACAGCTGTCAAGTAATAGAGTTTGGAACACAGGTAGATCCAGCTTCTGTGGGGTCTGAAATGATACAAATTGGGGGGCTCTCTTTAAGAAAAAGAACCCCAAATTATAAATATGAAATTAGGTACAAATTGAGTCATTATTTAGAATGACAAGAAATCACAATAAATTATAGTTTTTAAGCTGATAAACACCACAAACATCAGGAAAAAACTGCAGAACATTTTTTATTATTAAGTGCCTGACATGTCTCTAACAAACACTTTTTTTCTATAATTTTTGGGCTACATTTACTTTGCCTCCTTATAAGACAATGGTTTTATACTATTTTGTATAGAGAGACTAGACAGATAATTCAGTCTTTTTTCAATGTGATTGTTTAATATGGTTTTCATTATTGATAATCTAGAAAGTTTCATTTGGCTTCAAAATTTGTTATTAGTAATGTTATGCAAATTTGGGGCATTACTGCCAAATTTGGGAAGACTTTATGGTGTAATAAACTAGGCTTAAATACTCTGTGAAAAGATGTTAAAAAAATTAAAACAAAAAAATAAAAAATAAAAAAATAAACAAAATATTAAAATTAATTAATTAAAAAAAACTCTGTGAATTGGTGACATTCATTAGCCACTTTGTTGTGATGGCATCCTAGAATATTATGAGTTTGATAACATCTTCATCAATATCAGTATTTCATGTCACATAAGCCCTGAAGCTTTTCCTGGTATGTTCATATGATTCTGTGGTACACTGGGATGCATGTGACTTCACACACTGATGAGCTCAATTTTGCAGTACTGCTCTAGGTTCATGCCTTAAAGATACAAGAATTCTGATAAATTCCTCAAAAAGAAATAATCGTCAAAAGAGAAAATTAGGGCACATTTATAACTGTATAAGTTCCATCATCGAATATATTGCTGACGAGAGAAAACTCCCATTTGGATTGGGCATATTACAACATATCTGACGACAGGAAGAATTTTCCAGAGACGGGCTTCAGTTTCCATACGTTTCAAGCCTTATTTCCGCTCCACTACCTATTTTCCTCTGGTGTGGGGCTCCGTAGTACAAATTCGTATCTTCCTATCATTTCTGACCCTGTACTCTGATGTTCACTAGATGAGTCAGTGGGTGGCAGAAACATCTCCAGACGGCTAGCATGAAACAATCACAGATGGCAATGATTTCACACCTCACAAATATATCCAATTAAATGGAAACTAAATGCATCCCCAGGTGAAATTCTCCTAGCTGAATCCTCAAAGTGCCTACAGCCACTCCAATGCCATCCTACACAAGGGAAAGTGTGAGGGAGAGGAGTTGGGAGTGGAAAGAGACAAAGGTCCTAAATGATTTGCAACATATGACCATAGAAATCCATGGTCGCCTTGTAAGATCCTAGAAGGGCCCTGTGCAAGTGAGGGGCCCTGATGCTTAAGCTTCACCAGTTTCACAGTAAATATGTCAACGGCGCCATCAGCGACCCAGACAGGTGGCACCAGAGGCCTCTTTCTTAACTGCTGTCAGTACACGACGCTGACAGGTGTGAAGCCAAATGCCTCCTACAGCCATCATTTGTGGGTGTAAGCACCTGTTAAGAGGGGAGTCATAAAGTTTAAAATGGAAGAAGATAGTTTTAGAACCTCCTTATTCTATATTATTATGAATATGATTCCCAATTTGAGAACATGACAAAAGTCACGAGTATTGATCTTGTAATCTCTGAAGTATATTATCAGAGAGGTCGTTTTTTTTCAAAAATGCCACCTTTTTTTTAATTTAACCACTAAAATACTATTCTTTCACCATTATCCTGAGGTAAGAATTAGAATACCAGGTCTAAGCCATATCCACACTGGTACAGTTCTGATCTCTTTTTTACGCCCATACTGTCTAACGGATGCCTTCCCCAGCGGTGTGTATTTCATTTTCAATTTCTCATCTCCAGCACCCCTAAGCCCAGAGCAACCGTGGTGGTGTTTATTAGAGGTGTGCTGAGTACTATACGTGGAACTTTTGTCGGAACAAACAAAGCATGTCTTCGTGATTATTACCGATCTTGTTTCCCAATGTGCTGAAGAATTAGAATTAAAACACACAGCCAGTCTTCTGTAGCTTAAAGGGGTAAGGACCCCCAGGCCAAATTTCCATTTGAATTACCTGAAAGTACAGGAAAATCAACGTAGCTCAATAAACGACTCTGCGTTTGAGACACAACTAGAAGAAAAATATCACAATAGACTGCACCTGTCTTTCATCACTGTGGTTTTGAAACCGCCATCCCAAACATATTAACCTCTTGTTAAGCCATAGTCAGTGTGAGACTAGGTCACACTTTATAACAGTGAAATGGAAATTACATTAACTCCTTAAAGCAAATTCCTTGGATAGCCATTTTGTTTTACCGTTTAAAAAAAAAAAAATTTTTTTTCAGCACCCAAAACGTTGTCTGGGTTACAGTTTGACTCACTTATACTCAACAACAAAATAAAAACTCTAGTGAACACTGCTAGGCACTTTAATAAGTGATTTACATCCTAGCATTTCATTTGATCCTAACAACTCTGAGGTACATAATATTTATCTATGAGAAAACATATTCAGAGAGGTTAAATGATTCGCACAGGGTCATACACCAAGTAAATGATGTAGCAAAGATTCAAACTCCAAAAGCTCTTAAACCTGAGATACTCTGCGGATGCAAAAAAGTGAAAAAACACTCCTCTCCTAAAACATTCCTCTAACTAACAGAAAGGAAAAAAACCCAAAAAACAACGCCTCCCAATTCACACCTACATAATTATGCTATTGCGCTAATACTTATTGGAACGGAGACTCGAAAATTCCTTTGGGATCTTGTTCCACCATTTAAATATGTTTCCAACCTAAGCAACTTTTAAACAATGTAAGCCCAGTTTCTCCATTTGTGTCTGTGGGGCAATGGGAAATGCAGATCAGCCTCCAGAAGGGGATTCGCCATCCACAGAGATCTGAGCCTTCCTCACCTTTGTAACAACCCCCGCGTAGATAACAAGCAGCTGTTATCCAATCTCCCCCTTCCCCACCCTTTGGGTCACAGTCTCATCTACGGCCTCCCCTGCTCTCCAATACAAATAGATGCTTGTAGGGGCAACTTTTCTCCAGCAATTGCTAAAAAGAGTATTTCCTGGAGAAGGTACAGGTTACTACTACTCAAAATTTGGTACTTAGGATTTATCATTGCCCAGGATATTTAGTTAGCGTTGCACTTTTACGGATTCTGCCTCCAAACATGTGCTCAGTAGAGGCTGGCGTGATATTTATGTTGCTTCTGTGCCCCATTAATTCCAAGCACAGGCCAATCAGATAACTGGCCCCTCTCTTCCTAAGCAAGAAGAAAAGAGAGAGCCAAACCAACTGAGTTGCCTTTGCCTGTTTACAGATTCCGGTTCCAGTTAAATACATTACAAATGGTGAGCTTACTGAATCAGGCCAAGTATCTCCCAGTTCAGAGATCGGACCTTGAACCACCACAGCTCTCACAGTACAGAACTGTTTAAGCTTTTCCATACAGAAATGCCACAATAACATTCTAATTATGTCAACTATTATTTAGAAACCACTTACTTATATTTAGTATTTTTAAACTAGCTTCTGGATCCTCTAAATGTTCTTACGTGTTTCCGATCTTATGAAGAACAGAGAGAGGAGAATGAGTATGATGATCATTTGGCCAATTACGCACGTTCGCTCACAAAGGATGACATTATGCTACTTGAGCATCTACGCCGGCGCTGTTAGTACTAAACCATGTCAGTAATCATCGCTGGTGCTTATTTCACGCGGTTCAATCATGTAACTTCTCTTTATTAATGAAAGGGTCCAACAATCCTAAGTGGGTTTTGGGGAGGAAGGGACAAATATTCATTTTAATCATAGTATTGCTACAAGTGGATTTCCCTTTGTTTCATTTTTATCTGTATACATCACTAGTCAAAGTCTAACTCAAGAAAAAAGGACGACTTGGGACAACAAACCTGAGGACGAATATGCCGAATTCGCTGAATACATGATTCATAAGGAGAGGAAAGTACAAACACGCTCATAAAAATATCAGGATGGAATCCCTTCAGGTAGTTGGGTGCTCAGTGAATACTCTAAACTCATAACCTATTTTACTCTCAAAATGCCTATGGTTTTATGAAAGCATGAAAACTTTATGAAGACAGTAAGATGACTAATGAAGAATATTCTTTGCTTTCTATTGGGAACTTCTGTTTGCTTCTAACTGTTTAATTTCTCCTCCATCTCTCTTCCAATTAACCTCCCTGTTTGTATTCAATGAGACGGCACATAATATGGAGAAGGGACAAAAAATCTTGCTGATTTACCAGCGTCCTTTCATAAAGTGAAAGCTCCTTCCAGCCAGATGCCTAACTGTTGAAATTGAGACGAAATGAACAGAACAGGAACTCTCCTGAAGGAGAAAATATACTGTAGTTTCCTGCGCTGTTTAATCAGTGGCTCACAAAGGCCTCCTTTTAAAGGACCCCTGAGACTTCACTGTGGACATACACACAGGTAGGAAGTAGACAGGGAAAGGCAACTGGATCTTCGTATGCAAAAACTTGGAATAACTACTTCTGAGAGTACAAAAGAGCAAAACAATGATTTAAAGGTTCTCTACATCTTTTAAACGGTTCACTTCAAAGATTTATTTTTAAATGACACAGGTCCTTTAGTTCCACGCTGTTACTCATACAGAGTATAAAAGCAACAAAATAAAACGAAACAATAGAAAACGGAATTATTAACAACCACAGCAAGACACGTTAAATTATAACAAAAGGACCTGTGCCTAGCAAAAATCCCGTTTGTTCCTAGACAACTGGAAAGTTGTTCAAGAACAGCTCCTCCATGGGAAATTAACCATGTAATATGACCAAGGTCAATGAGGACACCCAGAGAATGATTTGTTTGGTGACTGCTGGTTGGCAAGTTAAATCTGCTCGTGGATAACTTTATAGTACACCTCCTCGTTTTCCAAGCTATATATACAAGTGTGGGTTGTACTTCCCAGGCTACAAATAGTCAAATATATAACATTTTCCCTCTAGCTAGAATCAGTTCACTTAGGATGAGGGGGGTGCTGGGGTCATGAGCAACGATGGTGTATGTTTAGAGGTATGTTGTTCCTGCCCCGCCTCTCGTGTGCGTGCACTCTGGGATTGCAGCATGATGCTGTTTGGTCACAGGGATATTACATTGCCCTCTGCATGTCCACAGAAAATACGCAAATCGTGACTGTCAACCATTTCCCGCCTTACCGTAGCAGCTCCCAAGTGCGGCTCACGTGAACAACAGGCAGTCACTGCACTGCCCTGCGGAGCCTCCCTTAAAGAGCAGAGGAGGGGAAGCCACATCCGGGCCAGCTGCTGGGGATGAGCACTTTGCAGTTTACCCCAGTAGGACTACAAGCTCCCCAGTTGCTGGCAGTAGCTCACCTTCAACAGGTGACACCATAGGTATGATTCGCAGGTAAGAGTTAACATAAAGGCCTGATCTTCAGACGTCTGCAGGGCTGGCCCTTGGCCAGCATCTGGAAAGGTGGAGTTCCCTACACTGATGAGGTTATTTTGCGCACCTGCAGCACTGAACATCTGCTCTTCTTTGGAGAGCCTGGAATTTTCATGGCTGTGGCTGACACAGGCTACCTCGCTGAGCAGCCCCAATAAAAACCTTTTAACTCTCAACCTCAAACGGGCGGAAACACTGCACATATGTTGCTGCATTTCCCTGCTGGAGAAAGGGGCATGGTTCTTGTGACCTCTCCTGGTGGGAGACAAGGAGCCTGGAAAACCTGGACGTGGATTCCTGCAGACACCACCTGATGAGTCTTTCCCCTTTCTGGAAACGTCTATAGCCCTGAGCACAATTGTGCCGAGAGGGCCCTTCCAGCGGATCACCACATGTCGGTGAGGGTGGGGGGGGGGTGATAGTGGGACCCCTGAAACAGATGATTTGAAAAGAGCCTTCCTGGAAATTCTGCAGAGATGCCATTTGTGACAGCTTATAAAATGTAAGTGATTTCAATTTTCCTGTGAAAAAAAATCTTGGCTAACCAATGCGTTTTTTTTTTTTAAAGTACATAAACTTAGAGATGCACTGGAAGAAGAAATCCTTCACTATGTCAAGACTCCACCAACAGCTCTGTCCAATCTTACCCTACAGACATAAATGTGGAGAAAAACCATTCCTCAAATTATGAGATTTTTGTAGGACTGTGCCATTTCTAATTAATATTGTACATTTTCACTGAAGTGAGGTAGCACTGTATTACTTACTTTTGTTGTATTTTCTTTAAATAGACGTTTTCATTTCAGTGACTCAAACGGTGAAAGCAAAGGCACTGAAGACCTTGAAAATATGGAACTAGTATGTATGTTCCGGGTGCTTCTGTATCCAGGCGAAATACCATTTATATACTAAGAGTTTGATCTTAAACACCTATTTGTCTTATTTAACCAACAGACGTGCTAGAACATCACCGTATTTTAAGAAGTGTTAAGCATATAAAACTGTTGTGGAAAAGCTAGATGGGTGTATTGTATTCTGCTTCCTTCCTCATGGTGCTACAGGATAAAGTCATAAAGACTCCAGCCTCCTTTCAGAGACGCAAATAGATGGACAGGTGCTAAGATGTGTGATTCTGGAATCCACAGGAGCCCCAAAGGCTACATACTGGGAATCTCTTTCTTCAAGTAAAGAATACTGCCGTTACACGGTGAAATCAGCCTTATGCGAGTCAGTCTCGGCGGCCGTCCCCCAGCACCATGCACAGAACATTCTTACACTCGATACTTGAGGCAGAGGCTGTAAAAAGAACTGGGCTGCCGTTGGGACCTGAGACCCTTCCTTAGCGGCCACTCCTTCTGAACACAGGACAGGAAGAGCTAACGGGTGGGGGGGGGGGGGAGGAGCTTTCCCGAGGTGAGCAGCAGGCCCGCGGGGCGGGGCGGGGCGGGGCGCTCTGGGGGCGGGGCGGGGCGGGGCGGGGCGCGGCCGGCCTACCGATGGTGCAGTGCTCGCCGTTCCAGCCCTGGCTGCATTCACACTTGCCGTCCCTGCAGGTGCCGTGCTCGGCGCAGCGCGGGTGGCAGGCTCTCTGACTGCACGCTGGGCCCGTCCAGCCTTCTTCACAGCGGCAGGCGCCCCCCATGCAGACGCCGTGCGAGCCGCAGTCCGCGGAACAGATCTCTGGGGGGAGAAAGAGAGGAAGCCGGGCAGGAGAGGAGAGCAGCGGCGAGTGAGACGGGGAGCGAGGGAGAAGCGCTTCGTCTCAAACTCCGCGCGTCAACAAGGTGAAGAACAGAGTCGCTGAGCATACGTACGAAAGCATTTACCTACTAAGTAGATGGCAGCATCGAGGGCTAGGAGCGACAGACGTAGTTTGCTTTCTTTGTTCCGTTTTATATGCTGCCCCGATTGGGCGTAAAATGCACATGGTAGTTACGTTATAAACAATTTTCTGTATTATATATGTGCTTACACACACACACGCTACTAACAAAACAGAACAAATGATTCATAAGGAGAGGAAACTGTACGCACACATACCTGACATACCTGTTTCCAGGAGTATCTTTCGACAGCCAGGAACACAGGCACACATACATCAAATTGATATAAAATTTACGAAATATTTAAGTGTCTGTGTATGTCAGGTATCTAACAGGAGTTAGGTTTCACCCATAGAGCAAAAACTGAAAAGGGATTATTTTTAATCCTATGGTTTAATTTTTTTAAATATTCAGAAACTTCCACTGAAAAGAATCTTTTATTAAAAAAAAGCGTAAAAAAAAAAAGAATCTACTTTAGTATGCACTTTAGCTTGCTCCTGACACAGAGACGTGCTGGTTAAATAAAAGAAGCTGTTGTTTTTCCTATTAAGTATATTTGTACAGTTGACAGATAAAAGTTGCTAAGCAAAACCATAGTAGAAAGCCGGTTTAATAATATATAGAACTGCCGGCTCTGGCATTTGCAAAGCAAGGATTTTCAATTACTAGAATTACCGAAAAGGGCACAAGTGACCAAAGGACTTTAAGAACGGTAACAACAGGTTAGGTTGTTAAAATAGAATTCAGGCGTCTGAAATAATTTTTTTCTTAAAAAACTTTCTTAGAAGCTTTATTTGACTAGAACCAATTGAGAGAGACAGACAGACAGAACTTTGAGGGTTATTTTATTTTTCACTCTTCACATATAAAGTTAAATAAAATGAGCTTTTTTCTTAAGACTGGAAGACTACTGTTTAGTTTTGGTTTTCTTTCAACAGTAAAAACCTGAGATCGTTTCTGACAGACAGAAAACGACTACAGCTGAATTTTAAAATTAAGAAATAATCACTGTTTATGTAGTCACATGATCACATGTCCCCCTTTCATTGACCAAATAAAACGTTTCTCAGACACTGGAATTCACAGGGCTGAAGACTTTTAGACACCACATCCAGGCTCAGTGAGAGTTGTAAACAAGAGCCAGGACTATGAACTGGAGGAGAGTGGTATGTGGTTTTTTTCATGCCACATTTTCTATCTCCTTTGAATTAAATTTTTGATTAAAAGATCCAAGATGGTTTGATTAACTTCAGAGGAACAGAACGTCACCTCAGCTCAGAAGAGTGAGGTTTCTTTCTGAGGTTCCCTTTTTTATTCAATCGAATCAATTTTTCATTAGGGTGAAGGTGTTTAGCAGCGATTAGCACACTCGCTTTGAGCAAGGTGCGTCAATCTTTGTAATGAACTTATTAATTAGAGTTAATTTAATTGAAGTGGAATTGAAGGGCTAATTAATGGACAAACTGCTGCTGAACAGAGAGGAAAGCTCTGTTGCTTTCAAACCTATAAACTTTCTGATGGAAATAATTCATTTCTTCTCTTTCAGCAGCTTAACCAAATGTTTCTTCAGGTGTAAGATCTACTCTCCTATTGAATTTAGATCTCTGAAGGTCATTTCCACAACAACAAAAGAGGCAGCTGGTAAAGTGTTTTGCTTTAGGATTCAATAGGTTAGAAATTCCAAATTCTACTGCAAGTAAACTTTTAAGTCACAAATGGAAATTAACAACGGTGTTTTTGTAAACTTTCAATGAGAATTGCAGACAAATTGGAGGCAGGTGAACCCAGATGTTTTCACAGGATGACTAGATGCGTATTTGAGGTCTTTACTAGTAATTCTAAGTAAGTTTTCTGTCTTTTGGCAGCAAATAGCAAAGTTTAATGAAGTTTTTTCCTGTGCTTAATTACTTTCTCCCAAAGAAGCATACTGTGTTCATCATTCAACTCTCTATATTGAGAGGTTAACATGTGTTAAGTGTGTATTTTGTATTAGGGATTTAAAGATGAATAGGATGAAGACCTTCACTCATTATGTCTAAGTGGTCATTTTGTATACAGGTAAAATTAGATTTTCAGCTAGCAAAATAATTACATCAGTATGAAAAAAATCAGTCTAAATATGTAAAAGTGATATGTAATTTTGGCAACCAATTTAATCTTTTAATTAACATTTATATCCTTTTTTTTGCTATTTATAGCAATACCATTTTATGAAGAAGACCAAATTAACTTCTGAGCTATTTAATATCAATTACAAACCATCGTTTATAAAATAATTCTGGTAATGTATTAAGTAACTTTATACAGAACACAAAAAAGGGGCTATTTCATTATTCCTTGCCTACTTGGATAACTGTGGGAAACAAACTAGAATGACAATATTTCAAACAAGTATTGTTTTATAGCTAGTATTATTATGCCTGTTTCACTGATGGAGGCGTAAGAGGCCCGAATCAAGTAACTGTATACAAGTAATATCTATAAACTTTAATTGGAGTTTTACATCTTTAATATAGAAGCTGGAAATGTAAATAATAACTCAAAAGAAAGAGCTAAATGCCTATTTTGCTCTTGTAATTATATTTTTTAGGTGGAGGACAAAATGAGTTAATGTGTAATTTATTTACTTATTTTTGGCTGCGTTGGGTCTTCGTTGCTACGCGTGGGCTTTCTCTAGTTCCGGCGAGCAGGGGCTACTCTTCGTTGGGGTGCGCGGGCTTCTCATCGCGGTGGCTTCTCTTGTTGCGGAGCACAGGCTCTAGGCGCATGGGCTTCAGTAGTTGTGGCACGCGGGCTCAGTAGTTGTGGCTCGTGGGCTCTAGAGCACAGGCTGAGTAGTTGTGGTGCACGGGCTTAGGTGCTCCGCGGCATGTGGGATCTTCCTGGACCAGGGCTCGAACCCGTGTCCCCTGCATTGGCAGGCGGATTCTTAACCACTGCGCCACCAGGGAAGTCCCCGTGTGTTATTTGAAACAATGCCATGTGCCCTTGCTTGATAAACCTTGGTTGGTGATGATTTCTTAAAACTCTTCAGTGAGATACTCAAGGCCCTCTATAGTGCTGGCCCCAATGTGGGTTTTTACTTATGTATCCTATACTCCTTGCCAACTCTAACAGTCACACATTCGCATTTTCTAACCACAGTCTCTGGTTTTCCAAGCTCTCTGAATCAACTCACATTTCTGTGAAGCAATAATAAGCAACTGTAAACCCTGGTTGCCTCCAACAATGTATGGCCACAGATGAGGGAAGCAGAGGAAAAGGAGGGGCGGAAGAAAGAGAAAAGGGGAAGGGAGGAGAGGGGACGAGAGAGGGGAAGAAAAGAAAGGAGGAAAAAGAAACGTGAGGGGGGGAGCAGGAAGAAAACTCATAAACTGTTTCTCCAACTAGGATATCTACTTACGGGGTCGGCAGAAGTTTTCCATCAATACCACAAATTAGCCTATATAAGACTTCCTTTAGTTTGGGCTTCCGAGATTCAACGTATAATAGGTGAAGAGCGGCCCATGAATCTTTCATGCCGATATTGACGCACAGGGCAGCAAACCTGTTACCCAAGTTCCTCAAAATGCCAAGAAAGAGTGATTTGTAAAAACTATGAGTCTTTTTTTCCTCCCTTAAAATAAGCATGTTAATTAGCTACTGGCAAGATTTCATTTAGGCTTATGCCATTAGGTTAACAGATTATATTAGTTTCATTTCATAAATTTCCCATTTGGGGAACTATATCCAATCAATATTTTATGTGGAAGTGCCTCTGAACTGATGAGGAATTAAGTGTGATGACCTACGATTAGCCTTTGGAATTCGACCACCATAACTATTGCCAGTGCCACCACCAGTCCTTCCTAATGGCTAACACTTACGGGGTACTTACTACGCATAAAGCCCTATCATAAGTGCTTTTCACATACTAAGTCATCTACCCCTTACAACAATTGCATATAAGGTGGCACCATTAGTATTCCCATTTTACAGATACACGGAGGCACAGAAGTTACAGAACTCGTCCAACATCACACAGCTAGGAAATAGCCAGTCCTAGATGTGACCCCAGGCAGGTCAGCTGCAGAATCCCCGTTTCTTAACCACTTACTGTTAAACAGCAGGTGCTCAGAGGGCAGTAGGTGTGGGCAGGGCTGAGAGTAGACAAGGACTGTCTGAATCCAAGGCTTCTGCATGATATTTTTATGTACCTGACGCTGCTCATAAAATCTGTCCTTCGCCCCCCGCTTCTGTTTATCCTCCTCTGCTTTTCCTTTTCCTCCTCCTTCTTCTCTTGTCCTCATTCTTCCTTCTCTTCTTTTCCTGCTTTTTAATTTATTTTTGCTCAGTTGGTCCAAACAGAAGTCGTCACCGTCTCTACCTCTCACTCGCCTCCCACTGCCGCGCCTGCGTTCTGCCGACTTGGTGATTCTCACCTCTTCCCAACTTTCTCGCCTCTTTCAGAGACATGAACACCAACCCCAATCTCCCTTGCCTCAGACTTCCAGCTCTTCTCACCCTATTTTATGTTCCGTTTTTTCAGCAAGTCCCGTCTGTTTCGCCTTTAAACGTCCCTCAGTTTATCCTTTTCATTTCCACTAACTCCAAGGGACTGTGCTCTCATCCCTTCGCCCTTCTGGGAAAGCCCGCCACGGTGCCTTCTGGGAAAGCCCGCCACGGTGCCTTCTGGGAAAGCCGCCACGGTGCCTTCTGGGAAAGCCCCCATGGTGCCTTCTGGGAAAGCCCACCACGGTGTCTTCTAGTGCTCAGGTTTCACTGTTCTCTCTGACGTCTGATCCACGGGGTAGTTCTGGACCACTGTTCTCGTCGTATCAAGGGCATCATTATTGTTAGTGAATTCTCCATTGTCTAATGTGTCCCTCATAATTGGGCCCAACTCAGTTTTTACCTCCAAATACTCTGTCATCACTGTCCCCTGTATGTAGTGAGATTCTCACAGTCGTGTCTTTGGTAATGGCAGCAGCAGCAGCAGTAGTAGTAAAGGTGGTGGCAGCTGTATTTAGAATTTATTATGGGCTAAGCTTTGTACTAAGTATTTACTTCACATGCATCAATTCAAGCAATTCCCACAGCAGCATCTCTGGAAAGAATGTCTTATGCTTAAATCCATTTTATAGATGAGCAAACTGAAGCACACAGTAATTTCCCTAGGGAATGCAGGTATCAAGTAGTACAGATTGAATGTGAACCCAAACGTCGGATTTCAGAATCCACGCTCGCAAGTACTTTCTAATACTGTTCCCCTAGTCAAAACATATTCCCTCCACCTCCACACTAACTACAGTCTTTAAAAGAAGGCAAGAAGTGTCACAAATCTCCGTGACAACTTTCAGTAGGCATCAAGGCAGGATCTAAATCCTGACTGACTTTAGCACATTAGTCCATGTAACTCAATAGAATATTATACTGGAACACACTGGTTTCTAAGTATGTCATGTACGTTTATCTCATCTCCCCAATTAAACTGTAATCTAGACTAGAACAGCATCTTTTCAAACTGTACGACTAACGAGTGGGTCATGCAATTAATTCATGGGTTGCAACCGGCATTAAAAAAAGTAGAATAGACTTGGGAGAAAGTATCAGTGTATATCACTTTGTAAACCTTTTGTTTCAGTGATGTGAGTATATGCACATATATGTATATGAGGTCACAATGTAAAAATGTATTTAAGGCCACACGTTATTTAGGTCATGGTCAAAAACTTGAAAGCCAGTATTCTACAGGGCAGGGATGACTGACACTCTTTTATCCCTGCAGTGTCTTATCACAAAGCCATGCACAGAGCTGGCGCTCAAAAACAACGTGACTGATTGGATAAAATTACTACCTGTCATTTCTATTATAATCATACAGTTACAATTAAAAACTCAGTGTTGAACCATTATGTACACCATAATATCTATATATGTTTACTCTTTATTGTGATAATATTAAGTCTTCTGTTGTCACATAATTTTTTAATTGAAGCTTCTCTGTTTATGAGATAATGTGCTTAAATCTCCAAGCTGTACACAGGCCTTCAGAGTTAAGAAGAGAGAGAGCTTTACACAAGTGAAAGATTCTTCTTTACATTAATACTGAAGGAGAAATTTAATGACAAATTGACTAAGCCTGTTTCTTTCCATATTATAAGATAACAAATATCATTACTTTAATATTTATTTCTATAAATGTTCACTTTAATAAAATCTGTATTAAGTATAATAAGTGTGTTTTAAAAATTAAAATGTCGTAACCTGTAGCTAAACAATATTAAGCGCTCAATCGTATGGCATGTGTGAACCTCACCATTTGAGCAGTCTGGGCCAGTCCAATTAGGGTCACAGGTGCAGGAGCCCCTTTCTTGAAGATATGTTCCATGACCAGAGCACTGGTCTGGACACATGGTCTTGAGTATTTCACAATTGTTACCACCCCATCCTGGATTGCAGTGACATTCCCCATGGATACACACACCATGATTAGAACATCCAGGGTCTAGACAATCAGCTAGTGGAGAGAAAAGAGAACAAATTTATGGTCAAATCTAGAAGATATACACAAGTACATATGGAACAAAGAATTACACCTCAGTCTAATTTACCTGAACACTTTGGATACTCAAATGTTTACCCACTGTTTATTTGCAAGAACTTGTTTCTGAAAACTGCAGAGCGTGTATACAGTAAAGCATTAAGAACCGTGCCATTAGGTAACTGAGACTCTTGCAAGGATTTGTAATTCTAGTGAATTACACACTTCTGCTCTTGAGGTTTCAGACGATTGCTTTCCGTTCTGCCCAATCAGAGAGTAGTAAGTATTGGCTTCTCTATAACAAAATCTGAATCAGCTGACCTAATCCATAACTGCTGAATACTGACAGCTGTATGGGACCCTCAAATGTTTGAGAAATAAATGAGTTGCAGACTCTCCATCTCTCTTAATTCACTTTAATGTGCTTTAGGTGACGAGATTTAATTTAGCAATTTGACTCAATAAAACTTTACACTTGTAGGGTCAATGGCCTGAAAATTTAATTCCAGAGACTTAATTGCATCACTTTGTGTGTGCAGATCAATAAAATCCATTTGACTGAAGAACGGAAATGGTGCTTTTTGAAAAAACAGTTCAACTGCACTTTACAGTATAGCATCTTGACTATCAACATTATATACAGTTATGGCACCAACCCATGATGTGTTTTTCTCCATCAGTATACTATGTTCAATATTCTGTCTTTCTAGAGAGGCCAAAATGCCAGATTTAGAAGCTGGCATCAAGGTGAAAAACTGCAAAAAAAAAAAAAGAATTCAACGGTCCACCTTTGGTTCTAAGACAAAAATGTTTGTGTACTTTCTCAGAGTAAAAAAAAAAAAATTATTCACACAATTGAGAGAGAGCTAAAGGACTCCTCGGTATTTTCTTCTTTTTATTAGATAAAATGTTCATGAAGCAATGCAAAATCAAAATTACTTTCAGAAGGAGGCATATAAAAAGATTCATCTGCCAAACTAAGGGTTAGACATATAAGCTGTTTCTTTACGAAGCTATAACGACAAACCTCTGCAAGGTTTGACATGTTTACCTTCTTCACAGTTCTCTCCTTTGTATCCAGAGTTGCAAACACAAGAGCCCACGATACAAATCCCACGACCCCCGCACTGCGGGTCGATACACTGCGTATTTGGTACATCACACTCGGTGCCCTTCCAGCCACTGAAACAGAGGCAGCGGCCCTTGGAGTACTGGCCGTTGCCACTACACAGCACTGGACAGGCTGCTGTGAAATAAAACACGACAGAGGAATTAGGAATTAACAGCCACGTTTCCCATCGAGATTCTCCAAGAACAGGCACATCGTTGGAACAAGCAATCTGCCATTTCTCCCCTCTTTTCTTTCCTGTTTTGAGAGCTTTCTGAATTGCTCGTGTTTCTACAGCTTATTTATATTGGCTTAAGAAAAGAATCTAAGTCGCATACCTCTTGAACAATCCGGACCTAGAAATCCTGGAAAACAATGGCAAGTTCCAGAAACACACTCTCCATTTCCATGGCAATTCCGGGGGCATTCCACCACAGACTCTGAAGAAAAGAGAAAGAAGCAGTCCTTGCTGTGCAGCCTGCCTCTCGTGCAGGGTAAACTGTGTCACTTCGATCATTTTAGCTACATCTTGAAGGAAGCATGGGTGGCTTGCTCCATAACCCCCCAAAAGTATTCATTCATACCAGATTATTCGAATAGTAAAGCAAAACACTGACATTTCAAATGCAGACGTTTTAAAGCGTTTTCGCGATGCACTGTCCTCCTCCAAGCTACTTCCAAGTGCTACTGTCTTCCAGTGCTTCACGGTTTGTCACACAGTCATAAACAATTTAAAAAATATTTCTCACTTTTACCTCAGGCTCTAACATCCTAGGGATCACTCAAATTGGTGAAGACAGTTGCATTTCTATGCAACACAGTGTTGAGGCCGGAAGCCCGGAAGTGATGCTTTGAAGACAGTTCTTACCTATCACAATGGTATTGAACGACACCTGCTCTGCACTTTTCCCATCATTATAAAAAGCCAGATGCCAGATTCCAGAATCCAAGTACTGGATAAAGCCGGCCTCGTGGAGACTGACGGACCTCGCCTGTCGCCCGGCTCTTTCGGACTCAAGCAGGTTCCGCTGCTCTCGTGCAATCAGCCTGCTGCCATCCAGCAGTTCCACAAAGTCGTACTGAGAATGAGGAAAAGGAGAACTGTTGAGTAGTCGGAAAGAGTACGGTTGTGGCCGCTCCTCTCTTTCCTTTCCAAACTTTTCTCCTTTGCTCTAATAAACACAATGGTAGAAAAAAGTTCCTGATTGACAGGTCTTCTAGGCATCGCACTTACAGGGGTGATGGAGATTACCCACTGCACACCAAATACCATTGTTGTATTTAAACATCACAGACCATTTCTTCCCTTGATGCGCAATACGGTTTCCAAACTTATTTAATTCTTCTGACTGATAAAAAGTTTGTGAGTTTACAGAACAGACTTGTGGTTGCCTAGAGGCGGAGGGGGGTTGGGGCAGGGATAGATTGGGAGTTTGGGATGAGCAGATGTAAACTATTATATATAGGATGGATAAACAACAAGGTCCTGCTGTATAGCTATATTCAGTATCCTGTAATAAACCATAATGTAAAAGAATATGAAAAAGAATATATATGTATAACTTTGATGTACAGTGGAAATTAACACAACATTGTCAATCAACTATACTTCAATAAAATTATGAAAAATTTTTTTTTAAGTTTGTGAGTTTAGGCAGTTTGGGGATACAACCATAAACCTATACTATTCCAAACCCAGCAGCTCTATTTTAGTTAGACCATTAGATGATCTCTTAAGATCTTCTCCTATTTAATACTCAAGTAGTAACCACTGCTACTGAATAATTACTTTGTGCCAGGATTATTTTTAATCCTCCTAGCAACACTTCTAGGAAGGCATTAATGTTTACACTTCAAAGATGAAGGAAACTGAAGCTTGAGAAGCTCGAGCAGGGTCAGATATCTGGTCATTGGCGCAGGTGGTATGTGAACTCCAGTGCGCTTTGTTCCAAAGCTTGGGCTGTTCCCGTTACCCCAACTCCACCCCTCTCTGTGACCCTGATGTAACCATTCCGAGCATCATGGAGAAAGCCATGGATTTTTACTTAGTTACAGTTAGATCAAAAACATATAACAAGATGCCTTTACATCTTTGATCAAAAGTCTAAAAAATTAAACAATGGAGGAATTTTGAAGGGATGGCCGGCCCAATTATGATCATGAAGTCAATCATCATTAAACTTAATTTTTGTTTTAGCAAGATTAATCATGAACATTGGGTAGTTGGAAGAATGTAACCGGAGAATTTGAAGATAATTTTAAAAAATATGGGGACTTCCCTGGTGGCACAGTGGTTAAGAATCTCTCTGCCAATGCAGGGGACACGGGTTTGATCCCTGGTCCAGGAAGATCCCAGATGCCGCGAAGCAACTAAGCCCGTGCGCCACAACTACTGAGCCTGCACTCTAGAGCCCGTGAGCCACAACTACTGAGCCCGCGAACCACAACTACTGAGCCTGTGCGCCTATAGTCCATGCTCCACAAGAGAAGCCACCGCAATGAGAAGCCCGCGCACCGCAACGAAGAGTAGCCTCCGCTTGCCGCAACTAGAGAAAAGCCCGTGCACAGCAACAAAGACCCAACGCAGCCATAAATAAATAAACAAGCAAATAACTAAATAAATAAATAGGAAAAAAAATGGAATGTGACTGGTAATAGTGGGGTAAAATTTTGTAGCCAGAGATAATTCAGTGAATTTGGAAGACACTGCAAAGACTTTCCAACACAGTTTTAATAAACTTGTTAGACAACAGTTTCTTAAATAGTGTCTATAGACTCTTACCCAGTTTCATTTTATTCCTGAGGTATGTATTTATGGTGAAAAGTACACTACAGCACTATAAATACAAATCATTAATGCTAATGCACTACACATGTGAATCATCAATATTCTATTTTCTGACAGACTGCTTAAATGGAATTTCATCACACATCTTTCCTAAGGAAAGGTTATTTATACTGAATCCCTTAATACAATCAAATTGAAAAAAAATCAGTTGTGGGATTCTAAGCATCACAGTTAAATACGTTGCCACTGTACACAGACCTCTTACTGTTACTATGGGACAGAATTTAGAATATCTAATTCAGCTTCCGACATACTAAACTTTAAATTTAAATATAAAAGCTTTTTTTTTGTTATTGTTTGGTGTAGTCAAACTGCATTATAACATCATTTAGCTGTGAGAAATATAAAAAAAAGCCACAACGTAATTAGCATTCAAACACTTTTTCATTTACAGCTTATGAGGATGAAAATAATGACTGGTATGGATACCTGAACTGCAAAATTTCACTGGGATTCTGTTCCGAAATTATCAGAGGAAATTAATTCAGCACATTTGAAAGGTGCCTCTGCCTCAAATAAGCCATTCATTTTCTCATCAGATTAAAATACTTGCATTAGCATGGCAAAAAGACAAGAAAAAGTTTCTTTTTATGGTCCCGTTGCACATAAACACTTTTTTCTCCTAACAAACCCTATTAATTGTCACCTTTATCATAGGGATCATTGTTTGTCATCACAGTGTGAACAATAAAGTGAGGCTGGGCGGGGAGCGGCTGATGGTTGTTGAGTATCTACCCAGTTCGAGGCCCTTCGGGGGGCATTTCACACACAACTTCAGGAGGGCACTCAAATACCTAAGGACACGTCCCCTATCTAACACTGAAGCTATCTCCACGAAAAGGAAACAAACTATGTGGGGCAGAAATTTAATAACCTTTGTTCTCAGGGTGTAAAGTAATCACTTGTGGGCAAATCCGAGAGTTTTGCTCTGTAATACCTATTCATAAGATTCCTCTGGATTTTTCTGCGCAGCAAGTCTTAGAATCTTATGCTATTTTTAGGACAAAATTCAGCCTCACCACTTTGGAGGAGCAATCATGAGACAAAGCTTATAACTGATAAAGGTATCTTGGTGGTTCGTTTCTGAACAGATTTTCCATATTCTTAACTCATTTCAGTTATCAAAATGATGAGAACGCAGAATCTATGAATACCTAACTGTGCTCTTAAATCAACTCTTTGGTGGTGGTAGATTCTTGCTGTAAATCACTGACATAGAGGAGGGAGTGATTTTAAAGATCACCTGATGCAACTCCTTCATTTTACAGATAGACACTGGGGCACAAGGAAGTTAGACTTGTGCAAGGTCACAAGGTCAGAAAGTGGCAGGGGTGTGTGCTCAAGAACCCAGGTTTCCGACTCCTATTCTAAAATAGCCTTGATGCAGATGCACTTAAAGGATACAGTACACTATTAACTGTAAAGCGTTAACTTGCTTCCTTAGGCTTCTAACTGTCCAGGAGAATGAATTGAGCATCAGGGAGAAGAAAGCCAGTCGATTCCGTGGTAACAATCATATGGACAGTTTTACAAAGGGTTTACAGAGGGTCACAAAGACTTTCAAAACTCAAGGGATTATTCTGTATGCTTGGCCAGTTTTAATTATTTCAGGTTGATTTATTTAACGTTCCCCAGAAACAGAGAAATGTTCAATTTGGGCTGTTTTACAGCATATTTCATGTTTAACCACTGAACTCAGAAACAGCTGTCTGCTCTGCTGATTCTGAATAAACTGCAGGAAGGAACTCTAATAACTGTGGAGCTTAAGAAAATGCATAACCTACTTAAACACATAGATTGTGGGAGAAAAGAAGAGTGGATATCACGTATATTGTGCTTAAATACCAGAAGAATTATAAGAAAACCTGAAACGACACCTTTTATTCCCTAGTCTTATATGGTATATATAACCTCCAATAAGTCAACCCTAAACCTTTAAATAAACCTTTAAAGTGCCCAATGCATTAGAGAATGTTTTCTGAAATTAATTTTTGGAATTTTTAGGTTACAAGCTCGCTATTGTACTTAGTTTAGAGGTATGTTTCTTGAGTTATACAAAAATAATTTAATCACGTATGTGATTCCAGTGGAAAAAAAAATGTTTTTTCCTATTTCACTGGACTACTGCTCTACTAAATGCAATCTATCTGCTATAACTGAAGTCAGAGAGGGCCACTTCCACTTAAGAAAATCCGGTTATTACATCTTAGTCAGTGTCACCTATAACATTAACTAGAGTCAAATGCAATTGTAATCTAAAATTTAAAATTGGACCCCAGTACACAGTAAGAGGAAGTTGACATGTAAACATTAAAGGAATTACTTTAACAATGTAGATATGAAAAACGTTAAATCAGAAAAATGAATACACCAAAGCATGACATTCAAAAAATTTACAGCTGTATAATTTATGTATGTATATGAAACTTTCCCTGATCCATGACATTAGAGAGAGCACGTTCAAATTTTCTTACTCATCTTTTTTTAAAAGATATTATTTTTATTAGTATAGGGATCAATTTTTCTTTATAATTTATATTCCAAGGTTATAGAAAAAGCATTTCTCACAAAATTACATAATATAAAGCATACATGAAAATCCTCTGGTCCTCATTTGATAAATCCAATTAAAATCGGCATGAAATTCTATGAGTAAATAAACTGATTTTCAAGCATAACTTTAAGCTCATCTAATTGTCAATTTTAATTAACCATCTATTACATTTTTTGCAATTCCTGTTTTGGGGAAAAGTCCGGGCTCCAATTTTGTGGTAGGTAATTTAAGTAATTTCTCTTAGACATAATGGGACCTCTTTAAACCACAATTTCCAATTTATACACCGTGAGCCAATATCAGACTATTAAAAATCGGTGGGATTATCGATCTGTGACAGTTGTGAGGTGGTTTTCATGAAAGCAAATTGACTTTAAAGTTCTTTGAATCTACGATATAGGGGCATTTGAATTGTTTTGTGATCATCCTTGGTGACCTATGAAAGCTCTTTTATCTCTGTATTTCATTGTTCATCATATGTAGACTAGGAATCATGGCTTGAGTTGATAAAGTTTATATCATGATATTTCTGTTTATGTTCCCATAATTTCTTTACAAAGAGTAAATCTGACATAAAGTAAAAGGTATATAATATATTTTCAACAGAATGAATACATGTTTGAGATGAAAATGTCATGCATCTATTACATGAAAGGAGTATGATCTTTGGAAATGATCATAGAATCTTTCTAAAACACTTGGAAAATCTATGGTGTTTTACTACGTACTCAGATGCTATTCAATATTCATCAGGTTACTCACAAATTCTGCACGTTTTAATCAATCAATAATGATTAAAGCAAGTCAGGAAGAAAATGCTGTTCTTCCTACTAATTCAAAAATCTCAAGATAAGTGTCACCTATACTCAAAATTCTTTTCACTGTAAAAGATCAACACAGAAGTGGTCAAACAGTTGAACAGCTGAACTTAAGAAACAGAATGACTTTAAAAATGTAAACTAGCAGTTTTCATTTTATTGGTAACAGAGCCTACCTGAGTATGGGAAGGTGGTAAGCCTTTTCGGCCATATACTCCAATCAGCGCATCTTTCTGAAGAGAGATATTGAATTTAAGAAACTGTGGCTGATCAATAAAGAGCTGTGATCTCCAGAAGATCCCGGGAGGAACCTCTTGAATTGCTCTTCGGCCAATATCAAGTTCTCCGGAATCTATGGTGTTATTTTCTTGTGTAAATCCACCCAATTTTCCTGAATGTAAGAGATCCATTGAAAAAGAACAAAAAATTAAAAAGAAACAAAGCCAAAAAACAGAACAGCTTTCTGACTTTCAAAAAATTCTTTTTATTTAAATGCTCAAAAATTTCATTTTCTTCTGATAAATGAAATGCTCTTATTTATTTCTAATTTTTCCTTTAAAAGGTTTTTCTTTGTTAGATATTGTTCAACCAACTCTGACTGAGCACATCCTTTAAGATATTTACGTCAACATCCCTTTACTTCCTCCCAAGGTATGCCTATTACTGCAACTGTTTTCACACCTACAGTCTTTCTTGATCGCTTGAAACATAATTATCTTACAAATTATATGTGTTGTTATTTCTTGGGAGAGATTAATCCAAGTCTGGTATTTACCAGTCATTCTAAACATACCATAACCCTGCAAAGTGTAAATTAATGGATTGGAAATTGCAGAATGGATTATGGAGATTTCCAAATCAATCCTTAAGCAAACAACAAAAGCAGTCAATGGCACAGATTCATGTAGTTCCCTCCAAACTATACAGTAGAATGAATGAAAATTCAGATGCCTGAAGGGCAGTTGAGAGGGGGCAGGGGGCACGTTATGAGGGGAAGGGAAGGAGGAGGAGGGGTAAGTTTAAATTCTCATGAAGTTTTTAACGTAGGCTGCCACAACTTCTCTTCCTTCTGATCTTTACCTCAACGTCACCTTCAGCCTTCCGCGCACGTGTGTTAGCCCTCTCAATGCCTTTCAATGTGTTGAGAACAGAGTCTCCACTCCCTGAATCTCTGACCCCTCTTAGAGACCATCTCCTTCCCAGTTTTAGGAAACAAATCCAAGAATCCTCTTTTTTGGTACGACTCCGCCTCCTTCCCTCTTCATTAAGGTTCTTCCTCATTCTGAGGGGGTTAGTGATAGAGAAGGTTTTACAATTTGCCTTAAATGGACACAAAACCACACTGTCTCTTATTCCATGGAAAGGGTCCATGAACGCAAAGGAAGAGAATGGAAGTGGGCAGATTATCCTCTATCAAGTCAATCTTTTTGAAAGTCACAACGTTGACAGTATTGAATTTGTCTTTTTAAGAACACTGATCTGAATATTAATTCAGATATTACATAATGTTATAAAATATCTATTATACAACACCGGATACGTTGTGAATCCAAAATTTAGATGACTTCAAGTTGGAGAGTTGTGAACTATTTTATTTTAATGACAGAGGAGAGTCTTCCATCTATGAAGAATTATTAATTTAACATTGAGTTCATTTTTGAGTGTTTACTAGGGACACAGAATTGTGGGTATCAAGAAGAAATATAAATTAGAGAATAGAATCTTAGAGATTAGTCTGGCTTTGATGGCTTCTGCCATCAAGCAACTAGTTACCTGGTTGGGAAGACAACACCTAAAAACTAATAAATTAAATGACCATCTAAAGCAACACATAGTTAAAGGTCAGAGCAAAGTGGTATCACTGAAGGCTGGAGGTGGAAAGATTTCACAGAAGGGGTAAGTTCTGATCTAAACTTTGTAGGACAAGTAGGCTAAGGTTTCTGAGTTGGGGTGAATATCAACTAAAAACATGGCAATGGAACTGAACCTGTGTTAGGGTGATGGTGAGCAGAGACATCCATCTGGCTAGAAAAGAAGTTAAGAAAGGCAGGAGTCAGATAAACGTGGGTTTGAATCCCAGCTCTGTCAATAACTAGCAGTGTGACCTGAAGGTATATACTGAACCTCTGATTCTAAACCTCACCTGTAAAATGGGGCTAGTAATAATGCAATCACAGGACTGCTATAAGGATTACATGAGGTATTCTATATAAAGCACTTGGCTTTCAGTAGGTATTAAATGAATGGAAGACATTAATGGGTTTGTCACGGAAGTAATGAAAGATAAGATTGGAAAAGGAAAAATGATATCAGATGGTGGAGGCCCCTGAATACCAGGTTAAAGAATTTGGTCTTTATAATTCATGTTCCTTTTTTAAAAAAATGTTTTTTGTGTGTGTTATTTTTTTTTTTACATCTTTATTGGAGTATAATTTTTTACAATGGTGTGTTAGTTTCTGCTTTATAACAAAGTGAATCAGTTATACACATACATGTGTTCCCATATCTCTTCCCTCTTGCGTCTCCCTCCCTTCCACCCTCCCTATCCCACCCTTCTAGGTGGTCACAAAGCACCGAGCTGATCTCCCTGTGCTATGCAGCTGCTTCCCACTAGCTTTTTTGTATTTTCAACTCTGTCAAAGAGCATTATTCCACCCCTTTTCTTGAAGGTAGGTATATATGTATATACATAAATATATATAGGCATTGTGTTACTATGCATATAATTCATGGCATGTTTTAAAAATAGGTACTTGAAATACATTTAACATGGGTTAATTATACTTCAATGCTACAAAGGCACTTATCTGTTAATATGTTTTAGTGTGTGTGTGTGTGTGTGTGCGCGTGCGCGTGCGCATGCGTGTCATCAGGAGAAACAATTCAAGATTAGTAAGAGGGCTTCCCTGGTGGCGCAGTGGTTAAGAATCCGCCTGTCAATGCAGGGCACACTGGTTCGAGCCCTGGTCCGGGAAGATCCCACATGCCGTGGAGCACCTAAGCCCATAGGCCACAACTACTGAGCTCATGTGCTGTAACTACTGAAGCCTGCATGCCTAGAGCCCGTGCTCCGCAACAAGAGAAGCCACCGCAATGAGAAGCCTGTGCACTGCAATGAAGAGTAGCCCCCGCTCCCCGCAACTAGAGAAAGCCCACACGCACCAACGAAGACAACGCAGCCAGAAAAAAAAAAAAAAAAGATTAGTAAGGAACAGATGTTTATGGTAGATATCCAGGTTATGGCCATTAGGGTCTAGAGTAATTCACAACAAATCACATTTATGGATAAGTGTGAAGTTTGAGGGAGAGTGTGTTATCAGTAAGTGTTGGGATTCTTTTCTATCTGGACTACTGCATCCTACAATGACATATGACCATCAGGTGCAAAGGACAGCTACACCTAAACAGAGACCCATTAAAGGTTCTGATCGGGCAAAAGGTGACACGAAATCACTGTCTCAAGGACATTAAGGTGCAGTAGTGTGGGAAGCCCAGAAGTGGAGAGATGAGCTGGGATACGGTTGCAATAACCTAGGTAGGAGGCAGGAGGGGGCTGTAAGAGAAAGCTTAAGAAAAAGCCACTATTTACAGTCTCGCTTCCTTTCTTTTTCCCTGACGTCTATAATCACGGCAGTTAACAGTCCGTTGCCTACCAGGTCTATCTTTGTTGAACTAATTTACTAATATAAAATGTTCTTGAAAATAAAAGTTCAGAATTGGGTTATAGTAATCACTGCAATTTTTCAGGTATCAACTCACAGGCTATAAATCATGCATCATTCATTGAAATTTAAAATATGTATCTTATGATATTAATAAATATTCATTTTAGCAAAATTAGAATATATAAATAAAAAGATAAAAAATACAGAGAGATTACTTTTGCTTGCTATCTAAGCAAATATCTTTCGTTATTCACAGGAATTTTAAAATACCTGAGATCAAGTTCTACTTTTCATTTTGGAAGCTTTTGCACAAGAACCTAAATTTCTCATAAATTAGATTTTACCAAGAAGATTAAGGAGGGGGGAAAAGAGAAATGGAATTAACCTTTAGTGAGAACCTACAACATGCCAGGTAGTTTCACCTGTACTACCTGTTTTAAATTTCAAAACAACTCTGTGAGGTCGATATTATTTTGAGATGGGGAAATTAAGGCTCAAAGAAGTAAATTACATGCCTAAAGTGATGGCTGAGTCAAGATGCAAATCGGGGCCTGCACAATTCCAGAACTATAGTCATCCATATAATCTTTGCTTTTTATTAAAAAATATTTATTTCAAATTACTGGGTTTTAAGTTTGTCTATTCCATATAAAATCAGGTATGTTAGCTCACTGAAAGATACCAGAGAATCTGCTTAGCTTTCAATTTTAGGACATAATTTATTAGGAAGTAATGGGCAGTTTTGTGTGCCACGGATACTATAACAAAATATTCTTTGTGTTATAATTTACTATAGATTCCCAATAAGTTTTTGTCTTTTGGTTGATTTCCACATGGTGCTATTTAAAACATATCCAATGGAGTAGTAGTCTTTTTTCCCACTAACATGTTAGTAAACATGAGATCATTCATATTTGGACTCATTATGTTCACACATTTCTAAGGCTATTATTATACTTTACTGTTATTAACAAGTTTATTGTTATTTTCTGAAGCTTATGTGACTGAATCTACTCTCTGGTCTTCACCCTATCTCCTGCTGGTATAAGTGGCTTAGTAGTTTTAACAGCGCACACATGCTTTGAGAGCTGGTAAGCATTAAGTGGTACTAATCCTGGAGCTGTTTTTCCGAAACACCATCTTTGCCCAAGAGCGTTAGCTTTGGAAATAGTAATCAAGTTCTGACTTCTAGGCTTTCAGGTTTTGCTTTGTTGCTTCTCCATATTCTATTTTGAGGTGTTACAATCTTTCTCACTGAAAAGATATGTGTACCCACTGATGGGTCAATAAGTGCATCTACTTATCCATTAGTCCCACAGCTAATTTAACAGGTGGCTCTTTTTCAGAGAGAAGGTTCTTTCATTTGTAAGACAAAATAACCAAGACTGAGTGGATGTGCTTGAATGGGGCAGCAGTAGCTACGATCATAGTCTTCTTGTGTACCTGTAATGAAAAAGCTTCACAGAATCTCAGAGTTCAAGTGCCCTTGGAGGTCATTTAGTCAAGGAGTCTTCAAACAAGAGTAGTCATACCCCTAGGGAACCTGAGGACTTTCCAATGAGGAAAGAGGGGTAGAGTATTTTATAGGAATTAACTTCTAGAACCTCAACAACTTCCATATGTAGACTTCTTTACAACAGACAGGCACACCTCTCATACATCCAGAATCTTTCTTTCATACATTGTCTTAGAACATAAAGTTTCCAGTGTGTCAAACAGGCAAAAGTGAAAGTATTTTTTGTTGATAAACCTCCTTTAATCAAGACACCATAAACCCATGGTAGGGCTTTAGTGTTTTTCCTGTCTTACACGTATTTCTATCAAAGGCAAAGTGCGGTGAAGTTGAGAAATGGAGTATTTAAGACTGTTGGCATGTTTTAATATCCGATATATCAAAAGGGAGGGAGAACCTTATTGTTTCATGCCCCCATCACCCACCCAAACATTGTCCGTGAATGCTTTTCATTTGCAGAAGAGTTTCATGATTGCAAAGAGAACATCAATAAAGTAAGAAATGTTAAAGGCAATGATGCCTTACTTAATCCAATGGTCAAACTCCTGGCAAGGATTTGGTCTTTGTTCATCTCTCTACTGCCTGCCTAGCATAGGAATTCGGAGCTGAGACAGTTGTGACAAAACGCATATTAATTTATTTGAACTGAAAAAACAAGTCATACTTTTTTTCTGACAGAAAATGTTTGATTTTAATGGGAACTAGCTCTGCCAGTAAATGATATAGTGGGTATTCCTCATAAATTAGTGAGTTAACTAAATAGAGATACTGAAAGTATATAATATGATAAAAGCATTCAAGAGAGATTACACCTAAGGTAAATGAAAATGAACAATGGTTCCATTTTCCAGTCCATTCTGCATGTATCAGATAAAGTGCCACGAAGTAAAAGAATAAGAGGTGTAATTGGCAGTATGTATTTTGCTAAGCCTTGGTGAAGCCTTTTCTGGTATTCTCCACGGAAATTGAGAAATCGTATTGATTCGAAAACTGCATAACGAATCTTTTTGAAAGCAGGTAGTTGCTAATTCTTTGCTTTCAATAAAACTGAAGAAGAAATGTGATGAAGTTGACAGCTTGTAGACCACTAAATATACTTTTTGGAAACAGATCACAATGTGGTCTAATAAGGATTTCAAATCATCGAACGGCATCCTTCCAAAAAAATTCTTCCATTCCCTTCTGCTTATCTTGTAGCAAGATTTCTTATGTTTATACTTATAACAAAGGATAACAGGAGTAGAATTGATACTGAACCTTGCTTTGCTCTTGTAATAAGTAATATTCATCAGTGAATATATAAACTATTTGAAAAAGTCCCCATTCATCTCATTCAGAGGTATTTTAAATACATTTTCACTTTTTACATTTAATAATTATCAAAATGCTCAACATATTTATATCATAATCAGGTTGATTTCATCCAAATATGTACAACTAATAATTGTAAACAAAAGTCAGTACAGAATAAAATGGATTTTTAAAAACACTTAAGAGTATTATGGTTGCATAGAGCAGGTTCTTATTAGTCATCCATTTTCTACATATTAGTGTATATATGCCAATCCCAGTCTCCCAATTCTTCCCATCACCACCACCCCCGCCGCTTCCCCCTTGGTGTCCATACGTTTGTTCTCTACATCTGTGCTAAAATTCAATGTAAATTTGTGCACATATTTTGTTTTAGAGGCACAGGAACAAAGTAGTTTGAAGATCACTGATCTATTCTAGCCTTTCCTATGAAATGTGAATCTAATTTGTAAGGGCACTTTTGCTTCAAATTATTACACTATTTAGAATGGATTTATTTTGAATTAAAGTCTCAGAATGTGTCTTTTCTAAAGGGTAGATGCTGACCTGACCCTGTCATTATAATCAGTGATATAGAGCTATAAGGACATCACAGATTTTCCTCCGCTTAAATCCACAGAACTGCCAGCTAATATCAGTACGACATTCCTGCTAAAAAGCCTCTATGTGAATGTCAGGAGACTAGAGTTTTGTGAAGGGGCTTTGTCTTTTTAAATTCTGCATTGTTGCTTTTCAAGTCATGGCCCTCCTCTAATTTGGCCAAGTCAAGTGTGGTCATTCCTGTTAGCGTTTTCAAACGCTCTTTATTGACTGTAAACACACCTGGAAGTCAGCGAGCTATTCACACCATTTGATAAACTTGTAAATACTTGGACAACCTCTTCCTCTGAAGCTCATCAGTCCTCCTAGATAAAAGCCTGGAAACAGATGTCTTTCATCATGTCCTGAATTCCAGAAAACTTTGGCTTCAGAGGAAATAACAGAAGGGCCAGGTTTAGTGCTCTCCAGCCCCCCTTACTGAGATCACTCCATCCTTAAGCCCCCAGAGTCTGAACCTGGGAATGATCATAGGAAACACTAAGGTCGTCTGTAGGTTTTACTAAGAGAAAAAGGAGGAAAGATGGAGGAAAAAATAGACAGGGCAACAGAGTGCCCTGTAGTTATTCTAAACTCAAAGCATGTGGGTTAGGAATCAAACCAATTAAAGCCTTCACAGTAAGAGTGAGATGTACCACATCTTCAAACACAATGAAGTATCATCTTGAAGATTTTTTTTTCAACTTGTCCTGTTGTGCCTCAGTGTGGGAGCCACTAGCCGTCTTTTCACCCACTAACTGTGATTTTTCCTTTCATCAGTTAAGCATGTGTCACAACAGTCTTAATGTCTTAAAATTCAGTTGTCAGAGTGTGAAAACATAAAGAGACTGAGCACCACAAAGTTATTGTTATTCCTCTCCTTCTTATGTGATACCCAGTTTATATAAAACACATCAGTAAAGTGGCATTTTTCAGATAATGCCTTAAAAAAAGAACTCTGTACTCTGAGATATTTTATGAATAATAGTTTACCAACGCTAGATTTTATAAGGACAAAACAGAGTAGTACTTAAAATCATACCGGTAATTAGGAGGTTTGGTATGTTTGATTATTATTTTGTGATATCAGAAAACAACCCAAAGTTAAAAAATACTGCATTTTTTGGTCATAGATACCACGAATTTGCTGCCTGCACATCATGTGAGTAAACCAGCCTATAATGATTAAAATGGAAAGGCAGAAAATAAATCCAACTGTGAAAGTCCAACTCAACTGCTGAGGAAGGTAAATGATAATATCATTTTAAGTCCCACAGCGGCACTAATAATTAAGACGTCAGGAAGCAAGGTTGGGCCATTTATAGACAATCAATAGCCCACCCTCCAATTCGATGACCTAACCTTGGATTCATACCCTGACTTTGAGAGCTCTGAGAGAACGTATCTTTTTATAAACAACCACATGCCATAACTTAACATCGCGGATACAGAGTGTTACATCAGAAGCTAAGGGAATTAAAACACTACCTTGCAAACATAGTTTAATGGACAAAATCAATATAGCACCTAATTAAGGAACTATTATACAACGCAACAACATAAATACTATATACAATATTGAATAAAACTCAATGCTCTTGCAGCCCCGTTAGCTCTATTTCTTCAATTCACAGGCAATCTTTAACTTGCTATAAAATCTAATTATCTGAAATTGGCTAGTATTTGAGAAAAGTCATACATGCTGAATAATAATGAAAAATTAAAAAGCAATTTGAATTATTTTGTTTAAAGAGGATGAATCACGTATATGTAGTTTTTCAATCTGTACTCATACAAAAGGAGGTTTTTGTTGTTGTTGAGATTTAATTGACGTACAACATTATATTAGTTTCAGACGTACAACGTGACTCGTTATTTGTACATATTGTGAAATGATCACCACGATAACTCTACCGTACATAGTTACCATTTTTTTCATGTGTGATGAGAACTTTTAAGATCTACTCTCTCACAGCTTTCAAATATATGATAAGTTTTGTTAACTATGGTCACCATGCTGTACATTATATCCCATGATTTATTTATTTTAAAACTGGAAGTTTTCTTTCTTTCTTTTTTTTTTGATTGGAGAAGTCATTTGCTAGAGTTACACTAACCAGAATTTGTGGCCTGCATACTTTGTCTTACATTATCCCAAATTATCCTATGCTGAATTTCAGCATTTGTCTTATTGCTTCTTTCCAATAAAGCTAGTGTGAAATGTCCTGCCCTGGTACCCTCTACTTTTCCTTACCGTGCATTTTCTAATTCATTGCAATTGCTTGCTTGAATCCTGTCTTGCCTAGTAATTCACACACTCTGGGAACAACAAATGTGACTGTCTTTTTTTCTCACTGCTATGTTCTCAGAACCATGCTCTGTGCATGGCACATAATATTATATGCTCAATAAATAAATGCAGAATGAATGAATACTATGCATTCAAAGGAGGATTAAGGAATAGATTTCTTCATAAAATCCAAATAACTAAAAATATAAATAACTAATGATAGGTATTTCTAATATTGCTTTAGAGGATATTTTGATGCTGATTTAAGGAGCTACATTCTTAAGAATTTTGCTACAAATACAAGCACGTAATCTTGAATTGCAGAAAAAAGAGTGAAGTAATAGTTACTGACATGTATAACCTACCTGTCATGTTCCAGTCACTGCTTAGCCCCCTACATGCATTAAATGGTTTTAACCTCACTACTACCCTATGAAAAAACAGGAGGTTAAAGAAGGTAATTTGCTTAAAGCCACCCAACAAGTGCATAGCTTTACTCCTTAATCACTCTGCTGTACCAACACCTGCTTTGTGTACAGTTAATGCAAGGCACTGTGTCGGGCCCTTTATACCCTTTATAGCATTTAGTCATCCTATTTTCATTCACTCATTGGACAGTACTTCTTGAGCATCTATTACATGCCTATAACTGTGCTGAGAGCTTTGAACAGAGAGGTGGAAAAACAGTGTGCCTTACACTCTAGCAAAGAAGACACACACTAAACAGTAATGCTTATAACCACTAACATTTTTCAAGCATGTACTATATACTGCACACCATTTTAAGTATTTACATTGACTATTCAAGACCATTCTAATTGATGAGAAAGCTGAAGCACAAAGATGCTATACAGTAACTTGTCCCAAGTATCAAAGGCATTAATAATGGTCAGAACTACCGTAGGATGTGAAACCAGGTGGTTTGGCTCAAGACCCTATAGCCTTTAACTCTCCGCTCTATTGTTTCTATGCTATGGCATGGTGTGACAGCCAGATTGTGGAGAACCCTGTTAAGTCATCTAAAGGCGTTTGACCAGAATCTAGATCACTGAAGGGCGTCAAGTAGGGTACTGATATTTCAAATCTGTATCTGAAGAACGGATGAGCAAGTCTAGAGATATACATCCCAGATAGAAGGTGGCTTCTATAATTCAAGTGAGAGTTGATGGGATCCAGGAGATATTTTGGAGTTAGAATTGACAGGACTTGATGAATGATTGCACAGGGGAGGTGAGAGAGTGGGAGAGGTCAGGCATGACCCCTAAGCTTCTGGCCCAGGTAACTAGGTGAATGATGATGCCATTTCCTGATATAGAAAGAGAGGCAAATTTGGAAAGAAAGATGATGGGCTAGTTGTGTTTTCCAAAGATGGCCACAACATCTCCCATCCGACATGTCCTTATGCAATGTGTCCCCACCATTTCCCCAGTCAAGAGTGGGGTTTAATTCTCCATCTCGTGAATCTGGGCTGATCTTACTGACTTTCTTGACCAAGCAGATATGACGGAAGTGACATCCCGGAGTGTCCAATGCTCTAGGTTATAAGAAGCCTTGTAACTTCTGTCTGGGTCTCTTGGAATGCTCCCTCTGGGGACACTCCTCTTCAGAACTTGTGCTCTGAGAAGCCCAAGCCAAGTGGAAGGCCATGTTTAGACGTTCCAGTCGACAGACAGCATCAACTGCTAGCCCTGTGAGTGGGCTACCTTGAATTTCAGTTTAGTGGAGTTTTCAAACAGATCAAGCAACATCTGAAAGCAATTTCATGAGCGACCCAAGCAAAAAAACAAAAATTACCCAGTTAATCCACAGAACCATGAGAGATGATAACAAACTGTTCTTTGAAGCCACTGAAGCCACTGAAAGATGAGTCAACTAAACAAACTGAGAAATCACTGCTAAAAAATCAGGAAGAAAGTGGAAATGGTATCACAGAAGCTAAGGAAAAGGCTATTTCAATTAGGAGTGATAGGTTACCTACTGAATGCTACCAAGAGCTCAAATGTGATAAAGAGCGTAGAGTGTCAACTGATGCTATTGGCAGGACAACCGATAAGTCGGGAAGACATCCGTGTCTGTGAGTGATGGTGGCAGAGGACAGTCATGAGGAAGGAGCCTGAAGAAGCCACACTGTCACAGGAGTAAGTGGAAGGTGAAGACATGACTTCACGGCGAATGTACACACCGTGTTCCAGAAGGGCTGGCTACACGGGGAGAAGAGAAGGATGGGGTGGGGCAGGGGTAGGAGGCAGACTCAAGGGTTCTTTTTTTTAAGACTTGAGAGACTTGGGAATGTTCAAATGTTGATTGGAAGGTGCCAGCCAGTTGAGAGAGGAAATTCTGAAGTACAGAATGGGATCAAGAACGCTCTTGGAAAGATTAGTAAGAAAAGGATGGAAAGACAGATCGAGATGCACATGGGAATGGAGCTGTGTTTACAGGAAATCAAGGTCTCTGGTTTTTTTGCTGAACAGAACACAAGGTCATCTGCTGGGAGCTGAGGGATTGAAGCTTCAAGGATAGTAGGAGAGTTGGAAACCACCGTTGAGACGTGTGGGGAGAGAGCTTGCAAGGAAAACACAGAAGGGCTGCCAGACTGTTGAAGCTGATCAGCCGAGAGACAGGCATTACTCCCTCTTTACGTGGAGGAAATTGAGGCTCAGAGAGGTTGAGTAACTTGCTCAAGGTTACAGAGTACACAGATGAAAGAGCTAGGATTTGAATACAGGGCTGCGCGATGCTCTCCAGCACATTAGGCTAAGTGAATTCCTCGATCCAGCGGAATAATTTTAGTTTCTGGAAAGAGACTGGTGTTTGAACTAAAAACTTCATCCTTGCCTCTTTATTCACGTTGCCCACTTCTATCAGTTTTGCCTGAGACCTCACACTTGACATCTCATCTCTAAAATCTGTAGTCAAAGAACGTCTTAGGAATAATCAGGAAAGAATCATGGCGTGTAATAGAAATTCTTCTTTTAAATACTAAATACCATTTAGAAGCTTTGGTTCAGTGTTCACTTAAAAGCGAGCAGGGAGTTTAGCACCATGATTGTTAGCACCATGACTGTTCCTTAGAATTGTATTTATAAAATAAGAATAAAACAGGACTGCATAAAGAAGAGCATTGCGTCTAGCAGCCACAAAGTAATTTCCCCATCATGCTTAGCACGGTTAATTTTCCCGGTGAGCTTCATTCAGAATTGCAAGAATTTCTTAAGGGTTATAATCTCCTAGAGTTTCTAGAGATGATGTGATCTGGTTCTCTGCACAGTTTATAAAACTGAAGTAGCAGATGATGGTGCACGGTCTCTGCCGGTTCATCAGGGATGCTTAAAAGCAGTGTTTGTAAGGTACCTCCCTTCTTGCAAATACAGTCCCCTCCTGCCCGCTGCACTCCGGTATTTAAATAAGTATTTAAGAGATACATACCCAGAACCTTTACTTGGAAAAACGAAAATAAGAATTCCTTACCAATTTAGGGTTTTTCGGGCTACTGGAAAAATAATAAAGATAACAAGTGAGACTATTATTTAGGTCACACTTTGGACAAACTCTGAGCCCCGAGATAGCCTTCTTTCCATAAAGAGAAATTCCTACGAATGCCCCTGTCCGGTTGGCAGGCTGCAGGATCCGTTCTCCAGTATATCTAACTCATTCTGGGGCATCTGTCCTCTCCTCCTTATGTGGGAGGCTAGGAAGATGGTCCTTCATTTACACGCATATAGTAAGTCCCCTACATATGAACCTTCATGCTGAGCACTTTCAAAGACGCGGATGTGCATTTGGTTCCAGCAAGGAACCAGTACCTGTACCATCAATGTCAGGCGTGAGCGACACTGCAGCTCGCCCTCTGTCCCCTATGGCTGACCATCCCTCAGCTCTACCATCTCCCACCTCCTCTCCCTCCTCCAGGCAGTAACTCTTCTCGCCTGTGCACTGGATGCCAGCCCCTGTGTGCCAGCTGTTGTACTGGACTACTGTACTTTCCAAGGCACTGTCCTGTAAGATGAAAAATGTGTTCTTTATTTTTTGCGTTTGTTTTTTTATGTATTATTTGTGTGGAAAGTATTATAAACCTATTACAGTACGGTACTATGTAGCCGACTGTGTAAGTTGGGTACCTAGGCTAACTTTGTTAGACTTATGAACAAATTGGAGTTACGAACGCGCTCTTGGAACGGAGCTCGTTTGTATGTAGGGGAATCACTGTATTCAGTTGCTCCACTGGCACCTGTCAACTGCACCCCATGTGTTCTGTGATCACATGGGAACTTCAGTCCCTCTTAGGGAAGTGGACTTTCAGAGCCGTGTTTTTGAAACTGTGGCCCACAATCCTTTGTAAATTGCAAAATTATCTGAGTGAGTTTCAACTAGCATTTGTGATAAATGGGAAATTCAATAAAATAGAATAGAAAATCCCAAGAACCAGCACCGAGGCTGTGGGAGGGCCTCTGAAGCCATAGCTTTCTCAACATCACACATTTCAAGGGCTGTGACACTCATTAGCCACACTCTGTTTTCCTTCTGATCGTAATGAAAGGCTAGGATGTTGTAAAATAAACGAAACGTCTACGATAAGCATTTTTCCCTTCAGTCTGTAAAAGAGCCCCTGCATGTGTGGTTAAGAAGTGCGGTCTGGCCATTTTCGTGGGAACAATCCACTTTAAAAGACAGTCTAAACTGCAATCTCTATAAATCAAAAATAAATACACTTAATTTCTGTGTAGTGATGGATCTGTTCATGTGTGTGTTATCAGTGCATAAAAAATTAAACAGTTGTTTAAAGTAATTATATTTCACTTAATTGAAATTTCCCACCAACAATTTTAACTAGGTAAGCTTTTCTTCACTCCTCTTTAATCCACTGTGCACTGACTTCCACTGTCACTGTCATCAGCCACCAGATTACAGTTTTTTGGAACGTATAGCACTTTGTATCAAAAGACTCCATACAGGGGTGGGGTAGAGGTATTTATCATTACTATGAAAATCTAATGTCTTATAAAACCTCTCAGCCTCCCCAAGAAGGAAGAGGAGTGTCATAAAGTGTTATTGTTAAAATAAAACAGAAGCTGGGAAAGAACAAAAAAAAAATGGTAAAAGCATTAGTCACAGCCAATGGGCACATGTAACATAGCAGCATACATATAAATACAAATAAATATATTATAGCTTCTTTCTAGTCTCGCAAAGAAACTAGCCACGTGAGGGTGAACATAAGAGATGCCAAAGCAGAACAAAAGTACCAGATAAGAAGAAACGAAGAGGAAGAAGAGCCAGGGCAATGCTTAAAGGCAAAGGATGTATTTCTCACGTGACAGAAAAGGTGTCTTGATCTGGTTGCTTTGAGACATAAAGTATTAGGACATTTTGCAAAAAGTCAGAGGATGCCAAGTGCCAAGACATACATACAAGCACACACACATATATAAAAATGATATAAATATGCTTACATATGTACATATTTTTCTGAAAAAATGAAATACAGCATTCTCTAACTGCTTAAATTCCATTTTTAAACTCAGAGCCAGTTGATTTGAAAGTCTGTTAGTTCAAAGTGTAAACTTTTGAAGGTTTAAAGAAAGGGCAAACAGAGGAAAGGTCAATAAATGAGAATCCTTTCATGTGTTTTGTATGTAAAAGCTTTTAAAACAAAATGAAGATAGTATTCCAACTCCACATACTAGCTGAACAAAGAAAGCTCAATATACCCGAGGTAATATGAGGTGATACACTGAATTATAATCTATTTACAGACTAGAAATAAAACAAAATGCACACTCGCAGGAAGGAGAGGCAGAAAAGCCTAGCCATCGACTCAGAAGGCAGAGCACTGTATTATTCCTATAATAAAAATGTGAATTTCCAATCCTTCAAGTAAATGAATAAAAGTCACTCATTAAAAGATAATATTTGTAATTCCGAAACCTTTTCCTTCTCCCATATAAAGATGAATGTTACATGGGTAAAAATAAATTTATTTTATTTATAATGTTAAAAGAGATGAAATGTGAAAAGAGATGTTAAAAGAAAAACACAGGACACATAATTCTTTCTCTTACCATTGTCACCAGAAGGTAACGATACAGTGTTCGTTGGCATGGTATCGGAATTCACTTTTCCATTCTCAAATGTGTCATTTTCAGTCTGCTGTAACTGCCAGTTGAGGCCAAAGAGATGCATTGCTGGGGGTAAAAAAATACAAGTTGTTTAAAGGTCTGCTGCTTCTAGCTACAATATCAAATGGTATATATGTTTATAACAAGAGTCACATGTAAAGTTATAATTTCCATGTTCTGAAATACCAAAGACGATTGCATAATAGAAATTAGAAAACAAACAGTTCCTCAGTGCAACATGGCAGCACTTTGATAAAGAGTTGATATTACTCAGTTAACTGGTACCGGGAAATTCTTAGGAGCGAATCATTGTTTGTTCTGCTTTGTTCCAGTTCTACTCTGCACCGTCATTTAAGTAAGCGGTAGTATGCTCTCAAGCAGTACTTGCCAAACGTACATGACCACAGGCCACCTGCACATGTACAACACTTTGTTGCAATATCTATAGGCTCTCAAGAGATATGATGCTATTCTCTTGGATTAAGGTAACAATTGGTCCCACAGACGAATTTGGTGCATGAAATGTTCAGAATGGATTCAGATGCACAAAATATAGTAATATTTGAATGTTCTAAATTTAAGATAAATAATCTTCGAATTTATGACTTACAGTTCAGCAAGAGCACAGATCAAGCAATGTGCATAGGTATCAGGTAATTTCATATAGAGTTTCTGACGTGGGTTTGATAATCTTATAAACTGATACAAATTTTGTAAATGTGTTTACTAATTTTCTTGATGTAAAATACTTAGAAAATACGTAACTAGATAATATAATTATAAAGAGAAATGTAATATAATCTATCATTTTATATATTATTTATTTAAAATATTTAGAATAATAATCACTGTCGTATTAACCATTAACACTTAACATTCATTTGTGCTCTATAGCATATAGTTTAGGAATTAGTCCCTAAGGAAGGCTAAGTGTCCATGGGGAAACCCACTGTCATATTACTATGTCATGAAGGAGAATTTTTCAACATTATTTGACAGTATATATTCATTATACATGTTGGAATTTACCAGAGAGGTGGAGAAAGACATGTTTAAAAAGTATTGTTAGAGACAGTATGATAACAATCACTGTAAAAAGCCCTTATTAAATATCCAATATATAGTAACAAGACAAAATTAGTACAGTGTAAAGAGGACAGGCTTTAGATGTAGTTAGATTTGGGTTCAACCTCAATCTAGGATTTAACCTTAGACAAATGATGTAATTTTTTTTAATAGTTTGTTTTTTTTTTTAGTTTTTTCTTTTATCTGAAAATAGCTTTATTTCACTTGCATTCTTCACAGACGTTTTCACTAGTGTAGAATTCTGGATTGGCTTTTGTCTTCTTTGACCACTTTTTTTTTTCCCTTGGCTGCGTTGGGTCTTTGTTGCTGCGCGCGGGTTTTCTCTACTTGTGGTGACTGGGGGCTACTCTTCATTGCCGTGTGCGGGCTTCTCATTGCGGTGGCTTCTCTTGTTGCGGAGCACGGGCTCTAGGCGCGCGGGCTTCAGTAGTTGCAGCACATGGGCCCAGTAGTTGTGGCGCACGGGCTTAGTTGCTCCGCAGCATGTGGGATCTTCCCGGACCAGAGATCGAACCCATCTCCCCTGCACTGGCAGGCGGATTCTTAACCACTGCACCACCAGGGAAGTCCCAAATGATGTAATATTGTTAAACATTAGGTTTACTTACAAAACGAGACCGGATAAACCTATCTTATTTAACTGATGTAAACTTTCTGGACAGTATACGTTAAGGCACCTAGCAGGACAGTCCGTAGTGTATAGGTCTTTTATTTATTTGTTCTCTACTCCAGGTTACTGAACCATTTGCAGTCACCTGACCAGACCATAGACCCTCTCAATAAACAGTCCCCTCTGTCTGCAATGCTCTCCACCCACTGCAAAATACCTCTTCTTCCCTCAGATGGTTGGTATCAACTTCTTGGGAAGGCACTCCCTGACTGGGTGAAGCATCTCTCCCAATATTGTGTATCTCATTTGCCTTATACAGTATCTGCTATTGAGCAGATCTCGCTAAGTATCTGTCAAAGAAACAGACTGTATTTTCTAAGGTTTTAAAATGTCACACAATACTGTTGTGGATAAAAGTATAGTAATTTAAGGAAAAATTAATAAATATAAAATATTTAAATATAAAACAAATACATAAATGCCTAAAAATGGAATGTTATATTATTAATAATGAATTAATGACTTAGTCAGTGTTATGCTCTATGAAAAGTAGTTTTGTGAAAAGTCCACTAGCATTATATATAATTGATTGACTTTTTTAAAAGAGTCAACAGCTTGGTGACATTCTATTACCAGTGTCACATTCTTCTGTTAACAATACCTGATATAAAATCATCCTATAGTAAGAAACATACTAAACATAGATAGGAACATAGCTGTATCCACTCTGTACAATCTGTAGCAAACGTATATACTCATGACTCCCTGCTTAAATTACAGTTTTCCAGCAATTCCCTTTAAAGACTGATTTTTTTCAAGGATTAAGATATAGGTTATAGAATTCTCCAACATACAAACTGTCAACTTGTAAAGAGGTATAACTTCTGTCATTTTGCATTAAATTATGTAGTGTTTGAGTGGCAAAATGTCAGAAGCTTTCTAAAAATTTATCGCTTCACACAGTTTTCAAGGTTTCAGATAATTCGGCAATTTTTGAGTAAAATAATGGGTGCGAGGTCCGCATCCAGTAAAAGTTTTGATGGGCACACTCTCGCATAGCAATGATAAATATTCCAAAAGGGTCAAAGTTTCTACACAAAATAACGTATCATCATTGTGAGCTTTTATGTAGCACAGATAGTCTTCCTGGATGATAGATTTGCTCATATTATTGGTTTTAATAGACTGTGAAGAGAAGAGACGGTCCATGGGGTCAGGCGCAGGCGTCAAATGTTAGGAAGTAGTGTTATGGCTGCGTCTGGAGCTATTTTACTTTCTGTCAGATGGGCAACAGCTTTATCATGTATTTTTTATTACAGAAAATCTCAATAAAATGGGATTTTAGTTCTACTTAGGATGTCGTATAATGAGAGCCATACCAAATAATATTATATCTTGTTAAACACTGTTTTGAAATATGTACTTTGAAAGCGTTGGTGTTTGGTGTTGAGTGAAGCTCTTGACACTTGTTACGTGTAACTTAAGATTTTTATGTAAATACAGGGTGAGACTGACTCCAAAGTTAATGCGAGACAGACAGAGAGAGACAGGGACAAACACAGAGAGAGACAGAGAGAGAGAGATAGAGAGGCAGCAAACTCAAAGTCAGAGTGCTACAGAAATTCCTGAAAGCTGCTATAATAAAACTACATGAGCTCTCTTGGCAGACAAATAAAGGGAGAATTAGAGAAGTAAAATAACATCTGTAAATAAAGAAGGATGATCCCAATTCTTTAATGCCCAGGCTGGAAAGCAGATTTGAACCCAGGAGAAGGCATTGCTGCCACTCTTCATGACGGTACAATGGATCCTTGGTTTGCGCAGGACCTGATGGAGGGTGTGGCAAGAGTGCCGAGGAGAGGCGGGGAGCTCTGTGCTCTGCTGAGCCCTGGACCCCTCTGGGCGATGGCTTAGGTGAGAAGGTTCAGGCTGGCAGCCACACCAGGCATTCTCTCAGCCACAGACAGGGTCCTTTGTGTTAGACCACTGGGATGCAATATTTTTAAAAAATAAAATATCCATTGAACACAACCTACGTGTCAAGTGCTGTGCTTCTGTTTCACCCGGTATCTCATTTAAGCTTCACAAAGACTTCGTTGAATAGTTACTTTTTTTTTTCATTTTAAATCTGCAAAAACTGAGACTTTTTGAGAGTTTAGGGTTCCAAGCAAGTAAGCAGTGGACCGTGACCTTAAACCCAGACCTTCCGGTAATAAAGGGAATACATAGCACGATACACCTCTCTATCCTACCAGAGAGCAGTGGAGTGTGAAAATCCACACAGGAAGGAGTCGAATGTAACTTCTGTGCGGGTCAAAGGCTAGAGATATGCTTCTCTACCACGTCTAGGAAACCAAAGGCAGAGAGAGACAGTATATGGAGTTGAGGGCGGGAAAGATATTAATCAGTAACACTTGTGTATTCCAATCACCATCCTTCTATACAATACTTTTCCACATAGCATATTGTCTTAAAAGGAAACTTCTACAGTAATATGATGATGATGATTCAATTAATAACAGGCTACTCTGGTTAACTCCAAGAGTCTTAAAGTAAGCTGTATAGGTGTGTATTTTAAAGTTACAGAAATTAGTACTCATGTAGATTTAAGCATTCCATGTGTTTTTCACATTTTCAAATACCTTGATATCTATCATCTTCTAATAATGTAGCATGTGACAGGGTCATTATCCTTGTTGTATGAGGACGAAACACAGGCAGAGAGGGGATCAGTGACACACTCAGTGTCTTTTCAAGTTAGTGCATGAAGAGGACTCAGGACACGAGATCTCCTGACCCTGTTTCAGGATTCCTTTTTATGCACTGTGCTGTTTTCCTACTTAACCTGAATCAAAACTGAGCATTCACATCAAAGAAATTTTTAAAAATTTAACACAAATTGTTAATTTATCTCTCTTTTGACAGTAGCAAACATGATCAAAAGTTGTCCACGTGATAAAACTGGCTTCTAAATACAAGATGTTTACCAACTATAAATGGCTGTATTTTTGCAAGATCATTTGTAAGTTGCTTGTTGGGAATTGGAATACCTTTTCTCCATGTTGAAAACTCTTATGAATGGTGGTTAACTCCCCAGTGTGTCTACAAATGTCTGCCTGTACATCCAATAGAGACACGCATACAAAACTACCATGAGGCGCCACCTCACACCGGTCAGAACGGCCGCCATCCGAAAATCTACAAACAACAAAGGCTGGAGAGGGCGTGGAGAAAAGGGAGCCCTCCTGCACTGCTGGTGGGAAGGTAAACTGATACAGGCACTGTGGAGAACAGTGTGGGGGTTCCTTAAAAACTACAAATAGAACTACCATACGACCCAGCAATCCCACTACTGGGCATATACCCAGGGAAAACCATAACTCAAAAAGAGTCATGTACCAAAATGTTCATTGCAGCTCTATTTACAACAGCCCAGAGATGGAAACAACCTAAGTGTCCATCATCGGATGAATGGATGAAGAAGATGTGGTACATATATACAATGGAATATTACTCAGCCATAAAAAGGAACGGAATTGGGTCATTTGTAGAGACGTGGATGGACCTAGAGACTGTCATACAGAATGAAGTAAGTCAGAAAGAGAAAAACAAATATTGTATATTACTGCATATATGTGGAATCTAGAAAAATGGTACAGATGAACTTATTTGCAAAGCAGAAATAGAGACACAGATGTAGAGAACAAACGTATGGACACCAAGGGGGAAGTGGGTGGGTGGGATGAACTGGGAGATTGGGATGGACATATACACACTACTATGTATAAAATACATAACTAATGAGAACCTACTGTATAGCACAGGGAACTCTACTCACTGCTCTGTGGTGACCTAAGTGGGAAGGAAATCCAAGCAGGAGAGGATGTATGTACACGTGGCTGATTCACTTTGCTGTACAGCAGAAACTATCACAACACTGTAGAGCAACTATACTCCAATAAAATAAAAATTTTTAAAAAAGAACAAATAGGACAAATGGAAATCAAAGAGTATGATGAGAAATTTGAATCCAACAATATCACTAATTTTAATAAACTGTAATTCACATTCCAAGTTAAAAAAAAAGAAATATGTATACACGTGGCACCAAAAGCATGAACAAGAATGTTCACAGAAATATTTGTAATAGCCCCAAACGGGAAGCAACTCAGATGTCTTCTGGCCGTAAGATGGATAAACAAATTAGAGTAATAATCATACAATGGAATTCCACACAGCAATGTAAATGAATGAACCCATCCCAGATGCAATGATATGGAAAAATCTCACAAATACATTCACAAAACCACGAATACTGACTAAGTCCATGTGTATAAACTTCCAAAGTAGGTAAAAGCCCCCAGAGTGACTCTCTCTAGGGGGAAGGGGGTAGGTGGTGACTGGGAGAGCCCGGGGCGGCTTCTGGAGAGCTGGTAACGTTCCATTTCTCTGTCTGGGAGGCAGTTCCACTGGTGTGCTCGCTTACGTTCTGTACACTTTTCTAACTACATATTATACTTAAATACTTTATTTAAAGTAGCCATCTGATACACAGCTTGGCTGAAGAATGTTTTTACTTTCCCTAAACCTCTCTGTAGGTGCTTTTCTCTATAAGGCGTCTAGGCATTCCTTCCTATGAGGCTGCAGGGGAGGCAAGTATGACAGCCTGTTACAGCCCCTCCCTCACCCCTGATAACTAGAATAAACTAGTGTAAATCTCAGGTGTCAGAAGGACAGCAATACGATTAAACAAATTCACATATTGGGTTAATGACTATCAGCCCACGGCCCTCCCGGATGGACTGGTAGTTTAAAAACATTATAACTTGGCTGGGTGAGGATGTGAAGAACTTAGAACCCCTGTGCACTGCTGGTGAGGTTGTAAAATGGTGCGACTACTATGGAAAACCGTTTCGTAGTTCCGCAAAAAATCAAAACTAGAAGTACCATATGATCCAGAATCCCTGAAAGTAGGAGTGTCAAAGGGATATTCGCACATCCACGTTCACAGCAGCACTATTCACAGCAGTCAAGAGGCAGGAGTGACCCACACGTCCAATGATGGAAAGATGGATAGAGAAAATGTCGTGTATATACATAAATATACAATGAAATATTATTCAGTCTTAAAAAGGAAGGAAATCTTGCCACATGCCATAACATGGATGATCCTTGAGGACATTATGTTAAATGAAATAAGCCAGCCACAGAAAGACAAATACTGTTTGATTCCATTTACATGGGCCACATCTAAAATAGTCAGACTCCAAGGGGCAGCCAGTAGAAGGGCGGTTACTAGGGGCTGCAGATGCGGGGGAATGGGGAGATATTGTTTAATGAGCTGCAGTTTTGCAAGATGGAAAAAGTTCTGGAGATCTGTTGCACAACAGTGTGAAGATATCACAGACCCCATGAGCTCGCCAGATTTGCTGGTCTACCATTTAGATCATGCCCTTAATTTTCTTGCTTCCATGCCTTTGTTCCTCATAATTCCTGGTTTCTAAGGTACCTCCCTCAAACTCTGCCCGACGAGATCTCACTAACGCCTTAGTGTCTAGTTCACGTGACACCTCTTTATGAAGTCTTCCTGGAATTACTATCTACTCTACACCGGCGTAACACTGTATATTATTGTACCTTAAACATAACACCTTATATGTGAATAAATTTTTTACCTTCTGCTGTGTGAGGAATGGGGGGTTGTAGGAGAAGCAGAAATGGATCGTTGCAGCTGGGGGTTAATATAGCTACTTTGATGGGAAAAAGATGAGTTTGTGGGGGAAGGGAATAAAAGTACAGGCTGTTAGCTGTGGAAAAATGGGAGAAGACAGTTATGGGGAAAATTTAATATGTAACTCAGCTTTTTCAATACTTTGCTTAGAGTTGCTCTCAGAGGGCTGGCTCTCTGTAGCTTGGTTCCTGAGAAATAGGGGTGACAACAGAGAATCTGAGACTGGTGACAGTCAGAAGCAGTCTTAGAAGGCACCGAGTGCAAGTCCTCCCTTTTCTCAAGGCAGGAGAACGTGGACCTCCACGATGATCCCCAGTCAGAGCCCTTTTAAATCAGCTGTAGTATCTGACATTTGTCATCTACAAAATTCCTGCGCACGCTGTTACACTGTCACCCATCGTCTTAGTTTTTTTTCCCGTTATTCTTAGATTGTAACCAATTTCAAGATGTTTAAAATATTTCTTACGTCATTCAAAAACATTCGTTCTGTAACCTTTTATTTTTTTTCTTTCTATAAATGTTAATTAAAAAACCTCACTAACTGAAATAATTTTGAGACAATATGATGGTGAATATCTACCAGTGAAATTTTATGAAGAAATTTTCTTTCGGGCTCAAGGACCATTCAAGTGAGAGAAATTTCCATTCCTTTTATTTTTCAAGGCTGATGGAGATGAGAGGAATCCATGGTATTCTAGCTATTTCACCTCCTCGCCATAGAAAAAAGGGCATGCCATTGTTTTTAACCGATATATGTTGGTTTGATACTTAAAAGCCAGCATGTGGAAGACTTGAAACCAAAATGTATAATTAAAGAAAATTATATATCACCAAGGAGCAAATTCAGCGCCATTTTTAGCTCCTTGTTGAGAGCAAAGGTGCCAGAGTTTTGTCTTGTCTCTGGGGACCATGCCACCGAAGTTGTCACAGCTACTATTATTTCTACTGGCATGCCTGTGTCCCAGATGCTGCCAAACATGAATGGGAAGAACGGGTGGTGACAGCTGGTGACATGGTCCAGCAATTTGCCAGAACCTTGGAGCAAATTACAGGGGATGTTGCAAAGCGAACACAGAAGCAAGCACCCTTGCCATCAGAACCCTGAACCCAGCTTATGCCACCAGAACCCCGAAGGGTACACTCTGAGGTTTTGCTACTTAAACTACTGCTCTTAGCAGGCCTGCCATTATTGGCTAAATGCTATTTAATATTACAAGATCAAGCAAACATTATCACAAAGACAAAAAATGTGAGATAACATGAGAACCAGATTCTGGTAAGAAAAACTAAGCTAAAAAATATCCTGAAAGTGTTTTCAGTGCACTTGGGGTTAGCCTCCAAAACCTTTAAAGTTCATCTCAGCAAGCTAAGGTCTAAAGCTTTCCTGTCTTATAATTCACCTCACAACCACCATGGTACGTTTCCCCCCGCAAAGTTCTCTTTCTGAGAAAGAATCATTAAGAACTTGTTATCAGAAGCTGCAGGAAAAGAAAATCAGCATCTGATCTTTTTTATTTAAGAACACAGTTTTCAACATAGATTGTCTGTGGCATCTTGTGGAGCCTTTAGCTTATATTAAGAGACCTGGGTCCAAGTCTCAATTCTGGCTCTAACTAGTGGAAACCTGGCAAGTCCCTGGGCTTCTCTGAGGCTTAGATATCTTACTTATATAAAAATCTGAAGAGCTTGCACTCGATCTTAAAGGTTTCTTCCCGATTTATATTGTATGATATGTCAATATAATATTTTAAAATTTAAATAAATATTTAGGCTAAATCATTGAGCATAGGAAAAAAGCCATCTGGCATCAATAAGATATCAATATATTAGAATACCAATGCCGTTGCGCCTTTGTTTTCACTTTAAAATAAAGTAAAATTGCATGGGCTCAAACTATCAGTTTATGCATACGATTCCTTGGGCATCTTGGGTTTTGAAAGCAAAATTTCCTCACTTTATGTTTCAATTTCATGGATACATAAATATACACGACGCACACGTACAGTGATTAGATTTTACAGGAAAAATAAGAAGGACACCCTTAAATATAGGGCAATGATTTGATTTGATACATGCTTCCACAGTGCAGCCAAGGTTTCAATGTAAAATGAAAGCGTCTCATGTAGAGATTGCAGTTTGTAACTTGGATCCCGACTGGTCTAAATTGTCATGAGGAATACATAGTTTTCCATAAATTAGCTTTTGTTTCGGATTTCCTGCTGTGTTCATATACGTGTTGATGGAATGTGTTAGGCAATATTTGGGCATTCGAACCCCTTATTATTTGTTATTAACTTTTTTTTTTTTTCTTTTTGCGGTACGCGGGCCTCTCACTGCTGTGGCCTCTCCCGTTGCGGAGCACAGGCTCCGGACGCGCAGGCTCAGCGGCCATGGCTCACGGGCCCAGCCGCTCCGCGGCACGTGGGATCTTCCCAGACCGGGGCACGAACCCGCGTCCCCTGCATCGGCAGGCGGACTCTCAACCACCGCGCCACCAGGGAAGCCCTGTTATTAAGTTTTAAGGCTAATATTATTTCAACAGTCTATACCTTGTTGACCCAAATACGGTTATTTTAAAGTCAATACTTCTTTTGAACGCTTTCATATTAATACGTGCTCAAATTATCATTAAAACAAGGAATTATTCCACCTATAGGATATTTGGATATTCAAAGGAACTAACACTTGACGTAGCAAGGTTCTCTGAGCATTGTAAGATGACATACTGCAAATCGCAGGCTTTATGAAGTAACAGTGTTTTGGGGAAAGGGAAGTAAGGAATGCCTGCTGGTAGTTTCTATTTCTATACTGTGCCCTCTTCCTTTCTGTCCTTTCCTGGCACTGTCATTCATGGGAAAGTAGAATCAGGGCTATCAAAATGTCTTGATGAGCCTGGACAGTGATTCAGCTCTGCAGGTGTGTTTCTGCCAGAATATTAGACTCCTGATCTTTTGAAAATGATAATATTAAAAAACTCTACTTTTAAATTTCATTGCCTTTTTTCTTTCTTTACTATGTAGATTCAGTGCAATACGTTTAAAGATGCTGCTTAGTAAACAGCAATTGCAGCTGCCCTGACAGCCAGCGCTGAAGCTGACAGAGGCTTATGAAAATCAAGCCGTTGTTTCTGTCACCAAGGGAGTTAAGTCGGGATTTATAAAACAGATTGTTTTCCTAGTGTTTCATTAGTTTCCTCTTGTTTTCAGGTTCTGTTCTCTGAATGAAAGAAGCATTCCTTCCTAAACGAACGGAAAGAATAAAGTGTTCACCATCGTGATTAACTGCCCAAAGGGGCCAGTCATCATCAATAAGCTAGACAATCTTTGAGGTAACAGCTGTCAACGTTAAAGAATATGGCAAGAGGACCTATTCCAAGAACATTCAAGATACAGAACGAAATCATTTACATGATTTATAGACTACTCCCTGCTTGCCAAAATACTGAGTTTGTTGTTATCACGAAATGCTTGTAACAGAGGATTCACTAGTGACAGTTATTAGCAGCTTCACCATTGGATTGAAACCCCATGGACCTGCTCATTGTTCAAAGGCTTGTCGTACTGACTCAATTTTCATCTGCATCCCTTTCTTCCGAAAAGGTTATTTAAGAGCTATATCCTACTTTTATGCAACAAACGTATATGGATGTTAGTGACCTACTTAAGCATACAATTTTTCCTTGACTTGTTTTGACCTTTTGGAAAAAGTGGAATAGACCTGAAAATTACAACTCTTTTAAATTTTAAGACACTTTAATCATCATTGTTAAAAGATCCAACTATTAGGTATATGGAGACTCTTAGAGGAAGGTTGGTATATTAAACTACGGCAAAATGCAGAAAAACATTCCCTTCAAAACATCCCTTTCATAATAGTCCACTCTCCCCTGAGAAGTCACATTTGAAAGAGAGAATATGAATTGTGAGTGTGTGTGTGTGCGCACGCGTGAGCACGCATGCGTATGGTTATCAAGTAACAACTTTTAACAAAATCAATGACCCTCCAGGAATCCAGGCACAACCAGCTCAAGTAGTGTGTTGTTCACATTCATATTCATCAACAAAGATTTAGTCAGTGTCGCCCTATCAAGTTCTGTTGCCTGTGACAGCAGAGTGACGCAGAGTCCATGCCACTACTTCCGGTACCTCATAGGTAGCGGTAAATTCAACACATCCCATCAGTCTGCCTGGACCGTCTCAACTCATCAGGCAGGGTTGGAAAAGATCTCAGGAAGCCAGCGTCCCAGGTGCTCCCCATTCATCAGGGCTCACTTGGAGAACAGTTTTCCTCAGTTATGAACTTAACTATAAGTAATGGATATTTATGAAGCATTTGTGGAAATTTATTTCAAAGCAACATACAGAGGAGGTCACCTGTGATCTCCTGGAGACTGCTCTTGCTGTCCACTGGCTTCTGTATGTGGTGGTCTCAGGCTCCTTTCCTAAAAAATAAACGACCCACTTTCCCACTTTCAACATGTATTGCTTCTCTATATGTGATTCTTTTCTGAGACCATAAGGAATTTCTTTGAAGAAGTAAAACGCATCTAACAAGAGCTTTACGCTAAAAATAGAAAATGCTGGTAAAATTTGTGATTTGAAATGACTGAAATAATATGGTTAGGTTTTATGTACAAATTCTATGGAACTCACATAGGCTCACAAACTACATCATGAAGCTAGCTTGTTAAAACTACAAATGTAGCTAATGAAAAGATTAAGGATCCAGAATGAAATTAAAAGACCCAATGGCAAAGACCTACAGCATTTTCGGTCCACTCAGCAGTGACCCTATGCACTTTTTTAATGTGCTTGTCACCTTTATTGTATAATTGTGAACCTTCTATGGTATTGTTATTTTATAAATAAATATTTTTATATTTATATATCTAATTTAGTTTTCCTTGAGATTACTGACTTAAAACTTTAAATACATTTATTTTAAAATGAAATTTTTACAGTATTACCTTAAAGGAAAAATCGGTATAAACAGAAGGCAACACTAAGAATAAACAGAGTAAACTGTAAACTATGTTATTAAAATTACATAGAAATTATTGCCAGCAAAACCGTTCTTTATTTGTGAAAGAAGTGTTGACAGGTGTCATGACATGGGAACATCTTCTGAGATCTTCCCATGTGACATGATCTGATATAACAGAATAAGAATTCAAAAGGGAATATATATCCCAGTTTGTCATTCCATCTCATTTATTCTCCGGTTCATGCATCACCTGTAAGTTCTTAAATCTTATGAGAGACAATGCCCTATGATATAGTGGAACAAAGTTCTGGACTCAAAATAGAAAGACCTGGATCACGGTCCCTGTTTAAACACTGATTGGCTTTAACGCTAGACAGGTCACTGATCTCTGGGCCTAAGGCTTTTCTTTCTAAAAACTGTGGATAATAATATTTGGTTTACTAGGTTGTCACAAGGAATAATCATATCACTAAAATCAACTGAGCACTTACATTTTTATAGGCACAGTAATTATTATTTTTTCTTTTTTTTAACCGTTAAAAAATTGACGTATAGTTAATTTACAATGTTGTGTTAGTTTCAGGTATACAGCAAAGTGATTCAGTTATACATATATATCTATTCTTTTTCAGATTCTTTTCCATTATAGGTTATTACAAGATATTGAAAATAGTTCCCTGTACTATACAGCAGGTCCTTTAATAATTATTTTATTAAATATTCCGAAGAGCTCTACTTTTACTAATCTTGTTTACACTGATGAGGAAACCCAGTTTTATGGAGGTTAAGTACCCTGCTCAAGATCAAATAGCTAGTAAGTGACAGAGGTGGGATTAGAGACTCAAATCTTCCTGCCTTGAGGCTCTGTACTTATAAACAGCATGCTAAAAATATATTGTAATGTGATATTCAAATTTGACATCATTTTTTCCCACATAAGATCATCGTGGTAAAGATTATGTCATACTCTTCTCTGTGAATTCAGTGTTTAGGAGGGATATTCGATTCTTGCTACGTTTAATGGAATTAAATTGACTGTGATACTGGAAATAATTGAAAGGCAATGCCTGGGAAAAACAAATAAAAATCTGCAAGATGCAAAAGCACTTGTAACGTCTTTTTTTCTCAGAGCCAAGGGCCTCATGTCCCAGCTTTACATGCAGTACATTCTAGGGAGCCTTGGGGACCCTTCTACAGCCCTGGGAAATAAAAGCAATAAAGGGGAGAAAGAGCTCACTAGCAGAGGAGCAGACCGAAAGGATCAGCCTGTGGCTAAAGCTTTAGGGAGAAAAGACAAGCCCAGGAGAGAGTCCGCCAACGCCACGCCAGCCTCGCGGATGGAGAAAGCCACCAGGAGAGAAGCGTTAGGAAGAGCTTCTTTGGAAACCTGGATAAGTCACCAGTGATGAAATCCAACAGCTCAGGAAAAGACTGGAAGTTCTTATCTTTAAAAACACTGAAGATTTTCTCCCAAAACAAATTAGTAGTATACAGAATTGGCTCTAGCAAAAAAATATAATTGTTCTTTGATTCACTGTATGACAGCAGTCCCCAACCTTTTTGGCAGCAGGGCTGGGTTTCGTGCAAGACAACTTTTCCATGGATGGGGCAGGGGGGATGGTTCAGGTGGTAACGCGAGCGACGGGGAGCAACGGGGAGCGGCAGGTGAAGCTTTGCTCGCTCACCAACAGGCCCCAGACTGGCACAAGTCCACGGCCCAGGGCGTGGGGACCCTGCTGTATGATGTGAGCTTAAACCGTCCAATGGAAGGATCTCAAAGTAACGTTCTTTCCACTTCTAGGCCCGACGCAATAATGCAAATTGGATGGGTTATCAAATGCAGAGAGACATGATCTCTGTCTCCAAACAACTACTGACATATGGAAACACGTGGTTTAAGAATACCTTCAAAATAGGTTAATAGAGTACTCGTGAATGTTTGGAAAAGAAGCCAGAGATATCATTTCTTTTAACAGTTTTAAAACTATTTTCTGGGTATACTTTGTAAATAAAATCTTAAAGCATGAAAGTATGTTATCTAAACTTAAGGGAGAGAAACAAACAAAAACAGACTATAAATTCGTATGGAAATTTTAAATCTAGTTACTCCAAATATCCAAAGTAACATTTCTTTCCACTTCTAGATGTTAACTACCAAGAGGGTTCTAGCCAGACTAACTCGACAAAGAAAATCAATGAATATCGTAACTTATTTTCCCTCAGACACATCTAGATTTTTTTATTATATCACAATGTATTGGTTTTAATATTCCTGAGAACTGATTTTTGGGGCCACATTTAAGTTTACGTGGTAACACTTAAAATTGGTCCTTATGTCAGCATTTTTCAAAACACATAATCCTACTTATTATTCTGGTTTTAGCAGGAAAACCTTTCTCTAATGCTCAGACTCAGTAAGTACTGCGTTTTATGCACTGTCCTAGTCTTCTACATTTATTTCTCTTTTTTAACTAGTCATCATGATTATAATTAGGCGCTCAGTGTTTGCATTCGCTAAGATATAATCTAAGACGGCAAGGACTGTGTTGTTCACTGTGGTATCCATCACGGTGTCTCAAGAAATAAATGCTGAATGAATGAATGAAGGATGGATGGATGGATGGATGAAGGGTCACTTCCTTATCTGGTATTATATTATTAGGCCACTAAAGAAACTGTGGAATCTTATTTTTAAGGAAGATGGACAGGGCTTCCCTGGTGGCGCAGTGGTTGAGAGTCCGCCTGCCGATGCAGGGGACACGGGTTCGTGCCCTGGTCCGGGAGGATCCCACATGCCGCGGAGCGGCTGGGCCCGTGAGCCATGGCCGCTGCGCCTGAGTGTCTGTAGCCTGTGCTCTGCAAGGGGAGAGGCCACAGCAGTGAGAGGCCCGCGTACCGCAAAAAAAAAAAAAAAAAACAGGAAGATGGACAAGGTGTGAGTAATCTGTAGACATTCTAAAATGAAGTAGGAACAATAAACTAAAAAGGGTCTATACACATTGACATTTTCTTTGCTCTGTTTTATTTGAGGATGAGACCTTTGTTGGAATATAGATTCAATGGAATGTAGAGTTTTTATGGTGAATTCATTCCTAAGATTCCTAGCAATCTATCAAGCTCTCTTTTTAACCTCATATATGCCAGTTAGTTTTCCTCTCGCTCCTCTGTATGTAGATATTTCTCTCGGAGCACACCGCTCTCAGTACCACTAACGTAAAAGCAAATGACATATGCAACACCAATTAAATATTTATGCAACATACCACTGAAATGGTAAATACTGCATTCTGCTTTCCATTTGTCATTAGTCAGGAGATGTTGCTACATTCTGCAAAAATGGTATCCTACAACAGAGAAAACAGCCCCATATTTCACAGACAAGATATTTACGTACGGCACAAACTGGAGTTCAGCTGACTTTAAAGCTACTGCTTATTGTTGCCGCCCTTGGACGTTTTTCAAGTCAGGGAGATTTTTATATTTCAATGGAAAATACAGTCTGTTTCTAGTATTTCCCATGTATTATTTACTTTAGCTGAACTCATATCAAGCTAAGAGTAAATAAATTATTTTTAGGGAGGAGAGGAAGAGCGTACGTTCTACATTTGTATAATTTCCTGATTTTGGTAGTGAGCTCCTTTTTCTCTAGAGTAATAAATAAATATTAAGATCAACTTAAAACTAAACATCTTTAAGTTGTGCTAATAAATAGCAAGAAAAAACTTATAAAGTCAAAAAACCCTGGGTGTACAATATATTGATTTTTCCCACTTTAGGTTCAATTCAGTAGTCACTGATATGATTATACAGAGCTGGCTGGAGAATGAACTGACTTTTAAGTGATCTCTCAATTTTTTCTAGCTTTCTATATGATATGCTAGACATAGAAAACTAATATTTTCTACAAATTAATAGAGTTCATATTGAAAGTTAGGATTGAGTGCAAACATGACAAGATGGCCAAAACTTCTGTGGGTGTTAGAACGGTGTACATATGTGAAAGCACACTTTCACCTATACAAAGTGCTGTCCTTAATAAAGAAAAAACGGCAACTGTCTAGACTGGCTTTGTAGTACATCTTTTCCTTTTTGAATTTACAGACTCAGAAGACTGCAGGAGTATGTTTTTATTATATTCCTCCTCTCCTAGAGGTAAACCGTTTTATTCTGAGTCATCATTCACCATTGAATCAGGTTTTAAAATGTTCTTAATTTTATGTATCCAAGGATAAAATAAAATATTGATATATTGATTAAAAATTTTTAGTTTACAATCTTCAGTTCTCTAAGATACAGACGATATATTCTTCTACATTGGATGACGCCACATTAGTATTAAAATGCTACCATTCTATCTCAGACAAAATGCATCTTCTAAGAGTAACGCAACTAGGAGCTAAGGGAAGAAGCTGCAGTGAGAAATAGTATGTAATTCACCGTTTGGCTGTGCTCTAGAACCTAATAAAGCAGCGCTTTTATCATAAAGACACGTCCAAAAAGAAGAAAGAACGTCACAACACATTTTATTTTGCCATCTACATTTAAATGGTTAACTTTTCTCGAAGCATAAAGGGCTGGCTTATTTGTCCTCCTGACTCTGAGTTGCATATATATAGCTAGTACCATAATCAATTTCAAGGTACATGGCGAGGCAAACATGTTCATAAAATCCAAATAGACAAAGAAGTAGGACAGATAACTGCTAAGGAATCATCACTGCCATGAACCTGGATTCGACAGGTTATGTTTTGCTTGATCTGCGGAATGCTTATGTTGTTAAATAGCCTTTTTAGCAGACATATGACAACATCTATTTTAGGAATCGGTTGGTAGCAGCTGTTCAAAGTAAATAGATAACTACGTATGTATTTCTGAAAAGGAGTATTGAAAATGTGAGTAGTTCTCTGGTTAGCAGCCTATGTCAGAAGTTCACGAGGAAAACAATGCTGAGTTATCTCTTGCCATTGGGAAATGAGTCCACAAACCACTCCCTTACAAGTTCGATTTCTGTGGGAAAAAAAACTATTGGCGTTTTGGAGGGCAATATGAAGTGTGTGTTTAGGGATATAGGGTTTTTTGTGGGTGACGGAAGTGCTCGAAAATTGATTGTGGTGATAGTTGCAAAGCTGCATGAATATATGAAACGCCATTGAAGTGTATACTTTAAACGGATGAACTATATGGTGTGCGAATTATATCTCAATAAGCTGTGATAAACAAAAGCCTTGCCATAGGGATTACTGGTTGGAATAAATCTGGCCCAAAGGGTCCCAAGTTGAGAAAATATGCTAGCATAATGTATTTTGGTACGATTTTTGTTTTCTCTAGTTTTCCTTAGATTTAAATTACATGCGCAAATACTTTTGGTACTACTCTAAGGGGAAATTCTGTGGATTTTCAGACTCTGCTAGCAGTATATGGTCATGTTAATGAGGTTAAATGTCCATAATGGTGTTATTTGAAGTTTGACTTGACTTTGTTGCAGTTTTAATTGGTGTTAACATAGTAATTCCAGCACATTTTGATCTGTATTTAATAACGCTTCAGTAACGTTTACACTTCATGATAAGATTTCTGGACATATTTCAACGTGTAGAACATCAAAATTTCAGGGTATCTCCCCCACAGGGAAAAGAGCATTCTGTGAGTAAAGAGCAATAATCAAGACACCCTCTCATTCTGTAACTGTGCAGAAGCAGAAGCAGAAGCAGTAGTAACCAACAGACCACTTCTTTTGTACCCATTCTTTGGTGAATAACTGTTGGCTACTGCCCATCTTTATACTTTTCTGATTTTAGAAACAAAGAAGAAGAATGAGTCAATCAGGGCCCAGAAAAAGTGGGACAGGTATTCTTTGGAAAGGTCTGTATCACTGAACTCAACCTTTGTGTTTGGGAATCAGAATTTTCATTGTCCAAGGGAATATCAATTTAAACATTAATGCAGCAGAGAATGATTTTAATTGGGAGCTCAGTGATCTAAAGAAAATCACATGTGACTCTGCTGAAAAGAGGTCTGCCACATGTACGGGCCTGAACATTTGATTTTCAAGAATTGGTATATGATAAATCGTGGCACATCTATTCCATTATGAGTCAGTTACAGTTTCTCAATTCCGCTCACTTCCCTATCCCAACATGGCTTCATGATCTCTCATTTAGACTAGTTTTGTAAGAGGTTGTCCATACTTGTACCGTCCAAATGGTAGCCATCAGTCACATGTAGCTGTGAGTTCAAATTAATTAACAATAATAAAATTTAAACTCCAGTTCCTTAGTTGCATCAGCCGCATTTCAAGGGCTCCATAGCTACATGTTTCTAGTGGCTACTGAACTGGACCGTGTAGAAACATTTGCGTCATTAAGCATCACATTTGACAGTGCTGGTCACGGACCACGGCAGCATCACCTGGGAGCCTGTTTGAAATACAGACTCTCGGTTCTCACGCTGGATCTGCTGAATCAGAACAGGCGTTTACAAGATCCTCCGATGATTCTTAGGCAAATTCAAGTCTGAAAAGCACGAGTCTGGACTCTACGTCTCCGAATTACACATTCAGGGATGCCACTAGAGCAATCTTTGGAAAACATAAATGTGATCCTTTTTCATTGCTATGCTTTCATTTCTTCCCTATTTTCAGCGCTTCAAAAACCCCATGGGTAAACTGGCAGATTGAGATTGACATATAAACACTACTATATATAAAATAGACAACTAATAAGGACCTACTGTATAGCACAGGGAACTCTACTCAATACTCTGTAATGACCTATATGGGAATAGCATCTAAAAAAGAGTGAATATATGTATATGTATAACTGACTCACCTTGCTGTGCAGCAGAAACTATCACAACATTGTAAATCAACTCTGCTCCGATCAAAAAAAAGGAAAAAAATATTTTCTCATCCTGCCTTAAAATTAATTTCGTTTCATCATATGTGTTACTTTAGTTAATAATAATAATATATCAACATTGGTTCATCCATTATGGCAAATATACCCTACTAATATAAAATGTGAACAATAGAGGAAACTGAATGTGAAGTAAATGGGTATTCTCAGTACTATCTTCACAACTTTTCTATAAACCTAAAACTAGTCTAAAATAAAATATTTTTTAATATTAAAAAAAAAAAAAAACCCATGGGAGGCAGTACAGTGTCCTGGGGTGGTTGGCAGTTCCCAGTCCAGCTGCCATTGCTTACTGGCTATGTGACTTTAGGTGAAGCGCCTCTCTAGGCGGTAGATTCCTATTTGTTAAACGGAGACGATAACTCACGGGGTTGCCGTGAAAATGAACGAGGTGATCCATACACAGGGCTGGCACACCGGGAGCCTCCACGCACACCACTGTGGACATTTCACGCTTCTGCCTTTCCACACCTTGGATGACCTCTTCTCAAGGTCATCTCCCACCAATCATTCTGAGGTCAAACCTAGTGAACTGAACACCTCTGCATCTTTCAAATATCACCTGCTAGATCAAGTCTTACTCCAACATCTTCAGCCAGGAGTAGGTGTGTCCTTCTTTCCTTTTCTTTATTTGCTCATTCGGATCAAGTTGCTATGAAAGCATGTCCTGTTAAAAGTGTGTTTGCGTACATGTCTTTATCACTTGACTGAGAGCTTCTAGAATGAAGGGCTAATTTGAACCTCTAGCACCTAGTGGAGCGCCCGGAAAAATGTTGACCTAAAAATGGTTACTGAAAAAGCATAAAAGTACCAGAAGAAAATTTAAGTGACTTAAAAAATAATACTTGGAGTAAATAAGAATTTTATAGGCATAACACGAACATTAGAAATTACAAAGGAAAGGGACTTCCCTGGTGGCACAGTGGTTAAGACTCCGTGCTCTCAATGCAGGGGGCCTGGGTTCGACCCCTGGTCAGGGAACTAGATCCCACATGCATGCTGCAGCTAAGAGTTCGCAGGCCGCAACCTAAGACCCAGCGCAACCAAATAAGTAAATAAATATTTTTAAAAAGCAATTACAAAGAAAAAAATTGATAACTTTGATTACTTAAAAAATTCTATATGGTATGTGGCAAGACAACCAAAAACAAAGTTCATAATAAATCGGAAGAGTATATAACATATGACAAATGATTCATATCCTTAATAAACATGTGTAACTGCCCCCCCAAAAGAACAAAAGTCCCAATAGAAATATGGGGGAAACTACACTATTCCTACACATACATAAAAAAAATACAAATGGTCAATAAGTATTTGAAAAGATATTCAGCACTACCAGTAATAAATGAAAACAACAATAAAATGTTTTAATTTAAGAGATTGCCAAGGATTACAAATACTGATATTAAGGGGCACTGGTAGTTGTGTAAACTGAGGGTAATTTGGCCATGGTCCTTTGGCACAGAAAATTTCTTTCAAATAATTTATTCCGACCAAAGATTTGATCGACGGAACCCAGCTGCACATATAAACACACACACACGCGCATAAGAGAACAGTCACTGCATTTTTTGGAAACCGGTTAATTTTTTTTTTTTGAGAACTTTTTTTTTTTAGATGTTGGGGGTAAGAGTTTATTAATTAATTTATTTATTTTTGCTGCGTTGGGTCTGAGTTTCTGTGCAAGGGCTTTCTCTACCGTGGCAAGCAGGGGGCCACTCTTCATCGCGGTGCGCGGGCCTCTCACTATCGCGGCCTCTCTTGTTGCGGAGCACAGACACGCAGGCTCAGTAGTTGTAGCTCACGGGCCTAGTTGCTCTGCGGCATGTGGGATCCTCCCAGACCAGGGTTCGAACCCGTGTCCCCTACATTAGCAGGCAGATTCTCAACCACTGCGCCACCAGGGAAGCCCCCTGGAAACCGGTTAATTAAAAATAGCTGCTAGGGCTTCCCTGGTGGCGCAGTGGTTGGGAGTCCGCCTGCCGATGCAGGGGACGCGGGTTCGTGCCCCGGTCCGGGAGGATCCCGCATGCCACGGATAGGCTGGGCCCGTGAGCCATGGCCGCTGAGCCTGCGTGTCCAGAGCCTGTGCTCCACAATGGGAGAGGCCACGACAGTGAGAGGCCCGTGTACCGCAAAAAAAAAGAGCTGCTAAATGATGTTTAATGAATGATAAATGAGAAAGTCTGGTACAAAATGAATTAAAAATATGGGACCGTAGATGTATATGTGCATCGCGAAATATCTGAAAGGGCAGACACCAAAGAGTTAGCAGTGGTTACCTATGCAAAGGTATAACACTTACCTATGGGAATTAATTTTAACTTTCTTTCTTGGCCTTTCTTTAGTCTCTGAAATTTTTTATAGGGATAGGGAAAACAACCAAACAGAAAAGTCTGTCCCCCTCCCTTCCTCCCTTTCTGACTATCCTGAGATAATTTTATCTTAGAGAAGAGACTTGTTAACGCTACAGTATCTCATAACTTCTCATGACCTTACTGGAAGGTGAGAAAGAAAATTCTAGGCGAGAAATAATTTCTCAGGCCTTCTATTTTACTTATTTCTTAAGGCTTTGACTTTATATCGACAGTCAATATGAGGGAAGGGGACCTCTAAGGGAATGGAAACAAGAAAATTTAAGGATGGCTGCCCTTTTGCTGAAGGTTGTGAGGTCAGTGTGATGATGACATTGGTCTCCCATTGATTGTGGGGCTATCAGGCTGATCTGGCCGGACAGATCTCCCTCTCTGCTTTACGCACACACTCAATAGAAAAGGACAGCCTTCCCGGGGACAGAAGTGTCCTATTTTTTTTTTTTCAAGGGTAAAGGCAGTATCTTCACTCTCAAAAGGATTTATCATGCTAACTGATGCAGAAATGAAATGCTTTACCTGATCTAAACAACAACAAAAAACCATTATGTTAGAGTGTTAGTTATTGAAGTACAGGAAGACCAGTGAAAATTCTAAGTATATTTGTGTTTAATTAAAGCAATAAAATGATGAGATAATTCTCTGATGATAAAAGTAATTTTTTGGCAAATAACACTTGGATTGTATCAGCTTAATTTCTAGGACAGTAACTGAATCTTAACAGCTGTTCAACAAATATCTGTTAAACTAACAAAAGTACGTGAGTATATAAATTATATAATTTGTATGTTTCCATGTGGGGAAAAATCAAAGGGAGACATTTATGATAGTGGTACTGGTAGGTGTAAAGTGGGATGCTAACCACTAAACAGTCAAAACAGGAAATATGAAAAAAAGGGGAACATTTAAGTCTTTATTTTCGTCTGATATTCAATTATATTCACTGATGGATCCTTAAAGAGAGTACAAGGCTCACAAATAATAGGGATGTGATCTCACATTAAAATGCTATTTTTCTTCCTAGTCACGCAATGTAAATAAAGTTAAATGGTATCAGAGTTGATATTCAAAATATTTAACAACTGGTAGGACACAGGTACGTAAGATCAGAAAGGATGTCTGACCACACATCCACAGCACAGACACTGAACTCTGACCGTGCATAGTACATATCTATCTGTTTAGCATGTACTATAGTAAAAAAAAAAAAAAAAAAATCCCATACAAATACACATGCTTAATCTATTACATCCCATTTGTGACCGGTGCGTTTCAGAAAGCATTTAAAATTCTTCAGCAGCACGCTGCTGACAAGTACAAGTAATGTATACAGTAACCAGAAGAGATGCTCTTCATGGCTGGATAGTTTTTAGCTGAATACTAGAAATCTGTCTGTGAACACAGATTTTTGTTGTGACCTTCCTCGTGTCCCTCGAGTGTTATGGAACGGCACAGCAGTACATCATTAGTGTGTGATCTCGGCCAAGTGGCAACCCCTTTGGTACCTGGTTTGACCACTTTTACAAGGAGGGAGTTAACTTAGATTGAAAAAAGACAGAAAGGTTTCATCTGGCGTTCATCTCTGATGGACAGTGGCTGTACGAAGCCCTGTGATGACGATAACGAGGCTGTGTGCAGGTTTAGTGGGAAAGGGTGCCCGGATTCATCAGCGATGTCGACCACCGTCAAAGGATCGGAAGTCACAGTACTCCACATGCCAGCGAGTTGCCAGCCCTGACTCAATTACCTCTAAAGTTCCTCCCTTCATGCTCTAAAATTCTATTTTCCTCTTAAATGACGTGACTCAAAATGGTTATTGCACTTTCCAAAGGACATCATTTATAACTAAGGGGTACTGTAGTTAATGATAGAAACTGGCTCACCACAAAAGCGTCATACCATTCTACAGACAGCCCTGTGATGCTCTTATTCAGCTGCAGGATCTCACGGGGCATCACACATCGCTGTGTACACCTGAGGATGCATCACTGGCTGCTGTTCTTGTTGGCAAAACGCACAGCCTGTGATTCACCTCAGTGGGCACCACCTGCATTTCGATGCAGTGGGCCTTTCCCTACACTGAGAAGCAGATCAAGGTCAGATGTGGTCATTTCTGACACTTGAATAAGCAACTTTCCAATAGTGTGAACGCTCGCCTATGCTCTGAAACAGTTAGAGGAGAGGCATATTTACAACTTCTATTAGCAGCTCCCATCGTTTGGGTGACAAAAAACATGATCGATACCACGTCGGAAAAGCTGGCAAATCCACACAGAGGAGCGCGTGTGATCCAGCCGTTGTTTTACGGACGGTCGCTTCTCTAGAGAGTGTTTCCTGAGTGCAAGAGGATGGCCCTGAGCGATGGGTTTTACATTTAGACAGCCGAGCTGGCTGAAAGACAGTAACATCGCAAGGAGCAGAGAGCTTCCTATCGACTGCCCTGAAGGAGATTCCTGCACAGAGTCCATTCCGCCTACAAGCGCATCAATTATCTCCTGGACATGAAATGCCACAGAGCTGCCCATATCTCACGAGGGACAAATCCAACACACAGACACTCTACTGTGTGTCCAAGACAGACCTCGTGCCTCATGCAAAGGCAGCTTTTCCATCTATCTACGTATGATGGAGATTACTTAAAATACTCTGCGATTTATCATATATCAGTACCAGCCCCTCCCCCATGACATTTAATCTCCAAATACACACCTTGACCAAATAAATAGAGTTCTAGAAATGTGTTCTTACCTATAAAATACGACAGAAGGATTGCCAGGAGCACTGAGACCCCTACAGCACACAGGGCGGTGCATTTCCAGCTACAGTACTTTGAAGACTTCTTGAATTTAAAAGCACTTCTTGATAGGGTGTTTCTAGGTAGTGGCCGAGTAGGTGGCGAGTAAACAGAGCCAGATGCCATTGTGTATCCTGGGGTTGCAGTACTGAACAGTGGCGTTGTCCCTGTTCCTGTTTTGAATAGGAAATGCCTGCGGGATGGGAAAAAAATCATAATAAGATACAAATAGATTAAAATGTGAGAGACAGAGACGGCGAGGCATGAGCTCTCCTCTCTTTCCCTCTCTCTCTCTGGCTTTAAAATCATTTACTGCATATAATTCAAAAACTGAGAAATTAAGAAAATATTTTAACCAGAAAACCCAACTCAGAAAAATGACTCCGGGATGAAAGAGACTGGTTTGTAACAAATACAGGAGGATTTACGCACACAAATGATTACTGCCCTTTCAAGCAGGTGTCTCGGGAGACCGCAGAGTTGTTCTAATCGTACCATTTCCTGCACAAAACCATGGTGGAAGTTCCCTTTATGAACTGCCTTCAGAACATCTTCACATTTCACTTAAGAAAAGTAATTATATTGCTTTGTAGCTACGCGTGGATTTGCTCTGTTTGCGAATATGTACTCCTACAAACACAAGCACACCCGATCACGTGGTACAGACTGATTTCTTTTCTGGACGTGTGTGCGAACTTTCTTATCCTTCCCCTCCCCAATAAAGGGTACCGTCAAGCCTGGCCACAGGCAGCGGGTCAGTTCTCCAGGGGGGCAAACTAATCTCATCTTTCGCTTATGTCAAACATAACCAGGAAAGTAAACCTGCTGGAGGGAGGGGTAGAGAAAGAAAGGACTCACAGAACACTTTCTAAAACCAGCCTAAATAAATGAAGAGGTTAGTGAAGCAAGTTGTTAGATCAACTACAGAAAGATTCCCTAATGACTTGAGCCAAACGACAGTGGGGTAAACTGCCTCTAAGAAGCGGTCTGCTCTCTTACCTTGAAAATGTTTAAGCAGAAATTTGAACGATCACACGACAGGAGTGCTGTATAGGGAATTCTTTAGGAAAGATGACTCGTTTTAAGATTTCTATTAACAATAAAAGTCCCCAAATTTAGAAAAAAGCACCATGTTTTTCATGGATTACATTTCATATTATGCTAGTATCTGATTGTGTATTTAGTTTGTGTCCCAATATTTACTATCATTTTCCCTAATAACACATCCAATTAAGTCAACAGACTACTCTCTCTTTTCTATGCAGGAGGCTATGGGAAATAAGCTGGAATATTCCACCACGGTACAATACAGTCTTTATGCAAGATGATTTTAGATGGGTCACAGCTGACTATTTTAAATTGTAATACAATGTACCTATTTTAATGGGTATTAGAAAATACATTGAGTATATCAAACAAGTTAACGGGTTAAAAGGACAGAACTTGGAAGCTAGATTGCTGAGGTTCAAATCCTGCTTTACTACTAGGTATGTGTCTTTGGGCAAGACAGCTAACCCCTCTCTGTGTTTTGGTTTCTTAATCTGGAAAATACAGATAGTAATAGTATCTTCCTGTCGGGGTTGTTATGAGGCTTATATGAGTTAATACTTACTGTAGTGTACTTGGAATACAGTAAGCACCATGTGCTTCAGAAATGAAAAAATCAAAGTCATAATTTTACAAATATTATTGTTTATGAAAGGCTAACCAGGTATTTAAGTTACAGAGTCCATTTCCAGAAAATTATTAAGTGAATAATAGTGTAGCTGGTGTACAGATATGGTAAAAGTCATGAAAGTTTGCCTGACAGGTATAGTGGAAAAAATTCTAGGTTAGAAATCAGAAGATTGAGGTTTAAGTTCCTGGTCTAACATTTCCTCCTTTTATGATCCTATTTTCATCTGTAAAATGATTTACTTATCTCACAGGGTTGTAAACCAGTTAATGCATCTAAAAATGCTTTGTCAACCACAAAATTAGAACAGATGCAAATGATAAGTAACTACTTCTGTAAATTATGCTAGCGACTGTATTGTGAATCCATTTTCCCCCACGGAACAACTTTACAAAACAAATTTTAAAGTTTATAACCTTAATTAAATGGTATGTTGGAAGCAGTACTGTTAGCACCTACTACCATATTTATATTCAGCATAAGTATTAAGAATGTGGGCTCTGGATCTGGACTGTCTGGGTTCAAATCCAGACTTCACCTATAACTATCTGCACGAAGTTTCTAAGTGGCTCAAATCTTCTGCGTCTTGGTTTTATCATCCATTAAATGGGAATACTAACAGTACCTACTACATAGGCATTTTATGAGATTAAATGAAGTAACCTACGTGAAGTGCTTACATCTGGCACCAGGGAAGTGCCGAATAAGCACTAGCTAGTTTTCTTCCCAAATTCACTCACTGGAATCTATATTCCAAAAGACCCAAAAGTATCGCTTGAAGACTTTCAATTCCAAATCAGAATATAACACCCTCACAAGCAATGTCTACAGAAGGAATTCCCTGGTTTACAAACTTGACATTGGCGATCCCACACATGGGAGGGCACACACGCTGGAGAAGATGGAGTGTGTGGTACCAGGGAGGGCCCCGATCGTCCAGATCAGGGGCAGGCAAGCTTCTTCTGTAAGGGACCTAACAGTCACGATTTTAAGCTTTTCTGGCCATACCGTCGCAACTCTGCTTCTATAGTGACTGCGGCCACAGACGATACATGCTTGACTATGGCTGTGTTCAAATAACATTTATTTATGGACATCGGAATTTTCATTTCATGTCATAAAATATTCTTCTGCTTTTGACTTTTTTTCAATCACTTAAAGATGGAAAAATCGTTCTTAGCTCATGATCACTACAAAAACAGGTGACAGGTTGGATGTGGCCTGAGAGCTGCAGCTGACCCCCTGATCAAGGCTCTCACTTTCTTCACGGTTATACATGAAGAGTGAGTGAGCAAGGGTCCCAGCGGCCCACAGGAACAGACTACTTCCTCCCTGCAGGTGGAAAGGAGTAACAAAACGCATTCTGAAGGATACATACCCACCCCTCTTGGAGAAGGAGAAGGTGAGGCACGAAAGATAATGGAACCAGACAGAGATCCTACTGAAGCCCCGTTCCCTTTACTTTCCATCATATCATCACGCTTATTTCCCTCAAAGCGCTTATTACAGTCAG